>NC_089530.1:17509045-18178228 GCF_963924715.1 Thunnus thynnus | reverse complement strand
CACCGAGGCACCACGCAGCCAGCCACGACAGCTGCCACAGCAGCATCTAATACCAACACACTCCACGCTACGCCACAACTACAAAGAGAAATATCATTTGAAACATGGCATACTTTGATGCTCTTGTAATGATCTTTGTGTTTTGAGAGGGGGAAAGCGGGAGGATGGAGGATTCGTATGGTGCCTTTTTTTTGTTGTTGTTGTTGTTGTTTCTTTAGAACAAAGAGACCCCCCTCCACACGAGCAAGTTAAGGACAGTGGTGGTGAGACAGAGCAGGATTAAATGTGAAAGTAAAAGAAACCCTGAGAGGTATCAGCATGCCTGTGTGTCTGTTAGTAACCTTGCATCGGTGTGTCATTGTAACCTTATGAACTCGAGCGTAGGACTGGGGGTCTCTAATTAGGAACGGCTGATGAACGGCCATACATTACGTGCCTGCGAGTGTGTATCCCTGCATGTATCAATCTGTGACTATACAGCGCGCTTGTCAGCGTGGTAAGGAGAGTGTCTCAGCCTGGAGAAAGTGCAGGTCTAGCCTTGGTCATGTTGACGGAGGGGCGGCACTTCACAGGCTCCAGGACCCCATGGCACCAGTCTCCCCAGTCCCCCAGACAGACTGGGAGCATCTGGGCTCTGTCAGCGCCTCTGGCCCCCGCAGACTCCGATCTATATGACGGGGGAGAGGAGTGGATTGGATCAGGGAGAGGGAAAATATGAGCCAGATTCCTCAGCCTTGTGCAAAATGCATGCTTTGCCAGTTAGCATGTTAGGTGTGTGTGTGTGTGCGTGCATGTGTGTGTACGCTTGCATTAAGGCCTGATAACAGGTCATAGTGATTAATTTTGTATGATGTGAGATGGAGGCTATTGATTAGCGACTAATGTTGGAAAAGTCCTCTCTATAAATTGTCCAATTAAGCATTAATTAAAAGTGTGCTGCTAAAAATATGCAAAGCCCATTCTGAGCAAAAAAAACATCATGATGGATAAAGATTAGACTTACAGATATCATTCCAGAAATTTCCTTAAGAAAGCCGTGATTTGATCGAGTGGATATAGCTCCTAAGCTCCGTCACATAGAAACCGATACACACACTTGCCAAGACTAATTAATCTATACACTAAATTAGGAATATAAATTGTGGTCCCCAATTTAACAAGGTCAGTTTTAACTTCTCCTTTTACACTTTATTTAACTGTGCAGGAGAAAAAGAAAAAAGAAAAAAAAAAGAAGCCCTATCAATGTGTTTCGCTTATTATGATTGACGATTGATGATTAAGTCCTCCAGCTGACACACACCACCAAAGCCGGTGAGTTGGAATTGGATGTGACACATACACAGTTCTGCGTGTTAGGTAATTCGTTGACGAGGGGCCAAATTCATTTATGGAACAGCGGTATTGGCAGGCATGGACACTCTCTGCAAAAACAACGATAATCACAGAGGTTTGGCGCGGCGTGACAAGGACTCTTCAGGGAAAGGCCCTTACACGCTGCTTTGTTGGCCGTTCCTCCCTAAGATGGAGGGAAACATCCGCCACTGTTCTTAAGATGAGAGTAGCTCAGAACAGGAGGAAAGAGGTTTATGTAAGGTGTGGATGATGTTTTAAGGGCTTGATTAGCATTTGATGGAATAGCTTGTCGTTCATTAACATTTCAGGAATGTATACATTTTTTTTAAATCTAAGTTTTTCTGCAGCTTTACCTTTTTGGTAAGACAATAGGTGCTTTCTCTTTTTTTTGTGGAATTGATGAAATAAAGGCTCTGATAAATCCTCTGTAATGGAACATGAGGGGGACCCTGTCTCAAGCCATTTAATCTCTTTTCGCATTCTCCATTTTTTCTGCTAATGAGCCTTATTGACAATCAAACAGAAGCTGTCATCCCCCAGGATGCAACACTCCCAGCCCCTGCGTGTTTGTCATAGTGTCCTGGCAATCAGAGCTGCCTGCAAGACCAGGCTGGCAGTTAGTGGTTCTCACAGCAGCGCTGCCTGAAAATGGCACACTTCCTGTAGAGTTGCAGCTGCCACCTCTGCTACTTCCATTACTTTCTATAGCATGCAGATGTTGTATCAACATTCCCTGCCAAGGGGACTGCAATAACTGTGAGATTCATGCCATGTTTCAGAGGCACGTCAATTTCTCAAGTGGCACAATTAAAGAGGGAAATACAGTACCAGGTTTTTCGCAGGCGCTGAAATCGGAAAAGGGCTTTTTCCACTTTTTTTTCCAAAGGGGGCTGTTTCATAAGGGTTCAGAAATCCACCCGATTTTTACTGCCCTTTTCCTGAGTTAAGCTGCTCTGTGAGCCTTTGTGCGGCAGACCTGTCGTGACCCACAGCGGATATGGAAATGGGGCTAAGGTTTTATGGGCCAAACGGATTGGACACAGTCAAGCTCAGGGGGCATGAATATTGGATGTTATTTCTGCTCCCTTTTTATGTAATCCATTGCCAATACATTATTAATAGATGATATCATATCCAGAACTACTGGACAAAGCACTACAGAGGGGTACTATGAAAGGAGCTCTATGTGGTGGAGACTGTGGCAGAAAATACAGTTCAAGTGATATTATTTTATCACTGTAGCCTAACACTCCCTGACCAGGCAATTCTTACAGTGTAATTTTTGGACTAACCGAAGTTCATAGAGGGAAAATATGGTGAATACTGTATTTCTACCAGGGGTAAATCCTGCATTTGTGGGTTTGAAATGCACTGAAACATTGATGAAGTATCAAATGACACCCAAATACAAGTTTAATGGATTTTGAAGCACTGGGATACTTTGCTCATCCTTCTTGACTGCAGTGAGTGAAGTGGAAATCTTCACGAGGATCTAGAGTTTTCCTTGCAAAGCTGAATCCCAGTGTACAGTGGCAGGGGAGCGGTGTCTTATCTGATGTGCCGATTCACAGACAGGAGAGTGTGCTAATGTGGGACTATTTAAAAAAAAAAAAAAAAAAAAAAAAAAGGGTCAGATTCCCTGTTTGGATTCAAAATGTGGAATTGTTCAAAAAAAGGTCAGACTCCCTGTTTTGATTCATTGTCGTCTCAAAGTTATGATCTCGACTTGTGCAGTTTTTATGAGTCACAGCGGCGGTATCCCACTCGTGTATAAACTCCCAACTTCACGAGTGTTGCAGACCGCCTTTTCCCCCACACAAAACACATCACTCAGCGGTTACACAAATCCTGTCTGTCCAAGAGCAAATCCTTAAAAAGTACTTCTCAGCACTGCCCATGGAGCAGAGTAGATAAAACTATTGTCCACCTTTTAGTTTTACGGGCTGCCCTGTCTTGATACTGTACACGTATTGGCACAAAGGTATTACCGCATCAACATCCATTAAAAGTGAATGTATAAGCCCCTCAATAAGAGTTACATAGGGAGTGGATGCGTAAGGTAATATTCTCTTTTTAAGGTCAGTTTGAATTGTTTTTTCTCATGGGAAACGGCAGATTGATAAAGAGCAAACAAAACCTCTTTTCTGAATGCGTGTCCTCCATGGCCTCAATGAAGGTTTCATTCCTTTATATCATCCAGCCCAATTCCCAGCATGCACGGCCATTGTGGCTCTTTCAACTGGAGCTCTCCATTGACTGGCTCATTGTCCGGCCGCTCTTTTGTGCGCGCTATCACCGGAGCACAATCTTTCACCTGAACAGCACAGGAGCGAAGCCTCGGATATGGTCACGTAAAGCAAACCCACGGAGATGCCAGGCCGCACAATTAAGCCAGCGCTAATGAAGAAATATTTATTACGCATCAAACTCTTAAAAATCTGCAGCAATGCTTGTTAATAACGGGGTTATTAGTCATGCTCAGGCATCAGACAGAGATGGTCAATATTACCGCTCAGGCTTATATTATTGAGAGGAGGTTTTTTTTTTCTTTTTTTTTTTTTTTTTTTTGAAATATAACAATCCACGAGCAGATGTTTGAAGCGTGGCCCTCGGCAACACAAGGCTAGTTAAGATCGATATTGCTTTCAATATTTCTTTCCTTTGACAGATAACCAGTACTGAGGAAAGTCTTGATAAGAGTGGCAACATATGGATGTGGCGAGCCTCGCTCTCTTTTGATTGCGTGACCCCATGACCTTTGCCTGTGTTTGAGAGGGAGGCAGCCACATGGTACGGTGGGGGTCTGTCAGGCTCTGGTTATGGGGCATTATTGACCCAGGATTTATAAATATTTAATGCACACATTAAGATCATGGTGGAGGGTGGCCATTAGAGTTCTCCAATAAAGAGGCTCTCACGATGATTGAGTGGTGTGGCAGAGCGAGTGGCTGGTCGTTGGGTACAGAGAAACCTGCTGAGACAATATACTGTACCTCCAGCCTGCCTGCCAGGCTTCAGAGCGCTTAAAATTGGCAACGACTGAGCAAACTTGTCATTTTTTTGATTGTACTTTTACTCTCAGAACTTTTTTTTTTTTTGCTCAGTTGGCTGTTGTTTCTGGCAGTTTCCTTTGTTTCATTTAAAGAGCAGTTAAGACTAAATAAATATACAGTTTGTGCATGTCCCTGCTTAAGCAAGATTTTGTTATTGAATAATAGAGACAGCAGTAAGCAAGGCGATAGATCCAAACCCGTGTATGTGTATCCGAAACAGATAATGCAATGTCAGGAAGCAGATGTGTGGCTATTGTTATCAGACACATTGGATTATCGAGGGAATGATTTGAAGCACAAGGCGATCGCAGCTGAAAATTAAATCACTCTTTTGAGTGTATCTGTCCTTTGCACTATCAGCAGCTCCTGGACTATCTTCCCGTGCCGCCAGGTCCGCGCATGCCGGCTGACATAATAAGCTGTGATATGCTGATTGCCACTCAGGTTGCCGCCGTTTAATTGTGCATTAAAGGGAGAGGTGGCCTCGGACAATGTTGCCTTGATGAGAAATTGACATTTTGTGACCTGCTCTCCACGACCACTCAGGGTGCCAGATAAGATGCTCAGTTGTTTTTAAGGAGAACCACTATTCTTCCCTCAAACACTTCTATCCTTCTGTTTGACCCACTTGATGAGTATAGATTTCACAGTGGCCCCCCTTTCAGCTCTCAAACTATAAGAGGTTCAAAACGATACCAGCCCTTATAGACAAAGGATAACCTTGCTCTTTCAATGTATTGATTCTTTATTAACTAGGTGGCTTAATGCAATGAAATGAGGGATTTGAATGAGCCCCATTTGGGGTGCTTTGAATAAAAAGCTTGCACTGTTTATGAATGACTACAATGAACCTTTGAAGCACCACAGATGCAGGATATGCTGATACAAAGACCAGTAGGAATATGTCACAATGTCAGAGCGCTTTGCTGAAAGAATATGAGTAAAGAGCAGTTTTTCATTTTTATGGATGTTACACTTTTCCACAGGTTTCAAACAGTTATCTCTATGGCAAAGTCTAAACACTACAACTTACAGACGTGTATCACAGGTTTGTCCTCAGAAGTTTCGACTGTCTTTTTTTTTTTTTTTTTTTTCTTTTTCTTTCTTCCGATTGTCAGTTTGTCTGCCAGCCAAACTGTACTTAAAACTGAAGAAGTCCACAGTTGAGGAGCTATTGTGTTTTTACTGAAAATTTTAATAAAACATTTCTGTTTCCATTCCAAATGTTGACATTTTTAAATTTTCTTCCCTGTAAACACATGTAAGCTATGTGGCAGAGTCATAAGTGGTGAGTAAAAATGACTTCTATACATTCTACAAAACAGAAAAAAATACAACCACAAATGGAGTGTTTTTTTTATCTCCAAGGTTGTCCCTCATGCACATTAGTCTCTATTGGATCTTAACAACTATCATATGGGTCACAAACAATTTATTTGACAATACAACCAACAAAGTTTTCTCCAAAATGGTCTGTATAGATAATTTAAAATCAATATAAAAATAAACAATGAAGTTTGACTTCCCCTTTAAAAAATGGACAGAGAGTCTTGACGGAGTAACACAAATTTTGAGGATACACATGAAATATATGCACATTGCATTTCATCAAATACAAAAAGAAAACAAATGAAGGCAACAGTTCTTGGCTGAATTATCTGTGCTGCATCACTATATTAAGGGCATGACGATTAATACATACATAATGAAAAGCAATATACAAAATTTCAGAGATAAATACATTATTTATAGTTGATATGTTACAAAATTTCCCTCAGTGAGCGCAAGTGTGTGTTTGAACAGAAATATGACAATGAACTACTATACTCCTACATTCTCAATGGATTTTAATTTTGTTTTTTAAATGTTTTTTGTTGATCTAAAAGAACATGAAAAAGACAGATGTATAAATATTTAGCACAAGTTTGGCAATATCACAATAGTCTACAATTTTTAACCACATATAAAACACATAAGGGAGTTGGAGCTAGAAGGGGGAGACTGCTCCTCATCAACAAGAAACAGACTTCACAGTAGCCTAGGAATGCATTAATATACAGTGCTAGCAAAAAAGTTGAAAAACATGGCAAAACACACTTGCTTAAAAGGAAGCTCTAGACATGGAAGTACATCATATTCATCAACAGAGCAGTGTTTTGTACACGTCAGTGTGCTTGTTGAATCAAAGAGGATTTTTTTTTTTTTACTTTTGAAGATGATTTCTAGCTACAATAAATTACAAAATTTAAGTTAAAATGCAGGAATGAAACATGATACAACCTTACCCACCCAGCCCCGTCCCTTTTACTCGTATTTGTTGTACTTTTATGATCAATTTTCTACATTATATATCTCATATATTTTCCAGTTGAAATTCAAACTTTCTTGGCCCCTGTGTATTTTTCTCACACATAAAAATACAAAAAGTCACATTATAAAGACACACAACTGTTGTGAATCTATTAAAAGAGAGTTGAAACAGAAAAAACAATTTCTGAGGCAAACAAGTTCATTGGCAAATGTACTGTACATCAGTGTTTTTACTTTACAACCAGATGGTGAGTCCACAGAGTCCCTTCCAGTATTGAATGTGTGGTTGATTGGACATTTCCAAGGCCAAAGCACAACCCGACAGGTATACAAAATAAACCCTTCATCATCCTGTGTCCTCTTCAAGGGTGATAAAATGGGGGGGGGGGGGGGGAGAAAATGAACAAACAAAAAAAAAAAAAAATCCCACAGAGAAAAAAATATTGTTCCTCGTGAAATCCTTTTTTCTGCAGGTTTGTGAAAGTCATTTTAAAAGAAAAAAAAATCATTTCTTTCTTTTCTTTTTTTTTTTTTCTTCATCTTTAAAAACAGAACAAGCAGTTGACTATACATTACACCAGCATTTTTGCTGTGTGCTGAGGGGGTGTCCCGTGAAGTGGTAGTGTGTAGACTGGTGCTTGAGATGACGAAAGTGCATTTACATTGGAGGGACAACCAGGCCGGACATGGCTGGAGGAAAAGAGACAGAAAGAAAAAAGGAGATTAGTTTATTTGGCTAAAACAAGTATGGATATAAATATTAAAAAATTATTAAAATATTCTAATTTAGTGTGTGTGTGTGCATGCATGTGTGTGCTGGTGTGTGTGTTTGTATGTGTGTGCATGTGTGAGTCCAGCCATCTGACAGTGCACAAGTGCGTGAATGTATGCCTTAATGTGCCTGTTTGCGTATGTGCCTGTGAGTGTTTGCCGTGTCCGCCAGCCTGCTGCTGCTCGTCCTCCTAACGGGGGGGAAGAGTTTGAAAACCTCCCTCCTGCTCTGACATTTCAGCCCCCAGCACTCCACTCTTGCTATGTGTGATATTTCTCCTGGCGTTGGGGTAATGGCAAACACTGGCCCAGACTCCCAGGAGACGTGGCCGTGGTGACGGCAGAGCAACAACACGGTCACTTCCCACAATGCCACAATGCTACAGTACGAGACACTCTTCAGACTCCCCTCAGATTCCTTCTATCGCTCCCTTTTCCTCCCCTCTCATCTCTTTATCTTCCACTCTCCGACACTGTACAACGCATTAGTCCTACATTTCCACATTCCCCAAGTCGTGCCTCTGCGTCATTATCCAAGAGAGATTAGGCAAGATCAAAGGTAGCCTCCGTTATTTTACCAAGACCATCTGCTTAGGATATCATTAGTAACTGTACCTCACCCAGAGAGTTTATATATTCAGTATTTTCACACGTTTTAACAATTAGGCGACTAGTGAAGTGCTGGGATGATATATTATTATATTGCTCTGAGTATATTTGTAGAGTCATGGTTGAAATGCTTTTAAGTTTGCCAGCGCAGATGATGGCAAGGCATTGCTCATTAATTTCTGCACAACATGTATTAATAAGTATGAACGTGTAGCAAGATGAACTTTAATTTCCCACTTCATTAAGCCCAGTGTTATTAATCTTGGGGCACACACTACGGCTAAGCTTGTTTTCAAAGCAATCATGTTGGTCATGACACATGCACAAAACCTAATAAACATAATTACTAAAACAATTCTGGCAAGGTCTTTTTCCTGCGACATCAGAGGGGATCATTTGTATGAAAGGGCAACGAGGATGTAAGTTTGCGTGTATGTTTGCACAGACGAGAGACGACACTTGCAGTCCTACGCTTGTGTGTGTACGTGTGTGTGTGTGTGTGTGTGTGTGTGTGTGTGTGTAAAAACATGCTCTGTGTGACTGGATGTTTGAGTGTGAACTGAAAGGTGTAAATTGGCCTGTCAAAATGCATATATTTGTAATGATTAATCCCTCACCAAACCGGACAGAGGCCTGAGCAGCGGTATCTGACCAGTAGTCCGTAGGGAAGGGATGAGGGGGTGAGGGGGGCTCACCTTGCAGTCCGTTGCCGTTGGCGCTGGTGCAGGAGGGGGGTGGGGAGGCCTGGGGTCGGACCACAGGGGCGAAGGCGCTCTTTTGTTTAACTGCAGAGACGATAGGGAAGGAAAGGGAAGGAGGGAGGGAGGGGGAGAGTGAGAACGTGCTGTGAGTAGTGCTCGAGAGGGAGAGGGCAGTTAAGGTAAGGCTGGGATAGTATTACTGCCAGGGGGGATACATGATCAGTACTCACAGGCCCCTACCATCAACATCTTGTCCGGTTGAACAAATACTGGTGGCATATGGTGAAATACACATAAAAATGAATATTACTTCTAGCCTGAGCTACATGTGTGTTCTCCAAAACACTAAAACCAAGCAAGCCCTTGTGAATGAATAGTAATATATTATCACCATCAATAATGTTATAACCCTGTCAGAAGTGATTCATAGAAGTGAAAACGAATGTGGGAACTGGAATTAAATCAGCAGCAGCTTAGTGCTACTACAGCGTGCGATAGTGGCAAGCTACTCACTTCCATATGGAGAGTTGGCAGAGGATCCGTTGAGGAACCCAGGGGAGCTTGGCACTCCCAGGTTCATACCGGCATTGCCGTAGCCATTCATGCTGTTGCTGACGGTGTTGTAGCTCGACTGCTGCGGGGTGCTGCTGGAGATGTAGCCCCGGGGGGACACGCTGCTGGTGTTCCGGCTGTAGCCCACTGAATAACACGGATGAAAGATAGGAAGGGAAATTCATTCATTTATTTCCCTCTGTACAGTGTTTACCAGGGAAATGTTCACTGATTACAGTAAATAATAAGAGAAATTTACTGCTGCAATCAAACATTTTTATATCGGCACATACTGCAGATGCCAGGTTAATAAGAAATGAATTTGGCACTTAATTGGACTCTCTAACTGCTTGCATTATAGGTGGCGATGGGCCTGTGTTCAAAAAAGTAAAGTCTACGTCCATTTTCTTATTTTAATGACTGACAAAAGAAATTTAACTATTTCTCATCTCACTTTGCTGCCCCCCCTGGAATCCCCTCAAGGAGCCCCGGCAGGTCCCTGGACCCCACTTTTGAGAAACCACTGAGTTATGGAGCCATACCCTAAATCACATACCTTGGTCATTCCCTTGTGACTCAGACACATTGACTGCTAGCTGGCTGCTGAAGGAGTTGACTCCCATCATGCCGTGGGAGGCTGTGTTAGCGAGAGAGGGGATCTGGTTGTGGTTGCGGGGAACGCTGTACAGGGCCTCGGCGATGTCAGCTGCCCTCTTCAAAATGATCTCCTGAGAAGTGCAGAGAAGGCAGAGGTTTTGTTATTTATGTTTTTTTTTTTTTTTATATAGCTGTGCTTTTGCTTTGATGCATGGTTCATGACTATATGGTTAACTCACATCGCATGTAGCCTACATTGTTCCAGATATAGTGGTGAAAATACCCTTTGGTGATACTATCAGTAAATTTTCAATGGTTTCTCATGTAGCAGCGGACCGGAGGTACACGGTAAGCATGCTGAAGCAGCTGCAAGGATACAAACCTGATTGTTGTGGGGCATTCCATACAGGGCTTCAACGAGATCAGCTGCCCTCTTCAGTAACACCTCCTGATGAGGAAAACATAAAGAGTAAATGTTAAGACCTAAACAGATTATGTTTAGGACTCCAGTAGTCCGTACAGTAACAAACAATATCGAAAACTACATTACACAGCAGGGTCTTGGAGAGCTTCAGAAATGTTTACATATTCAGCCGACTAAATGTGCCACCCTGATTTAAGAGGCACAAGTGCTACATTTATACAGTGCTACTACTTTGCTCCTTCCAACCATGCAGAGCAGTGAATAATGTTCCCTATCTTAATTAAACTGGCATAGTCCTTTAAAAACAACACCTCACCCCTGATTCTGGGCTTCACGTTTGCTCCAGAGTTCAGCACTGAGTCCCCTCTCTTCAGAACAATAAAGTGAATTAGCTCTGGGTTAATCTAGTTCTGTTGTAATGACATTAAGGAATTTTTCAATTAACCTCTTTGACTGGCTGTTGCAAAGGACTTCACAAATGACTTCCCATCCAGCAAGAGCTGGGTGCTTGTGCCTTGGGGACACGGATGCTCAGGATGTGGTCTTATCCATGTCTGCATGCTTGCCCCCGCTTGACAATGCGGATTAGCTGTGTTGCTTTGGCTCTTAACACTGAAAATGAGTTGGCCCTGGATCCTGTTCCCCCCACTCTGTTTCGGGCTTACAGCTAGGTGGGGTTTGGCCTGTTTGTGTGTCTTTATCTCCTCTTTGAATTCAGCACTTACAATTAAATCCCTCTCAAGCAACCAGACTGCTCTCTTTGTTTTCTATAATACAGAAGGCAATATGCTCTATGAAAACCCTCTCCTCCTTTTAGAGTGCATTTAATCTGACAAAGGCAAGTTGCAGACATGGCTGTTGCGTGTGTTTTTTTTAAAATGCTCGCTTGTTGTCACCTGCTGTAGAGCAGAGATTTGTCGACTGTGCTGTTAGAACCCTGGTTAAAAGCAATGCAAATCTGTCACCAGAAACATCTCAGATGGTGCTTGTTTTCTTCCCACATTCGCTGTGTTTTCTTTTGCGGGCCTCAGTAATTTGTCTGAAGTGTTCCATCACTTGGCAATAGCAGTGTGGGATTAAGACGGCAGCTGCCGTAAATGAATGTAAACACAGCCTTCGCGCCTTCAAACAGCGGCCTCCAAGACTTGGCCTGCATTTCCAAGGCACAGTGTATGTAGTGTGTACGGAGTGTGTGTATGGGCCCTTTCATCCTGAGGAGCATATCTACCACAGTCCTTGATTTATCAAGATGAATCACTGTAGAAGCCACTTCCAGCATATGCCATGCTCTCTTATAGAAACATATCGCTTAATCCACCCCAAGTTACCGGATGGGTGGCTCTTAGAATGGGCATTTACCTCTGAAATTGGTGTGTATGCTCAACGTTGCATGCATCTAGTTTGCATACAAATAAAGAATTATGGTTGTCGTGAGGCAGGTAGACTAAATGAGAGGACCAGCTGTCTTGATGTGTTCTCATCAGGCAGAACAGATTTCTCTCTCTCTTGCTGAGTGAGATAAAGTGGTTTTCTTTCTTTTTGTCTGCAGTTAATAATTACCAATAATCTATTCTATCATATTTCAAGATCTCCTACATGGCTCTCAATTTTAAACAACAATTAAAGCAATTAAGACTGTCACGTTCGCAAGCCATGTTTCATTCTCTGTAAAACGTCCTCTCCCTCCTTGTCCATATGGTACTTTGCAGCAGTGACATAAGGACAGCTTGGAAAAAGGAGGAGAGAAAACGATATTGCCTCTCATCCTTAATCTGTCGTTTACCGCGTGGTGTCTTAACTAACCAAGCTGACTCGCAAGGCTATGCTTAAGTGGCAACCTAGTCATATCCGAGGATGATGAGAAGTGCTGCACCCAATCAAGGAAGAAGTTTGTTTTCTTCTGACGAGACGCTTTCATGCGTATCAGCTCACGCTGTGAATACGATTAACACAGAATAGTGTTCTGAGGGCATTTCCATGTAAATCTCAATGCTACTCCAGCATAAGTGTAATTGGCTTTCTTGTCATGGAGACATATCAGAACACACCATGTTAAATTGAAACAATTAAAGGCCTCAAATGATTTCTGTTGTTCTGTGACAAATGCGTGACAGATTTCTGCTATTGTTTGCCATGCTTTGCATAAAGGTCTCGTGTTCAACAACTGTTTAAATGGGCCGGCTCAGATGACAGATCACCTAAGATTTAGAAGCTGTTTTACGTTATTGCTGAGAAAAATATGAGAGGAAGCCATAACAAATGACATGTTATAAAAAATATCTAACAATAAGGAGACGTGGTGATTCTTGAAGCAGTAGATTAACATGGATGTTGTATTTATATTATCACAGTTAATAAAATAGGGCCTAGGTTATGTAGCTTGGAGTGCTAATGCCATTATAAAACTGTAAGGCAATTACTCTGTTAGCTCTAGCCTGAGGTAATGAATGCATTTAGAAGCATAGGGCCATTAGATGAAGGTACTTCAAAGAGCACAGGAAGAGAGATTCATTTAAATACATGGGTAATTGCTTGACATGAACACATTTGTAATATTTTCTCCTTGTGGATTACACAAAGAATTGGAAAAGAATGGGCTTATGCTCATTTTGGGAGGAAAGAAAAGAATCCAAAGCAATCAGCTTAATAATAAAACAATATTGAGTTTCCACTTTTAATTTCATAATGAATCTAATTTGTTACAGAAGAGAGAAATTGAGTGTGATATAATGTGATATCCAGTCTATTTGTCCATTACTGCCAGAGGGCACAAAATGGTATTATAAATTGTCTTTTTTATATTATGAATAGAAAATTGTTTTATAACAAGATCTTAAAAAGGAGGGTGAATTCCAAAGTCTCTCTTCACTTAACGCGATGCCCGCAAACCAATCTCCTTTCTCATCACTTGACTGCTCACACTTATTACTTTCATATTCACCCTGGACTTTGCATTGAATTTTTATATCTCCACTCCTCCCACAGGGTCAGACTGTCATCTACGATGTTGTCTTAGAATTACGAGGTAAACTTCAATCAGAGGCAGCTTCCCCCCTTTTTTTCTCTGTGTAGCAACAATATTAGCGTGCATCCCTTGCTATCCATGAGCACTCCCATATTGGCTTTCTGTCTCCTTACAATTACCACGTGTCTTACTGGTCCCAGGGAGAAGGCTGGTGGAAATCAATAGCGCAGTAATATTATCAACTGGAGGGTGAAGTCATGGGAGGGTGGGGGGGGGGGTAGAGGCGGTGAGTAGGCTTGGTGTCGATTTGCCTTTCCGCTAATGCACACCGTGCGTCCTCCAGCTTTATCTTCTTTTTATAGAGTCTCCCTACCTCACCTGCACCCTGTAATGGCTGTTCTCTATATGCCGTTTCTGTTCTCATTCCAAATGTACATGCAAGCCTCAGCCTGCCGCGGGCTGTTTTATTGGGAATGTGCTTTTGACCCCGAGAGCTGACCCTCAGATGGCAAGCTTAACAATGACGAATCACTTGGTGGGATCATTTACATGCCCCCTGAACCCCATATTTGGGTCCATTAGAGAGCAAATCAAATATTTATGTTGTTTATTGGAAGTGCAGGGTTTCATCTCACTCTGTGATTGTTTCATGCAAAGGCTGGGAGAGCATGCTATATTAAGTATACGCGCACCCAGGAAACTAATCTTGGGTTCAGTGTCAAAATCTGTCTCACAGCCAACAACGTTTTGTATTCAAGGAAAGAAGTAAGGTTTGTCCATAATAAAGCTGTTTAACAGCATTGTTCCCTTTGTTCAAAAGATGCGGATTTCGCAAAGACACTGTGACTTTATAAAATTGAAACAGTGCAGCTAGATTGACCGATGTTGCCTGCGGAGATAGTGAAAGTCATGTGGATATTAGAGGTAAGTGTACTTTACCTTTTGGTCTACGTTTACAGTTGAAATTAGAGTAACATTTCATGTCTAGGTGTTGTTTCCTGTCTCCACAGGGACCGAGTCTAATTGAAACACTTCATATACTGAACCAGGGACTAGCTGTGATGTTCCATTTCTCCGCGTTGCCTTGGTCAAACATCGATAGCTACCACACAGTCTGTTCTTTATTAAATTGTCCGTTGGACGTTAATGATATTGCTGTGTTGCATGCTGGGATTTAATAGATAAGGTCTTTAAAGGTTTTACAGTATTATTAAAACTCTGAGGTGGCCACCGCTTTACTACAAGCCGAGGGGTTTTGAACGCACTAATCAGTCATATTATTACACTTGACACATCTGGAACGTCAGTCACCAAAATAGTTACTGGCAGGGTGGCAATTAGTGAAAACACACAGATAGATTTTATCAATAGGAAATAGAAATAGTAAAAGAATCAAGGGAAATGAGAAGAGTAAAAGAATCAAAGAGTTTCTGCAGGGGAGGCAAATAAAAAAAAAACTTGTGTACCTTAGTTTTCATGCTCAGCTCTATCAATACGGCAGCCTATTTATGTGCCACACCAGTGTGTCTAAAACTGATGTGGCTTTCAACTCCTTCACCCAGGTTCAAAAGAAAACAATAAGAAAGCCGAAGCATAATAACATACAGTCTTTGTCTATTAGCTGCAGTAAGACTAGGGGGTTTACGGCACAGGGTTCTGTAAACAAAAGATTAAACCAAATCGAGCTGCAGAAAATGAAAGGAAAACATGAGTGGGGTAATGAGGGTGCAGACGTCGTTTCTGACCAGATTACCATCTCCACAGACTACTGGAGAGGAAAACGCCTGATTGAGCTATTTTACCACACAGAGAGTTTACGCCTCTCTTCCTCACACAAAACCAATACCATTACCACGCTGGTTAGTGGGTAAGCCACATATGTGAAGCAAAGCTGTTACAGTTTAGGGTCACAGTGCTCTGCGCTGATGGTAATGTTATTTTGTTTATTTGTCACATTTAGAGTATTGAGGCATTATAACCCAGACAGCTCCGTCTCATTGCCGTTTGATGATTTTCTACGCAGCTGAGACACTGTACTGACCTTTGGTAACCTCTCAGGATCACCAGGGTGTCTGGGGATGACCTTCTGCAGCCTCTGGAAACCATAGTCGATGGTAGGCTCATTCAGGGCTGAAAGAGAGGGAAGATGAAAATTAAAACCATTTCAGGGCCAATTTTGCCAGAGACAGGAAGAAACTAATTGAGAAATCTGTTAGAGTTTACAGTACAAAAGTCATTTCAGAATGCCTAATTTCAAAGAAACCTCAGGGGTGAGACGATGTTTTATGAAACATCATCAGCTGCGGGGTGGGGTGGTGGATGGGGGGGGGGGGGGGCGACGGAAAATGACACGGGTTCCTCTGACACTTGTGTCACCAAGTGTTATTCCATTAACAGCCGTGATGACCTACATCAGTCTGAGAGTCTGAGAATCCTTCAGAGGGACCCTCCCCCTTTTTATCTGCTTGAGAATATTGACTACAGCAAACTACATAGCGGGGGTCTTTTAATCTAACAGAGCTTTAATAATCTGTGAAAGGCTGTCCACACATTGATCTAGTGTAAGTTGCTGTCATTTCACCCTTCTGCACCAACTGTACTGCAACACTGGGTCCGTGAAATACGGCAGCAAATCCCATGGAGCCATTAATCTCTTCCACCCCTCAAATAGTAATCTGGGGCATGAGGCATATTGGGCGATGAATCAGAGGCACAAAGTAAATGAATCATAACCCAGACTTTGGTGAGAGCAGGGCGTTTTATGTCTGACAGTCCTAATGGGTAATTGAAGGCTTCCTTACAGCTCCGCCTGATTCTAAACAATCATGTGTACACTCATAGGCAGGACAAGGCGAGGGAGGGAGGGCAGAGGAGAGAAGGAGGGGAGGGAGGGGAGGAAAAGGAGGAGAGCGGTGTAAAGGGGGAAGGAACGACTTAATAGAGAACATCACTTCCCAATGTAGATATCATTTTCAGGAGAGTAACTCCGCCGAGCAAGGCGCTTCATAAATCAATGGCTTTCTATGGAGACTAATAAGAGCTGCCTGCCTCTATTCATTGTTCAGCCTGTAATTTGGCCCATCACTCATTACTCAGCATGTAATTTCAGCATTAACACCGCACAGCTCGCTGAACCTGCTGAACAACAGAGAAAGTGAAAGCAAGAAACCCCCCCCCCAACACACACACACACACACACACACACAGAGCCAAGCAGGGCCACTGAAGCACAAACCAGGGAGTCACGGCAGGAAAACGAACATTTATGTCTCTCACTCTTTCTTTTGTTCCCCCTCATCTAAATACACGTGCAGGCATGCTCACACGCAACCTACAGACACACACACACACACACACACACACACTTTACCTACTCACGCATACATACAGTACACGTGTACTTACACTGGCATACGCACAATCGAACACATGCATCGCTTCTGCAAAAACCTGAATACAGTAATTGCCAGCTCGACCGTGATCAAATGGAGCAATTATGTGTTCAAGCATGGACAATGCAGGGTGCTAATCGATAGCAAGGATCTAAGCTTGCAAATACAGTGGTATTCAGTCCTATTGGCCCGGCACACCTGAGTAAACCCCACGCCACCGCAACATACACTGCTGGAAATCTGATTTGACATGTCATCATGCGTCCCGAAACGACAAAGGTCTGCTTCGCAATGTGGGGGAACGCCATCTTCTCCTTAATAAAGGATTGATCTGCCGTATTGATCGTACATGACAAGGCTGTAGCAAGGAATTTGCCCCCTTTCTTTTGTTATTTCCACCCCCTTTCTTATCTATGCACTCTGGCTGTCCCATACATGTGTACATGTGTACGCACACGAGCATGTGTGTGTGTGTGTGTTTGTGTGTGTGTGTGTGCCCGGCTGAGAGAGCGAATGTGCACGGCAGCCCTGCCAGACCCCGCTGCTCAGTGTGATGTAAATTGTGTATGTGTAAAAAGCACTCCATAATCAGGCCATCCATCATCAGAGGCTGTCAGTGGGCTCTCTCAGGGTGATACATCACGCTCTCCTGTCCTCTGCCTCAGCTGGGGCCTACACAACCCGCCAGGCATGCTGGGAACACAGCCGGAGAGACGTACAGTACAGGACGAGACCTAGGTTGGGAGAGGTGTTCTGTTTGATATGCCTCTCCAATGATAATGATGCCCTACTGTAAAAGCAAACCGAAGAATTATGATGAATGTGATTTAGAGGGTAGGAGATGTTGTAGCCTTAAAGAGCTGTTTAAACTGAATTTTATATATTTATTTTATGTTTTTTACAGTTTATATACAGTATTTAATGGGGTCAAACTGTCAAACTGAACAAAAAAAATGTCCTATGTCTAGGTTTTAAACAAGGCTCAGTGTTGTGCAGTCGCAGTCCAAGCGTCAGGCATGATCTCCACATGTCGACATGTCGCCATCTCATCTATCATGGAGATGATCTTTGTAACAACCCCGGCGTAATGAAATTGGTGACACAGACCGCCATCTGCTATTGATTTCATGCAAATGCTTTTGACAGCTGATGGAGACTTGCATTAGCACTAAACGGTGCTGTCAGTTGATGAGTTGACAGTTTTGTAGTCATAGCATGTACACTGGTGCAGACAGATACAGACAATGTCAATAATCCTGTAAGAGCTGCTGATGATATATACTGAGCACTTATATTCAATCCGGACAATAAATGTGTTATGTGTGTATTCATCGCACTGCTCCGCACATTTTTTCTTCTGAGCAAAGATTTTCTTTCATCTGCTGAGCTTTTACAAGAATCATTGGGACTGCTCCCCTTACTTTTTCTTACACCACACACATTGACAGCAGCCGCCCCCACCCACCCCCCCTCCCCCACTTACACTCCCACTTCTTCACCCTGTGTCTTTTTTAATCCTTGGCACATCATTATGTTCTAACTTCACACTCTGTCGTAAACTTTACTCTCTTCCAAAGATATAACAGGCAAATCTAGCTCTGCGTTGCCCTTGCATGACTCCATGCATGCCAAAATTAGTTTGGCCCTCCTCGTCCTTCCAACACAATATGGTGAAAGAAGGGAGGGTGAGGGTGTGGAAGGAGCATGCCTCTCACCCCCCCACCCCTTTTTACCCCCTCTGTAAGGGTTCTCAGTCGCTGCAAGGAAACCCTCCATACACATCCCATAAATCCTGCACTGGGTGGGGAGTCTAGCCGAGGGGAGGAGGGACCGAGGAAGGCAGGGGGAAAAGGGGGGGGGGGTACGATAGGGGTGCAGTGGGGGGGTCGCTGGCACGTTCCAGTCACGCCCGCTTCCCGGCCCGCGGCCAATCAATACCACTTTCCTGTTTTAGAGGCGGGTAATTATGAGGTGGAGAGATTGTGTGACCTCTCACCCCTGCTGCATTACTCGCCTGATATTAAGATAAATTGCCTGATTTTGGGTAAACATATGCTGCAATTCAAACTGTCAGCACTGGTTTGCTCAGGGATAATTTGTATTGATCTCCTGGCTTCTTCCCCATTTTGCTTACTGACCTCATGGATAATTAGAGAAAAAGAGACACGGGGAGGTAAGGCAGGGCTTGCATTTGAATACTTTGCAGGAGAGATGAAGAGCACATGGGAGGGGGCGGGGGGAGTGGGTGGGGGGGGGGGCAGCGGGAACATTATGGACTAATAGAATTTTCATTTTCTCTCATCTTCTGTTCAGATTTAGACAGGCAACATGTTTTGTCCAATTACATCGCTCATGTCTTTTTCCCTGCTTGTGTTACATATAAGGAGATATAATTGTTCATAGATTTTTTTTTCCCATGGTTTAATTTCAGAAATGATTAGAATTTAACAAAAGTAATGAGACAACAGAGTGAAAGCTAATATATTTCAAATTAAACAGCTGATAACCAAACAAATTATTGGGTAAAATTAACATGGTAACAGATGATTTTGGACAAAGAGAAAGACCCGCTCCTTCTTAAAGGAATTTTTTATAAATATTGTAGTTTTCTGACTCTAGAGAGTGAATGATCATGTTTCAGAATATGGAGAAATGGAATGCATGACTCTGTGTGCAGCTGCGACCATATCATTTCCAATTTTGAATATCACGCATGCGTACAAGCATTCATGGCCGGGCTTCAGTGGAATTCCTCTGACTGGAATGTGCACTTCCCAATCTTATTTTCATCTTGACGCCTTAATCTGCTCGTCCTTTCATGCCACCAACACATTTTCTCTGAGAGCTCCTTTAGCCGCCTCAGTCTCGCCACTTTACTTAAAATGTAGAGTGGATGGCGTGTACATGGCATCTGAGTGTGGTCTGCTGCTCCTTCTCCATGTTCTCTAGAAATAGGACATGAGTAACCGCTCTGCAGGAACAGTGTAACATGGCCGACGTTGGCAGCCAGAAGTGCTTACATGGCAATACACCACTATGTGCCCTCGGTCTATATGGAAGTGGATTGAACACATGTATTGACTTACAGTATCAGGGTATAAACATAGGGAAATGTTTGAGCAAAGCAGTAAATTTAAGGGAAATTGTTCCTTGTTAAGTCTATGAGCCTGAATGGAAGCTTGCACAGAGTACTAGCATTCCTGCCAGCCATTACAGCTTATTACGATAACTCTATCTTTCCAGGAGATAAAAACCTAGCCTTGTTGCCATTTGCCAGCTATTACTTTCGCTAATTATACTTAACTGCTTCGAGCTTATCTCCACTCCTCCTACACCATTGAGCAGTTATTTTTTTCTTTCCCCTTAACACAAATTAGAGGTGGAGTGGGAGTTGGAAAAGGGGGAGACAGATAAACAGCACAGGCAGAAGTTCATTCAAGTGTTATTGCATTTGTGACTTGTCAAACAGTCTAACTGAAGCCTTCTAGGCACCTGCAGTCTGTTAGATGGATGCAGGTCAGAACAGCATCGCCAAACATAATGACCTCATCTAAGAGTTTACTGGAGACATAGAAAGAATAAATCTCTCAGTGTCACTGTAAGGAGTTAAAATTGAATATTGTACATACAAAGAAGGTAAGATATTCAGAGGTCATGCTGCAGCTTCACAGTATAGATACAATATATTCCAGTGTTGAGGGAAGAGAAAACACGCATGCAGATGTAGAGACCATCCTAAAAAACCAAACCAAGCCAAATTGGAATGTTCACAGCAAACCCACGCAAAGCAAACCTCATCTGTTTTAACACTGACCATATCATCTCCATCCACTGCAGCCAGTTATCACTGAGTGATTCCATCTCCAGCAGTCTCAAGATGAACAGGAAATTAAAATTTCAAAGATCTGCAGTTAAGATAAATCAATGGAGACAGATCAATGTTCATTGAAATTTCATGAACTTTGAGCCAATACAGATGAAAAAACCTAGACAGTTACAGTCTCCAGCAGATATTGCTCCTGCAACAGATAAAATGTAATTAACACGGTTAAAAGGGAGCAATGTTACAGATTGCACATCCATAATTTCAGACTCCCTTCATATTGGTTGTATTATTAGAAAGGGCCAAAGACACCTGTTCAATCCTCTTAGATTACATCTAAAGTATGTGTGCCACTTCTCTAAGGACGTCGGCGGACTTTTACACATTACTGGCCAACAGAAATCAAATGGGTTCCCTTCACAGCTGATTGCAAGCGCAAATTAATATTGTAAAATGAAGATCAATACATGGACGGGGTACAGATCGATGACGGCTAAATTACGGCCGCGTTTTCCCCCTCATTCAAGATGAGTTGTGTTTTCCTCTCAAAGTCAATACCGTGCTGCCTCCCTCATTCATTTCTCAATAAACTTGCCGATGAATTTCAATCAAAATGCGGCAGTGGAGGAGGGATAGAGGAGGGGGGGGAATGAGAGGTGGAGTTCTTTTAAAGCCCGTTGGGTGTGGATCATACTGAAAATGGGGCAAGAAGAGGAGGTAGAGAGGAGGAGGAGGAGGGGAAAGATCCTCGTCTATCAAGAGCCCCCCTCCCTGCCTCCTCTGTCTATCTTTCCTGTGGCAGAGGACTGATGCTGTGACTTGGTGAGGACAATCCATTTTAAGAACCATTACAAAACAGACCTCTAACGACACTGTGGGACAAAAAGTGGGTCCAATTAAAATTAAATCAATGAATACCGTCCTTACGGTGGGAGAAAACACACACCCATACTTTCATTTTTTCTCTTGAAAGATACTCACAATACATTTCACAGAGAGATGTAATGGGGGAAAATACATGCTCAACTAGCAAGTACTTATTTCAATCAATTTCCTGGAGCTGGATTTCACAGGTCACTTGCTGATAACACGCTGTGGAATAATGCCACAGTGTGCTTCTCAAAGCCTACCTGACAAGCTGCCTGACAGTGGGGGAGTGCGAGCACGTGTCACGTCAGCCCTCTAATTGGACACAAGGACCTTCCACTGTGGAACCTTGTCGTGCTCCACACAAGCTCACAAGGCCTTCAAACCAAGCCCATCTAACTTGGCAACGAGTGTCTGCTCCACTCCTGTGGAGCTAGTGCTAAATACCAGAGTTGTAATGAGACAGGCAGGTATGGGGATGTGGCTAGTGGATAACATGCTTTGACACATGCTAAAACTGTTGTGCCAACTGGTTACAACCCACTTGACTGTTGCAATGACATTTACAAATGCCTATTTCATCCTTTCTCATTCCAGAAGTGTCACAGTGCAGGGTGATTTTTTTTTTGTTTTTTTAATCTGCAGATAAATTTAAAATAGTCTCCAATTTGAAATGCTATGTGTAACAGATTTATAATTGTAAATATACAGTGCTTATATGCACTACGGTGTTGTGCCGGCAAGTACTCGTCTAAAGCAGATCTGTTTACATACCTCCTTGAATGCCTTTGATTATAGCATATCTTTGCTGTAGGCCACACCCCAGAACTGACCAGCAACCACTTGCGTACCAAACCCAACCCTTCAGGACAGGAAATGAAAAGGAAGCTTTCCATCTGATCAGCTTCTAAGTCTGGGACTTCAAAGTGACGGCAGGGTGGAGAGGAGACGTAAGGATAGGCCCGATTCACAGGCTGAACAGCACAGGGCCCTATCTGATGTGCTCTGATAAAGACGTCTGTGTTTGTTTACTTAATTCTTTTGGAGAGGAGGGTCCATTTTCTCCCTCTTTCTAAGAGTGGAACAGGAAGTGTGTTTAAATTCGGATTTCAAAGCTGGATATCACTATTTATATATCTGATTTGCTGCACAACAAGGTTGCCGGTTCAGTTTTGGTGCAAGCAGAATGTAAAGACTGTTTTTAAATGAATGAAGTTAAAAAAATTAGTTGAAGCTTAACTAAAAAGAGACCTTACTTCTTACTTCCACATCGTACTTTTCCACCCCTTACAGAGCTGACATTTCTTGCTCTCCACCAGTATTGAGTGAAGCACACATGACCCCTTTGTCCTTATGTTGATGAATGACTGCCTCATACCCATTTTGTCAGATTTTGGTGCAGTGGAGTCGATAGCGTCACCTTGACGAGGAAAGTTTGTGATCCATCAGCCCTCAAGGCTGTCTGGCCTCAACTAAGGCCTGGCAAGAGCAGCTCACTGTATGGGGCATCTGCTTCATCCAAAATCCTTCACCCAGTGTGTTGCGATCATGTGAGGTCGAACGAATGGCTCTTATTACTGCCGCTTTACAGTGAGGAAAAAAAAAAAGAAAAGAAAAAAGAAAAAACACTTGACTTGTACTAATAGCTGAGAAGCCATGCTGGTCACCAAAGGTCTGAAGACGAAGCACCCTGTCAGTGCCCAGCTTGGGAAATTAGCAAATAATGTTCCCTTCCCCCTGACAAATGTGTGACAGCTCGCCTTCGCCAATCATTCTCTCCTAACGTTATGATGCATGTCCTGGATCCCCACTGGAGGATACAGGCGAAGTTTACTGACCCTCAATTTACCCATGACAAATGGGGTCCCGGTAAATGTGCGTTTTCTGGGGCGCGGAAGGGGTTCATTTTAAGCAATCCTGGTTATGTGGATGTCACTGATTAGGATAAATAGTGGCTGAGTGTGTTAGGACTGCTTGCAGAACCATATTACCAAGGGCCTGCATCGTTGCCCCTAGAGGGGAGCTCTCGTGGAAACTTGGCCAAGATAGAAAACCAAAAGCTCTGATGCAATTAGGAGCTTAAATTGGATAAATCGTACGGTCAAAGTTTTTATTTATGATTTACTCGTTCATACAGTACTGTAACTACGTTGTAAAAAGGTTACGATGCTGCAAATGAGGCTGAAAATTGAGACTTTTTGTTTGAAAAATATCTGATAAAACCAGCATGTACTCTTTGCAGCGCTTAATAAAGAGTAAAGTATAATAAAGTATTGACTCGGGCACAGCTAGGACTTTCTCCTTTTGATTTTCTACAACCTTGCTGACAGTTGGTTCTACCAGTCCTGTCCTGACCAATGGATAACCAATACATGGATTAGACAGAGGACAAGCTAGCAAGCTCCAAGGGACAACACTTTGTTAGAAGGTAAAAAGGTATAGACTGTAAAATAGCAACACTTTGTTAGAAAGTAAAAAGGTATAGACTGTAAAATAGCAACAATTCCTTTCATTCCTGCCATTCTTTTAAAAATGTGCCAATTAAAATACAAATATAAGCTCCTTGAAGCAGTCAGAAAAACTACAACCTACTAAAGTTTTATATAGTATGTCTGTTTGTCTCGTTAGTGTTTTAAACATTCAATAGTCAATGCCAACAGGATTATTTGACATACACTACACGGTGCTCTCTTTCTGAGAATGGATTGTGAGTTTTGGAGCAGTTCCAGGGTACTAACCCGAGTGAGGACGTGTCCCTCTGCTGTTCGAATCGACTGCAGTCTCCTCTATGTTGACTCTTGGTAATTTGTGATAATTTCTTAAATTGAGCGACTTAAATCTCCACAATTAGGGTGGTGGTGCAAGAAGAGTCAACATGAAAAAAAAAAGCCTAAAAAGGCACTCCTCTCAAGCTGTGCTCTCAAGTCACGCTTGAAGCCATATGCTTTGATAACTAGACCTTTGATATGCACATGTTGCTCTCCAATATGACACCGGAACATTTTGCGCCTTTTAGACAGCGCTGTGTCACCGCATGCCCTTTTTCAGCTCATGTAATTTGCTATTGTAACTCGAGGTCACTTCAAATCTATTTGCTTGTGTCGTGCCATTTGTTCAAGTGCTGTAACACTGAGAGAAAAGCTATGGTTTGAAATGAGCCGTTTCACTCTTAAATATCCACTCTCGTGCACTCAATCTATCAGCCTATTCACATTTTAATGTGCGAGAGAAGTAGCTAACATCCTTTTCACCTTGCAATTACTGTACATATGGAATCAGTGATATCTAATTCTAGCGTTATGCATTCTGCTCTCTTTAATTCTCTCTTTCATTCTCTCAAGCATCAACCCTACAATCAGGGTGAGCCACACAGGGAATAGCAGAGCAGAGAAGCCGGACCTGTCTATTGGTGACTTTCTCTTTTAATTCACCGCACTAATCAATTGTACCACCGTTGCCTCCAGGGGTAATTGTATCTTTATACTAACTGGAAGTGAGTAGGAACCCAGGGAAGACAGAGGAAGAATGGAGAGGAAAAAATCAACAAAGATAGAGAGAAGGGGACACGTTTCCCCAGTAAAACCTGATGGTAATCATCCCAATCCGCTTAGCCTCTGTGACTAATGGGGTCTGTTCTTAAGGGACCTGGCACTTTCACCAGGGTGCTATAGAAGCCATTAATGTCTTAACTTATACACCTTCTCAGGGCTGTGCAGTAACACATGTACACACAGACACACACACTCGCGCGCAGACACTTTCTCCGTCTCGCTTGCTCTCACACTCTCACACAAACAGACACAGACACACACTTACGCAGCCACACTACACTCCTGTTTCATTATCCCGGTGCCTTGTTGGCCTCTGCTCCGCTCCTGCTAGGGAGGTTAAATGCAGGAGAGCTGGGCCAGACTGCACGGTTGGAGGAGAAGGGGGACGCATGGCTGGGGGTGGTAGTGTTGGTGGAGGTGGAGGTTTGGGGAGCGAGAGAGGGGGACTTGATGAGAAACAGCTGCCCCAGGATGGAGGGGTCTGGATGGAGAGGGGCGGGAGGGGGGCAGCCCCCACTTTGCAATTCTGCTGTGCTCAAGGCCAGGGCTGTGCTAGAGGCCTGGGGGTGCTGGGGGGAAGTGAGAGTGCTTTGACGCGCCCCTGTTTCATTCTGCCCATCAGAGTTGGAACAGACAGAGGCTTCCAGGTCAGACAGGCTCTGACCTCCGCAACCTCTGTCTCCTCACCAATGATGACAGATAAGACCGCCACTTCCTTCTGTTAGCCAAGATAATCAGATCCCTTACTTATAGTGTGACACACACACCTCTCTCTCGCCTCCTGCACACTTTCTCTCCGATGAATTCATACTGAACACACATGAATGCTTTTACACACACACACACACGCACTCGAGAATAACTTCAGACACACTCATGCACTTAACCTAGATATTGCTTTTCTAATCTGATTCATAAAAAATGAAACCACATTTTGCCTAACAAAATCAGCAAATTAGCAGAAAGCATTATCTGTCTCACAACAGGGCAGATAAAGAGAATTGGCAGAATGAGTTATCCTGACAGCTTGAGTTTAACAGAGCTTGGCAGCGCCCTTGTATGATGGCAGGTCAGACGGGGATCGAGTTGCACTTGTAGGAGCCCGTCCACGAAACACCTTTTCGCTAGCAGTGCAGATCTCACACATTTAACATTCAGCAAGCAAGGCCTTGGTTTATCATGATTAGCGCCTGGACTCAGGGCTGAGGGCTCCATCCAGACAGAGGGAAGAGAGGAAGGGTAGAGGGAGGAGGGGGGGGGGGGCACAGGAGAAGCCTGTAGAAATAAAAAGAGAGAGGAAGAGAAGGTTTTGACTCACCAGTATAGACAAATCTCCCAGGGGCACCTTTGCAGAACTGCTTGGACTTGTAGGACAGCGTGACTTCCACAACACCGGGGATGTGCCGAGGTGGAGTCTGGACGCGGATGGCGTGGGGAGTTATCAGCTGGATTACAGAGGAAAAAGAAAAGAAATAATGAGCCCTCTGCAATAACAGGCTAGAGTCTGTACTTTTATTACTTCTGGCAAGAAAGTTTGTCTTAACAGTTTTGAATAAAATAGATTTTTCTACATAAAAAGAGCTGGATTCCTAATATTATGACTGAACTTTATTCAAATCTGTAGAGCGAAATGAGAAATTCCGCATCATACCTCACTCCATACGAGCATGGTGCCGAAAACGACTTGTAGGCCATCAAAGAAGTTGTCCCCTATGATGATGACAGTGGCTCCTCCAGTGGTCCATCCCTCACTGGGACTGATAGCCTTAATGCACGGGGTGGCTGCTTATCCAAGACAAAGAGAAGAGCAAATTCAGCACCTAGGCTTCAACAGTCAGGCCCATGTATCTTTCCACACAGACATATTACTGCATCACCTCTACATTCAGCCCTCCATGTCTCTCTCACAAAGACATATCATGGAAATTGCCCCTGGAAAAAAAATGATGGATTTGTCCTTTAAGGCATGAGAATCAAAATCATTTATCAGCGCGCTGGAGTGGTGTAGTTAAGCAGACCCTTCAAATGGTCCACTTCACAAAGGCTAAACGCTGGGCTCGCCAGGAAAATGATTTGATGGAGCAAATTATGTGTCAGGGCAAATGTAGCTATCAGAATTGATTAAGCATGCACCCGCATGTACAGTAAAATTTCAAAGTTGAACACATCTTAAATGAGTCAAGAATACAGGCTGTTAAAGTGGAAATGACAAGCTAAAGCTTTGCTGGTTCATGTTATTTCATTACCTTTGTTCTGCATATGCAGTACAGTGCACACCGTGTGTAGTTTCAGGTTTCATAACGTGAAATGCACTCATGAATTATTCAGATGACGTTTTTTTTTTTTTTTTTTCTTGCTTTTTGTGATCGATTCAATCCATTTCATATTGTTTATTACAATGCTTTTCATCTGGCATGACTTCTGCTACATAGCTCTGCCATTCATCAACAGTCTGGGTTGTTATTATAATCTAATTTGAGTGATCTGGTGCCTCACATTCACTGTCATTTGATGCATTACCTTAATATGGTGTTCAGCACAACACCGTGTTTACAACAGAAATAGCATGACAGCTAGCCATAAAATAGCAATATCAAATTTAATCTATTCCCATCAATATCTTTTAATACACTATGAATTGTGCATGTTTTTTTCCCAGCTGTTCAAAATGTGAGCAACTATTTCAGCAAGTTCCTTTTCCTTTACAGGCTCAGTTCTAAACCTCTATTATCCTTTCCATCCAGTAAGTAAATCACAGTCGGCCATTGTTGTATGGATCACCTCAGACAAGACATCTCCCTTTGTTTGCCTTGCTGTTGGGTCTGTTCAGGTTATGTTTGCTCTCTCTCCCTGCCCATAAAGTGCACACACACACATTGGTACTACAGGGAATCTGACTTTAACAGGCGCTGTTGACTTCATGCTAATCACCTCGTACAGATTTTCATTTGTGAGGCCTGGAGGAGTGACATTTGCTTTCCTTAATTGCGAAGCGGAGCGTCTGAAAGAGGACCAACCCTCTATGGGCATGCTGGGCCCCCTCTAAGGGCCTGACCTTCATCAGTGCGGACGATTACAGCAAATAATTCACCCTTCAAAATTACTGTAAACAAATTGACTTTGGGGATGAGAGAGAGGGGGGCAGGAAAGAGGAGGAGGAAAGGAAAAGGGCCTGATGGTGACGGTGACTATTGGGGGGCAGCTGCAGCCTGAAACCTATGACAGGCATACACAATCATGCACGCACGCACACACACAGAAACACAGACGCACCACCTCGGAAATCCCAGTGCCCCCTCCCACACACAGAAGGACCCATGGAGAGGCAGCGACTGAGGCCCTAAGCCGTCCACCCTTCTGCCTAAAAATTTGCATATGTCTCAATGCACAGACAGAGAGGGGAGCATGTGCTGAATGGGGACCGTGGCGAAGTGGATTACACAGTCAGCGCAGGCTATCTGATGACAGACACGCACAATGCCCCCTCAGCAGATGATAGGCATCATGAGGAGTGGACGGATGAGGATGCAAAGAGCCGGTCTGCCGGTCTGGGTGTTGCATCACTAAGTCTTTGCAAACTTTGCATGTCATGATTTATTTTTGGGGTATTTTATCCTTTTTTTGGGTCTTGAATTCGTTCCCTATCCATTTTGTTTGTGTGCTTGAAATTATTTCAAGATCCCCCCCATGCTCTGAAATGACCCCAGGCAGCTGATTTGTGATCTGTCCTAATCTTTTCTTCTCTGGTTAGTGTTAGCTGTAGAGGACGTCAAAACTGATCGGAGATCTGAGCAGAGGAGGTCCCAGCTCTAGTATTATGACACTCAAACAGGTCTGATGTGGCCCCGCGAAGCCGTCCTTTGTTCTGCCTGCTGAAATGTGTTGTAATTGTGCTGTGGGATGTCCAGATGGTCGGTTGATAGTGCAGCTGATGGGATTATACCTTTTACCTCTCCCTGGGCCATCTGTTCCCTTTGACTCTCTCACTCTCTCTTTCTCTCTCTCTCTGCCTCTCTCTCACTCTCAACCTCTCTCTCTCTCTCTCATACTCTCTCCTTCTCTTTCTCCTTTCCTCCTCTCCTTTTCCCCCCTTCTTTTCTCCCTCTCTTTCTTCCTCTTAGGCCCAGCAGTCTGGATTCACTTGTCTTTATTGCATAAACCCTAACAGCATTACAGCCACTTGGCATGCAAATGAGGCAGGCGATGCAGGCTCTATGCTGAGTCTCCTATATTGTCTGGGGCTCTATAATGGTGGAACTGAGCTAAGGAACGTGTGTGTGTGTGTGTGTGTGTGTGTGAGAGAGAGAGAGAGAGAGAGTCTGTGTGTGTTGGTGCTGTGCTGTTCATGTGTGTCTGTATGCGTGGGGGTGGTGATGCTGTGTGTGTGAAAGACCCGGCTATTTGTGAGCATGTTTATGCACCTTTGAGCCTGAATCTATACATGTTTGAGTGACAGGCAGCCACAAAGCACATTCGTGTCTGAATGCATAAGCTTGTTGTGTGACAGTACACACAAGTGAACACAAATGTCACATGGTGAAATTCAGTCTGTCATCCACAAGGCTATCCTGCCCCTGCGCCAATAGGGGGCAGCACCTCTTGATCAATGCGAGGCAGCCAGTGCAAGTGCAGTGTGAGCTGGGAGGAAGGATGCCTCACTGTTTCAGCCACACAGTCAGTCACTCAGCCAGCCACATATCTGAGGCTTCTCGCCCAGTGAACTTGCAAGGAAGAATGTGTTGCTAATTTAAAGCACGCTGTCTGTCTGCCTGCTAGTTGTCAGAGCACTATGGAGGACAAGGCTGGAATTACATTTTATGACCGGCTCTCCTTTTCTCATGTGTCACATCTCTGTTTGTTAAAGGTGACTCAAACAAAGCGAGCGATCGTTGTTGATGCATGTTAAATTAGTTTGTTATGGAGCTGAGCCTGGGAGGGGGAGAGGAAAAAAAAAATAGATCTCAACTTGTGAGAGCACACGCGGTTAAGCAGAGGGAAGGTATTAAAGTTATTAGACAAAGACATGTTCAACTGGGCGGTTGACAATAGCTTCTTTTCTTGCTTTACGGGGCGTCACTCTGCTGCTTTGAAGAGTGTGGTGAAGAGAGGAAAAAAAGGATGGGTTGGGGTAACCTGTAAAGAACACAAGCACACACACACACACACATGCGCATACATAGACACACACACATATACACAACACAGGGGGTCCCATGGGAGTGGGGGAACATGGAGGCGAGGGCTCAACCTCTTTAATTGCTCTCCTCATTAAGAAACTGGTTGCTAGGCGATCCACACCTATCGTGTCATAAACGTGAAACACACAAACAGAACGTCAGCGAACATAATGACTTTGGTGCTCCGGGCAGGACTTTAATTATTTGATTTTGTTCTCCAGTAGAGGAGTCATTAATAAAGACAAAAACAAATAGATTAGCTTTTTCCCCCACTAGGACTGGAGTGCACCGAGATATATTAATTGTCTAGTCTTTTTTTTTTTTTTTTTTTTATTAGTCGTTGTTGTATTAAACATTACATTTGCTTTTGGTGATAGAACCATTAATGCCTATTAATGTGTAGAGAAGCTTGTTTTAGTCAGTGGTGTATATAAACTGTTTGCCCAGCCATAATTGGCTCTTGAAATCTGAAGATAAGCAATTTGCACAATTGGCCCAAGTCAGTTCTCTCCTTTTTTTTTTTTTTTCTTACAAATTTTTCAGCCTTGTGTGCTCCCATCTGCGAGTGGAGGCCACGAGGGTCATAAGGTTATGTTTAGTGCATTTTACTTTTTGAATTTCCCATGGTTTGGTGGTCCCTCTTCTCTCTCTTTTGGCTGAGCAGGCAATCAGTCTATCATATGGAATCAGTTGGAAGAAAAACAGTAAGTTCTGTTTTTCTCATAGGCTGCCCCCCCCTCCCCACCCACCCACCCACCCACCCTCCACACACACACACACACACACCATCAACCCCCCCCCCCTCTTCCCTCCCCCTTCTTTTTCTCTTTCTCCTTCCTCCCCCTGTTTCAGCTCTCTCACAGCTAAAATCTGCAGAACCCAATGACAGGAAATTGACCTCACAGCCAAATTCTTACGCAATTTGATCATGTTTCACATAGGCTTTTAGGACAAATGTAGGTGCATTAGGAGACTGGAAACAGTATAACATTTTTTTAATCATGAATAAGACTGAGTATGACCATCATCTTTCGTGGTATCAAAATGACAAATACATACTATTTCCAGTCAAGAAACATTAATAGGTGTGGGGGAGGCAAAAAAGCAACTCAAAAAAGTAAAAATGAAAGTGATGAAGAAATAAAAGATTCTAAGGAACTAGAGGCAACTAGGTCTGTGATTTGTAAGATGGGAGGATGTCTGAAAGAAAACTGAAAGGAAAAAAAAGCGTAGCAAATTATAAGATGTAAAAATGTGCCTACCATTCTCCAGATAAGGAGGCGTACCTTCTGAAGGGTCGAGTCTGCGAGCCCTTCGCCCATGCTTGGAATTGTTGTGTACAAACATGTTGTCAGAGACGGCCAAGACATGGCCATCCACATTGACGGTCGTCGATACGACAACCTGCAACAGGAATGAACGTTGAACATGTGATTAAGCTTTTTGTTAGGGTAAAAATAAAGACTGAAAAATATGCTTTTACTGACATTATTGCTGACGTTGTTGGAGTATAGGCGATTCACATTTCTGCTGTGTCCAGGTACATGCTTGTGTGCTATTGATTACTATTGTCAAACCATTTCAAGCGGCTGCTCTCTTTGGACATATCACATTACAGTTATGCTGCCTCTCAGCCATTTTGTTCTTGCTTTTTAGTGTCTTGCATTTGTGTAGAGCTAATTGACTTTTCAATCACTAAAATACCATTTCCGTTTACCCACTCTACCAACTGTCATCATAGCTGAAGCTCAGAATTATTGATCAGCTTGTCCATCTATTTGAGGATGGAAGGCCTCCCTTTTAAAATATTACTGGAGTCATTAGCAGCTGAACCGTACTCCATCCCATCACTCAACAAACATTTTACTAGGATCAGATTCCAAGCCACACTCCATATTTCATAATGCTTATTTTTGTTGTTGTTTTTTGGCTACCACATCTCCAAACAGTGAGCCGCATGTGAATGGCCAAAGTGTTTCTGAGCCGGAAACAGAGAGCCCCTCTCAGGTTTGCTTCGCCGGTAAGTGACCTCGCTGTAGCAGTGGAATTTAGGGGGGGGCGCTTTTTTTGGTTGGTTTTTGGAAGGGTGGGGGTGTAGGGGGAGGAGGGAAGAGAAGGGGAAGTGAAAGAGCTCCATTCTTGTGAGCAGGTTCAGAGCTGGGCCAAGCTGAGGATGATGGATTGGGCCCTCTCTGGCCTCCAGCTGGTTTTTGGGGGTAATAAGTGGAGTGGAAGGCATGCAGAATACACAACTTTGGCCAGAGAAACACCTATGGTGGAGCATCTGGGAAATCTATTTGGGGAAAAATGGCATACTAAATGTTGGACTGAGGACAAGGGATGATCACTAACAAAAAAAAGTCTCTAAATCTTGTTGTTTTTTTTTATGTAATGCATACATTTTAGTTCCACAAAAAGAATGATGCAGCAACTTAGTTTTTGCATTCCTTCTGACACACAAAAGTGAGAGGAGAAAGCCCTTGGTGGCTGTCATGCATCAGTCCACATTCACCCTAAGGGGAAGATTTGAGGAGGCAGGGGAGGTCTGGTGGTGGTGACATCAGGAGGGGACACCCTGTCTTGTCTGTTTCATGTCTGGGCTTCCTCCTGGAGGATTCTGGCCTGTGTGTCTATCACAGAGCAGCGCTGTCAGTGACAGACGCCCTCCTGTAGTTTGTCGTTATCCTGATAGGACAAATCACACTAAAGTCTCACTCTCTCACCTTGACCTAGTGGGCTGCTTGTGGTGAAAATGTCTGGGTAGGATGGATGGATAGTTGGATAAATGGATCAGCGGGGAGGTCGATAATTTCAAGGCTCAACTACTTGACACATTAGAAGCGAGAGGGTTAAAGAAGCAGTAAAAGTGCTCAGTGGTCGTGTCCTTTTGGTGTAAATCACAGCATTTTGTCAAGCTACAATAATGATGGTTTTCAGATGGCTTAAAGTGGTTTTCATTGGCTATGCAGAGAACTGTATATGTGTAACTTTAAGTACATGCATATGTGAGTAAGAGTGAGCGAGGCATATACAGAAAGCAAATATATGCGCTCCCAGCCTGTATGTGCATACATCCATATGTGTGTACGTCTGCGTGCTTGCGCATATGTGTGTATAAGAAGGTATGCGTTTCCGCTGCCAGACAGATCCTGAGTTAACACTGTTGTTACATGTGGTTGGAACGTCCTCCCCTCTGCGCTGAGGCTCAGAAAGCTGTCAGGAACACAATTGATGACACTCTTAAATCCTATATCCTTATTTGTGTCAGATGGTATTCCCTAATAAATATTCCGTCCAGAGCACACAGGACACAAAATCCCCCACTCTCTTTTTCCCTGGTTTTTGCCTCCTCCAGTGCCAATAATAGAATCGCATTCATATGTGAATGTGTGTTGATGCATTTGTACACCTGTGTGCGTGTGTGAGAGACAAAGAGAGAGGCAGACAGTGAGAGACAGAAATAGACAGAACATATGTGTGATAGACAGATAGATTTCAGTTACCTGGAATCTGCGCATGTCTCGTGGATTCCCTGCATTCTTCAGACAGTTCTGATTGCACTTGAGAAAGAACTTTAAGAAGAATCTGAAAGAGAGCACAAAACAAAAAAGGGAAAACTATGAATTATATCTTTTTGGCTAAATTCTTAAATAGCAAAGTCATAGAATATTTCAATAAGAATCCTCAAACACGTCCGACCCGTTCATTCACAAACATGACGCTACACTGTTTCAGTTTGGGAAGTTGCAGTATTTATTATTCCCTCAAAATCAAGACCATCAGTCTCTTTTTCATCTCATCCCCTCACCTGAGTTCATGGGTCTTTCCAAACACCCATCTGCCACTAACATACAGGAAGTCACTTGATATTCCACCCACCTCTTTAATCCCAGGACACCCCCTGTGCAATTAAAGTTCTCCTGTTCAATAGGGAAGCAAATGAGGCCCACCTGTGACCAGGTCTTGTTTGAAGAGCATCAGGGATAAAGGACCTAACAAGGTGAGAGCGCGCCACAAAACTTATAGTCCTGTCAGGCAATTAGGCGGACACTCCTGGGACCACCGTATGCCACACACACAGACACACGCATAACGCATACACACACCCATGCACTTGTGGGTGGGTGAGGCAATTATGCCACAAATTACAACCTGGCTAATCGTCTCTGAACAAATGTCACGTCTGAGTGAGATCTGGGCTTGGTTAGTTTGTAAGCTGCCTTCCTCTGCCGCTTTCTCACGGGTCTCCCAGAAATTTATCGATAAAGCCTCGTATTGACAGCTGTATTTCAGATGTGGCCTCACAGATATAAAACAGTTAAAGAGGGGCATATTAACAACAAGGCCGACAAGAATGTAGCCTATTGTGTAAAATCTTACACAAACACACTGAATAAACAATGAAATTGACTTGTTGTTTTTGCAAATTCTCCCCACAGAATCATGACTGATTGTGCCTTTGCCTTCTCCGATTCATTATAAATAGTGCGCTGTGATGTTTATTTTTCATCACATTGCACTAGCATTACTATATATGCAATAGTGTGGTTTCTATTGTAATACTAACTTGGCTCGCAGAATCACAGCAGCTCATTGGATTACCATAGATTGCACCATAGATTGCATGGCCATTTCATTCAGCTAAATACAGTGGCTTGTGTGGCCTGTGAGGACGCTTTCACAACACTTAAGACTTTGCGTTCGCCCAGTGGGATCCCGGCCAGGCCATAAATCAGAGTCTGAAATGACCCTTCTAACCCTAGCCACATTAACACATGCACTGGTCATTTAGAAGCGTTCTTCGATAGACTCCTATACCTAGGGCTTCACTGAGGGCCCAGGAGGGAGAGGAGAGGTGAGAAAATATTTTCACTCCACATCCAAGTAGCTTTGGCTTGGACATCAATAAAAGACGTTTTAACCCATGCCAGAATGCTGATTGCCTGTCGGTGTGTGGTGAGGCCATAAAAAACCTGACTTGTCATTAGTGCATTTCGCTTGATTGTGTTCACTGTGTTTTCGGGTTGCATCTGTTGGCTGATCATCAAAATGACCATTATGTACTCTAATTCCCTGACCCTGTTTTTATTTCCCCAAAGAGTCATAATGTAGAGCAGCAGACATCTGCGGAAAGCAGACCTGAAATACGACTTTTATTTGTCTGTCGCCTCTCATACAGATTGGGTAAGGCCAGTGTGTGTGTGTGTGTGTGTGTGTGTGCGGGCGCGTGCACATCTACACGCGTATGTGTGTGTGAGCATGTGCATGTACATGCATCAGCCGTTGGTAGACAATTTATGTCAGTGCAAGAGATAGAATACATTTGCCAGGCAATACACTGACTTCATAAAAGAAAGGCATTACTTTCAGAGTTAGTCTTGTCTCTTCTCTTGGATACTTTAATGCTTTTACATACTGTTTCCACTACAGCGAAACCAAAAGTTAAGAAACAATAAACACAAGAAATTGAGTGCCCACGCTATCATAAAGTAGCTCTTTATGTTTACTGTTATGAAGGCAATTAAGCACAATTTCTCTGCTAAAAAGATAAGCTTAATTTTCATAGTCCACAGAAGTGGCGGTACGATAGCATCCATTACATTTGAGTTGGTTAAGATTCTCCATGAGCACAGCGCAAATTGGTCCTTGGTGAAAAGGAGAGCAATTAAGACAAGGCCCCTCTCTCTCTCTTTTACTTCTTAAATATCTACAGAAGTTTGTGCTGGTGTTTTGGCACGCACGGAGACAAAAGGAGGTTGTTTAATTGTTTTTTAATGGGATATCAAGTCGTCGCTGCCATTAGATGTTGGCAATGGAGGGCAAAGGGGGATAGAGAGAAAGAATGAACTGCAATTAGGTTTGATTAAAGCTATCCTTCTCAATAATCAGCTGTTCTGACAGGACAGGGGGACCCTGGTGGCCGCTGAGATGGAGGAAGGTGTTGAGTGATATTAAGGCCAATGAAGGGGATATTAACATGGCTAATTAAAGCTCTTCCAAAGCCGGGAGAGGAGGCTCTCAGTGGACCACACTGGATGAAATAATCGGCCAAGGCAGCTATCAGTTGGAGGAGAGAGAGAAAGGGAGTGCGGGAAGGGGTGGGGTGTAGTCCATCTGAGGGAAGGGGGGCGGGAGGGGAGGTAGAGGGAGGGATAGTGGGATAGTGGGAGGCGTAAAGGAAAACTATGAAGTGTGAAGAAAGACAAAGAGGAAGACATCGACAGGCATATAGAGAAAGACTTTCAGGGCAGCCACGGAAGCTCATTTTGACATCAACCCTTTCTGTGTGCGTGCCCGAAGTCTGCCAGTATAACTAAGACCTGACATCAGCTTTTATCTCTGACAGCTAGTCATACAGGTCCACAAATCAACGTTAAAACAATCCTGCTCATGACTTGGTCTAAGGCAATTAATACGATTCTCCTGTAGTACCTCCATGCTCGCCCACTGCCGAAGCTACTAATCATGCCATAATGATTTCTCTCCCTCTGGTCAAAGGGGAAATAGATTGTCTCTTTAGTAATGCAGCAGGCTCTGCGCCTTCCACTCCCTGGCTTCACAGACCCGGTAATTGAGGAGAAAAAGGCCGACTTTGGCACTTTGACTGATTTGAGGGCTGCTAGACCCTCTTATCTTTACTCTGATCATTTTAGGCTGACACTCAAAGGAAGACCCGTCGCCCTAATTCTAGCTCACCCTCTACCATCATCAAACAGAGGGGGAATAGAGAAAAAAAAGAAGAGAGAGGGAAAAAAACAAACAGGCGAGGTGAGGAAGGCCTTCTCTCATTTAAATGGCAAACTTAATTGCCGGGTTGATGTCATTCATGCATAAATGTCCATCCCTTTGATTTGAGTGAAGAGGGCAAATAAGGATAATGTTGTATTATTAAGAAGGCTCCATCGTCAGAGGAGGCTAGCTGTACTGTCAATTTCATTCATCTTTTTAACCATTCATTCTCAGATTTTTATTATATTTAATGACTTGTAAAAAATTAAAAGTTCAGTCAGAGCTATTTGAAATTATTTTCACTCACAGATCTCTTGAATTACATACTTGACAGATTATTTTTTTCCGTCGAATCGTACACCTTGTTCTTATTGTACAAAAGAGCTCCCCCGTATTTGTTTAGGCCGTTACACAATACACTGACAGATGGCCATAGTATCTGTAAGAGTCAGGTATTGACAACTCTAAGCTCCTGATTGGTGCCCCGGCACTAATGACTAGCATGCAGTGTCCACAGCCGGCAGCCATGACAGTGAGGTCATCCGTTGCAGGGCGGTGAGTATCGATCACCACCCAGCTCCAGCCCATCAGGCCCCAGCTGCCTCCCAGACTCAATGGGCCCCTGTTACAGGAGCCCTGTAAGAAACGGCTCCCAACACCAGACTACAATCTGCTGACACCAGATCTCTACGCTGAGATAGTAGTACACGGGTCAATAGCGTATCGGATTTCCAAAACGCCAGGGTCTTAATGTCAAGCCTCCTGCCTTCCCTACCTACTGCTCCAGTTATTAGGCACTCCACTGAACTGCATTCAGATCCCTGTTGTGACAAGGCGGAGCAAGTAAAACAAGAAATAGAGACACTTATAGATCTTAATCTTCCCGAACACTTATTTATGCAACTGAGTGGGCTTGATATATATGCCTGTTAAGTCCCTGGGAGGCCGAGCAGAGCTGCATGGCCATTTCTGTCGTATTCTGGTTCGCCGCTGTCTTCTCTCGTCAAGCAGAGCTGTTTTTCTCGCCTTAGCCGAAGTAAACCACAGCACATTAACAATATTTGCTCTACCCCTGTACAAGCGCCAAGGGACCAGACCCACAGATCCTATCACTTCTTTATCAGGGAACAAGTGCCTCACTATCCAACCTTATTGGGTTTGGGAGATTAACCCTTTCCACTCACGGGCTCTGCCCATCTCCTCCGAGAGCAGCAAGGCAGATGTCACTGTGATTATTATTGTTCAACATCAAATATCCCAACTACATGTCTCACAGAATTTATTGGATATTTCCAAGGCCTTTTTTTTTTTTTTCGTTTGTTTTTATTTCTTTATTTTTTTTACAGCTGCTATTGTCAGTTCATTTTGTTGTTTTATATTTCATATTTTTGTTAGCTGTGTGTGTGTATTGCGGGAGTGTCACAAATAATTTATGTGCTTCCTCTGCACCCTAAGATGTAGCTGTGTCCCTCCATTCATCCCTCTTTACCCTCTCCTCCACCATCCCCCTTTCTCTCTAATGGGCAGAGTGGCATTGACATTATTTCACTTGAGGATCCCTCACTCTGTCAATCCCTCTTCATTTACTCCATGGCTACAGGACTCATTATGGTATCTCTTCCTCCTTCTCCTTCTCCCATACTCTCACTCATTCTCCTCACCTCCTGTCTCGCTCTCTCGCTCTCTCTCTCTCTCTCTCTCTCTCTCTCTCTCTCTCTCTCTCTCTCCGGACACTGTTAGTTTCTTACTTAAGAGAATCGCTCGTCTTCACAAATGGTTGCACGTCAAACCCACTCCTAGCTAGCCCCCACTGATTCCCTTCAGGCTTTGGCACAGGTTTACTGTAACAGATTAGACGAAGACTCGCAGCTCCTGCTAACTATCCATCACTTGCTAACAGTGGACTAAGGCTGTGTGCTTTATGCAGCTTTTAGCTCCAGCCCGCCACATACTGCATGTTTAGCCCCAAGCTCTCTCTCTGCCTCTACCATCCCCTCACATCAAGATACTGCTGAGGCTGTGTACTGTTGCACGCTGTTCTTTGTTTTACTCTGAATATGGCTTTTCTCTACCAGGACTTTGAACACAATATAATAAGACACAAAACATAAATAATTCTGCGTTGTTTTGTCTTCTGCAGCCCTGTTGTAAAAATGAATCAAACACTGGTTGCCGCTGTAGAGCCAACATCATCTACATCCGAACTGGAATTCATAAATATTATTGAATCATCACTGGCACCGTAAAAACCGTATGATGATGATTACCGATAATGACTAAGACTGACTTAACAATGTCGGTCATGGGGGTGCTGACATTACAGAAACAATCACGTACGTCAACAATACAGTTCTCAGGAATATTTATTCTGTTCACCAGCTGGACGGCTGAGATGTATCTCCAGGTTATTTTTGCACAGGAGGAGAAATATGGTGCTTTGATTACTGGTCAGCATTGGAGCTCGGGGCCTTGAGGAAATACCAGTCAGCACCTCCCTGCACTAGTGAGATGGAAGATAAGCATATGTTGGAGTAACTGGCCTGGGTGAATAGTAGTATTTAGGGTGTTGGACGTGGGGTCCTGGAAGGCCCCAGAGCTGGTCTACAATGAGAGCCATACACTGCCGTCTCTCCTGTGGCACCTTGGAGTGATCAGACCCAGGCAAGACGCAGAGGAACGCAGCTGTACAGGGAAGACCAGCAGGGGGGCTTTGACCGTTTACCGACAGCCATGCTAGATCCAGAGGGACGGTGGGGGCTTATTTGCATGCGTGTGTGTATGTGTGTGTGTGTGTGCCACATATAGGTCTGTGAGTCAGTGGTTTTGCTGTCTGTCCATGCATGCTGAAATGCATGCGAGTGTATTTCTACATCATATTATTACTAATGTATAATACATACATCTAAAGTGGCTGTCAGGACTGGTCAGTCATCATAAAACATGAGGCAGCCACTCTGACATCGCCACCACATTAACGCGTTCTCAGAAGAAGAAAAAAAACACCCACTGTGGACTGTCATGTAGGCAGGGGGGATAGAGACAGAAAGACAGAGAGCAGGTCGGTGCTTAAAGCTAACAGGTAACCTTTCTGTGCACCTAGGACAAAGGCAGGGGGAAAAAGAAAATGTCAAATTAAGAGAGGCCAGGCAGAGAGACGTGGCTGCCATATTTGTGTGAAAGCCCAGTGCTGTTGGCAGCAGAGATGGCTGCTTTCTGATTCATCTGGGGCCGTATGGCAAAGCTTTGTCAGTCTGTGCGAGGTATAAATAATTCAGGGTGAGAGATGGCAATTACAGGGCCCTGCACAACCAAAATGAATATTTTATAAGGACTAAAACTGCCCTGGAATGAATCACACACATGGAGTCACACACACATACACACTAACACACACACACACACATGCACACACGAGCATAAGTGAATGTGTGCACACACACACACGTAGCACACATGCACCCAAACACACACACAAAGGTAGCACATGAACCCTTTGCATAGCTGTTGTATTGTTGACAATATAACTATTATATTATATAAACCCCTGCATTGTAGGTTAATAATTTTTAATATGCTTGCACATGTGATTTCTTACAATATTTGGTTAAGGGTGTAAGAGTGTGTTAGATGTGTTGTTATTTTGTTCAGTTTTGTTTGTCTGTTGTGAAGAAAATGTATTTACCACCACCAACAAATAGACCTGCTTTTTATTTCAGTAAACCATCTTTTAGCCTTCACGAAGTTCATTTGCAACAAATGAAAGCAAAAAGTGTTGCCAATATGTAGTAAAGATCTACACAAAAAGCAGTCTCCTGAGAGCCAGAGCCTTTACTTTTGACCCTGTAAATATGGTCTTTGTGTGTGAGCAAGAGGGGGGGAGCAAAATGCTAATGGGAAAAGATTAAACCCAAAAGCCGCCTGGAGCATTTACCTCTAAAGGGTTTTGTCTGTCAGGTTTCCTGCAAAACTCTGTCTTTATAATTCTGAGACAAAAAATAACATTGTTCACTAGTCCTGAGGAGCGCAGTGGCTTGGTTGAATGGCCATTGTGTGGGCCTAGCTAATGATACCTTAGCTTTTGTGAGAGGGAGGCCAGGTAGGTCTGTGACATCAGCGCCACACAAGTGCTTCTCTGTGCGGATGTTTAGGGAAGGATTTCGTCTGTGGTGGGAAAAGGGTATAGAGAATAAACAGGAGCTGTTTTTGTACCCCTCTAACTAAGACAGGGGTATCCTGAGTTTTAAAAAAAAATTGCACTTAAAAAAACTAATTTTACTTTATTTTAAATCATTACCATTACTTTTATTTATTTATGTGAATATAACACATCAATTTCTGGAAGAATTCTGCTTCAGCAGAGAATGATGTAATTCCAGGAGTGTCTTTTTTTTTTTTTTTTTCTCCCTTTTTTATTTCAGCGGGAGTGTGGGCGTTTTATTTGTCAGTCCAAAGGGAAGATGGCAACCCTCTGAGGGAGGAGAGACCCCAAGCATGAAGACACAGATCGCATGTGTTGTAAAAAGTGACAGCGAGGCAAATGCTAAGAGAAAGCTGCTTCCTTACCGAACCGCACACTGTTAGCGATATAGCTAGCTGTTGTGAAGGCAGCTGACAAACCCATAGCGTGGCATGTCTCGCCCCGTTTGTGAGTTTTCAAAGAGTGTGATTTGCAAATAACATGAGTCTCTGGGCATAGACTGGGCATGTAAGTACGGTGAATAAAGCCCCCCTGCTCTGCTGAGGGAACCCCTTACTTGTCAGCTCAGTTCTTTGTCAGGAACCTGACAGATAAATAGACAGTGTTTTGCCGCTCACTCCTCCTGCCTTATGTACACAGAGGCGTGTGTCTGCTTCCACATACAGGTTGACTTGCTTTAGGGGAGGAAATTGTTGAAAGACACCCCACCGCTTCTCAGGGCAATGACTGAAAATATTGTGGGCCACTTCAGACAGCCTCAAACAACAAACAATGGGGGTTGATGTGTAACCAGATAAAACACAGATCGAATAGCTGGGTCTAAGCATCACTACAGGGCTTATTTTTCATGCAAATTACTACTAATGAGCTTCCTGAAATCTGACTAATTATATCAAAGTGATTTCTTTAATTAGTTTGTAATAATTCCTCGCATAAACATCATAGTAAACAGATTAAGCTATATAAAAATATCAATTTGTCACACTTTATATGAGATGCTGTGCAGTTGACGCTAATCTTGCTACTCCAAAATGCCAGAGCAAACATTTATTAAAGAATTAAATATGTACTTAGAGAATGTTTGGTAACATTAAGGAGGCATATCTTTTGCAAATTTGTCATGGTTTCTCCACAACGATCTCTCTAACATATAAGGGGGAAGCTTTAGAAAGAATTAGAAAATATTATGAAATTAATAACTTACATATACGGAACCGGTGAGAAAGAGTCATCTTAATAATACATTTCTATAATATAAAATAATATATAAAATTCTATAATTAAAAGTCATAAAATATTGTGTGAATATCTTACTAAAACTGAGCTAATATTATTGTAATCCGACATCAGAGATTACACCTCTGAGTGACAGGAAATACTACATGTCAAATCCAAATACCTATTTGAAAAATAACAGACGACTTCAGAGAAGATAAGAAATTGCATTTATCTACCACTTTGCACCTCTTGTTAATCTAACAACATTCCTCAAACCCCTATAGAGTAAAAATATCTTATATACTACCAGTCACATGAGAACTCATACGACTACCGATCTTTCTGATACCCTCAATCTGCACTGAGATGGATTAAACATTCAATTTGTTACTCGCCAGACCACCACCTAGGTTCACCACTTACCATACAAATGGAAAACACGCTAGTAATCTATTAGCCTGCCTGGCCTGACACTGTATTATGTTGTATTTGTATTATATTTACTTCAGGGAAATTACGATTCAAGTCATATTTATCTTCATGTGGAAATGTGTGTCTAAATGGAAATCACCTATAGTGCGAGGGTGGATGCAGAGCAATACTAATGTGATCCATGAACCGTGCGATTTAGTCACCCTCTATGGATGCACTATGGGCTGATTCTACATATCAAACATGCTTCCCCCCTGTTAAAGCCCATACCCAGAGCCCCCGATGCTGTTTGATAATTATTACGCTTACATTACAACACAAGACCTTGCCTGTGGAGCTGGAAGAGCCGCCCCCTTCCCCTTCAACACACACACACACACACACACACACACACACACACGCACATGCATGCACGCACACTCTTTGTCATATACAGTAGTAAACAGCTTCCCAGTAAGCTGTTTGCACTTCACTGCCCGCTCTAGGAAATAAAAACAAAGAGCAAATTGGGGGTTTGGCGTCTCAGTGAATAAATAAGGTTGTTTTACTCACAGAATCCATTACCTTTTAAAACATGTGCCTAATGCGTTGAGCCTTTTCATTTTACAAACAAAGCCTAAATTAGGAATTAAATACATTCGTATTTAGATAACGGCATTAGCTGTATGACATCAATGTGAAAAAGTTGGACGCCATCCATATCATTCCCATGCTTCCATTGTTACGTTAAATTGCAATATTAATCCTGGCTCAAACCAAGGTACTGTAGCTTTTATGCAGTACACTTGAATTATGCTATTGAAGTAATTGATAGTGATTCAGCCATTGAAGGTACTAATCCCATGATTCAGTTCATCTCTCTCAGTGCCATTTACCTCCAGATGTTTAGAGTTTGGGGTAATCAATAAAGAGGGAATAAAGATTGGCATTCACAATACTCCCCTTGACAAGCTCCAGCCGAATGTTTGTCAAGCAAATTAAACACACTTAGACTTTTCACCTGCTCCTACAACGACACCACATATGGCCGTGAAGTTAAAAATAAGAAACTGTGCATACATTACCATGCATAATGCACAACTCCCTCCATTTAATATGCAAATTTTGTAAAATATTACTGAATACCTTCTGTTCAGAATGAATAAATTTGAATTGCAATTAGAATAATCTTGTATAATTAATGAAAACTGTCAATTTTGGTTCCGAAGTAATTTGATTAGCATGTTGATAGGACACTTATCAAGTTCAGTAAACTGTTAGATTAAGAAGATGAAAAAAAAAGATTCTAAGGATATTTTTCTCAACGGCTCTGACATTTTCCCTTGGCATTGTAAACAAAGACAGTAGCTGGCAAACTTCCTGAATCGAGGGGCGAGGAAGGGAGGGTGGAGAAACAGAAAAAGAGAAATAGAGACGAGGACAGAGATAGAGAGCCTCTTGAGATAATCTGTGAATCTCAGTCCACAGATGAAAAGGAGTCTATCGTCAAGGCTCCTGAGTGAGCTACTCATCTCTGCCCTCTGCTCTCCAGCTAAGCCCAAGTTTATGGGATTTATCTCATGGACCATTTGTAGTTTTCACATCACATGATGAGTTAAAAACAGCACACAGCTTTTCTAAATGTTTCGAGGCTATAAATGTAGAGTTCTCAGCTAAAACCCACAGACAACTGATCCCAGTCTGCAATTCATCTGAGAGTAGCTATCTATTAACGATCAACAAATTGATGTACGCCATTGTTGTATTGTATAAAACAGAACCATCTGTACTGTCTACAGATGAACAGAGCTAGTGACCTCCTTTTCCCCTCTCTTTCTCTGCTCATTAGCTATCCTGAACCTCTTTCTCTCCTGCTTTCAGTTTTCAAACCCCCAAATGAGACCTAAATCGCTTGCAATACAGGTTAGCTTGAGGAAGGGGGGGGCAAACATCTGTCGCGCTAGGTACCCGCACGCAGCTCGGGGTATCTCCTGCGAGGAACTTTGGGGATGTTTAATTCATAAACGCTGTCATCCATGTAAACCTCCTGATTTCATAATGACTAACTCTTGGTGGTTTAATTAATTTAATAATGCCTTTCAGAAGCCATAAATGAAAGGGTCTCTGAAGTGGTGCATTAATTAGCCAGCGCCGATGCTAGCCCTGTCAGACTGGTGGCTGTCAAAAGCAGGGCAAAGCGGAGGATGGGCACAACTGACATCCTGAGGTCAGAGGTCATGCCAATCATGCTCCTCACCACTACTTAATGAGTCATAATTTGTGTCTAGTATACACATGTATTAGGGTCAACCTGTGGTCATGTCCATAATTCTCTCACCTCGCTAGACTACATGAAAATAACTGGCGGGGCAGCAAGGTAGTTACATTCTCAGTAATAAGCTGTGGCATGGCCACATTATGTTGCTACTTGTATTTACATGGCAACCCCCTCTGAAAGTGCAATCTCTCAGTGCTTTGCCTTTACCTTACATAAGGTTGATGTTGATACTGTCGCATATCTTTTGCTTTAATTATAATGTTATGGCTTACTTGCTCACAAGGTTATAACATAGAATAAATCAAACTTCATTAAAAGTCTCAGCAACTCAACGCATGAGCACACAAAATCATCACAGAACCAACCAGATTATATTCCAAACTAACTCCATGCATCTCATAAGGAGGTTGTTTTCCTTTTTCATATTTCATAAATATGAACCAGGGAGGTTTGTGTCTGTGCCTGTCCATTTATTACCATAAAAATCAGCTGACTGAAGTATCTCACTATCTGTGGAGGCAATTAACTGTTTTGAGAGAATGCGTAATACGGGACTTTGTAATGGTATCATTTGGAGTCAAGGCACAGATGCGCCGTGCGGAGCCATACTGTAATTAGAGAGAAACGCTGTACAGGTTTTCCACTAATTAGCAAATTATGCTGAAAATAGCATCAAGCTAATTAACAGTTATTATGGCATTTTTGAAAGTATGACTTTAATTAGCAAAGTCCTGACGCAGGCAATTTCAAACTCGTCTCCGAGAAGATGAGGAAGAAAAGAAAAAAAAAAACACGGGGCATGATCAAGAAGATACTCAGATTATTATGATGCCGTCAAAAACTAAAGGAAGGGGGGAAAAAAACAGGAGGGGAAAAAGAGAGACTGAGTGAGTGAGTGAGGGAGGGAAGGGAGGAGGAGGAAGAGGAGGAGGAGGGCCGGGGAGGGGAGGGGGGTAAAGCTTTTGTGTGTTGTGTCTGAATCTCCATCCAAATGAGGGGACATGTGTGCTGTGCCACGTTGCCAAGAGGAGCCCTGAGCCGTGTGCCCAGTGTCAGGTGGCAGCAGCTCACCCCTCAGCTACCAGGCGAAGACGAGAGTGAGCTCAGCTGGTGCCCACAGCCACTCACTTATTCTACTCCGCTGCACATTAAAGGAGCCCTCGAGTGGAGCCAAGCAACGCCAGCCAGCCAACCAGACAACAACACTCCACCTCCTCCTCATTTCCAACAGTTCCTCTTAGCACTTCCAGGGACCTAATGATGGACCTTGGACCAAATGATGGTCATGACAGCAGATAAACCTGCATCCTCTCAGTTTAAGAAAGAAAACATCTTCTTAGTTGTTTTGGAAATGCTTTGTGGAATGATTTGTGTTTGGAGAAATGCCATTCATTAACATCACAATTGTTGATACAATGTACAAAAATGAGTATTTGTGGAGGTGTTTCGTGGAAAATGTGTTTTTTAAAGGCACCTGTGCAGAAGCTTTTGAAAGGAGGAAGTGTCACCAATGGAAGTGGGAAAAAAGAGGGAAAGAGGAGTGGAAGAGATGGAGGAAGAGAGGAGAGAAGGAGAGGGGTGGACTGAAGGGTCTTTGAAGGCCCAGTGTGTGAGAGAGAACAGAAGTGTGCCTAGCCCCAGGCAGCCTACGGCTCAGGCCCATTAGCTAGACTGACCTTGCCCGCGCCTTTGTCTTTGTGCTCTCCTCCCGCTGCTTCCCCTTCTCAAGCATTCCCTTTTTGTTGTCTCCGAGCGAGATTGGGAAGGGGGCCATATCTTTCAGCTTTCTAAACCTCCCAACCCCCCATCTACCACTCCCCCCCCACCCCCCACCCCCCCAACACACCCCCCACGCCTTGCCTGGAGCTTGTGCCCCAGAGGGCTCAGTACAGTGACACCCCTAGCCGGTGGCCACCTCTGCCCCGACGAGAACTTGGCTGGAGTGGTCAGTGCCCTGAAGACCCCGAGAGAAAATGCAACATATCAGGGGCCCCAAATCATGGCGCTGCAGGCTTCGCATACGTGCACCCACTCTGGGCAGCCTGCCTCTTTATTGCCTGCCTCTCATTTGAGAGGATGGAGCCTGGCTGCCAAGTTTTGACACCGCCACATATGGCCTCCTCCATCAATCGGACTAATCAAGCATCAAGGGGAGGCAGGACCAGCTTAATTGCCAGCCAGATATAGCTGCTCTCACTTGACGTGCAACCTGAAATAGAAACAGGTCTGAGGAGACATGACAGGAGATAAATGAATACGGCCATTGTTCTAATAATTATATCAAAATACACTTCTTTACACTTACTCCTAATCTCATCTCTGCACAAGCGATAGCTAATGCAATAGATGCCGTTATTTCAACATGGCAAATCAACACTATTGCAAATATTGCCTTAATATAGCATCATCCACTCATTAAAATGTGGATTATGTTCACATTTGTAATGTTTGATACCTCAGGTTAGAGAAGTGTACAGTAAGTTGTAAGGGAGTTTTTGTTTTTTTTGTTTTTTTTTTCCCATGCAGGCTGCAGTGCTCTGCTCCTCCTGAGTCCTTGAGGCGTTCTGTCTGCCTCTGCATGCCTCTCTCAACTTCCTGTTTCCCTACACCCCCCACTGGGGTAGCAGCCACGGAATAACTTAGCACATGGAATGAGGAGGAGAGATCAACAGCAGTGATCCATTCATCTTGAGTTTCTCCTGTCACTCTCCCTTTCCGTTTGTAAACACTGAGGGTCTGTGGTCAGAATGGCCTTTTGTCCACTCTGTTTTTCTGCGTCCCTCTCTTATTCACTTCAAAGGTAACAAGTGACAGATGTCTGTCTTCTCTGCGGTTTTAAACACTGTGGCTCCACGATAGCATCTGGGCTGAATGTCAAACTGTGAATCTTCCCCAAGAATGTACTGTGGTTATGCCAAGCTCATTGTTATTAATGCCAGGGACACTGCCTACAGAAGTATTTAAGATACTCCCTGTAGTTCACAGCGGGGTGCACTTGAGGGGGGATGGATGGAGGGTGGTGGTGGTGGTGGTGGTGGGGGGGGGGCACGTATGTAAAAATGATGGACAACAATTATTAGACAAAATTTTAAAATAGGGAAATTACAATAAAGGACAAAGTGAATGGTTGAATAGCTCAATTAGATCTATATTAGGATTTCCTAGTGGGCATGCAACTTCTCAAAGAATCTCACTGCATGAATCAATAGCCACAGGAGAAGATGAAAAAGTAAAAGAAATATATAATAAAGCAGAAGTTTAGCTGGATTAAAAGGGTTCCTTGGAGTTGCAGGAACTAAAAAAAAAAAAAAAAAAGTGGCAAAGGTGGTGATGTTTTGAGCTTGTAATCACAGCACGGTGCTGTGTTTATTTAACTTCCTCATCTCCATCGCTGCCTGCTTTTGGTATTTACATGTTTAATTGAGAAGTGTGCTGCCGGTTTCTTCTGCCCATCTGCCGAGTCCCTTCCTCTTATCAAGCTCATTCCTCAAACTGACAGCTCTCCCTTTCTGCATATCTCTCTTTCACTCCCGTGCCACTACACCACTAACTCCTCTCTCTCCCTTTCCCTGTCCCTCTTCAGTCTGTCAAGGCCGGATATGAGTAATGACAACGCATTTTCCCTAAAATCAAACCAATAAGTAGAAACACGCACAGGAAGCCTCACAAGAAAAATTCTGTATCGAGGGTATCACGTCATAAAACTCTCTGTTCTGTATTCCAGGTTTTTTTGTTTTTTTTTTTTACCCCACGTCTAAATCACTGCCTGTCAGACGCAACATGTGTGTCATTGTATCCCCATCAGCGTGTTTCATTGTACACACTACCACCTCTGAAGAGCTGCCTCTTATCAGTCGAGTGTCAGAAAGCCCCCAGCACCACCACCTCCTCTCCGCTGCCTTTCTAAATGCTTTTCTATTAAGAGCAGTGTTGTGTCCCTCTGATAGCGGCAGCTTCTCCACTTCATCATTCATAATCCCAATGGGCATCAATGGACTCTATAGCCTTGCCATCCACACCAAAGGCTTTGTCACTCGGTGCAAATGAAAACAACCTAAATGAGAGCGAGAATCTGAGGAATTCACCACAAGTGACAAGGAAATGGCCCAATAAGCCAAAGCACTCCAGTCATGAATAGTCCACTCCACAGCAAGGCATTGGCGATACCTCACATGTTTGGATAGCTTTTGGTCTGCTTTAATTCTTTCTAGGTGGCATAAAACATATGGAGGGCACTTAACAAAGTGTAGAACGGTACTACTTAGCCGTTTTGTCTTTTAAATACTGTTCTATTTTAGCTAACTGCATGGTATGACAGAGAAAAAAAAAACAATAAATTCCCCAAGGTAGACAAGTGCTCTACAAATCAAGGAATGAGAGCCTTATGAGAAAACAAGAAGGAAAAATATCCACTCTACATTATAGCGGCGGCGTAGGCTAACTTTCACGAGCTCAAAAAGTCTAAAATGATGTTCCCACCCTTCCCAGCATGCAGAAATCCCGCTGGGAGCCTCAATGTGATCAGCAGCATCCCCACCACGTCTCCTCATTATTGAGTAAATAGGTTTGGGCATGTCCTCAGTAAACAAAGCCAAGACTGACAGTTAAGGGAGTGAGGGGAGTGGGAGGCAGCCTCGTTCCCAATTAGAGTCGCCTCAGGCAAAACTTTAAAGAGGAGATCAATCCTACAGATCGCTAAACTGATCCTGTCACAGGCTGGGGATATTTAAACCGTGGCGCAGAGCAGAGCGATGCAGGGCAGTTCTCAGTACAGTTTGACTGTGTGTGCTAATGACTTGGGGGTAGGCTCTCTCACCAGGACACACACCCCACAGCGAAGCGGCCGTGATTGACGGGTGAAATCGGACCTCAGCTGCAGTTCTCGGCACAGTAGGGGCCAGATGGGGAAATAGTGATTTGCGTTTTTTAGTATGCAGCTCCTGCACTTACGGATATTCCCTAATTGTCTCCCTTACTTACCTGTGAGGCTGTTTCCCATCACAGATGCAGAGTACATTTCAAATTAACCCAGGATGTTTTGATTTTTTTTTTTTTTGCCTCATCCTACACCTTTGAAGCAGACTTATTAAAATGTGCCAGTGGGGCTCATCCCTGTCCATCTACTGGAGGTAAAAAAAAGTTAGTTCTCACTAATGTTGAGGCAAAATAAAGAGACTAACATGAGGTGAATGAAGCCGGAGCGGTGGAGATGACACCTGAGTTTAATCGCATCATCAATTCGTGACATCCTGCTAAAGCAGCAGATACTGTATCTTTGACTACAAGTGAGTAGCTGGCACACTCCAACTCCCAGGCACACATGGGTAATGTGTAATGAGCTACCAGGCTCTCTGCAACTGCAGAGGAACTGAACATTTAAATGAGCGAATGATGCATTATGTATATCACTGAGGTTCCTGTGCAGGAATTAATCATGATCATAAAAGCCAAAGACAAAACAACATACTCAGACCATTGCTAAATTGTTGTGATCTAATGCAAAACAAATTCATTTTTCATGCCATTAAAGATAAAGAAAATCTTAAAAGGTTTGGTTTTGCTTGTCTGCGTCTCTTATTGAGAGTCATTCACTTTCAACTTTATTTGCGGATTATTGCAAATCCCCGGTACAAATCATATCATGAAATCATGTAGCTGGGACATTGGATGTGTTCTGCTAATGCTCAAGAAAGATCCCCTGAGGGAGCCATTGAGTGGGGGAGAAAGGAAAAGAAAGAGAGAGGAAGGAGAGAGGCAGATAGAGGGAGAGAAAGCAAGAGAGAGGTGGAGAGAGAGAGTTACAGGATGGGGAAGGGAGGGAAGGGCAGGAAAGAAAGACAGAGAGGAGGGGAGGGCGGCAGCAGTCAAGCTGCACTTTATCCTGACAGATCTCCTTTACACACTAATTTCCTTGTTAAAGAAGAGAAAATGGCACTCAATCCGGAGAAATCCTTTTCTCCTGGAGCAGGCCTGTCAGCTGAGGGATGAGTGGATACAAGCAGAGCTTTCCTCCTCAGGCTAGCTCCCCCTGGTACTCAGCAGCTAGGCTACCGCTCGCAGCAGAGCTCTCTATCTATAGCCATAATTAATACACCATTGGGATATAATGAACCATACCATGATACATGAATTTCAGTGGGTGCTGTCGACAGCAGTCATTTAACTGCTCGCTGGAAATCAAATGTGAAGTGAATTGATTTTTTGATCATGTCATCTCCATCACAAATGGCAAACAAATCGTGTACAAACATTTCATGCTCAGTTGCTGTTTATAAACATTCCCCATGACAAAATAGCAACACCCCCCCCTCCCGCCCCCCCCCCCCCTTTCATTCACACTTCTAAGCAAAGACAATAAAATCCAACAAGGGTTCATCTTTTCACCGCAACATATTTATCACTGAATTTGTAATTCACCAAAGTGTATTAGCTTGGATTTGAAAAAAGGGAGAAAAGAAAAGCCTCTTTTATTTTAAGTCAGGGGTGTTAGCCGTTCAGTCTGGATGTTCTCATCTCCCAAGATTACTATTCGCAGGGTGTGTGTCAAGACTACTTTTCAGAAATCTCGGTAACAATTCAGATGCGATCGATAAGGAGTGACAGTTTATTCTAAGGCTTAGCACAGGCCAAGAAAAGAACGACTGAAGCATCAAGTTTAGAGGAATGAATTTGTTTTGTATTTGATTTTTCCATTAAATTTATCACCACTTTAACTCTCCCCTTTTTTCCCTCTCCTTCTCACTCGTTCCCTCTCGCTTTCTCTCCCTCCGTCTCTCCCTCACACTGTCACTCACATCAACAACAAGGCTGTAAACGGCTGTCAATTTCTCATCTGTGATTTCCATGTCTTCACTTTTCATCCATTTTTGATTGCTTCACACCCTATACCTATGATGCTTTTAGTGCTCATCTGTGACCTTGTGAGATGATGGGGAAAATTATAAAAATAAATTTTCAGTGGCAAAGTGCTCTGCCCTTTATAACACTTCATCATATCTGCTGTGGACAGAAAATAGTTGAGAAACATTTTCTTACAAAACTGCCTAATGCTGGTTTGGCACAGAATCATATGGTAAATCTATTACCACTTTGTCAAGAGAAACCACTTGAGGTTTCCCACAGTGTAGCAGCAGGCAAAGTGGGAAACTGTAACCCTGAAACTCCTGTCTGATTTCTCTTATTAAAGTGTTTTCAAAATCCTCTCCCTTTTCGGATTTAAGGGTCATTGAGAAAGCCAATCAGAGGGACAGGCCAGTCAGAAAGCCAGCGGCGTGAACAGGACAGGAACCAGCTGATGAAATTCATCCATACTTCTCACTTATGATGACATGATTGATTTTCCCTCAGAGTGCTCAAATGTAGGATTGTCTTCCTACCCCCATCTCCTCCTCCATCCCGCCTCAATCTGCCCACCCACCCGCCAAGCCAACAGCTAATGGATAAAGCCTCTGTCTGTCTCAGGCATGGCGGAGAGTTGACGAGTGGAAGAACAACTGCAACGAATGAAGGGTGAAATCTGAGAGTGCAATTTTCCGTCTGTCAATCTCCCTTCAAGAGAACAAGTTGACCACCAATCAGTGGAGTCGATTCGGGGCTGGCGGTTGATGGGAGCGTTCTGAGTGACAGCGTCATGTCACTACATTAACACAGCAATGAAAGACATAAAAAGGAATTTTTTGAAGGGTCTGGCCAGTTATTCGATTTCTGGATGTGATTCGGGGGGTTGGGACTATACTTTTCTGCCTTAACAAATGAACAAACTGACAGGTTAATGCATAACATATCACTCTATAATTCATGGTTCTGAATTTGGGAGACTCCTATCATCCACTAGGTGCTTCAAAATACAACCAATTAAACTTTACTTAATTATTAAAGGTAGAAAGTGAGGGAGAAACATGCCTTAAAAACTCTTGCTTGCAGTCAATTACGATAAAACTTTAATGAGCCTGGATAGAGAGCCATAAAAACTGATAGCCCCTCCGTCATGAATTATATATCCATATCGATTTTGTTTCTTTGCTATAAGAATTGCAGGTAATCGTATGTTACCACATGTAAAGTGCACTTCCCTAGCGAGGATAAATATTAACTATCAAATATATATGAGGTGTGTGTGCATTTATGACCAGGCTCATGTAGAAAATGAAGAGCAGAGATGTCGAGGCAAGGGCCATTGGGAATGGATGAAGGGTGCCATATCTGACAGTAAGAGAGACCCTTAGCGGTGCTGGCTTGATATGTTACCTAGTTAGCGTCACAGAGAGAGGAATAAATAGTTCTTTATTATTTGTGGTTGCCATCATGTCTCTCCTAATAGACAGGCTATACTGAGTTTAAACCACATTATCCTCTGCAAGACCATCGCAATTACTCTTGAGAGCTAGGTCTGATGTGTGGATAAGGCAGGTCGCCCATGTCTTAATGAACACAAACAATGTGAAATGGAGGAAGGAGCAGTGGGGGGAAAGATAATGGCAGGGGAGGGCTTGTTTTAATAGAGACAGGACTAAGTTGTTTGCTATGATCTATGCGAAATCTGAGAATGCTGAAAACCCCCAATGTTAGTTTGTGGAGATCTTTTTTCATGATCCCATTACCCAATCAATCCACACCCTTCTCTCTGCGTTTTGCCAGCGAACAGCAGGCACAAATCCTGTTTAGTGGATCTCCAGTTGTGGATTTGTGTGTCTTGCTGTCATTGTCACACAGTCCTGCCTTGTTGGACACTCGTAGAGGTTAAAGGGCACCAAACTGGATCACCGTGACACCCAGAGAGAGCGTTATCCCCAGCACAAATGGCTCAGTGCTGGGTTAATTGATAAACTGCCGCTCCACTTCATTAGTCAGACAGACCTGGCTTAACGAACGAACACAGAGAGAGTGTCACTCTGAATATGTTAATCATGACTGGCCATTATGGGGCTTTCCCCTCTACCTCCTTGTCTCAGTCTCTGGTAAGCTATAAAGACGAGGGATGTGGATTCACTTCAAACTCTGGGTACGCTTGTATCGAGCAAGGCTATTTACCAGTGACAATAGAAAAAAAACCGGCAGACAGACAGACGCAAGAGTGGTCCTTGGTGTTATTGAATATAAATATATAATAACCATGTAAAAAATGCATCATTTGGCCTTTTCACAAAGGCAGTTGTAATATAGCGCTAGGTGAGCACTGTACTTGACGTAGCCTACACACTGGAGGTGAGGGTGTCAGGGGAGAGCTCGCTGGAGTGAGAGGAGGTTTTATTGTTGCCCAGCCCTTCCGCTTAAGTGCACATGGCTGGGAGGAAGCCGGGACCTCCAGCTCTGACCTCTGCGCATGTATATTTAATAGGCCATCAGTTGGCCGGGGCAGCGCTCTGATCAGGATTCAGAGAGGGGCTTTGAACACCCCTGTGTATTCCTGAGCGTGCAGCCTCAAGCTGCTCTCCCCAGCTGTGTCAATCCGACAGCACTGTTACAGGCACCCAGACAAGGCGCTGGGCACTCCACTGCTACCGCCTAATGACTACAGAAAAAAAAAAAAGCAAAACAAACACAAAAACAATAACATTTGGCGTATGGAGCTCTGCTACCATCTAATGAGTGGTTTTAAAAACTGAAATATTACGCCAGCTAATATACTGTGTGTGGGATGTGTTTGGATTACATCAGCTATACTTTACAATGCTATGTTCTCCTTAATAATAACAAAAAGGCAATCTCACAGTGACTGCACTACACATGCCGGTAACGATTGCAGAAACAAGATGGCAAACAGAGAAGTGCCACTCGTGTGTCTTTTCTTCTAACAAGGTATCACTACTCTTTGAATCAAATCGGCTCTGCGTGTGGGTGTGGGTGCATGTGGGTGTGTGAGAGTATGAATGTCACAGTGCACGCACGTGTGTGTGTGTGTGTGTGTGTGTCTGTGTGTGTGGATGTGTGTGTGAGGGCAGCTTAACGAGGGTGGTTCATTTGACAGGCAATTAGTTTGCGGAGCTGCTATTGACAGCCCCTGTGCTTGTGTTTGTTCAACAGCTCTGGGTGAGTTCCACGCTCCCTGGGCTACGTGACAAAGCACCTCCGACAGGGAGCTCCTGATCTCCACCGAGGCTCGGAGGCTCGCACTGTGAGGGGGGTGGATATGTGACAGCCTTGCAGAGAGAAGAGAGGAGAGAGAAGGGGGAGAGATACAAAACCCACAAGGGTCTATTAGGGGGTTGTTGCAAGTTAATGTAGCTACAACACACTTTTTGTGTCGTATTTTGAAAGGCCTGAGCAATGATGTTGTCATTTGTTGTTTGATTGCGGGGATAGCGGAGGGTAATCTTAGGAGACACGCAGGCTCTCACACTACATGCACACACATAAAAATGCAGAAAGAGAGGAGACAAGGAGGTGGGGGAAAGCTAGAGGGAGATGGAGGAGAGGAAAAATATAACAAGATCCAAACACTCTTTTATCCTCGAAAATCCCATATTCTAATGCAAGGGCCCATCCCTCTTTTAGTTGCAACCGTTTCGTTTGTAGAGCCAAGCTCCAATCAATATCATTATTTTCACAGAGGATCGAAGCGCCTTCACCGAGTTAATGGGGGATTGAGGTGGTAAACGTTTACCCTCTCACTGTCAGCAGAGCAGTGGTCCATAGTGGGCCCAGATGACAGCACTGGCCCCACTGTGGACACACTATGTGGAGATGTCCTGTGGGTAGACAGGCTGCATGGACTGTCAACCGCCTGCCATGCCCTAGATGGCCTAACATATCAGCCACTTGAGTTAGAGCAGCAGCATGGGCTTTGACTTCTGCTAGAGCTAACAGAAACAAACCGGCCAGTGCTGGCAGCAGCATTACTGCACTGCTTGACATTGTTATTGTTGATACAAGAGGAGCTGGAGATAGATTTTGTTCAGCCAGTATTATTTTAACAAAAATAATTCAATGTAATGCAGAAGTAATTAAGAAAAATATTAAATAACATGTGACATTAACGTAAAACATTATTTTGGCCAATGCTAGCTGTTTTCCACTATGGATCAGCTGCTCTGTCGGATTTTTGAGAAATGAAGACTAATCTGCAGCTGGCAACAGCAAAGCAAATTCTCTCGTATAGCAGCATATGCTAAATAGCTCTTCAAGCACGCAGATGCATTGCTGTAAAATACTTCTCCTGTCTGCGTATCTGCATCTCCCAGATGGGTCCCAAGCTGTGCCAAACTGCATCTCATCAACTGCTATGAACTATGGCATCACATGACCGCAGGAGATATGTGGAGTCCTATTCTGTCTTGCCTTGGCACAACATGGTCAAGCGATGCATCATCAGGAAAGCCCACACTTTGTCAAAAATGGAGGTAACTAACAGAGAGAGGAGGCAGGAGACGAGTGCCTTTCTCTGCTCAAAATGTTGAAAGTTCTGTTCAGTAAACAGGAGAACAGAACAAGACTTTTGTCCAATTTCTTTTTTTTTTTTTTTTTTTCACTTTGGAAAAAAGACTAATCAGCAGAGTTCGAGTTGATTTGAGTTTGCACGAGGGTGTGACAGAGCAATGAGAGATTTCATGGGACGTTGCCCCATGATTCATTGAGTTATTGGTTTCCGCCCTGTTTTAATCGCTGGCGGGCCAGAGCCAAAAAATCTCGGAGGATTCCGGAGAGCTCTTTTCTCCACCATTCAGCAGAATGGAATTTGGTCTGCAAGTGCCTCACGTCATTCGAGGCGTCCTTCACAGTTTCAGGGGCCCTAATTCAAACCACATGGAGGCCAGCGTCCGGTTACGGACCTCTGCAAAAAAAGGACACATTCCCATTGGCTGCTTCAGGGTGGGAAATGGGGTGTCTTGATGGAAAAAAGATAACAAACACATTTAAGTAGGAGTCACAACATAGCCAAAGCACACACACATTCACATGCATAAATATACATACACATGTACATACAGGGAGACATTTACAAATATACAGTACATGCATATACACAAATACACACACAGACTGTCTATACACTTATGGGCCTGCAAACGCTGTTTGCTTGACATGATGGAAGAATGAGCAGCAGGCTCTGTAATATTGCTCCTATTCTTCATTGACAAGCATATATATTTTTTGCTGTTCCCAACTGACTTTGCAGCGCTGAACTCCATTTATGAATTATCTGACATATTTCCTGCTATTTTTTTGACAGGAGTACTCAGAGGAAATTTCAAGGCACCTTTCTCCTGACAAGTAGAAATATCAATATTTGAATAAATTGCAGATTTGGATCTCCTCACATGGATGCTCTCCAGCAAGAGTGTGTTGCATGTATGTGTGTTTGTGTGTGTGAGTGAAGGGAATGGGAAGGGGTTTGTTTCATTCTGTTACCACGGTCTTATCCCCCTGAGCCCGCAGGCAGAAATCTGTATGCAGCATTTCATTAGGAGAGAGCTCGACTGAGTGACATGTGAAGCACACCTCGCCGTCGACCTGATGAAGTTTACTTCTCTCAAACGACAAAAAGCCACTTTGTAGACTAGCCCTTTTTTCCACAGAGGAAGAGAGGGGGTGATGGCTGAGCACCAATAAAAGAATCATGAATGTTGTTTCACAGAATGACAGGCCTATCTGTACACAAATATTTCTCTTCGAGAAAAATGTAAGCTTCAGAGCTTTTTTTCCTCTTCTCTTTCTAAAGTGGATGCGGCTTGATAGAACTGACAGTGTTCAGAATATGATCACCTAAATTCTAAGCCTCGTAGAAAACAGCTGACAAGCTGCATAAAAGGGAGAATAGAAACAGATTGTTCTTATCTTACAAAAGTGGCAAGTGTTATGGGAGGAAAGTAGTATTTCACCCAGTGAACTAAATAATTTACAAACAAATACACTATTGTCCTACAACCTTGATAAATACACCATCTCTGTATAAGAGGTCAATGTCAAGCATCCATAACACTCAGCGCTGTCTTCTTAAAGCTTCTGGTGTTACGTATGAGAGACTTCTGCCTATCTGTCTCACTCTGTTTAGCTGCAGTAGCTGCCATGCTGTCTGCATGTCTGCTGCTGCCGCTGATAGATCACTCTCCTGCCCACCCCTTCAACCTACCCCCTCCCCTCTATACCCCACCATCATTTCAGGGAGCCTGAGAAATGGCTTAGCCATGTGAGGTTACTCAGGTACCAAAGAGGCTGCGACCCTGTGACCCCCAGAGCCGACCTCCCTGACCCGAACGTCATACTTTCTCCCTCTCCAACACAAAACAAAAACAAATCTTATCATGCGCCTCCGCGGCTCAGAGAAAAAAAGAAAGCCCTTATATCAATGTGGTGCTTTGACAATCATCTATCCACATGACCTGTGATTTCTCCGACAGGGTCTGCTTGACACTTACAACAGAGAGGTGACGGCGCGCAGGTTGTCCATCTCTCGCCTCGCCTGCCCTTATCTCCTCTGCTCTCCATCTCTCTCCTCACTCCTCCTTGTGTGCACAACTTAATAAGCAAGCAAGGGGTAGATTCCCATTATGGAAACCCTGGAAAATGGCCCGGACATTTTCCCCCATATCTGGGATCTCCATCTGGAGAAGGCACTCTCGCTCTCACTGCCCCCCTCGTCCAATCTCTGTGTGTGTTCTGGTGAGCCTAGCTTGCTGAGATGGCTTTCACTCTCCACTGGCTACAATGAGATTGGCCCACCAGGTTGACTCTATTCGAATCGACAACCCATTTCAATAACATAACAAAACAGAACAGAGTAGTGATGTTGAATTAAACATTTTTGAGGAGTGCTCAGGGGGTAAGATGGGGGTCTTAAATTATCGAAATCTGTAAGATTTTGGAACGCTTTAGTGGAAACACATAACATAAAATAATCATCTGCGTTTTGATTTAATAACAGCATGCAATTCTGTGAGTTTTTCCCCAATGTGTTGTCCTGAACTGCATGTCTGTATCACCGCTCTAAGATCAGTTAAGGCTGCTTCATAACTAGAGTATATGGTTAACAGACTAATAAAGATTACACTGAGGTCAGCAAGTCACTAATCCCCAGCGTTATTAGTAAAAACAAAGCCTACAGCTTTACGCCATGCACATCATCACATCTGAGTGCCTATGCACGTGCATAAGGTCCGAACATAATATGGTGTGACTTAAACCATACAATGAGAAGAGAAAATAAATATGCTAAGAGCAGCAGGGGTGGACTGGGCCAGGCCTCTGCGGACCTATGTCATCACTCCCTCTGCTCTCGGCTGTGCTCCCCACCCGAGCGAAAGGTTCAATGATTACGGAGGCTCAGCTTCCCTCTAAGAAAGCAAACCGGAGCTGCAGTCCAAACAAGGCCGAGCCAGCAGCGAGGGAGCACTGCTACACCAGGCAGCTCGGGTTTACCGTCGCCTCCGACCTGGCTGGCCCCCGGGCTTGCATTAGTCCCCCAGCCCAGCCTCTCTAGGACAAACAAACAACCACCACTTACACAGTCAGGGACGAGCAGTGAGGCAGGGAGAGCTGGTGCCACCAGCACTGTGTGGAGGGGAACCTGACCCAATTGGATTTGCTTTATCACCCCATATAATGACTCCCAGACTGGCCTGTTCCAGTGGTAGAAAATAAAAGATTACAAAAAAAATCTGCCTGCCTGCCATTCTGAGTTTGGCCCAAAATGGGCAGCTCCCCCAAAACAGATGGGGAGGCATCTCAAAAATGTTCTCTGCCTCTGGGGACATGTGGTTTTCCCCATCATTATATAACTGTAAACTCCTGGATGTCAGAGATTGGGGATAATAACTTTCAGATGTTGGCAGCCCAGGCCAATGCTGGGACCTGCTGGATGGGAACGGTTATTTGGCAGAGAGGAGGAAGTCCGAGAGATTAGGACTAAGATGTGACAGGGAGAAAAGTGGATCTGGACTGTAGCTGAATGGGTCGCTTTAGTCTGTTCCAGTGTGTTCAGAATTGTACCGGGTACTAATGATGACCGTGTGGGAGGCAGAGGCCCAGCAAGCGTGTGTGTGTGTATATATGTGTGTGTGTGTGTGTGTGTGTGTGTGCGGGCGGGAGAGAAAATGAGACACAAATTAATATCAAAACCACAGGAAATCATGTCATCGTGTTAACACGCCAAAATCAAGCTAAAGTGCTCGGGCTTGATCCACCACTTTTAGCATTCCATTTCAATTTTCAGATAGATTTGATATGACAGTTTTAGCACTCCCCATTGCAGTGCAGATGTGCCTCTAATTCAGAAACAGACACACCTCCTTCAATAAATGAGTCCTTATAGAAGTGTCATCCTGTTAAACCATTTTTATTGGTTTGTCTCACATGGCAGGAAAGGATCATCGTTCAGTGCGGTCGTTGTTGCTGGTTGCCAGTGTGGTCAAGGTTTGGTCACTTAAACTCATACTCCTTTAATGAAATGAAACATCTCCTCATATTTTTATATATTCCTGCTGGTCACTGCATGGTAAAAAAGCACAATCCTGTTTTTCTTCTTTTAATTTTTTTTTTCCTCCTTTTGCTTTAAAGTATCGATCGCACTGCTGAACAAGCAGAGGAGTGTTTTTTATTGTAAATCAATACTGATCGATCGGCAGCCTGGGTGTTGAATATGGATCAATATCACACCAGGCTGTGGAGGAGATCTGATTTCAATTGGCAAGAGAAGCCCGCAGCAGGTTTCCATCAAGCGGTAATTCAAGACATGGGAACATAAGTCAGATGGATTGATATAGACTAGCCAGGACCTTTCTTGCCACTGAACCAGCACAAGGAAATTTCTGTCATATATCATTAACGCAGTTGGGGCAGGCAATAAAAAAAAAGAGGGGGAGCAAAGTACCTCGCTGACCCTCAATGAAGAGCATTGGTCAAACATTAAATAAATACTCCATTATTAGCATGAATTTTATGTATTTTATAAAGAAACTCCAGAGTCAAAAGAAAGTCCAAACAACTCAAATACTAAAATAGACACTGATCTCTGCTCTCTGTGCACACATACACCATAGTGTGGTCATGTTCTGTGGAACTTCTGGTACTGATTATGCGAAGGTCAGCCTGAGATTCATACTGTAAGCTGTTATTAATTTACTGAACAAATGTACTGGAGAAAACTGGTGAATGGTGAAATATTTTTATTGCACTTATCATACGGTCGACCTTTATTAAACCAGCACATTTGTTTGATTTAAGCACCACAACAAAATACATAATATATTTTAACAGTATACATATGTCGCCAAAGTGCATCCAACATGTGTATATGTTAAAAAAGCAGGTCACCCCGTTCATTCATCACGTGTTTGTGACTCCTGAACAGAGGGGCACTGTTCCAAATGACAGCATTGTAAAACAATAAAAACAGAGCTATAGTTAGAAATAACTTGTCACTTTTAATAAATGACACTGGTTCAGGGCTCTTTCTCTGGGGCTTCTCCTCCGATACATCCCAGGCACCCCTGGGGCCAACAGAGCAGCCAGCAGACCAGCTCGTTTCCCCGAGGTAACTGATGACCCTATCCCTGAATTCCCCCATTTTTGTCCTGTGACCTCACACCAGCGGGAGCAGGACCATGTCCGATGAAATCTTCAGACTGCTTCCCATCCTAATCTTGCCCGTGTCACACTACAAATTGCTACATTCAGAAAATGGAAATAGATTGAGGTGGAGATGGAGAGAGGGACTGACAGAGGCAGGGAAAAAGGGGAAGGATAGGAGGGGAGGGAGGGAAGTGGGGGAGTGTGCATCGACAACCAGTCCCCTAAGAAAAATACTTGAGGAAAGAACGACTCGGGAGATCCCGACAAGGAATCACATCTCAGCGAACATATTGATCTGATTTACAAAACCTCCACTCTAATGCGAAACAAATGGCGTGGGCGTGAACTGGTACTTAACCATAAAACCCCAGCATTACTCCGTCTCCGATGAAATACCACATATATCCCTCACCAGGGCCTAATGTGCTGTTTTACGGCCAGATACGACTGAGGTTGACCCAACAGTTTGTTTGACAATTAGGGGAAACCTAATAAGGATTGAATGGGAGTGAGAACATGCCAAAAGAAAGAAAGGAGACTCTTTTTCAAAAGAAAAAATGGCTAAAAAAAACACCGGTCTGAGTGACCTATATGTGATTCACAGAATCAGGAGCTGTTTGACAAAGCTCTTGCGTCATTAATGCTTTAAGAAACCAAACAACATCTTCAAAACAGCTACAAAGTTTAATTATAAAGGAGAGCCGCTAAATATTTGAAAAAGAGTGGCATGTTTTATTTACTTCGGATTTAATTTCAATAATGTAACATTTTCACCATGGCGGCTTATTGCAGCTGTGTGTCAGGGAAAAATGAATAAATCTTAATAGATTGTTTTCTTTCATAATATCAAAATAAATCACTTCCATTGCTCCACAACCGGGTTTAAATCACATTAACACCGCGCTCAGTGAATGCAACTGAAGACCGTAAACTTTAACAACATAAAACAAAAATCTTTGATAACCTTTTCTTATTTCTCCTCAGCATGTGTATGTGTGTGTGTGTGTGTGTGTGTGTGTGTATCTTTGTGTGTATACAAGGTCCAGTGTTGCTCTTGGCCCAGCATTCATCCCATCACCCCAGCTCTGGCCTTGTTTCTGTCAGCAGTGAACCAGGGGAGTAAAGAGTGGGGGGAGAGGAGAGGGAGAGAGAGCAAGAGAAGGAGAGGAAGAGAAGGAAAGAGGGAAAGAGTAGGGGGTGGTGAAGGGGGGAGGGGTTGTCTCCATGGACAGATGGACTGCTCTTTCTCAACACATGTGGAACCATGTTTCGTCTTTCACTGCCGTCAAGCTGGAGCCGAATCCGTCGCTCTGTTGGCCCGCGCCACTCTTTCGTACCGCACACCTCTCTCTTTAGCACAGCACACACACACACACACACACACACACACAAGTTCACAAACACACACATGCATGCAAGCGTGTGCACGCACAGACACACACACACACACATACAAAACACACGTACACACACACACACACACACACACACACACACACACACACACACCACACAAACATCTCCGTCTTTCTCTGCACACATGTTAAAGTCATCACCCCTGCTCAGCGCTAGTAAAACACAACACCCCCAGCTTCTCTGCTGTTGTCAAGTCTTGCCATTAGCTGATGCCACTGGGGAATCCTACCCTAGTGAGGTGGGTCTCCCTTGGGAACGTCAGGCACCACGTTACGTTCAGCCGCCACTCATGTGAACCCAAACATGTGAGCATAATTTGGAAAATATCATTTATACTGTGCGTCTTTGTACGTGTCTTGACATTTACAAACTGCGATAAAACCGACATGAGGGAGGAGGGAATAGAAAACAGGGCGAGAATAATTTGAGGTAATGTTTTGCTTAGTGAACAGTATTACCCAATCCTGGATGTTGGAGCACTGGGAAGGAGGTTCTGGCTCTGGGGCTGCAGAGAGGGTCTGGGTTTCATTTTTCGGCAAGTGCAAGCCAAAAGAGAGCTGCCAAGTACAGCTTTCGCTCTCAACACTTCCTGCTCTTCCTACTCTGGCTCGAGAGGAGACAGGCTTCACTCAAACATCACGTCGACTTAGGCAGCGCTGGCCAGTTTATTCTTCCATTTCTCAACGGGCGTCAAAAACCCACATCTGCCACATGAATTACACCAAACACTGCCATAAATAAAGCGCTGAGATGGATATATTGTTAAGCCACAAATAAAAAGGTGTGTGCAGGTGTTTGTGTGCATGTGTGTAAATATAGAAAGAGAGCATTTCCCACACAAGTTAACAGCTTTAATGACTCACAAAAAAACATTGCGGTGCAGGTCCCACAGCTCACTGGTATAAAGCAAAATATCCAGAAGGAACACCTGCAGCAATCAACTCTCAATCACAACAACAGTGACCCTTTCACGGTGTGATTTTCATTATGGATGGTGGGAGCACAATACTAGATTAACACTACCTACTGAGTGCCATCTTAATTGCCCCTTTTGCAGATGCAGTGAAAAAATGTCATTTAGGTACTTCATAAACAGACTTCTCTTTGCAGGTTATCAAGACAGACGCTCAGTGAAAACACACCCTCTTTTCCAATGCTGATGTGCAATTAAAATGGTTTTAGAAATCCTCTTTGACAGTCCAGGGCTTAGCCAAAAATGTAAATGACATTAAAGGAGACAATGAATTTAATTTTGTTTAATGTCCCCTTTCGCTGATTCTCATTTACATCACATTTCCACATAAAGGGCTGACCTTATAAATACTGGCATTTGTTCAGCTTTTGGAGGTAATCACAGTTTTGCAAAAACCAGATGGGAGCACGCAAATTTTCCGATTTGTTTCTTAGAAGGCCGAGGGAACAACATGTGAGACGTTCTAAGGCTGTGGTCTTTTGTTTCTGGTAAACAACTTGACAACAAGTCAAGTGCACTCTGGGAAATGACCTCGTAGGTGTTCCACAAATGAACGATAACGCAAAGTCATTTAGAAAATACAGGCTCACTAATGAGGGACATAACAGAAAGCTAAGCAAAATTTACATTAGGCCAAAATTTAATTGCATTAACACACGAACAGGTGCGGTGAGGCCTTTATAAATGAGCTAAATGAATAAAAGCCTCCCACAGCACAACCATGTGTGCTGACCAAAAAAAGAGACAAGGGGAAAAATAAGGGGAAAAACAAGTCAATGTCATGAATTATTCAGTGGCTGGGCTGCACTCCAAAGGTCATTGCTCTTTGACCTTTGTGACAGGAAGTGAAAGGGAGTGCCGTAGCCACTGGAATAAATGAAGCTGACATGTTTAGATCTGGTCCAGAATCCGTTTGTGAATGGCAGCGTAAATTGACACAAGATGTTAAGCTGTATGAACATACATCAAATTCAAAATTCATATACGACTAGAATACACATTGATAGCACACTTCTCATCTCTGTCTAGTCGACTTACATAAATTTCTGCAGCTTCTCACAGTAAGAAGCGACCTTTGAACCCTGACACACAGAATGAGTCATTTTCTCTCCTCTTTCAACAACATGTGCCATCTTATTACAAAATCCATGTGTAAGCCTGAACAATGTATCTAATCTTTCACACAAGAGAAGACAAAGTCAATATGCAAGAGAGTGAAGACAGATACCAGACCAGGAGAGTCATCGCAAATTGAGTTATGTTTGGCTATACACTACATGCACTGTAAATGGGTAAACCATCTAATCAGATATTGGGTACCTCATCACTATAATTCTAAAGACTCAAATTACTGACTGAATAAACCTACACCCCCACTTACTTTAAGGCACCATTAACTTATAAATGTGACATCTGTAGCACTGCTGGATTTATAAGGGGAAGAGATAATTATACCAAACTGCAAAGTGCTGCGGTCACAGCAACAGTGCCACAATTACTCACTACATAAAATGACTGTTTCTTTTATTTTATGTAAGCACTGACTGTGTTTGAGATTTTTATTTTCTGATTTGATGTGGAGATAAAAAAAAAAAAAAAGTACACTCACGCTACTCAAAGACAATAGACTTTTCATTTTGCCGAGCATAATATGTACTGACTTTCCTGAAAGATATTGAAATTTGAGTCACAACACATATAAACCCACCCAAATGCAACAAAAATAGGACCTTTCTTCATCCAAAAATGACTATGAATAATGCAAGGGCATCAAATGTAAGTGTTGAAATATTTAAAGACCAAGCAGTGCTGAAACTATGTGGCAGCTGTTGGGCCTATATCTAACTAACTTTTTTTTTTTTTTTTTAAAAGAGAATCCTTCCTCTTCAAAAATCTGAGTGAAAATCTGTATCAAAACTCTGAGAGAAAATAGGGTAAACAGATGTCTGGCTTGACCGCAGGAAAATAGGACACATTTGGAATGATAAGTTTCCCAAACTCCACTGGATATGCCAGATCCATGGGAACGCCAGTTAATGTCTTGCTAGATGCCAGCTAGCTGTGTGCGCTTTCCCCTCTTACCATCTGGGAAAATGTTACAGCGAATGAACGCCATCAATGATTCATTCCGAATCTGTTTCTTAAGGTTCGGCCATGCTACTGTTTCTCTAGGAAATGTGGCAGTGCTAGCTGGTTTTCATACTGTAATTGTAGACAGATGAGACATGCCTGATACAACAATCAAACCTCTCCTCTAGGTTTATGTCACTCAACTATGTTCTACTCAATTGGAAATAATCAGTTTCTGCCAGCAGCGACCGCAGCACAGGTGCCTGTAATGATGTGCATGAGAAAATGACAGATGTAAAAGAAATGGCTGTAAAACATGGAAGCTTTAACTAAAAGCTTACCCATATGTACAGCGGGAATAGTCAAGTAATTGCAGTAAATAATCTGACGTAGCAAACTCGCTCTGTGCTCTGGCCATGTCCGTAACTCTTGCTAAACCCTGCAACCTTTCACAAGCACCCCTCTCTGCAAGCCTCCCTCAGTCACTGGGAACCTGTGTGGGTCTGTTAGGGTGAGCTGACGGGCTCATAGTTACGACATGGAGACAATGGGAGGGTCTAATGAGGAACATATGCTTTTGTGTTTCAACAGAGCCGCTCATTGTGCAAGGAAAGGGATACTCTACTCCTATTCAGACTCGTCACAATGAAAATCCGAGCCCTCCCTGAGCCAGTTGAGCTTACAATATCCATCCGCTTCTTTTTTCCCTGTTCTTTTTTTTTCCCACCCCTCTTCTTGACTTTAATTCTCCATGCATTCATTTTGCTTATTGTACTTATGTTACATGTTTTGTCCCGCAGATTGAAGAACAATGGTGTGCGAAACTCTAAGCAGTAAAAGGCAGCAAAGCGACACAAAGCAAACATGAAAGCAGCGGAAATTAGGCAAAGTAGACGTCTCAAGTTATATGTTAATGTTTGCACTATCATCCCTACACTAACAAACGCACCTGACAAATAAATTAAGCAATCCACTCGGTGCCAGATACAGGAAAAAAAAGCTCAATCCTTACATTGTCCTTAACACATCAGTACTTTTCTTGTGTATGGTACACTGTGACTGTCAAAAAGAATATAAACATTCATCCAAACATGAGCAACAGCATAAACAACATACAGGCAGCGTGTATGCGTATGAGGACGTACATGCGTGTGTGCGTGTAGGTGTCTGTCTGTCTGCGTGTTTGTGTCCTCGTCTGTGTGTGCATTCGCGTTTATCTACGTGTGTGTCTGTGTGAGTTTGAGTTCAGACAGCAGTAGCTCTGGTAATCCATCCAGGCTCCCAGGGCAGCCAGCTCCTACTTCCTGATGCATGAGAAGCCGCTGGAGTGGAGTGGCAGCAACAACTGCTCAGCCCTATTTGATTACTAATAAGAGAGTTGTCCCCTCTGTCAGATACCAGGCATTCTCCACTAAGCAAACAGTGATTCCGGCTAGTCAAACATTAGCATTGCTGTCTCTCCCTACTACGTGGTGAGAGTTACATTGAGATTGACGCTCATACTACACCCCCTACCTCACCCTTATATCCACCATACACACACATGTGCACACACACATACACACACACGCACAACTACCTAAACATATTCAGATTGACCAGGACGTATATTTCCCCGTGTGTGAGAAAAATGTCAATGCCTGAAAGAAGACCATTTATTCTCCCTCTTTAGAAAGTGAAGAAGGTAATATAAATGTGGCAGATGTAACCTCCCTGAAGGTGTAGAACAAAACAGCCGACATAAAATGTTTATCCCTTCTAAAACAAAACTTTAATGGCATCTAGCTCACAGCTAACTTGAGAGAAGGAAACAGTCAATGAAAAACAACTATTGACAGTGTAAGCATCACCGTCGTAAACAAAGAGGGGAAGCCAGCCAAATAAATATGAAGTTGCCTAAGCTAATTAGGTGTATTCCCAGCATGATCCTCTAGTGATTGAACCACCTGTGATTGAACAAACCCTATCCAGGTGGTGACCGCCCCTCAGTGCACAGGTACCTGGGAAAGACGCCCCTCAGCCACTCACACAGAATCACCCACAGTTCCCACACTGTGAGCTCTAAGATGCAAGTCAGCCCAACTGGGCTGTCTGGCACACCGGGAGGGAACTCATTTGTTCACTATCTCATCCATGCGCCTGCTCATCCACTCAGTCACTCATCCATTTAGTCACTCAGACACACACTCATTCACTTACTCATTTCCCCCCCGTTCACAAAACACAGGAAAAAAAAAGCCGCACGCAGAGCAAGCCTACCTGTCAATGATCACAGGGTCTGATGGAGTCTCGTTCCTGTTTCCACAGCTTTTCTTGTCACAGCATCGGCTGTAGGAACATAGACGGTATGTATCAGAGCAAGCAATACTTTGCTAAATAAATAAAAATAAATAAATAATGCACACAAAACCACATACATTTATTGAGTGCCTTGAACTGGTTCTGATATTGTGGAGAAAAAAAAAATACCATGACATTTCCTTCACTCAATCTATCCATTCAATTGATGCTGATGGCTGATAAAAATGGTGAAAACAACATGTTGTGTTGTTTGGCTTAGTGTTGGAGGGGAGGGGAGTGGGGATTGGGCCAGGAGGCAGGGGAGTCACTTTTCACAGCTTCAGCTTTTGTTTACCTCTAATTGCCAAGCTGCTATTTCTGAGGGAGATGCAAGGTGCCACCCTCAACCAATATTTCTGCGGGGCATTTATCAATTATGGCCTCAAAAGCACTAATCTATCTTCCACCACATGTTTCAACCATCTTCTCCCTAAGCCTATAGCTAGCTGCCTTTCAGTTCTTTGATTGGGACTTGAATCAAAAGTGCAAAAATAAACAAATACATCATCCCAGCTTCCATTTGAAATGAAAACATATAAACATATGTGAATGAGATTGATTTATGCCATATGGTGCAGAAAGAAAAACAAAGATTTTGTGCAAAGCTACTGTCAGTCAAACACACACTATTTAAATATGTCTGATTTACATGACTTTCCAGCAGCAGTAATAGAGATGTATTTTATAGCTAAGGCACTGCAAGGTATGAGCAGAAAACATAATTCAAAAAGCAGTGTATTACAGGACTAAAAAAAGATATAATAAGATAAGCTATTAAAGGATTATTATAACTGTTCCTATTATATAAATATCTTCTTATCTGATAATAGGCAGCAGTTAAAGTAGTTCTTTATTCAGCTGCAAAACACACTTCCTCATAACAAAAAAAATATTACCTCTAGAGCACGAGCATATTCAACGTGTCACAAATAAGTGATGGATGCATGTATAAATTGAGCGTGAGTGATGAGTTTATGCATGGAAAAAGACAAATCATTCTCAGCTCTCATGCTGCACTTGCTCTCAACCAGTAACTTGAACAATGCCCCGATGTAACAAAGGAGAGGTTAACCGACAGTATCCGAATTCAATGTTCACAAAGCTCATGCTGAGCTCAACAATAACAACAAAAGGCGTTTTTCCTTTTAGTATCAATGACACCGCTGAATAGCAGCGGAATATGAGAAGTGGAGATTTATGTGGTTAAATGACGCTAAAAGGCTCGCTGATCATTGTTGACAGGTGGGATCAACTGAGAACTGACTCAAAAGGAGAAAAAAAAAAAAAAAAAAACGATGCATGGCATGCAGTGTGTATGCATAACTTAACAGAAAACACATTGTCTCTGGCAGGCTTATATAGGATTCTTAGAATGTAAAAATAAATAAAATTGAGAATTAAAAAAACATAACTTATGCACTGTGTCAATGAGTGTTTATTATACATTCACTTTCCCTTCACTGAAAAAGACTGTCAGTGCATTTTTACTGTCATACTCATATCAAAGTTGAATCACACCATATCAAAGTTAGGAATGACAGCAGCTCTCTGTGGTTGCTGAACGACCACAGGACAGTCTGGATTGCTGCATCACATCATGTGTGTCAAAACTTATTGAGGGGAGGGAATTACTTTTTGCCTGGATCTGCAAAATGGACAGTGCAAAATAATAATAATAAGAATAATAACAATGCTTACCTGCACATAATTTCATGAGTAAGAAGAACTCTGCACATTTCTGGATTCTTGTCTTGGCCCTCATAAACTATGGCCTTTGAAAGGAAATGAGATGGAAATAAAGTGAGAACACAGTCATCCATCCCTAAAACACACATCATTCTCACAAATTCACAAATAATTACATTGACATGTCTGCCACTTTTGCACTTAATAAAATAAATCAGGGCATGAATACACATGATGTTATATGGACAACAGAATATATTAGAGGAGGGCAAAGGTTAGGCAATAAACATGGTCAAAATAATTACAGCAACCCCCCCAGTGTTATAAATTATATTAATTAATATCAATATCAATGACATCTACACAAATAAACAATTACAAAAATAACTACTACTAATAATAATTACAACAATATTTTTAGTGGCAGTTATAATGAAAAAATATAATGAAAAAATTACTGGTAATGATAATATAATAACAATAATGAATTGTATTTTTTTGTATTAATCTAGATAATATCCTGGGGCTCAGACAGACAGACACAGAAAGAGATTTTCATAAGGAGAGATCCAATAGAAGTGTCATCAATATGCTTATAATCTGGGGATATTTGGGGGAAAGTGTTAATGGGCAATCTGTTGTTTATTTTGAGCCGCTAACAATGATCTTTCTGTGGATAAAAAGCGGTGTCTGGCGGTACGGTTGGGTAATTTTTGAGCATTGGCTGAAACAGATGGCGTGGAGCTATCAGTTCTGCCGCTCTTCTCTCCCTCCCTCGATCCCTCCCTCCTTCTTCCATTTCTAAGGATAGACACTTTACTCCCTCATACTGAACCGGCACCAAGTGCAAACGCAAGCAAAGCACAACATTATTGACAAAATATTTTTTTTAAAGAAAATAACAACAACAAAATACAATTAAACCATCAAAAATGATATTTATTTCTGTTTTGCTGCCATCAGTAAATTGAATTTTTTTTTTCTGGCACGCTTCAGGCCAATATGAGACTGTGACTTTGAAAAAGTGACATATCTGAACCAGGTCGCATCACTCTCTCGCTTTTTAAAAGCTGTCCTACTTGACCTGGTGTATTTTTTTTTTCTTCTCCTTCTCTTTCTTTTTTTTTTTTTTCCTGGGAAGCCGGCGATTATCTATATTGGTTTGATTTATGTCGCTATTTGCAGCTGTAGAAACAGAAATCCATAAATTGCTTGTTCTGCGTCATTGACTCGGATCATTCGCACAGGAATGTTGTCTGTGACCAGTGGCCCAGCTTCACGGCTCTATTCAGAAGGCTCCACCTAAATCCTCCGTTTAATAACAAAACATGAGATGGAGAGCTGAAATAACGCTGTCTGGTTTTATTTCCCTAATTATAATTAAGTTTACAAACCTGTGCGTTTGGATAAAACGTGCGTAAGGATTTAATAATAATAATTGCGCGCCTGGGCTCCATAGGTTAAAAGTCACTCAAAATGTGTATGAGGAAGATGAGTGATCCGCACCTCAGCAAAAATCTTAATATTTATGTTTATTAATATAATACTTGATGCAATTTTTTTAAAAAAAAAATGGGTTTCACCTCTGACTCTTTGCAAGAAAAGTCAAATCAGATCATATGGAGCAGACGTCGTGTTTAAATTTTAATGTTGGACAAACTGTGCCTGCAAAAAAGCTCAACTCTGGCAGAGTAAAATTGACTTTAGAGTCTTGCAATATGATATGGCCAAACGTAAACAGTCAAGATGGAAGCTGTCTCTTCTTGTTACATCGGTAATATGATTTTATTTGGTGCCACAACTTCATTTTGCGAGCAGATTTTTTTTTCTTTCTTTTTTTTTTTTTAGTGCATATCTCAGGGGTGACAATTTGCACGGCATGTTAAGGTTTTTTTTTTTTTTTGCACAAGCGAGCCATGGATGTGAGCAGGGTTTGACTGTGCGTAGAAACAAGTGTAACAGCAGCTTACCTGCTTCGTCATGGAATCGATTAACCGTATGTAAAGATCCTGTTCTGTTCTGACACCTGGGGAGAGAGAAAGAAGAGCACTTGTGAATTTTTAGGAACTGGTGGCTTTAAATTAAAAAAAAATAATAAAGCCATAATTAAAAAAAAAAAAAAAAAAGTTTAGAAACATGCCATAAAAATATAAAGACTACAGACTCTGATTACATTTATAAAATCACAACATAGGCTGTTTATTTATATTATTATTATTATTAGCTTCATGCATTCACACCAACTTGTGTTTGATATATTTGCACGTGTCTGCAGAGCAATAATTAATAGTTGAACTCACCATTGCTGTACAATAACTGTAGTTTGTAATGTATCCCATTGTTAGTTTTTTCACTGGTTGGTTCCTGCAGGAGACAACAGTTTGTGAAAAATCAGCATTAACAAAACAACTGTTTATCATTACCACATGTCTCTGTGATGGGAAATATATTTATATATATATATGCATTTATATAGTTTCTGTGCAAAAAGAAGAGAAACAGCTTTTAGTTCTTAAAACGACTCTCTGTCATCAACGAATTGAGTTTTTTCAAAAATCAATATTACACGTGGCTTCCCCTTAGTAACCCATTGCCATTTCACAGAACATAATTTCGATGCTGATTATGTACAGGGGTGCATGTATTTCTAAAATACACTGCTTACTTTTTCTTTCTCCACAAAGTCCACAAAAGCTGTCCTTTCGATCTCCACGGGCTGACCCTGTCTGTCATACAGCGCCAGGACGAAATGGAAAAAATTGGATTTTCTGAGGTTGGAAGGGGGCTGCTTTTCATAATGTGCCCGTGCCAAGCCGACACCGCTGCGGGGAGAAAACAAGAGACCATCTCGGTTAAGCACCGGACACCGGGGATACTAGATGATGGAGAAGCTGATGGAAAACATTGGAGATGCAGAAGCACGCTTGAGTACGGGGGAGATTTCTTGATTTGTCACAATAATGGGTAATCTGATGTAATGAAAGAAGGGAAAGCCGAAGGGGGGGCATTTATTGGGAGACCGTAATTGATACAGAGTATTCAGGGGATTGAGGGGTCGATATGATGAGGAGGGAATGCGTGAGAAAAATCAGATGCTTTTGGCATGCGTACCTTTGGGCGGCTGTGTTTGCATCCACCACCCCAGCTGTGTGCATCCAGGAGCGGACCGAGTTCAGTCCACCCAGCGGTTCCTCCTTCATCGTCGTCCCACCCCGCGGTATAGTTTCCTGAATCCCAAACATTTAGGACAATTTGCGTGAAAAAGAGCCTCCTGCGAAATTAGGGAAATAAACGTCCAAGCGTGTTATCCTTCAGGGTTGGTTTTTGTTTTTTTTTCACGGGATAAGTAGCGACAGCCGATTCAGACTTGCGAGGGAAAACCCGGTCCACAGGTCTTGCCTCCCTCTTCAGTCCGTCCGATGTGAACAATTCTCAAAGTGCTGTACTTAGTTAGAGCGGTATCCACAGACTGGAAAAGTGAATTGTTCAATAGACAAGATTTTTTTGTGTTGCTATTGTTCCTCTTTGTTTTTCTTTCTTTCTTTTTTTTTTTTTTTTTAGTGTGCTATTCACAGAAAAATCGATGGCAGTTGTTTGTGTTTGTGGGTGATGCTGCTCTCAAAGTGCCCACATCCCTGAAGCACCGCATCCAAAACCTTCAGGACTTCTTGTTGAATAAAAAACCCACTCCTGAAAAGGTGCTGCTGCTTCTCCACAAGACAAACACCGGCAAAGGCTGATCACCAGTGGAGGTGTTCCTAGTACACAGGAGAGGTGGATAAGGGGCCCTTTCGCGTCGTGCAGGATGGATGGGAACATGCAAAACTAAGCCCTCTTTCCCCGAGGACTGAAATCTTTCCCGGGAGCCAAAACTCTAAACCCACGGGAGAGGCGCTGTCAGAATATGACGCTGAAGGGGCGTGGTTTTGACCATATATGGAGCTCTGACTGTTCCTGTCGAGCAGTGGCGCTCCACTGTACGGGTGCAGCCCTATAGTGCAGCAGCCTGAGAACACTCATTCGCTCCACTTTTCCTCTTGCTTAGGCCCTATATGTGGTGAGTTTGATTTTTTTAATGATATGGAAAATTCATCCGGGTGTAACCATCACACATAATGAGGAAGAAAAAAATAATAATAAAAAAATAATACATAATAATAACTCGGAGTTCAGCTTTTTATCGGAGCTTATTAATTTTAGCCGGCCTAATGATTGCAATTTCCGTGAATGGTTTAATTATATAAGTTTAGAATTAATAGTATTTGATATATTTATTCGTTTGAATTTCATTATGATTATTACAAATGGAGTTGATGAGATGGTTTGACCAGTAATGCATCTATCGAAAGCATCTCTATATGAATACAGGCCATAAATCATATTTCAATAATGGCAGATCATGTGTCTTTATATATAATATAACTGACAGATATTTTGATTGTGATTTTTTTTTTTTAACTCTACGCTGCGGGTTGTTTTGTTGTAATTAAAATGTAATTAATATAACAGGTTTCAGAGAATCAGACTTGATTATACATCTATTCATTTACATGAACTTTTATTTACATTTTTTTTTTTTTTTGAAAATGTCTTGTATCTGCTTGCATGTGTGTCGCAAAGCAGATCATTTGTTTTCTTTATTGCGGTAAACATAAAAATATGAACAAAAGTTTTTAAAAAATCAGATATAGTTTCTCAACATCCATATTATCTATGTCAAAACAAACCAATCCCATCGTTGTGCCATTCACGGAAGATAAAGTCAGATCTTTCTATGGGCTAAAAAAAAAAAAAAAAAAATCAGAGCCACAGTGTCTCATGACATTAAACAAACTTCAGGAAATCCATGCTCCTGTGTCTTCTTTTTTTTATTTCACGCACATCCTGTAAAATCAGTAATAATCAGAAACATCTTAATCATTTTTAAAGAGCCAACTGCCTTACATGTCCGACTCTGTCCGAGAGGGGCAAGCAAGCAATTCGGTTCATTAGTGGTGAAAAGGAGGAGAGGATGGAGGGAGAGAGGGGCGGGTGCGAGGAAGAGAGATGTGTGCTATATCCTGAGCAATCTATCTAGCTGGTGCTGAGGGTTAATAGCTGCTGCCAAAGATAAGTGAATTATAAGCTGTTGCTTTCACCTCTACACAATCTATTGCCAAATTGCTCAGTCACAAAATGAGGGTGTGGATTTTTTTTTTTTAACTTTTATATTATTTAAGAGGAATCAAAGTTTCAATTTGTGGAGAAAAAAAAATATAGCAAGGAGAACTCAAAGGAGACCTCTTTGTTGAAATTTCATCTTTTTTTTCTCTTACATGAAACAAACCGAGACGCATGTTGTATAAATGTTTTGTCTGTTCTACTGAGATTGCAAATATCTTTTTTGCACAGAACTCACTATGCTTTTTTTTTTTTTTTTTTTTTTGCACAGTTTCAAGTCGCTTATTAGAACTTAACCCCTGATTACACGCACCAAGGCGATTTAAATCTGATTATCAAATTAGGAGACTTTGAGACAAATCCTCTTAGATCTGATACTGTTGACTGGAGAGGGAAAATGGATCTCCACACCCGTCACGTAGGTAACGATGCTGTCCTGAAAGGGAGTTTTAAACCGTATTTGACAACAAATGCAGCTGCCCCGCTATTTCAGAAGATATTAGAGGAAAATGAATGCAAATCTGTGTGCAGGAGCCATCTGGACGTGGAGAGAGGGAGTCAGCTGCTCCACACACTGAGGCGCGGAGCCTGAATCCGTCTCAGCTCATTCTGTGGGATCATCTGCGTGGTGGGCTTACACCGTGGAAAATGCGCTCTCCATCATTAGGTGAAAATGTTAGTAATGATCAAAAATAAATATCATACATACATATATCAGAATAAAGGAAATGTAGTGGCTGCATGCATGCAAACTTTGCACGAGCGTAGAATTAGAGGATCTTAGTCACATTTCTAATTTCTCACCTAAAATTTTTATTTAAAAAAAAAAGCCTGATTCTCAACAGCACGCTGGAGGTAAGTGATGGGTGACAAGTAGGGAAACAAGTGCAGCATCTTGGCCGCATTGAAGCAGGCTGAATGCTCGTCTAAATGACCAGTTGATGACACGGGGGCCTGATATCTCATTCTGCCATTCAGTGGTCACAATGAATGAACCCCCAAAGATTTGGGACCTGACCATAGATATAAAACCAAACTCCTCGGGACGCGTGGCTCCCAATAAAAATGTACACGGTGACTTCGAAGACCTCCCGTCTCGACGGGACGAGCCTCCTCCGTATTGAGGGTGACGTCTTCTTTTTTGTGTGAATTTACGGGGCGAGGCCCTCATGATCTCCTTAAATTTGCATGTAAATGGCGACATCAGCCTATACGCGTGCCAGGGGCCAGCGGGCCTCCCAGATGTCAAGGCAAAGTCAATCAGCCGGCCGCTGCCCAGCTGTCCATCGATGCACTTTATTGGGACAACACTTTTCACTACGCTCACCTGCATTGTTTCCTAATGGATTGATTGGCAAAGGGGAAAAAAATAAATCTTATTAGCACCCCACCAGGCAAGTTCGCTCACGGCTTTAACACAGGGGTCGTTTTAAAGTGATCTTTTTTCGATTAAATATTAATCACGCCTACAGTTATGCACCAGTCCAAATTCTATATGGCACAAATAGGCAGTCAGCCCACATGATGTTTGTTTACAGCAACGCACCTCACATTGTTTATTACATATTTTTCTATTGTTTAGACCTGTGATATTTTTTTGGTAACATGGTGAGAGCTTAAAAATATGTTGGAATATGCATTATTTATTTATTTATGTTCATGTGACATGTGCAAGATAGCGCGCAAAACAAATGTAGTGTGAGATGTAGGCCTACAGCCTTTATTTCAACATTCCCGTCACTTGTAGATTTATTGTTTTCTAAACAGCTTACATTTATACTTGTGTACAAACATTTTTTTCCTCATCAGTGGAGAAAATGAAACAATAATACATTTTTTTTAATTTGGTAATTAAATTAGTAGAAATGCATGATTCGACATTAGCTTTTAACTTACAATGAAAGCTTCCGTGCAAACTTTGTTTGCAGAAGATATTTTAATGTTGGGCCTAATAAACGCACGTCGGAAATTCGATGTGACATATCCAAATATCATATTAAAATGCAGTTTGCGCGTTATTTTTAATTATAGGAGTAAAAACAAATTGCCAAGAGTGGTGAGATCAATCATGTAGGCTGTTCGTGTCAAGTAGTTATGGCTGATAGACGGACAGCGCCCCTCGTTGGTTACACTTGAGATCATTGTGTCGATATGAGGCAGCTGTGTTCTTCTGTGACAAGATAGCTAAATCTCAACATAGGTTTATCTAACACCCCCCCACCCACCCCCCCCCCACCTCCCTCCCCAACCCCCGAGGGTCCAAAAAAAAAAGGTTGTTTTTGTGTAGGCCAAATTAAAATAACATTTTGTGAGAAAACTCTTAAATATTTGCTGCACAGCGTCCAGAAAAAGATCAAATGAATTTTTTTTAAAAAAAAGCATAATTGTGAAGCTAAATGTTAATGGAGAGCAGAGCGCGTTATTGTTTTCCATGTGCGGTAAATTTGATTTAATCTCCGCACACACAAAAAAAGGATTTTATTATTGTTATTATTATTAATTGTTAGACAGTCCACTATCTTTTTGATGCGTTTCATGTAGGATTGTCTGACAATCAACACAACCATCTTAGTATCTGACACACAGCTGGTGTGACCTCACATTTCGTCACTAACTTCTGTCAGCGTGCTCATGTTAATTGTGTGCAGTGGTGAGTTCTGTCAAGGGCATTGCCCGTGCGCACAATTTGCATTTCCATTCTGCTGTGGAAATGATGAGAGAGTTTCTGCGCGGTTTAGAGCCTCGCGGCGCAGTCTGTGGGCGAATTACATTTAAAGAAGGCGAGAGAAATTAAATAAGAAACCGAGACCACTTCAGGGCTATTAACATCTAAAATATCCCCTGGAAATTTAGACCAAAATACACATGACCAAATACCCAGGATACCATCGCTCTCATGCAGCCCCGGCTTCATTGTGTCCATCACTGTTTTGTAGACCTATCTAAAATTCTTTATTTAAAAAAAAAAAAAGTTATCACGCCGCCACACATTTCTGAGTGGCGTTGATGGCAGTGAGGAAAATTTGATTATTCAGCCCTAAATCGGAACATATTAACTCATAATTTAATGCCAAAACGGACTGTGCCACTCAGAAAAAAAAAAACGGGTGCAAAAATCTGCCTTTAAAAGGCCATTTAAAAATCTCATCAGTAAGTATGATATGGGCACATGTTGCATCGGGCAATGTGGCCTCCAAAACGGGAGGCATCAGCTTTAACCTTGTGTGTGTGTGTGTGTGTGTGTGTGTGTGTGTGTGTGTGTGTGTGTGTGTGTGTGTGTGTGTGTGTGTGTTTCAGAGCGCATGTGCTGTGTGCATGAACAAACAAGCAGCAGCAGCCTTTGCCTCAACACTCATGAGAACTTTAATTTGCCGCTTGACCTCTGGGATGAAGTTATTGCCATCCTTTAGTGATACTGACCCACCTGCAGGAGTCCAATAATTCTAAAGTCACTCACATCCAAATGGACAGTTTCTACATGTTGCATCAATACCTCAAAACTGACTTCTACATGCAAGGATACCATCATTACACACATACAGATTTGATGGTGATTAGCAAGATGTTTCACACTGTATATCAGCAGCAATGCAGTACAATTCATTAACACTCCACTACTGAATTTTGATTTTAGGCAGAGATCCTTATTAATATTGAACTGTGTTACTATTAACAGAAATGTTAATTATGATGTCAAGACAGAGAGAGTCAAGGTGAAAGCTGTACAGCAATAGCTAAAAATAATCCATGCCAGCTAGAGTACAGTATGATCCTGCAGAGGAGTGTTACTGGCAAGGGACCTTTTTGCTGCAACAAAGAGGTGGAAAAGAGAGGAAGTAAATGAATTAGAGTACAAGACCGATTTTGTCTTTGTTTCATCCACACTTGTCCTGTCCCTATTTTTCCAACCTCTCCCCGCTTCCTTGCTATTGGAAGTGCTGCAAATTGTATAATGCTGGTCTTTGTTCTACAGAGTCAAGCCACATGAATAGCCGTCCTGAGCACACACAAAAACACACTGACAAACTGATCATCTTAAAAAAGCAACGCCCTGGTGCTCACTTGGCCTACTTTCCACGGCAGCACTGGGACGTGGGAAGAGGAATAGAATTCAGGGGAGGATGTTCTTGCACTCTGGGAAACATTCAGTATAGCAAGTGTGATGCACATAAACATAGCCTTTGCATTGTCAACCTTAGACCGCATTTGCCCCAGATAACTAGTCCCCATGTGCTAGACTATTCTCTTTGACTTTGCAATTGAAATCCTGAGAAGATTATGCCAAAGCTAAAAGAGGCAAACTCCAGGGTGGGATTTCAATTGTCAATTCCTGTTGGATTTTAGAGCATTATGACATATAGTACACCATCTGTTACGCTTCCTGCGACTAGGTCTGCGTCTGCACAAGTGGAGCCTATTGATGTGAACATCATTACAGGACCTCCGGTTTGGAATGGACAGCAATATTCAATCGCCAATCATTTTTATTTTACGCACTCTTTTATACACAGACGTATGACTAAGTGCCGGGGTCTCCAGGTTACAAAACACAAGGACACATTAGGAAGGTGCAGGAAAGTAACCACTCCTAACTTTAGCTAAACAGACTTCCTGAAGCGCTAGATAATCTGGGGCTTCTATGTACACCGCCTAACCAAATGTCGACATCTGTGAGGGTGTGCATAAAGAAAAGCTCCGCAGAGAAACGGGGGATAATAATCTTAGTTCCCCTCACCTTCAGCTTGCCCATAGGGGTTTAAAAGGGAGATGAAGAAATCCTATGTAAACATGCCAAGTCAAATTTTCACTTGAAATGTGACATGGAGGCAAAGGGCAACCTTGGTGCATCACTAATGTGCTTCCACACTTGAGTTTTCAGTGCCCCTGGATGTAAACAATTGATGTATTCAGTCCATGGTTTGAGCACTGACTCACTATGCACACACTGTATGTTTGAACATCTTTTTATCCATGACTGTACGTTTAGTGCATAGGTGAGGAGCTCAAAGAAGTCAACACACGGCTTGTACACAATGAGAATCTCTGTACCCAATAGCTTCCATTAAAGTGAGTTTTGCTCTCCTGAGAAACATACAAAGTTTGAGCATCTGTTCCATCATGTAGTCTTTGTTGAGAAATTAAATATTGAACTGATCTAGTGTACCATGAATGTTTCACTCACATAGTGATTAGACAGACTGGAGAGGCAAGACATTGCACCACTTTACACTCTACTTTAATATACTGTATTTGTTGTTCTTGCCTTTAAGTGTTTTACACACCAGATGATATTGTTGTTGTAGAAAAACAGTTTTTTAATGTTACTTAAATTAGATTTAACATGCATGCAATCATCCACTGCACACAACCAGTGTTATGAGTGTAGTCCAGCTGATTGTGCACATCTATATAATTGGAATAACACAGAAATTAGAATTTTGATTTTATGATTCAATTATCAACCTGGTGGCATATGTTCTTACAATTTTACGTTATTACACACCATATAGAAAGAGTCAAAAGACGTCACAAGAACTGATTTAAACTGGTTTCCGTGTTTGCAGTTAGAATGCATTTCAGGATAAAGGATGTTTCATCGTCCTTTGCTCCAAATCAACAATTGTCTCAAGAGAGAACCTTTAATGATGTTTTTTGACGGTAACATTTTGGACAAGATGAGCAGACCAAGGTAACATGCCAGCAGGAGAAGGAAACGGTATCATCACAGAGATCATAAAATGGTGTCGTGAGTAGTCTTTTGTCCGGGACCATAGGAGAGTTCTGTTGCTAAAGGGAAGGACAAAAGCAGAAGGCGCCACGGGTATAAGGTTCCCCTGAGCAACAATGCTGAAAGTTTCAACTTGCAGCACATGGGTGTAACTTTAACTGGAATACTGTGGATCAAAGACTCACAAACAAAGTGGGTGGAAATGCTGGAGGAGTGTCTGTGCTCGAGTGAAGGACAGGTTCACTAGAGAGAAAGCGGGAGAGACCATTTATGAAACACAGACCGAGCAATCAAGGCTAATTACTGAGACTGTGTTTTGTGAACTCAAAGGGCAGCGTGATTCAATTAACAAAATTGACGTGTATCACAAAATCAGCCTCGTTTTGAAAAAATAAAATTACCTTTACAAAGTCTGTGGCAAAACAAGCCCGTCAGATATAAAAACAAAATCAAAATTAAATTAAATTTAACAGAGAGATTTAAATGTTCTCGCTGTTTTATGCACACTTAATAGAGAAGAGGATACACAGTAGATTTTATATTGCATCTAAAACATTCATTCCACACTCCTGTCTTTGCCTGTCATCTTTTAGAGAGTGGGAGAATTATTCAGTTCTGCTTCTTTAAATAAGAAACACAGCCTTGAAATTTGTGGGGCTTAAGGCAACTCATAGTACAATGTGGATGTGTAACCTTTACACTGCAGTTGAACCTGCACATACAAGTGTTATGAAAGGTCCCCGTGGCACTCTGCTCTTCTGACATGGATTTGAAGACTTGCCACTTTATTAGCTGCTAAGCCCCCAATACTTGTTCTATATAGTGGAGGCCTATGTTATGAGCTGGGATCTCATTGTCTAGCGTTATTAGAGGAAGAGTCTGCAGCACTCTCTTGTCCCCCCGAGAGAATAGCCTGACTGTTTGAAGGGAAGCTACAAGTGCAATTTAACCCATCTTATTTACAATATGATCTGTTACAAGGACATCATCGCTACAAGGATTCACATATAATATTTCTCCTCAATGTGATTCTTTTCTGTTTTCATTGATTTTGGGAGATATTTTGTTTGATGTTCACTTGAGCCTTTAAAAAAAATCTCCAGCTAGAGTATACTTGGAAAAAACTTAAGTGATCTGCACTACTCCAATTCAGTATTTTCATATAGATTTCACTTTAAACTATGACAGTCCAAATCAGAAAAACTGCTTTTTGATTAAAAGTCAAAACAGTCGATTAATTCATAAATTTAACTGAATATTGAATTCTTGATACTGATAACATGAGTTCAGCACGGGGAAAACAAGCAGTTTGTGATTATCACTTGTGTCAGCAGCACACACTTATCCTCCAAACTGGAAATTATCTATTGGCCTTGAATAATAAGTGCCATAGTGCCATCTAGTGCACAAATTTGCACACTGAAGAATGACAGTCCCTGTATGTAAAATATACACTACATGCTGTAGCTTATACAGTATGTATAGGTGTTGAGCCTTGCAAAAGAGGTACAGCTGAAAAATAAATAGTAAATAAGTAAAGGCAAGTGTACTATTACACATCCCGTGTGTGCCTCAGTGTGAGGTTTAACAACACTGAATGACCACACTGAAAATTTCCACTCATGGGGGAAATAATCGAGGAGACAAAGGCTTGTCTTCCAAGCCAGGTCTTTTGACAACCCTCAGTTGTGGAGAGCCGCAAGGATAATCTTCTTCAGACAATGAGACAATGTTGAAGGCTGTGCATGCAAATTATACCGTGCCATCTAAATTACAAAGACATACATGGACCTGAAGTCATCAGGCCTCATATCTCACTCATCGGGCCTCCAAGCTGTTAGCTTGCCAGAGGATGCTATAGAAACAACAGAACAGAAATAATAAGAAAAAAACACATGAGCCAAAACAAGAGTCTTGAATAATTGATTGTGTTTGTCTTTGCTGTTTGTGTGTGAGAGTCTGTATGTGTGTGTGTGTATGTGTGTGTGTGTGTGTGTGTGAGAGAGAAAGAGAGAGTAAAGACTGAGGGTCTGGACAGAGCTTATGCCCCTGAGCAGAGCACACACATCCACTGGCCGATGGTTTGTGTTAAAAACTGTCTGATGGACCAAATGTGGGGGAAGGGTACTTTTGTGCGTGCAGGGTGCAAATGCATGTGTATGGGTATTTACGTGCACGCCTGTGTGTGTGTGTGTAAACTGAAATAGATGAGGACAGTAGCAGTGTTTGATTTTGCACAAAAGAAACCTGAACATTACGAGCTCATGTTAAAATCAGGTCTGTTTTTGTATTCACTTACATGTGAATACAAGAAAGTAAAGATTTCCAGGATAACAAACGCATGTTGTTAAATGGCTCAGCAATAGGTATGTTGTAAGATGTTAAAAAGTCAATATACCTTCATTTTGTCTGTGCTGGTAATGAGCCATATTTTCTGGGGAAAATGGCTGCTTCTCCGGAGGCACCATGTCTACTGAATGTGGCCCTGATCCTGGATAAAACAGAAGGCTCACCAATCAATCTCTCCAGGTTGCCCACAGCCAGAGAAAGCAGCTGCACCACATGTTTGCCTTGCGCGATAGCGACAAGTTAACATACGGGCAGCACAGTAACCATCCACAAGCAGCCTCTAGCTGTCTTATAATGAATTCCCACAGGGATGGGGAACTATCAGAGTCAGTGGTGTTACTGGAGGCTCGGAATAAAGTCAACACCTCTCCTTATACCTGATGAAGCTACGGCACGGCAGCACACACACACACACACACACACACACACACACACAGACACACAGTCACAGCCACAGCACTGAACTTGTAAAAATGTGAAAAATCCAATGTACACAGCAATTAAGCTGTGCCATTTATTAAATCACAAATTAGGCTTGAGTCAAATGTTTCTCCTTCACAAAGTAGTGAATACAAAGAGTTTCTTTTGTTTTTATTATGTGCACTATTAGTCAAGGCAGCAAATTTCTTCACTCTAATTTATAAGTATAATGTTCAGTGTAAGACAGCTAATTAGGCTTAATTAGGCTTTTACAAAAGATATGCATTTAAAAATGCATGTAAAATTCAAAACCAGAAGTTTGAATGGTGTATTCAGTATTTTTTATTCTGATCAGCCCATTACTATAGTATACACGATACATGCCTACACTACGTAGTCGTACTTAGTGTACGCTGAAATCAAGAAGTGTTTGTACTCACTGTATCCTGCAAATAATGTACAAATACTGCCTCACTAGACTGCTACACAATCTCTTCCATTGTGAGGTAGAAGCTATCAAAGTAAAAAAAAGAACACTGCAAACCCATTTGGTGCTGTGTGTAACTACCTCATGCACAAGTCATAGATGTTTTAGAGGTTCAAGTGGTTCCTAAAATAATGATGGCTATACAAAACACTGGTGAACCTTATACTTTTAATTTAAAGATACAAAAATTAGATCAATAGACAAGTATATATATATACACACACATACACACACACAATACTAACCTCCAGGCCTTTGCTCAGCTTCTTCCCAAGGGACGCTGTGTGAGTGATGAGAGGGATGTGGAGCTCGGGAGTACCGTGGAGAAGGTTTTGGTGAGATTTGGTCCAGGTCTTTCAGGGTACGTCCCTATTTATTCACTTGCCACCTCCAGGACAATCTGCAGATACAGGAAACAAATAAAGCTCAAAAGCACTATGGGCACAATATTATCACTATGTAGTTCACAGTTACTTTAAGTCAGTGCAGGTGATTAGCAAGGTTCAAAAACACATATGACCAATAACATCTGGTTAAAAACAAGCATACGGATGATTTTTTGGTCCAAGAGTAAAACAAGAATATGATGGCATCTATCTCTGGGTATTCTATTTTATCCACTGAAATGTGGCCCAGATATTACATATTCCCACACTTCATCAGCACTTGCCATTTTTTCTTATTTTTTGGAATGTGACTTTTTTATTGCACAATCAGCCCCTATGGGCTATCTTTCTCCTCCCAGTTTTTGACAACTCCCACCCATCAGAGAGTGCTGTTTACAGAAAAATAAGCATAAAAATAAAAACAACCACCGCAGCGCTAACAAAAAAATTTGTATACATATTTAGCCCCGTGATTTTGAGCATATGCTCACAAAAACAGAGATAAAGCATACTTTTTTGACTGATTCTGAGCACAACATTTGAAAAGTTTTTTCCCTAATGAAATATCTATTTGAAGAAAACAATGCCGCCTTAGACAAAATTACTGCTAGTCTAACATGATATTGATTGGTTGACAGACTGAATTGTCCATAGAGCCCCTTCAGACATGTTTTAAGACATATAAAAATACTTTGTCTGAATAATAATTTGTGTCTGATTTGATTTTTCCACAAAAACGTTCAATTACCTAGTAAGAAATTCTTCAGATGACATCAACTCTTTCCACCTCTTTGAAAAACACATCATCTATAAATGTGCCTATTTTTTATTTTAAAAGTTTAACTACTAGACACAAGACGTCTCTAACTTCACTGAAAACTCCATTCTCAGCGTATGTGGACTGGAGGCTTCCAATTTCCACATCACAGATGTTACATATTAGACCACGATTGGCTTCTAAACAAGTTACGATGTCACAAATCATGCTTGTGCGTATATGCCTTTGAGTCAGATTTAAGATGAGCACAGAGAAACTCCCTCCTCAGCACATGAATGTGAATGTGAGCCTTCTAGCGTCAGACTCTGCACATACATCATTCTGCACAGTGAAGGTCAAACATCCAACTGGAGGAACAAGAAGAAAAACACATTTTTAAATAATAATGAAAGGTGAACCGAAATGAATATATAGTTTGCATTCTGGAAATTTAAAAAATCCAATCAAAGGATTGCTTTAATACTATTTTTAATGCTATTAATTTTAGCTTCTAAACCAAATAAAAGATGCTCAGAAGTGATGTTATTGTGTGATGTGGAATTTGATTATTTGCTCAGAAACACACATACTCACAGGTCATCTGAGAAGCCAATACAAGCAGATGTAAAGAGCTTTCGAAACAACACTTTAACAGCTAAAGACACATTAGGGAATCAAAACTATGGTCACCATGATACTCTCAAAACATGTTGGTGAATACCCCATGGGGCTATAGGCTCAACGAATGTAGAAGCTACTAAATTTTCCTAAATCACGCAAAACTATAACTTATTGTATATGCACGGCATCTCTGTGTCAGCCCTATAGGCTGTAGGACTATAGGAATTAAGTGCTGAAGAGATCAGGGTTACAAAAGTCATGGCCTTTTCAGAAATTGATTTCTGATTCTTACAGATCAAAAAAAAAATCTGTACTATAATATTGCATTTAAATTGTACACTTGTGTTTGTTTGAATGGATTAATTAGTCAGGCAGTTACAAACCAAGTCATGAAGATTTGAAAAATGCAAAAGGACTTGTTTTGTGTTTGTGAAATAGGGACTGAAAAGTACTGAAGTATTTAATTTCATATTATACCACTGGAGGTGCAACATACAGTGCATTTACCAACACAAACAAATGGATTTTCATCATTTCCCCACTAGATGTCACCCACTGACTATGCAATACAAGCAGGAGAACCTATAGGGTGTCACAATTTTGAGTTAGGAATCATTTCATATCCAAGATCAACAACAACCAAACAAACAAGAATTTTTTTTAATCATAAATAATATGATTTGTAAATTGATGTTTATTTGTCTTACTTGTATCTCTGCAAGAACTTTGCAATTACTCATATTATGAAAATTACAATTATACTATAAACCAAAGACAAGAACGGGATGTTGATGCTGCACAGCTGTTTTTTGTTTAGTCTATTTGATTTAGTTTGCTTCAGTTTTAATCAACATTGCCTACCTATGCTGGTGTGTAAATGTTATCTGTCCCAACTGAATTTAAAGTCCCCCTCCACTCAAAAATGTGTTTTTCTTCTTGTTCCTACAGTTGGATGTTTGAGCTTCACTGTGCAGAATAATGTATGTGCAGAGTTTGACACTACAAGGATGTTTCACATCCATCTGCTGATAGTGGAAAGTTTCTCTCTGCTCACTGAAAATCCAATTTTAAGGGACAGGCCTATTAGTATGATTTGTGACATCAAAACTAATTTGTAAGACAATCCTGGTCCAATAATCAATGTAAACAAGTGTTATGTAGAAACTTGAAGCCTCCAGTCCACATAGACTGAGAACTGACTTTTCAGTGAAGTAGAAGACATCTTGTGTCCAGCAGTTAAATATTTAAAATAGTAAATGAGCAAATTCCTAGATTCTGTATTTTTTAAGAGGGAGGATGCGTAGGTGTCATTTGAGGAATTTCTTACTGGGTAATTGACGTTTTTTGTGGGAAAAGCATATCAGACATAAATTATTACTCAGAGCCAAGTATTTTATATGTCTTAAAACATGTCTGAAGGGGAACTTCTGAAATGATTAATAATTGCATATTCATCAATTCTGGAATTTTTAAAGAGGGTTGAAAGAGTAGATGTAATTGTAAGGATTTTAACAAGATAACAGAACTTTTTTTTGTGTGGAAAAACGTATCAGACACAAATTGATTATTGAATGCAGAGTATTTCATATTCATCTTAAAACGTGTCTTGGAAGGGGAGCCTTAATCTCTTTTGTAATGTCATGAAATACAGTTAAATGCATGTAAAATACAGACTAAATGCACATTTACCATCATGATGCTCGGGGAGGATGGATGGATGGAGCCAGGATGTGGCATGTGTGCATGACGTCATTTCTCCATGTACTGTGCGCCATTTTGCAAGAAAAAAAAAATCACGGATAATTTCCGTTTGTCTTGACAGATCTGGAGCCCGAGTCTTCACACTGATTGTGGATGCTATCTGTTTCTCTGAGCGAGCCGCATTTGGGTTGATTAGATATTGGAAGCTGTGTACAGCAAGAGCTGCTAAATGAAGCAATGGCGGGTAAGCTGCTTGTGAAGGGAGGAGAAGGATCCACCTCACTTGCTGTGTGTGATGGCCTGAATCTGCGAGCTAAGATGCTAGTTGTCAAACTGTCGGGTCATTTTTATCACCACAAGAAACGCGTATGAGTCACAAACTAACGCTGTGTTCTGTTTTCTTGTTTGACAGGAGTTGCAGGAGGAAATGATTTTCAGTGGTGTTTCTCTCAAGTGAAAGGAGCGATAGATGAAGATGTTGCGGAAGGTATGTAGCTAACGTTAGCTGCTAGGCGGCTAGGCTAACGGTGTAATGATGCTGCTCTGTGGGCTTCATATAAGATGCACGATAGCTAGGTGGTCGCACTGGTCTCAATATATAGGGCAGCTATCGTAATTGATGCAAGCCTGTTTGTGGATCCGCATCTCAAACGTCCTTTCCCCCTCATTAATGACTGCATGTTGCTAGCTAGCTGTATGCTAGGTGGTGGCTAAGCTATTAAAGGGGAGCGACCGTGTCCATGACGTCAATGTGCTGCGTCCATAAATTGTCGGGTGACATCATGCTTGTTTTCATTCATTCATACAGAAATAGGTTGTACGTGTTTGGCTGTCACTGTGTCTGCTGATGCTTCATCCTCAGCATCAGATTGAGTCTGCAGTGTAACACAGCTGGCACTGCTTCCAGCTGTCATCTGAACTATCAATGTGAAAGCTGAGCACATTCACTGATTGTTGTGTCTATTTTCAGCTGACATAATCTCAACAGTTGAATTCAACTATTCTGGAGAACTGCTTGCAACTGGAGATAAAGGAGGCAGAGTAGTGATATTTCAACATGAACAGGAGGTAAGACGGAGCGATGGACGAGCATCTTCATCAAACAGTGCAACGTCAGAAGTCATGTTCTATATGTTGTGTCATGTCTTAACATTTTCGCACTTTTTTTTTTTTTCCTTTCAGTCAAAGAATCGTCCACACCTGCGCGGGGAGTACAACGTCTATAGCACTTTTCAGAGTCACGAGCCAGAATTTGACTATTTGAAAAGTTTAGAAATCGAGGAAAAAATAAATAAAATAAGATGGCTACCCCAACAAAATGCTGCTCACTTTCTACTTTCGACAAATGGTAAGAACTTTTTTTTTTTTTTTAAATCAATTTTGATTATGTGGTGACATCAGAAGTTGAAAACCTTTTTTTTTCTGTTTTTGGTCAGATAAAACTATCAAATTGTGGAAAATAAGTGAAAGAGATAAACGGGCAGAAGGTTACAACCTGAAAGATGAAGATGGACGACTCAGAGACCCCTTTAGAATCACCTCTTTACGGGTATGTTTAATCTTACGTAAGACCGCTCTTATTTTTGGCCATGGCTTTTGAAGATGGTTTTTTTTGTTGTTGTTTTTTTAAATCCTATCTAAAAAGGTGCACGTTGTGTGTTTCAGGTACCAGTACTGATGCCAATGGATCTCATGGTAGAAGCAAGCCCACGGAGGATCTTTGCAAATGCGCACACCTATCACATTAATTCCATTTCTGTAAATAGTGATCACGAAACGTACCTCTCCGCAGATGACCTAAGAATAAATCTATGGCACTTGGAAATCACAGACAGAAGTTTTAGTATCCTTTTTTCATCAACAGGAAGCAGATATTAGATATGTGGCTTAAAGGCTAATTGTCTCTGCATTGTATCATATCGTGAAACATGAGGCTGCTAGTTCCTTAACAGTGTGCTCCCAGATATTGTAGACATCAAGCCCGCCAACATGGAGGAACTGACAGAAGTAATCACAGCTGCTGAGTGCCATCCACACCAATGCAATGTATTTGTGTACAGCAGTAGCAAAGGCACCATCCGCCTGTGTGACATGCGAGCAGCAGCACTCTGCGATAGGCACTCAAAGTGTAAGTACCTCCACTGCAGTGCAGCAGTGTTAAGTCAATTAATTAGTCTATTAGTGTAAAAACTAATTTATTAACTATTTGATAGACTAAGTAATTTCTGAAAAAATATTAGACATTTAGTAACGTTTTCCTTAATATCTAGATTTCCTGATTTTGTTCATTTCATATTGTGACAAATTAAATACTTTTAGGGTTTTTGGTATTTGAGATACTTTAACCTGGTTAATCATGCATGGTGTTGTTCATGTTAAAGATTGTATTTAACCACTCAACAATTAAAGATGTTACTTCACTCTCTGATATATATAAATAAAGATTTTGTCATTTAGAGTTATTATAGTTCAGAAAACTCCACCTGATTTTAGAAATAACAGTTGTGAGAATTCTTCTTTTTTCAGTCTTTGAGGAGCCTGAGGATCCAAGCAGCCGATCCTTTTTCTCTGAGATCATCTCCTCCATCTCGGACGTGAAGTTCAGTCACAGCGGACGCTATATGATGACACGTGACTACCTCTCCGTCAAAGTTTGGGACCTCAACATGGAGAACAGGCCAGTGGAGACGTATCAGGTGCATAAACATACTCATGTTATCTAGTGACTTCAATTATTAATCCTGTGTAAGAAAAAAATTGTTTGTCTTTGTGTACAATTACCACTATATCAGGATTTTCCACAAAGAATACAGCCATAAAGACAAGCTATTCTGATCTATATCTTGTACAGAGGTGCGTCCCTCACCTGCAGCTGTACATATGTCTTCCTAATTTTCAGTATAGTTTCAATTCATATACTCACAGTAGTCTTGTATGAACATTTTCTTGAAGTTAGTAGTGATTTGGTAATAAAATGAAAAATTGCACAGAGGGATTATGATCCTTTTAACTAACGGTCAAATAAATGTTATGGAAACTCCCTGTGACTCACACAAATAGCAGTCTCATTGGTTGTGACTGGCTGGCCGTGCAATCTGAGGGCCGTTCCATTAATCATTTCTGAGAAGAGCCCGCAATTTACTGCAATGAAAATATGACATACAAGTGAAATATTCAGGCCAAGTGTTGTGTTAGCAGGATGAGCCCTTTTTACACTGTTTTGCCTTTTTAATACGATATCCATACAGATGAACAAATTAGGCTCAATTGAACATTTGTGTTAAGTAATACTTTTTGTTTCAGGTCCATGAATACCTGCGCAGCAAACTCTGCTCCCTGTATGAAAACGACTGCATCTTTGACAAGTTCGAGTGCTGCTGGAATGGCAGTGACAGGTAAGAAGCGTCTTTGCTCTTGCATAGGATAGCATTTCACTTGCTACTGGCCTGTAGTCCGTTTCTTTTGTAGTATATTTTATAGTTTTGGGGACAGTGTTCCTGGATTATAGACTCAATATATCAATCATTTGTACTATTGTGTTTTTTATTGCCGTGTCCGTGTTGACAATAAATTTTCTTTTCTCTATCAGTGCCATCATGACCGGCTCCTACAACAACTTCTTCCGAATGTTCGACCGCAACACCAGGCGGGACATCACACTGGAGGCGTCCCGGGAGAGCAGCAAACCCCGGGCTACCCTCAAACCACGCAAAGTGTCCACCGGCGGCAAAAGGAAGAAGGATGAAATCAGCGTGGACAGCCTAGACTTCAACAAGAAGATCCTCCACACTGCCTGGCACCCCAAAGATAACGTGATAGCTGTGGCAGCCACCAACAACTTGTACATTTTCCAGGACAAAATCAACTAGAAGATTTGGGGCTCCAGAGGATAGGGCTTTTACCGTACCTGTGTAGTTAAGCCTACTACTTGTCTATCTGTATAAGAAGAAACAGCCTCGTTGTCCTCCTGGTGAAGAATTCGAAAGCACGTGTCTACTTTTTTTGCCACAGGAGGTTGATCCATAGGCCTGTTTTATTTTGAGTCTGAGCTTAGGTTGTTTTTGCCTTTGGCATCAGGGCAATCAACATGCCCCCCCTGACCCAGAAAGCCCAATTTGGGTCTAATTGACGGAATGGCACTCCCTAGAGGTCAAACTCTTGAACGTTGGTGTTTGTGTTGACATTTTAAGCCTTCATTTCATGATTTAACGACAGAACTCTCGGAAGCCCTAAAAATGACGTCTTGTCAAAGTTGTAACACCATTTGAAAGATTTTGGGCCCTGTGAAGCACGGATTAATGGCCAATAAGCCTAACTGTAACATTCCCCCATTGGCCATGTATTCAGGCCAAACTACTGGTGGGTGAGGTCATGAATTTGGAAAAGTGGACTTGTTTCTTTTCTTCCCCTCCCTCCTATTACTTTATCCCAGTCAATACGGTGACATAATTTCACTGACTGTATCTACTCAAGTACACCTTGTCATCCACATAATAAAAGAAACTAAAACTACAGATGTGTTTTTAAATTTAGAAGTATGTATTAAAACATGTTTATTGCTTTGCATGTTTTTATGTTGTAGAGAGGTGGAAAATGTCCAGTCACACCACTGTCTTTTGAGCAGATCTCAAGCAAACTTGTTTATGGAAATACTATTTGGGGCTACCAGTTCCAGAACCACTGTTGGAGACAACCGATAATGTGTTTGTGTCAAGACATTAACTTCTAGTTTTTGACCATGTTTTAGAATGCAGACTGGAAACCACATGGCACAAGATGGGGCCCATGACAAAGGGAATCTGCAGCCTTAATACCTACTTCTATCAGTGACAGCTACGAGTTATGTCCCCAAACGTTTTACAAACCTCATGTGCATTATTTGTAAATCCTATTTTATAGAGTTATGTCCTCATATACTGCTGCTATATGTGGCTGTCTATGAAAACACATTAAGGAGGAAAATTGCACACCATACAGTTTATGTGATAGAGTGCCTCCGAATCATGTAATAAGTAGGAAATTCAGACAGGCCTCATACATGTGCCCTTATTCATTTATTAGGGATGTCACCCAAATTTGAACCGCGTATTGCAAATGTGGACCTTATCTCCGTAGTTGTGAATGCAGAAATGAAGGTTGACTACACAAAACATATACTGATGACATTAAAACACATAATAATGCATTGTCTTTGTCCATTGATTCCTAACATGGTGGCAATGTATTCACTTGTTTATTATTTTGACCAAAGTTCAATAAAATTTGAATTGTGTTCATCTGCATGTCGTCCCTTCCTTTAATAGTCTGTTATTTGCTGGTTTGTAAATCCATCAAGGCCACACGTGTTTCAAACTTTTATTTTGCTCAGAATGAATGAAATGGACCGTATCTGTGCAAGCTAACGTTTGATTTTCACATAATCACGATTTAAAATTGCACAAACTGAGCAATCAGTAATGGAGCAGTCAGTAATTACTTCCACACTCAGATAATGATCCCTTAAAAATACAAGTCAAAACAATTTCCTTTACCAACAGCTGATCTAAAAAGAGAGAAAAAAAAAAAAATCAACTGACAGTATATCATTTGCAAAAAGAAACAAGGCAATGACAAAATATCAGATCCCAAACGTGCAGATTTAAGGAGCAGGAAGCAGCAAAACAGTCATCTCCAATCCAGGGTGGGGACGACAGCACAGAGCAGAGGACAGGTCAATGTTGTGTTCAAGAGAAGACGCTATGAAACAACAATGACTGATAATGCTCCATGCTGGTGTGGGTGACGTGGGGCACTCAATCAAATTGGACATTGGACAATTTGACATGGCCACATCTTCCCCCGATCTTCAGAAAGTCACAGTTTAAGGCATGCCGAGATGGTGAAGGTAACATGGTCTCGCAATACACCGCCATCCTACTTAGTAGGTGTTGTGGGAGGTGAGGCGCTTCCCGATGTATATCCTAAAAGGAGCGACAAACACAAAAATGGTACTGGTAGCAAGATAAACAAAAAAAAATCTGTAAATTTGAAAATTATCCAATTACAAAAATTAAATGTGAACTGGGCTCTTACATGTTGGAGCACCTTGGAGTGCTCTAGAGACAAATTATTACTGGTACCAAACATAGTTGTGAGTCAGCCAGTCATGATTACATGATTTGGCCACCACTTGCCAGAGCTCTTGGTTTGGCTACAAATTAGTTGGGACAAACCAGACCCATCTGAGCAACCTGTATACTATTACAAATCCCTGAGCATACTAATAGTTAACTTTTATATGTTCCTTCTGGCTTCCTATCCAATCCTTCATCCAGTCAATCCATTCAGAAATCAGCATTTTTGTGGTTTGTTTAGTTTTTTATGAACTTCATGAACTATTCTTCTTGATAAATGTACCATCAAGGATTACTAATGGCACAATACATGATCTTAATAAAAATGAAAATTTCATCCCACTACCACAAACCCAACCGGAATTTGCATCGCTCTCAAATTGATTGACAGGTCTTTTAATACGGGGACTAACACTAGACTACCACTAAATTATTCATGTTGTGTTGGTGCAATTAAAGGTCTGTTTACATCAGTGATGTGTCTAAACAAGTCTATATTTTCAAGCATGATTTTTTGAGAAGTAAAAAAATACTTGTATTTGTAAGTCAGATTACTATGATTATGAATGTGAATATACATACATTTATATATATGTACATAGGGTTTCTGCAGCTGCCTCAAGAGGTTCCTGTAAGTGTTTTTGATATATTGTAGTACTGCCAAAGTTAGAGATTAAATCATGTTGCTTACCCAAGGCCAACAGCAAGTATGTGAGAAATGATTAATGAGGGAAGGAAAAGCTTTAGAAAGTCAGCAGAGAGAACTCCTCCTTTCTTCATGACGCTGGTGTTCCTGATGCTGAGGGAGGTCGAGCGCTTAGGGTACTTCAGCAGGAACTCCCTACAGAGGAACACATTCATTTTTCATTGTTCTGAATACATTAAAATCAATGAGTGCCTGTTTTAATGTCATGCTGACACCTCTGCTCACACATACTCCCTACACAGACTTCATACTCTCATTTCTATGAATTATATCTTTAATTATGATCAGAGCATAAAATAAATATATTAAGGCTAATATGTGAAAGAGATTTGCACAACAGGATTAAGATTTACAACACAATTTTGTCTTAGATATTACACCACTGATGTTGATTATGATAATTCCACTGAAATTACAAAAACAAATACTGCCAAATACTAAGAATTACCAAATTATTGGTTGCTACATACTTTGGTGGATTGTTCTCAGGTCGGCTAGACCAGTCCCAGATCCAGTCAGCATTTTTCTTCATCAGCATCTCCACTTCCCGTCTTCTTTCTTGGAAGTCTTCATCTGACTAAAAAACACCAATTGTAGATAATCAGTTGCTGTCAGAACACATCCAGTGTCACTAAGAAAAAAACAACAACCTTAAACTATACAACAGTTACACTTTTAATTAATAAGGCTTAGGTAAATAGAGTTTGATAAAAGTTTGTGGCACCAGAAAATGTACCTGTGAGCTGTTTCCCTCTGAGCCTCTCCACAGAAGAAGAGGGGTCTGTGCTCTGAGTGGGCTGTTGTGAAGAACAAGGCAACACAACATGAGGTAAACATTGACCACTTAAGACATATCTGAATTATGTGAGAAGACAACTTCTTGACAGCTTCTATTACACAACACTTAAGAAAAACACAATCTGTGCTTCCTTCCTCCCCTTTTTTTCTCCCCACAAACCTGTTGCACTGAGAGCTTCCTCTGGAGCTGGATCTGCCTGACTCGTGCTGTGCATCCAGTAGCATTTTCTCCAGGTCTCCCTCCTGGATGGATGTGGGGATTTGCTCCTGGCTTCCGTGATGACTAGTGTTTTGCGAGCCAGTGTTACTGAAGTGCAGCTCAACCCAGGAGCCTAAAACCAAATACACAGTCTTTACACAGGAAACTTGACGGACATGCATTACGACATCACTGGCCTAAATAGGCCAAACAGATACAGGCTGACCTGAAGGCATTTTGATTTTGTAACGTTGCTTCAGCTTCGTTAACTAACTAGGACAATGGGCTGTCCTCTTGTTCTCTACACGTCTCATAGATCGATAAACTAATGTAGTAGCGTTAAGCTTTAATGTAGCTAGTCATATAAATACCTCGACTCACAAGCTCAAGATTCCTACAGGGTTAGCTTAGGTGATTTACCGCTAGTCATTGTACAACGTGTTCCAATTGACCATCGACTAGTTCCTAGCATCAACAATGGTGAGCTGCTACAAGCTCTTGTGTCGTTTATACTTTACCTTGCAAACTCTCGTCAGATGAAAAGTCCTTTTGATGCGACATCTCGCCGGTATAATGTTGCTGGTCCACTCGTTTGTGTCGTTTTGGAGGCCTTAAATGTGAACGAAATGGTGTCGAAATCTGTGTAAGCAGCTGGCGCTCCAAATACCACAATAACAATGACGCAACATTCTGTTTATCTCGAAGGTGATTGGCTCTGAGGGGACGCGCATCACGCCTCTTGAGCAATATCAATAAAGGTGATTGCCAAGTCTAGCTTTGTTAAAACATTCTAATTATCAACCGAGAGACACCTTTAGAGTATGTCATGTCATTTCATTTGTTGGTCTAACTCATGGATAAGTTAAGAGAAACGGTTACGTTAAGACAACAGTTTATTGTTCAGCAGTTTTATACACCTGTCTGCAGATGGCAGTCATAGCACATAACTCCCTCCTCTCTCAGTTGCTACTGATCAGAGCACATATAAATATACAGTATATACATACAATATGATATGTCATAAAGGCCACTCATCTCAGCCATTAAGCACATTAATGAATTATTTTTGCCTTAAAATTAAATAAATATAATGAATTATTAAATGTGTTGTGGTTAAATATGGTATATATCCTATAGTGTACTTTCTCAGTGCACTTTCTCGCAATTTCTTTATTGTCCTATATTGATCAGTGTCTAACAGTCTCATGCTATCTACAAATAAATTAATGCTTAATTTATTTACTTATTTTAGAGTTTGTTTGCATTCTGACCCGAGGAGCATAGTCAGATATTAACCAAGCAAAACCTTGTTTCTACTGACTTCTTTTAATGTGGTACACCTATTACACAAATGACCAACAATGTCCCCTCTTCTGACAAGGTAAAACATGTATTTATGGTTCATGCTTTCTTGAAGAGGTGACTCCAAATTTGAGGCTGATAAATGTAATTATGTTTACAACCATGGTGATTAGTATGACTGATTATTCTTGTAAAATTAAATTATTTCGACAATTGAGGGGGCTTATTATTCTGGGATGTGCTCTCCTTCCTGGCAGACCATGGTTTACATGGAGCTTACAAGATTATTTCAAAAGCTGAAATAAATGACTTGGGTAAACAATGAAAAAGAAAGACATAAAAAGTTCTTATTGCAGTTATCCTGCAATTTCATATTCCTATTGCTGGTACAAACAAGCAATACAAACAAAATTCCCATCAGTGCTGCAGCAGGGTCTTGTTTTGCAGTTAATCTTTTTTCTCTCTCTCTGTCTCTGTTTTCAATGGTTGGTGATTGTTCACAGTGTATGAACTGTAAACAGTGAGTACAATGTCTCTATTTGGTCTCAAAGTTGATTGAGAGAACAGTCAAATTAAGAATCGCACATAGTCTGAAGGAGATATAATTAATTTGAAAAGAAAAGGAGTTCATTCTAGCAATGGAAAAAATATATCATCTGCTACACCTGGGATCACACTAGTTAGCCAGACAGATAGATCATTCAGAGTAGACATATTACCAGATAATGACATTGCGAGGGCAAATTTCCTAATATTTGAATCAATGTCATACCATTGTGAATGGAAGTGGAACTATTAAACATAAAAAACATGAATGTGTTATGCTAGAAATCAAGTGTTTTATGTATTCTACAAGCAAAGCCTAAATATGCTAATCATCGAGCCTCTTGGGGGTATTATGTTAAGCACTGTTCGATACAGTACAACATACAGTATGATAAAATATGATGTTGATTAAATCAACAATGCATACATCTATGTTGCACAATAATAGCTAAAAGTACATTTATGAAACCACAATTGATAAATAATTTATCACAGATAATATCTCAAATAATAACATATTCTGTTGATGTTGCCTAGGTTGTTTAGATTTCCACATCGTGCTGTCAGAATTTATGATGGAGGCAATACTGCCAGTAATTTTGTTAAGTGTTATGAATGTTTTGCTCTGTTCCGCATCCCAGCTCTCATTACAAATGCTCTTACCAGATGGCAAATGTGCCACAATGAATGCATTGTACAGTGTTATAATACCCCTCCATTGCTGCATTGAACTATTTGCCATTTCATGTGTGCCACCTAGCTTTAACCAAAAGCTTTATTTAGAGCTTAATACAGAATCTGTTATCAAATAAGAGACCAGAACGGGAAAGAAATTTGCTCCATGTATGATATGTACCTCACAAGTAAAATGAGCAACAGGGTTAGTGAATACCACAGAATGCAAGTTTGTATCCATGATGCAGAAACTGTATGCCCCATAAACTAGAAACAAAGGACTGGCATAGCTTGTGATTTTATAAAGATGTAAAATCAGGAGGAGCAGTAGCTTGACAAGAAAAACTCAGAGCAGCTCAAACATAAAGGGAAACTGTATCTGTCAAAATCAAAAAGACAGTCAGCTTTCTCTGTGAAAGCTACAACTCAGTGCAACGTCCTACCTGATGATATGAAGAGCTGCAGTTCAATCAGTGCATTCAGAGCCGGCTGAGGAATCTTCTGAAGGCTGCTCAGCTCTGTGGTCACTGAGTCTGGATTTGATCTGATGGTCTTCTCAAATAATCTTGCTTTTGGTTTGGCATGTTTGCATTGTTGATTTCTGGTTGACATTGTGGGTGTATGTGATGTGCTGTTGTGTGTAGCTTTGTATTTTGTATAATGTGTCCTGTGTGTTTTTTTGCTTTGTACTGTTTGTTATTGTGCTGTTATATGTTTTAATTGTAAGGGACTACAAGTGAAAATTAACTTGAAGCTATATCTGGTGCAGTGCATCATTTATGTTAAAAACTGCACACTGTCCCAATAAATAAATACAATACAATACAATACCAGTAGTTATATTAGTTAACGTTAAATGGGATTTCGAGGAACTAGTAGGATGGTGACAGATAACATTTACATTTTTAAAATATATAATGGACCAAAGCCCAACGGAAGGAAGTCACTCCCATTAAATTAAACTAGTAATTAACATCTGGAAGTCTATCTCTGATTATCACATTTAATCTACCATCATCAGAAGTATCATCTTCCAGGCAAAAAAAAAGCCATATCCTGTTTTGCATTAACAAGAGAAATAATTAATAAAGTAAAAAGTAAAATGGTATCAGAAAACCTACTATTAAGCAATGTTGGCACAAAAACAAGTAACTCTGACTTCCACTCAGGATTCAAGCTGTAAACTCATCTCTACACAGCTGTAATCAGCCACATGATGGAACAACCAGTGGATGAAAGGATGCCCTCACCAGGAGATGCTTCACAAGAGTAAAGTAAAACACTCCAACGCTGTTTACCTGGTGCCTGATCTATGCCTTCCCAAAATGTCACTCAACTCTGTCATGACTCCACCTTCACCTGGTAAAATATATCAGGTATAATTGACATGGGACACACAATAAAGACGCTTTTTCACCCATTTTCTTAGATGTGACTCAATCAAATGGATCACGCAAAAGATGGTAACTTGTTTGCCAGAAGTATATCTCCTTGTTTGCTCTTGTACAACACACCATCAAAGCTGAACATTTTATAATTATGTTAATTTAGCCACATTGATATTGTAATTTAAAATAAATTTAAAAATGTAAATTTTCAAACCCTAAAAGCCACTTCACCATTTCACTTGCGTCGTGCCACAGTCATTCAAATCATGTAGGAAGAAGTGTCACTTCTGGCTACCGTTGTATGGCAACATGGGAAACAAGATAACGGTTACCTAGCTAACCTAAATAACTTCATGGCTCGCTGCATACACCAAATTTATTTTTGTTCCAATTGAATGAACGTCTTTTCTTAATGTGTTGAAAACACCAGTGAGTGTTGTCAAGCCATCAACTTGCTTAAACATTTGCTTAAACATTTGCTAGCACTTTACAAGTCTCAAGTGTAGGTTAAACATGATAAGTTAGCAGTTACATGAGAGGCACATAGCAGCTAGTTACAGGGAGGAACATTAATATTGTCATTCACATTACAGTAATGTTATATATTGTGTTATATATTTTTGCTGAACAATAATATTGTCATCAGCAAAACAGTTTTTCCATATTTAAAATGAGGTTATCAACAAACCAATACTCTGCTAATTATTTAGCTAGAGTATTAAGGGTAATTGTTGCTAGCAACACCCATAACAAAGACTACTTAAAATATCAAGAACAAAATGCAGGACATATGTTCATAAATTTATGATTTACCTTCTCAGGAGTCGAAGTGCTGAGAAAATCTTCAGTCTACCTTCTATATTTCTAATGCTTGAAAAAAAGGCCATCTGTCACAATAAATCACCTGGAAAAAACATTTAGCGCAATCACCACACCATTTTATTCTGAGCAGCACAACACTTCATTTGTCCTGCAAAGGGGCAGCCACTTACTCAAAACATTGAAGTCCTTTGTCAAAAGTAAATAATTTCATCAAGTTCATCATTGCCACTAAAATAACATGTTCTGTTATGATTGTTTAAGTCAAAACAGACAAATGTCAAAGGAAAATGTTTCTCTATGTAATTTCTCATTACACACAGTAATCCAATTATGCAGGACAATTATCCTTTAAGGCAAACTGAATAAACTCACTCATACAAACACCAGTTACAGTCTGTTCATATGTTGTTCACATCTCTGGAAGAAATGTTAAACAGAAAATACAAACATAAAAGTACATTAGAAATAACATTCTCTTTACAACAAATACATGCAAATTAGGAACTATTTAGAAATGAAGAAAAACATGCTGATTGGCCTAAACTATGGTGCCTGTCTGGTCTATGTCCAGTAACTGTGCAGAAAAAGGTCCTGTTTTCACTTCAAATAATCAGATATTGTTTCTGATTAGAGTAGTCGGAACATTTCCCTTGTTGCCTGAGACCCTGTCAAAATGAGGTAAAAGAGACAATGTTGACACTCTAAAGTAGATATCAATGACGAAAAGGAGAAGTGGAGAGCCAATAGAGATATTGTCTCACAGCTTTCTCTGTGTGTGTTAACTGACAGCATATTGAGGGATGAACTGTTGTCCACAACAGCTGGCTGGTGAGGAAAGATAAACTACAATGATGGTTAGCTTGATCGAGAGTTGTGTTTACTTTGTATGGGTATATGTTTGTAGCTGATGACATCTAGGAGCTTGTGGGTGTGGGGTGTGATGGGGGGGCTGTGGAGGAGCTTGAGATTGAGGAGGAGAAAAGGCCAGACAGCAGTTGTAAACGGTCGATAGCACAGACAGGACAAGATGGTTAAGAAAGAATTATGCTGTCCGGAGCAGGAGATTTACCAGAGCTTAATTTGGTATCAATGAGGATTCGCTGCAGAGCATAGAAAGCATTGCTACAGATGGTGCATGGAGTGGGCAGACCATCTGTACTTTTGATAAGGAGAATCAGTGTCTTTAAACTCATTAGCGCTATTGTGTACACTAGCACCCTTTTTTTTAATTAAATGTTAACTTATTGTGACTGATTTCTAAAAAGAAATGATTAAGACCCATATTTTGAGACTATTTATAACGGTTCAGCCTCTATTCTTTTCAACCCATTACCATCTCTCTTTTCATTTGTCTCCCTCACACACTCTCCCACAAGGCAGTCCTGTTGCTACAAGAAGGTTAGAGGACTTCTGAATACCTCATAAAGCAGATTTTGTTATTTAGAAAATATGTTGTCACAGATTCATTTAACCTGTTAAGTGACACTGTCTCACCCGTGGGACACTTTGGTGGCATTATTTTCAAGATCACTTAGTCAAACTCATTCTGACTTTTGGGTTGTAGAATTTAAAGACCTACCTTTTAACTGAGACCAGGGTTATGACTTTATTACATTGTATTTTGGGTACATTATTTTTGGGTTTGTGTGCAAAAACTGGGTGCCTGGTAAGAGGTTAACATGCCCAAAATGACTCGACAAAAATAGACACAGGGAGTCCAGGCAAAAAAAGCCTTTACAACTTATTTGTTGTGGAATAACTTCATTACACCCACTGACTAAAAATACCACAGAACATAAGTTTAAATATGGACTATTTTAAACCTTAAATCTCATTCTTTTAAGCCAATAAATTACCCATGCATATACTGTATTTTTTGGCATTTATTTATGGATGCAGGAATCACTTCATACAGGGAGAGGGACCAGGTTTATATTTTGCAATCTGCAATAAAACAGCAGGGCCTGAGCTAAATTCGTAATAAATTAGGTAAATTCAGCAGCCATAGCGAAATACACTCATGTTAGCTTAATCTGATGATTGTTTTTTTTAATAAGCTTTCTCTTAACACAATTAATTAGCTTGAGGAAAAGGAATCTGTCATGAATAATTTAACAATCTTTTTCTGTGGTGTATAGAAACAGAGTGAAATTATAAACAAAAGCATAAATGAGTGGAGACTGTACTTACTGTCCCCAGAGAACGAAATTCCATTTGTTGATACATTTGTTGTCTTTGGTAATTTCCACATCATCCATGTGCTCTGGCTTTCTTAACTCCCAGTGGGGTCCTCGTTCCCCTGGGTTCTTCAGCCCTTTTCAGAAGAGCATGTTCTGTTTTTGTGATGAGCTAAAACAGTGAACATACTAACAAAAGCGCAAATCACAACAATCCCTCTCTCAAGGAATGGAAATCAAAATATCTTCTAATAAATCAGTAATAATAAGTCTGACATGGCCTTGTTTCCAGGAGGAGGATGATGACGGTACAAACTGGCAGATCAATTGTTTAATTAATTAATTTTTTATGTGTGTTGGTTTAGTTTTACTTCCTAATTTAAATATCAACATTGTTCATTTTACATCAAACGTCACTTAACAAAGAACATCAGTCTTCATGAAAAAACTATTGACTTAAAAATATACAAAAACAGTGAAAACTTAAATTAAACATGTAGTTTTTTGGTTCCTCGTGCTAGTTGCGGAGCTACTTAAGATGCTATTAGCCTCCTATGAGCATGAGGAAGTCAGTCATTTCTTTTGGGAAAGAAGGTGCATAAAATGTTTTTTTTTACAATTATCTTAGTCTTAAGATGCTTTTGGGAAACGAGGCCCTGATTGGTCATTTCAAGATTCTCACGTCTTGCAATAATGCAGACACCCTCCGCATACTTAGACAGCTAGAAATATGGCAGTTCAATAAGTAACAGTTTCAAAAACTAGAGATTCAAATAGGATTTTTCATTGAGTAACATTTCCATTTCTGATGCAACAGCAAGCAGAAGGAGTAGAGAGAGTAACAGAGTGAGATTGCACGAAGCAAATGAAACGGGATCTTCCTGCTGCTTACATCCTTCAAAATATAATTTGATTATCTTGCATCCTTATCAATTCAAGAGAGAGGAAGTATAATATACCCCACTGTTAATGATGCATTGTATTCAATCCATAATAAATGACCCAACATTCAATTAAAATCACTCTGTTCATCACCAGCTAATAGTTAAGTTATTTAGTTAACTTACTTAGTATGGTCTACATGCCTCTGTCTGACTCTGTGCAATCCTGCCTTGACAAACTCAGTATGTCTGGGATGCAGTCTGCTCTCTTTGGTCTTTAATTGCCTTTGGTTCACCAGCCTTTTTGAGATACATGACCAGCAGCTTTAAAAAGCACTTATTGAGTTGTAGGCGGGAGAATTAGAAGGAAATGAAGACTGACTGGGGAGCTGTGTGAAAGTTGTGGGAACTCCTGCCAGGAGCAGCTTATAAAGCTATAGTTTTATAAGATGTGGTGTCACAGGTATAAATTGTGTTGCTCTAAAATGGACTTTAGAGAGGGAAATAAATCATTGTCTGAGCAGACAGCGAAAGTGGGCGTGTGTGTGTGTGTGTGTGTGTGTGTGTGTGTGTGTGTGTGTGTGTGCGTACACACTGAGGATAGCAATAGTAACCAACTGTTAACATTTTGCAACCAACCATAATTTACAACCACGTGGAGTGAGGCACTGAAGATTGAAGACTAAATTCACTGAAACATTACACATTTAAAAACATTCAGTAAGACGTGATTAATTCTATATGTCGCCAGTGTTTCTGTGGTTTCCATTTAACAAACTAATTATGAGATACTGCCAGTCAACACCGCTGATCTTTACTGTTTCATTATTCTCTTTGGGCAAGTAATGTAATAGGCACTCTGACATTTAATCTTTCTATCGCTCGGTGTGCATGTGCTTTAAAATTGTAATGTATGCGTCTTGCCGCTCAAGCATAGCTACAGACTCCATTAAAGTTGTCGTTTTAATTAAAGAATGCATTCAGATTGCAATCGATGAACTTTAATCTTTCACGACACATTGATGTGCCGTGGATCGAGGCCAAGTCGAAATATTTTAAGCATTGTCTTGCAAATATCTTATGTATTAAATGTTACATAGTGTTTATTGCTTAGTATTAATACAAACAGCTACTGTACTTCTGTTAAAATGTCCCAACAACTGCAATAATCTGCTTGAGTGTGTGTTTTTTTTTTTAATTACAGCAATCATTCCTTACAAGTGCTGTTATACCAGATTTTTCCTGTACAGTTATTGACACCATATGTCAGTATCAGTGTTCAAACAAAGCCCTGCAAAGATTAAACAGCCTCACGGAAAGAGATTTATCTTGCGTAAATTCTCAGCGCCACAAAACCTCAAATACCAATGTTTTCTAATATTTCTCGTGTCAGATTGTTCGTGGGAACTCTATCATCAAGATACTATGTCTATGATTTACCATCTGTGGTAAGTAATAGATGTATTTTAAGACTCACAGAGACGGTTGAACCCAAACATGTGTACCACAGGAATCTCAAAACACCAGAGTCCCAGAGAGCAAGTCATGGGAATCACCCAGTAATTTACTGTATGTATGAGCAGTGGTTGGTGGAAATGTTTTCTAGGTTAAAGCAATTATTTATGGTGCTTTTACTGTATTTCAGGGTCACAGACTCATATCTATATAGGTCTAAAACTCTATTTGTTGAAGAGAAGCATATATAACAAGAGTTTACAGTGCTGTGAAAACCATGCCAAAAAGGAGAAGAGACAAGGAACAGTGATAACAGATCCAGGAACACAACACATTGATAAGCTTGTGTGGATATTAAACTCACTGTGTAATTTGCGGCAGCCACTCATATTTCTATTGCTGCATGATTTCTATTTGACTCCAGGGGAAGATTTAATGATATCCTGATATGAAGGGCTATAACTCATGATAAACTGCATTCAATATTGTTCTGCCACCCGTTCCTCCTAGGCATAATTTTCTTTTCATAAAATTGTCTTGTTCTTGTGCTTGTTAGGAGAGAAGGGGATAGTGGGTGGTATGGGGATAACAGATTTTTGGATGCAGTTTGTTTTCATATGCTCTTGCTTTTGTTTATACTGTTGTACAAAGATAAATATCTATTTAAATCTATGATACAGTAGCAATTACAATTCGCTGCTTGTCTAAATCTGTATTTTCTTTCATTCTGAGGGCAATTACAGACAGCACATCAAGTAGTTTTTAGTCAAAATGAAATTTTTAGCCATGTTTGCTTGCAAACTATTGACATTTCAGTGGATTTACAGTATTTGTAACATATGGACTGTCAATTTGAAAAGCTGATAAATACTGTGATGTGAGCCTTAGAAGTCTGCCTTTACATTACCAACATTATTATTTCCACTGTCACAGTTTCTATTAAAAGTAATGTGTGACAATTATCTTTCTCTTTTCTGGGTTTAAATCATAGCATCTGTCATGCTTTACACTTAATATCAGTGTGAAAAAGACTTGAGTATCGAAACCATGACAGATAATACCCGGCAGTACCGAACAAGTACATGTAAACACGTGTTGAAAATGTGTCATCCATGTTGTTACAATTGTACAGTGTCAAAGTCTAAACTCCTAGGTTGTTATAGTTTAATACTAGCTATAAAACAAATTGCACATTAGATCCGTCTGCATAATTTAATATTTCAAAACAACCATTTACTGACATGGAAGTACAAAAAACACAAATATTCAGTAAATATCTTCTAATAAATGTAATTTATTAATTACACAGGTATGAGGCTTAATGTAGATGACCAAAATTGCAGCTTTTTCAAATGTGCACATACAAATCTTATTTATAAACCTCTTCTGTCCCTTTTACAGAGAATCTTTTTAAAAGACCTCCTGAAATCATTATTGAATATAGTGTATATAACAGGATTTAGTGAACTATTGCAGTAACCAAACCAGAAAAACATTTTGAACAATGTCTCTGGGACACAGCAGGCGTCACACACAGCAGTGAGCGTGTATGTGAAGAAAAAGGGGAACCAGCAGAGAACAAACACTCCCATGACCACAGCCAGAACAAATGTGAAGCGTCTTTCTCTGTACTGCCTTCCTTTCCACCTGCTCCCTCTCACACAAGGCTGCGCCTCTGGCTTTGGAGAGGTTTCTCCAGGCTTCACCTGAGTCACTTTGACCGGCTGCATACCCTTCTTCTTCTTCAGGGAACACAGGGTGATTTCATTCCCATCAGACGAGGAGGGCTCTTCATCCACATCTATCACGTTGACCTCTCTACTCTCCCCCGCTTCCACCCTCCTCCCTTCTCCATCTTTTCTCTCCAGGGGGTCCAAACCACACTTTGTGTTTTCTGTGTTCCTGCTTTCTCTTTGCCTTTCGCCTAGCGGGGTTCTTGTCCTCTTCTTGGCAACCTGGTAGATTCTAACATACACCATAATCATGATGACACAAGGTGCAAAGAAGGAGGCAGTGCTGGAGAATATGATGTACCATTTCTCCTCATTGATTTTACATTCAGGGCTGTCTTCTTTACCCTCATCCTTTTTCATCGTGATAAGAGGAGGGAATGAAATAATGGCTGCGAGAACCCATACTATGAAGATTGTGCATTTAATCCTGCGCGGTGTCCTTCTCATGTTGTACTCAATCGCTTGAGTGACAGACCAATATCTGTCCAGGCTTATAGCACACAGGTGAACGATGGATGAGGTGCAGAAGAGCACATCCAAAGCCAAGTGGATTTCACACCACACTTTACCAAAGTACCAGTGACCCATCAGTTCATTAGCCAAAGAGAATGGCATCACTGAAGTGGCAACCAGGATATCTGCACATGCCAGAGAGACTAAAAACAAGTTCTGAGGTGCTCTCAGGGCTCGGCTTGTGATCACAGCAATTACTACCATCACATTGCCAAACACAGTTAGCAGAATGAGGATACCCACCAGGATTGTTAGAGGCACAGAGGTCTGTACAGTGTAAGGGTGCCTGCCAGGCAAAGTCTCATTTCCGCTAGTGGAGTTAAAACAACCCATCAGGATTAGCTGTTGTGTCGAAGATATTGTCTGAACAGTGCTCTGTTAGTTGGTCTGGACGCTGTGCTTGCCAGCAGTCTATTAATTGCATCCATTCAAGAACAAAGCATCAGAGAATGAGTCTTTTCATTTTGTTCCCTGTAAAATATTGTTGGAAGAATTCTGTGCTTCCTTCCTCTTTGTCAGTGAGAAAAATAGACACCAGCTGGAAAAAATTACAAGAAATGTTTCTGTACATTAAAAAGGCAAAAAAAAAAAATAATGAAAGGAATCAAGGGAAATATATTCCCAGCTTCCCACATCAAATCATTTAAAAAATTGATATATTCTTTAAAAATAATTCTTCATCCACCAACCTTTTAGAATAAAACTTGCAGTTAATCCCCTTGGTAGACATTTCACAAAACAGACTGAAATTACAAACAGTGCTGGCTCAGGCAGATCTTTTCATCTGTTGTGGCTGTGAAGTGGAGAGTACGTCTTTTATATGGGCTTGATGTGACGCTAAAGATCTGTGATGCTGGCTCCACTTCAGTGAGAATGGGAGTGGGCGGGGTTCATCTGCTGCCGGAGATTTAAAAGCAATTTGGTGTTGCTCACAGACCCTGAAACCACTGGCTGATTATAACATTGACAATATTTTTGATTTATAGAAGTAATATGTGTAGTCTATTAGATTACAATGGATTAAGAGAACACTCTACTGTATATTGTTTTGTAGTTTTATTTCAAAGACAAAATGATGAGATCTATCCTAAAAGAGAAATAGCTTGAAATAATATCTGAATCTACAGGGAAGAACAGGACCAATAAAGATCAATCAATAGGAGTACTAAGGAATAGAAAGAGCAGTGTTAAAGAACAAAAAAATCACAAGTTTGTCTGAAGTATAATGATTCACTGAGACCTTTTGTGTTTTTTTTCCCCTGGAACACTTCAGGTAGCGTTTTTCATTGCATTTGTTATTGTTTTACCACCTAACAGTGTGTTTATATAAAGTAGTTACAAGCATGCCGAGCAGCATTCATCACTTGTTATGTCATATTGTTTAGCACTCAGAACACATATTATAATGACTTCATGACACTTATTCATCACACTATTAAAAGGGTTTGTGAAAAGGGTACTAGTCTACTACTAAAAACTATATTGTATTATTTCACAAGAAGGAAAAAAAATAGAAAAAAGTCTAAAAAAGACACAATTTTAAGCGGCAACATTTTTGTTTGATTGTTTTATACTCCAGTAATCATGTCACAACCCTTTAGATTCATCTTGAGCCCTGATGTTGGGAAACACTGATCTAGGTCAAGATAAAGGCTGGCTGGTAATAATTTTAATATTGTGAAATCATTAATGAAGTTAATAAGTAACCTCTCCCTCAATATAAAAGAGCATCACTAAACTGATCTGACAGAGAGCTTACCTTATAATGAATTGATATATTATTTTTCTTGTTGTGTCCTTTAGCAGTGTGTACAAGAGGCCGGCATGTTTTATAACTTCTGTCTTTCATTCTTTCTTTGTGTGGTCACATTAGTTATGTAAGAGTTATGACATCAGTGAGAGGCTACCGGCTGGCAGTCTGTGGGACAAACACATTGAGGTATGTATTTATAAGAGAGAACTTAATGTGCTAGACAGTTGACAACAGAAGGTTGCCTATCGGGATTTGTTTAGTGAGTGCATGACAACAATCAATAATTCATAACTTTATTTTGGTCTGACAAACAGACACAATACAGCTGAACAAACTGATCAGGAAGTCTGGCTCTGTGCTTGGGACTCCTTTGGATACACTGGAGCTGGTTGTGGAGAGTGGAATGCTGCACAAACTGTACATCATGGAGAACATCTTGCATCCCTCCATGACCTGCAGGGCAAACAGCGGAGCACTTTCAGTCAGAGATTTTTTCAGCTCCACTGTGACAAAGAACACTACAGGAAGTCATTCCTGCCAACTACCATATCTGTACAATGACTCTCCTCTGTGTTTGGAGAGGGGACTCCTCTGACAGTGGAGACAGACAGACTGCTCACCTAGACTTTTATTTTATGACATTTTACATCACATCTGTCTGTATATGCTGTTATCACATGTATATACATTGTGTAGAATAATCAAGTATCAGTATTTAGTACACTCAATTTAGTACACTCCATGGACAATCCTCCTTACTACTGTAGCAGTATCCATCTGACCATTCTATTCTTTCTGCTCTATTTATTTATATATTTGAGTTAGTCTATTTAGTTGTTGTATAGAATTTAGCCTTTAATTGTATTTTTTTCTTTTACCTTTTTGCCTCATTGTTTTTTTACCTTATTTTTGGCTGCTGTAACATTTTATGTTTCCTTTGCAATTAACAAAGCATCTATCTAATATCTATCTATCTATCTATCTATCTATCTATCTATCTATCTATCTATCTATCTACCTACTTAAAGTCGGGGAGTATAGGTTTAGTCGCAGTGTTAGTAGTTATACATTAGTGTCCCCTTTTCATATGTAATTATTAACTATATGCAGTATGGGGAAAATAAACAACAGACCGAAAATACTGTTGCAAAAAGGGCCGCTGGGGACGCTATCAGTCGTGTTATCGCGAGAACGTCGTCGACGCGGTTTCCGGTTTGCAATTTGTGTACGGAGGAGGAAGGAGAGCGCACTGTTGTTCTTCTGAGCAAGGGCTTTGGGCAAATTATCGAGTTAAGATTTGAATGCTTACAGTATTTATCGATCAAACGCATTTATACCGAGGTAAGATTACACACGAACCCTAGCCTGTTTACATTTTTGCTTGTTCCTGTGTGTTTGTGATTGCCCCTGGGCCGCTAGTAACTAGCATTAGCTATCGTGGCTAACGTTACGTTAAATTTACGTCGACGAAAGAGGGCCGAGGGATCGTTTGAACCTATTTAAGCCATCGTGAATGTTGTTGTAACACATAACAGCTTTGTTTGATTGTTAATAAACAAGGGTTTCGTTACTTCTGCTGTTAATTTAAACTACAATGTGTGTGTTAGGTTAATGCTAATCCAAGCTAACGTCAATAGCTAACGTTAACGTAAGATGTTTAGTTTTTTGTAATTGATCGTACACGTGCGAATACACCGAGCAAACTGTCGAATAAAACTGTCTCCTGTGTCATTACTCAGATGTCGGACGACTTGATGAAACAGCTAAACAGCTACAAAGCACAGCTGCAGCAAGTAGAAGTCGCCTTATCCACTGACCCAGAAAATGAAGACCTTCTTAAACTCCAAAAAGACTTACAGGTTTGTGTGAATGGGACCTCAGAAACGTTGTTTGTTTGTTTTTGTTTTTTGTGCTGGAAGGTGTGGGATTGTGTACGCTCTCCATGAACTACTGACTCCCATTTGTTTGTTATTCCCCTCTCGCAGGAAGTCATCGATTTGACAAAAGACCTCCTGACCTCACAGCCCGCTGATGGTGCTTCCAGTGCCAATGGCTCGGACACTGTCCCCCCGAAGCACACCTGGAAACTGGGGGACAGGTGTTTGGCTGTGTGGAGCCAGGACGGACAGTGAGTGTCACCAGCCTCTTCTCATGAAAACATTTCATACAATAACATGCTTTATAATGCTCTTTGTCTGAATTAGATTAGTGTTTTTATGGATTAGGTCCTGCCCACCCTTTTTAGTTTATGTAATGTCTATTTGTACAGGGACAAATATATAGCATGAACTAACATGAGTTTAAAATGTTTCCAGTCATGATCCATTTTGAGTTCTGTGGGTAAAGAGTTCCACATGTTGTTCCCTCGAACAGAAAAAAGCCGTCTGTCACAAGAAGCCATCATTTTTAAATTATTATTTTTTTTAAATGCGCTAAAACATGTTATTGGCCTGTGCAGTACTAGATGACTATTTAATCAGAATTTGAATAGAATGGCCCATATCTTGACTGTGCCTTTGAAAAAAGGAAAGATAGGACAAAAACTTAACAAGAGGATGCCCTAAACATAGTGGAGATTGACCAGAAGGACTGGATTCAGTCCCAAAATATAAATATTACATAGTAGCTCTAGCCAAACAATGCATGGGATGTATTCTCTAATGCATTATTTATTTGGTTACCATAGAAAATACAAGGCAGAGATATTAAACACAATTCTTGATCATTTCAAGGTATTACTGTATGGACATATTAACAAATTTCTGTGGCTAGCTGCTCCTGTTCTTTGTGTTGACTGTTGTAAAATAACCTTGTGAGCTATCTGGTAAGTGGTGCTAACATGAGCTAAGAAATGTCAGACGACAAAGAAGCAATATTTGTTTTCCTCAAATAATCTACTTAAAACTGTATGAAGCCAAGCAACTGTAATGTTATTTCATGCATGTTGGACCTAAAGGTAAACAAATGTCGGTTATGGGGAAATTCATATTCTTGGGGTAAAATATATTCACATAAAATGTCCAAAGAATGCCTTATAGACCTATCACACTGAATTACTTGTCACTAAGTTTTGCATATTAATGTTAATCTTTGCTTATGAATTAGGGCTTGAGTCTTTGACTCATACTCACCTGCTTACAGACGTGATTCTTTGACAGGGTGTATGAGGCAGAGATTGAGGAGATAGACCGAGAAAACGACACTGCAGCTGTTACCTTTACTGGCTATGGAAATGCTGAAGTGATCCCTCTGCAGAACCTCAAAGTCCTAGAGGAGGGGAAACGTCCTGATGACGATGGGAAGCCCAAATCAAGGTATGAACTAGAAACTCTTGGATTTCTCACTCATTAAATGTGCGTACACCCACATTTCTGCTTAAATCTTATGAACATTTTAGGGAAAATCATGTATGTTCTTCCTGGAATTGTTTTAATTTCTGTTTACACCCTCATCTCATCTTACACCCTCAACCCTCAATTAATAGACCGTCTGTGGTCTATTAATTGAAACTAGCTTTCTTTGAACCACATGACCAAAATTCTTTAAACTAAGCATCAGTGAGAATATAATTGGTTGTAGTACTATATATTGTATATAACAACGTGGATGAATTTGATGTTAGTTTTCATTTGGAGTGGGCTGTACAATAGACGATTGACAGTTTTCACCTTCAACATGAACCCTTTCTAGGCCTGATCGCTCAAATAAATCACTTGCTGGATTTTGGTTGGTGTCCAATATTAAAACGGAAAACAGTTATGGCCATTCTGGAAACATCAAATCTCTCCTAAACTGTCCATCAAGATCTGTTTCTGTTTCCAAACTTTAAGTTGACAATTTGACAGCAGAGTTGCAGAAGCATGCACGGTTAGTCAGTTTATTGACTTAATTATTATAATAGACAATAAAATTCAATAACATTTTAAAATCAAATCAAATAAAAACATTTGGTCAGCACAGTTTTCCTTAGACAATACAAATCTGTACTGTATTGTAACAAAACTAAGACTCTCTTGTCTGGGCCTGTTGATGGTGAACTAAGATCATTTCAGTTATGGCCAAAGTGTAAAGCTTGTACTGATGGAAGCATTCAATACAGAATAGCAGCTATTTCAGTATGGATGATTTCTAGCATGTTTTGTGACTATGACTGTACATCATGGACAGAATTTAAATGTTTCTCTTCTTTGTTTGCCTTTCTAGGAAAGAGCAGATAGCAGAGCAGAGAGAGTATAAGAAGAAGAAAGCCCAGAAGAAGGTACAGAGGATGAAGGAATTGGAGCAAGAGAGGGAGGAACAAAAGTCCAAGTGGCAACAGTTCAACAACAAAGCCTACTCAAAGAACAAGAAAGGACAGGTGAGTTGTTCTCCTTCTTTAGGAGGTCCTGGATTTATTTAAGAGTAGTGCTGGGAACCCCATGGTACAGTACATTGTGCGAAAACATTGTTTAACAGCCCAATCTGTTAATTAAAACGATGTCTGACTGAGAAGCCATTTTTTAAGCTAAATAACACAATTCAAATTCACAATACAACTCAAAGTGAAAGGCAGATTGACAGCAATTTTGCTATTACATAAGACACTTATATTTTGATTAGGGCCAGAGAGATGTTAGCTACTGCAGAGACACTTGGAGAAACTGCAGTTTGGGTTTTTTAATCTGTCTTGTGGCATGTAACGGCCTTAGCGCAACTCAAAAAGCCACTGACAATTTGATTAGGGACCCTTACAGTTTCAAGCTGGGGATCATAAATCTTTCATTTCAAACCAGCTTGTACAGCCAAGATTTAAGTTACCTGAAGGATTGCTGTCTAACATCAGAATTTAGTACACTGGTTAAAACAAATTGTTGAAAAAAAGTGTGAATTCACACAGTTGCATGAATCTTTGAGTGGGAATGTTGACAGACATCAGAGCAGGATTTGAGCTGTTTAACCCCACTTGCTCATTCACTCCTTGTCCTTCATGCTACATGGCTTTGCATACAGCAGTGTTGTACCAGACTTTAGGGCTGGGTAACCTGAAACTAGTGGCACATTGTCTTTTAATTGCTCCTGGAAGATTATATATGTGTGCCTGTGTGTAATACATACATATAAAAGCAGTCTAATAATCAACTGTCTTATATTTGTCACCACTATTAATGGTATATTTGTTCTGTTTGTAGGTGAAGAGGAGCATATTTGCATCTCCAGAAAGCGTAAATGGAAAGGTGGGAGTGGGAACATGTGGTATTGCAGACAAGCCAATGACCCAGTATCATGACACGTCAAAATACAACGTCAGACATCTAATGCCACAGTGACCTAATATATTCTGTATATAATAATCCACTGTATACTAGCTGTATCAGTGCTTTCCATTGTGTTTATACATGATTTAAGTTTGTCAAGTAAAGAAAGCTTTGAAAGGAATTGCTTGCACACTATTGTTTGAAATATTGATGTAGTTTTCCTATATATTATGTAGGTAGAACAAAAATATCCAAATAGATGGGATTTTCCCTGATTTGGAACCAGGTCACCTGTTATGTGTGAAAAACAGGAAGTGGTCTTTAGAAAGTGTTAGAGTTTGCTGTTTGTTTCCAGATTCCATGAGGCCAAATATCTGCTAAAATGTCTATAACTATACAGTTAAGAGATTTGGTGTGTAAATGTGAGGCTGGATTTGAAACACTGACCAGTTCTTGGGGAGTACGAACATTAATAATGATGTTAATTTGAGATGGCTGAATTTACATTTAAATTTCTGTATATATATATTACGGTAACAATAAACGTTGTTTTGTTTTCAGTTTTATAAATAATTGCTTCCACCTCATTTTGACTGTTTTTACATGATATTTACACTGTGGCTATGTCAGATCCTGTAGGTGGCAGTGAAGACTTGTACCATTATTAATAAGTCCATGTCATGAGCAGCACATTGCAGCTATTCCACCATTAAGTTTTCCTGTTGGAAATGTTCAGTTTTGTTGGTTCAGGATGCTCAATGAACAGTGTTAACTACAGACCTGATAAAAAAAATAATAAGTTATATTTGTGTTCAAACAACATTAACTACATTATGTCAGTTTAATACCAGACACCTGTTGAAAACCTGAACAATAATGGCAACTCACCAAATAAAAACAACACTGGTTTATGTCTTGGTGGTAGAGGTTTATTAAGATTCCAGGGACAGTTATCAGGAACTGTAACAAAGTATTAGCAGGGGACCAGCAGCATGTGTTTTGCAAAAAAGTCACCTTGGATGGCTGATTAAGCACAAGAGAAAACATTCTGGGGTGTGCTTTGACATACTTCCTTAACAAAAGTCTTTTTCATAGTGCATTTTATAATTTCCCAAACACGTTGGGGGGGAAAAAGACCTGTAACAAGGAACTTGTGCAAGAGTCATATACCCATGTTAAGACACAATTTGGTGGTGATCTACTTAGGACTTGTACCAGAAGAATGCAGATAAATGGTCATATTGAAATGTCTAATTTGGTTTCATGGATTAGAACAGGTCAGCAGCGCAACCCTGTGTGTCAAACAGACACTGTAGTTATTAATGGGAAGTCTCCAAATTTCAAGGATTCAAAGTTGTACTTTTTCTGCTACAATACAAAAAATATACAGTATTAAACACTGAAGTATAAACCAAAATTAGCACTCTGTAGTGTTTATCTTGTTCATGCTACAGACATTTTTAAGACTTGTCAATCCAAAGCACATTACAACATGATTAGAAAGGCTACATTCAATATACATGCACCATAGCTTTTTTTTTTTTTTTTTTTTTAAATCAATTACATTTTTACTGCTGATTATTAATAACTCATACCACTACCGTAGCAAGTGGAAAACTAGCAAACTGCAATTTGGTGTTGGACGGACAGAACAGTGTGCTAAATACAGCCGACATTAACGATATGATCAAACTAGACGCGTTATTGCTTTAGCCTTGTGCTTGGACAAGTGTGAGATAGCTTATTACTGTCTAAATAAAATGACATTGAATTTGCGCACATTGTGAAAGAGATGTGTCATTCTTTCAACAAAATGCCATTAAACATGTAGCACTGCATATGCATCAGTTGGGGATTAAGTTTATGTCAAGTCATTTTGTTAAACATATTGTAAAAACAATGAAAAAAAAAAGTATTATTTAGGGTATTTTTTTTTCATTCAAGCATGACCAAGACCTAGCTACAGTACAATTAAATATACCAAAAATAAATACTATAATTATATGCAAAATAAATTAGAATAACAAGAGTGGACTACACCACCTGTTTGGATACAACTGTATTTCAGTCAAGAGGGACGCCACGTGGATCGATGATGGTTGTGGGTCCTAAAGCAGAAGTCATATAAGTGTAATAAACGTTTTGGAATGCAGACATTGTAGCCCTTGCCACTGGCTTGTACACTGACAAGAAGTGCCATCTGGATATATAAATGTTATCCAAAGAAAAAGGGCAATGTTTTTACAAGGCAAATGGAGCAAACCTTACCAATGGTGAGCTTCTAGCTGGTATTGGGGGTTTTTGTGTTTTTTTTTTTTTTGTTTGTTTGTTTTTTGTTTTTTTGCTGGTTTCTGAGGATCAACGTGTTTAAAGGTAGAGTTGCCCTTTCAGTGTTGGACACTGCTGTGATCATGGGTGTCCTCTACAGGTTCTGAATAGGATCAGTATTGAGTGCAGGTATGGTTGATTCAAGCTGGTAACAGGAAAAGGGACATTCAGGTGATTGGTTTAAGTTGGAGCTTCAGCTTTGAAACTGTATATTGCCAGAGAAGTTAAATTTGACGCTGTTGTGTAAAATGTTTCTGATGTAAAGGCGCCCCATTGACTTTTGGAAGCAGGACATTTTAAACTTTTAGACTGAGTTGAACTTAAGGCTGGTTCTTGGGTAGAGTAGACGTTTCATTTGTCAGGTAAAGGTGGGGTTGAGGCTGGTTCTTCTTCGGAGGACAGTTAACCTAAACTGCAAGGGGAAAAATGGAGCTGTAGGCTGGTACTTTGTTGAAAAGCCATAAAAGACTGCAGCTGAAGTTAAAAGTATAGGCTGGTGCTTTAAGCAGAGAAGGCCAGTTTTAGACTGCAAGTGGAGTAGCCCTCATCACTGGCTGAGCTCTGCCGGCTGCTGTGGTCTTCCAGGTCACTTGCACCACTGGTGCTTACACTGTCCATTTCTCCATGGGAGAACTCAGTGCTTTCCACATCAACTTCAATCTCTTCTGTTCAAACACAAAGACAAAACAGCTAAGAATCAGATCCTTTCAAAAGCTCTCTGAATCATGCCAGCCTAAACATTCAAAATTCTCCTTGCCAAAGTGTATATGGTGAAATTAGATTTTTTTTTTTTAGCTAATGCATTTGGTCTTGAATAAAGATATCGGATCTATGCTTACCTCTGTCAGACTCTGAGCGGTCGGAGTCCATCCGGGAGCCCAGGCTGTCTGTACGGACCCTCTCCCTCTCTCCAAGAGTCTGCAGCTGAGCTAGCTGCCTCTGTAGGTGCCTCTGCTCCCTCTCCAGGGTGTCCAGCTGGTGCTGACTCCTCCGGTCCATCTCTTCAAGTTTCTGAAAAGAGGGAATTGCATATGAGCTTGTGTTGTTATGTAGACACCTAAAGAAAATCAAGACTATCAGTGAGTGTGGATCCAATGTGTTGGTGTTCCTGTCTGTTCCATTCTGTATACCTCAAACATATACAGACTGCTCATTAAAAGTATGTCGGGTCAAGCTAACAAAAAACAAAGTCATAAAGATGTACTATGAACCTAAATAATCATAAGATGATATAATCACTTGATGCCACTCATCACATCTGACTGTGCCATAAATAACTGATTAATGCAAATGTAGCACAGCAATAAGTCCAAGCATTTTGCTTGCAAGCCAAATACTGAACAAGATTTACTGCTGGTGGAAAAAACAGGTAACTCTTGTGGTGTCTGCAGCTGGATATTACAACACAAATACTGATTACAATTTTTAGAAATGGCAGGCAAATAGAGATTTGTTTATGAAATTATTCCAACTGTTGTAATTTGTGAGCAAGAATACATTCTTAAAGGTGAGACTGATAGTGTTTAGTATTATTTGAGGAGGTTCGTAGGATCAAAAATACAATACAATAAAGTGGTTGTTTTCTGAATGGGGTTCGGTCAGTGCAGTGGCACTGATCTTTTCCTGTACAGGGCGTGTTTTTTTTTTCCTTTCTGCAGTCATGAGTTTCATTGTGGTTACACCTCTCCACCCATTTATTCTTACTATATAACCTCTGGCTCCAAAACTACAACAGAGCAGCATTAGACAAGACATTTCCTGGACTTCAAACAGCCAAGTCCAAAGTCAACAGTTGACATCATAGGTACTTTATTCATCATCCCCCACCGTGATAAAGTCCCACAGACTGTTGCCAGGATTGCCTTCATATTGCAGCCCTCAATCATCCCTCAACTGCTTACCACTGCTGACTGCTGGAGCCTGCACAGACTAGGCTCTAGAAAAACCTGTATTTAAAAAAAAACACTTATCTAGGTCAGATTGCAGCCATCAGGGGAACCAATGTGTTGAATCTTGGATGTTTTGACACTACTGGATCATTTGTGCCTATCGTCAGTTTCCTGTAGTTCTGACACACTGAGGCAGGCTGTTCTAACAATCAGGACAAATATGGTGCTCTTTAGACCAGTGGTCAGTGTACTATTCTCACATGATCCAATCAAAGACTAACGATTCAGATCTTGCTCAAGGCAATCCTGGCAACAACCAACGGGAGATTTGTTCAAAGGGAATGAAAAACTGAAATAACCATGCAGCCACCATAATGTCACAAAACTGAGGCCAAAGTGCCTTAAGATGCAGTTCATGTAATGGTTCCAAGAAAACTGAATGTATATAAATGCATGGGGAAACTCCCGAACCTCTCTTCTTTACATAGTCAATAACTCATTTAACCACCTCTAAAATCCCAAATGAGATGATTTCGCATCAAATCCTTTGTAGTTTGCCCATAAAACGTGTGTGCTGTCTCTTCTCTTTACATTATACATGGAATTGAACTTTCTCTGCTCTTTGTGGTGTTTATACCATGTCACCAATGATTATAGAATAAGTAGGATCTATGTTATGATTTCATCAACTGATGCCTTTTCATCCTAACATGCCTAAGAATGTATAGACTTTTGAAGTTCAAATGAATTTCAGGCTAAAGCTGATATTGAAGCTTTTTGTGTAGAAAGTGGAGCAGCACTGATGGACAGTACAGCACAGCAGTTTGTACCTCGAGGAGAAACCGGAGACTGTGGGGCCACCAAGACTGAGAGCTTTGATACTAAAATACAATTTTGTTCTAAAATTATAACACAGGATCAGTCTATTGACTGGTAAGGCTTATGTTTTGTAAGCCCTCACTGTGGATTGGGTCTCACATAGGTATCAAATGGAGAGTAGGTCCCTCCCTTCCATATCAAAGTCATTCTTTGTAGTCCTGTTGATCTATATTTGCTGTCAATATGACATAAACTGTTTTTTACTCAAGAGAGCAGCCAGATATCTTAATTCTAGAAATCTGTAAGATCTATACTGACACACTTTTGCTTTTTGACTTTTCATTTTAAATACAATTATAAGACATCACAAGTAAGAGGCCTTTTGCACTGATGCCATTTTGACATGTCACAATAGGAAACAGGTGAAAATAATAAAATTAACGATGTCTGAATGTTTACATTATTACATTTGAGCACAAAAATGATCAGAATGTATCCCTTAAACTCATGATGGTACCATCTACAATGGCTGTCTTAGACTACCACACCTTGATATGTGCTTTGGCCTTGTTGAGCAGTCCCAGTGTGGTGTGCCGACTGCAGTCTGGTCCCAGAGGGATGAGAGACTTCAACCTCTCCAAACACAGGCGGAGATGTGCTCGTCTGGGGGAGGAGACGCAACCAAGAAGAGTCATTTCTCTTACATGGTTTATAATGTGCATTATACAAGATTCTTCATGAGGCACGGCTTTATCGACTGCACAAACTGAAAGATACATTCCCAGACTAATGTATTCTTGTCTGCTGCGCTGATCCTGATTTAGTCAGATTATATTTCCTACTTATCCAATTTGATTAGCGCTGTAATAGACAAGGCAAACGAGTATTTGATTGGCCCAGATCAATTCTTATCATGATACCTTTAATCCATCTATGATGAGCAATGTAACAGTCAAGGTATTCAGGCACTTGATTTATCTGTTTATCCATTTTGCTGGTTAGCAACTCTATCTGACTCCTTTGCAATTACATATGGATCTGTCTGGCCCCAGATTTAAAAGCTGCTGAGGTCAGCCCGATGCTCTGTTTCTGATCCAGTGAGGCCTCTGGGCCTGTGGTCTGAATGAATGCAGAAACTGGCAAAGGACACTCACTATCCTTTCAAATAATGGAGTGAAATGTAGGTCAAGTTGTGATGTCATCGCTTCTCTCTGCATTGGCCACCATTTTGCAATAAAAAAAACCAAAACTGTCCAAAATGAAATAAACTGCCTTCCTGAGGATCAAATTTCCAAATCACTCACTGCATCTCTCAAACCAAAATTCTCCCACACATGGTTTGTTTTATTACCTGAGTATTTAATTTTAGGATAGATGTGTCCTGACATTTTATTTCCTGCCTGGAGCAATGGCTGCCTCATCCTGCGGCAGTAGATGCAAGCTGCTGTTACATTTGCAGCTGAGAATCTTTCAGGAAGGAGCCCTGTTGTCTGGAAACAGACGGTTCCCATTTGCTGACTGGGAAAATGTCTGCATGTCCTCCTGGAACAGTGCAGCAACTGAGGCTGCATTACACCTCCCTTTGAATTTACCTTGCAAAATGTACACTGCTATCCTACACAGCAGATGAATTTCCAAGTTGTTGATAAAAATGCTTTTTTTTTTCTAAAAGCCCTGTCATGATAATAAGCTGATTCACAGGCCCACGGCACATTTTGAAATGGTATGGTCAACATATTTAGCATAGCACCAAGATATGCAAACATGGCAGAATGGAGAAAGCTTTTGGTTTATCAGCTTGAAGCTCCATTGTGAGACAGCTGGCTCTCGAGATAAACTCCCTGTGCACCTCATTTGCTACAGCAGTTTAAAGACCAGGGAAATTTTGTCTTTCTTCCATCATGAATGACTTAACGTTTTTTTAACAAAATATGTTATACATATATGAAAAGTTCATTCAAGTAAGATTGCAAATAGAAATTTAAGATAACTAAGATCTTGTTTTACTCACCTATTTTTTTCCAGTTCATTGTGTGCAGACCTGTTGAGATTATAAATATATAAAGAAAACTGTTACAAATACAAATACAATAGTTATATAAAATAATGCTACAATGTTGATAATATGATATTAATAATCAAACTGATACATAAATCACATGCAAGAATATCCACCAAACATGTTGCAGGGATGATTTAAAGCCACTTTTGTAATCTATACACACATGAAGACAAATATAATCATTATTAACCTCTACTATGTTAATATGTTGACATTTGGGTTAAAGATCTTAATGCTTTACATTTAACCTACCTATTGTGAAGACTGTCCAGTTTCCTGTTCTTGAATTTACGCTGTTTCTGTTGATGTGTAGTCTGGGTGGCAGGGTATGTTGAGGCATAGCCATGCTCACATTCTGGTGATGAAAAAGATAAAGAGGATTACAAAGATTGTTCAGTTTTTACACATGTGCTACAAGCGAAAAGCTTCACCCAAGCTTGGATTTGCATGATGGATGTGACCTCATTTGGCCTGAATTCCAAACGACATCTTAATATGTGACCGGTGGCAACACATCCGAGGAATTACATTTTAAGAACTAGAACCTCAGTGTAACAGACAGATAATCCATCGTATAAAATGTTAATTTAAATACATTCATGCATTTTTTTTTTCCTATGATTAACATTTATGATGTAATTATGTAGTATCTTGTATGAATCTGCCAATATGTTCTTATTCACAACAGCCAACATTAAAAGGAAAAAAGCCTCTTAGTGGGTCTTCAGTAACAATTTTTAATCAAAACACATTTAAAGTCCTCTAAAGTGAACTATTCTATTCCAAAGTATTGTTACTGATACATAAAACGCCTACAAGTCCCATGAACCCTCCCTCCCAGTAACATACGACGTCAGACATGAACCTGCGTCTGATTGGGTATCTGCAGTGACTCTCGCGCTGGGAACATGTGTGCGGACCAATGGAAACTTTACAATTTGTTCCATGTGGAAACCATGTGAACAACACACACAAGGAAGCGCAGCTGCCTCTGAAAACGATAGCTGGGGCTTTGAATTAGAAATGTTAATCGTGAAAAAATTCTAAGTCATGATTTATATATTATGCAATAGGGTCCGTGAATGCGATATTTTGAGCGAACGGGAACAATCTTGACAGGAGGTGCAAAAAACTGCGATTGCTAATTAGCCTGAAGGGGAAATTTGGAATCTAAATTCCATAAATGTCTACATATACTGTCCTATATGTGCACATATGCAGCCCTAATAAAAATAATTAATGTACTGCAAGTCTTTCATGGGCTGCACAGACCAGTTTAAATGGGAGCAGATCATTTAGCTGCAGGCTATTGTTGCACAAAAAAAAAAAAAAAAAAAAAAAAAAAAAATCAGTCTCAGGCGATGCAATTGCTTCCTGATTTCCAAATGTAGCAAATATCCCCTCTTGTCTTCAAATGTTCTTGTTTTATAAGTGTTGTCTCCATTAGCCTGCAGTTAGTTTCAGTGAAACAGGCTCTGACTGGCTGCTGTCGGGCCAGTTCATCTGTCCGCTGCGCGTCTTTTGTCGCCTTCGCCTCTATTGTTGTCTGCTCGGCCGGCGCATTACGTGTTAATATTCCCAACAGCCCGTGTTTACTTACTTCCGTTGTTCTTCTCGATATTTTCTATGTAATTTGCTGCATCGAGCAGCACTTGCACGTTCTTCATAAAAGTGCCGATTTGGTCCATTGCGGAACATTTGGAGTATAAAACGTCGCTGAAAGAATAGTCGGACATCTCTCCGAAATCCTGCTGGTCCGTGGACGCATCAGACTCCGACAGGACCTCTTCGGGTTTCAGCTCGCTATGTTGTCGCATGTACTTTACCATTTTCACTTTAGGCTGTTTTTTTTTCTTTTAGTGTGTATATGAGGGGGTTAGACAAATAAGCAGCGCTGAAATTGTTCTCCCTGTCCCGTCTGTGCACTGAGCGGATGACTGAAATGAACCAGGCTGGATGGAATTGCAGTCCTTAGCCTCAGCCACTTGCCCTACTTGGTGGATAATCCCTCCCACTAACGCATGCACATTGCATTCATTGTCAACCGTGCCATAATAAATCCTCATTATCAATACTGCAGGAGAGCAACAAATAACACACTTGCCCAGTGACTTTCTAAAAAAAAAAACATGCCTGCTTTCATTTATAACAATGCTGCTTAAGTTCAGTAGAGATTTAAACTGAATCATTGGGAGAAATTAGGGCTGCTTTTGTGCACAGTGAGGCCATGTCTTAGTGTATGTGAAGACACTTTAAAAGTGATAAGTCATTAAGACCACATGGCAGTAGACAGTGTCAGGTCTGATCAATAGTGCAACCTGCACATCAGGGACAGCTGCCAGGATTCGCCTCAGTTATAAATGTGTAATCACTTGAGGCCTCTGTGTTGCTGAGGGGCATCAGGGTTTAAATTTTAGAAGCACAATATTACTCCCAAACTTTTTGATCTGTTAGTAACATTTTCTCCTCTTCTGTTATTTGTGGATTTGGGCAAGTTTAGAGTAATTAGATTCTTCTTGATCTCACAATTTCCCCCATTTCATTGTCACAGAGAAAAAAAATAAACATTGTGAGATTTGAAAGCTGATTCATTGTTCACTATATTGGTCCAACTGCTACAACAAAATTCTGCATTCAGGTGTCTGATGTGATAAGTTAATTTGCTTATTCCCTGCTGGATCCCAAAGTTAGCAAGTGTTCAGATAGATGGATAGATAGAAACTTTACTTATCCTGAGGGAAATTTAGGCATCCAGCAGCTTATACGATGCATACAAAACACCAATTCACACAAGAATAAAGGAATAAAAACACAGCAGTGAAGTGATAGTCTAGCAACCAGAACTACTACAGAGAGTTGTCACTATGATAGATTATGTGCTAATGGAGGCAGTGCAAATGCAAGTTGATTAACAGTTCAGGAATGATAATTACTGTAAATAAAATTAAATAGAAATTAAATTGTGCATAATGTTTGTTGTTCAGGAGGTTTCCCCATGGATGTGAGTGAGTCATTCAGATGATTATAGAGGCAGTTTGAGCTTTTTTTTTTTTTACCCCTCAATAAACCCAGTGTCTTTCTTGGAAGTCTTGTGTTTTAATTTAAGCCTCTCTGGGTGTGTTATGAATTTTTATTTTTTCATCTAAATTCACAGAGATAACATTTTCAGGGACTGCTTCAATTCGGGGAAAAGAATTAACTATGATAGTGAAAGTAACCACACTTTATTTACCCATCCATAGTTAAAAACTTTAAAAGTTATCTCTCCGTTAGAAAAACTAACCTTGAAATTGATTTTACTTGTAGCTTGATGCTCTCTTTGACTGATTAAGAAGTCACCCCCCCCCAGATTGTGAGGGGTGGAGGAGGACAGAGGGGAAAGGGCCTGCCTTTACGAGGCCAGCCATGCGTGCAGGGCTGTGTTGTGCCTCTGAGACAATGGGTGCAGATGGCTGGCCCGCTGCAGATGTGGCCAGGCCTGTAACGGACGCCTGTGAGAGAGTACACCCTCCCATGGAGTCTATTTCAGCCGCCTGGCAAGGCCTGACACACACAGACGGTCCTGATCTGAACACTGAAACAGAGACAGTCACTTTAGTAGCAAAAACAGATGTGAAGGGGCTTTATAAAATCCTAACAAATGCAGGTCTATTTTTGAAATATGCATGTTTTTTGTTACTGGAGCATCTTCCACATATGAAACCACAATTTTCATACATTCAGACATCATCCTCTGCTACTGCAAGCCATGCACTCAAAAGGAAAGATAGATAGAGTCAGACACGGACAGAGAGTTCAGTGGAGGGATGAAAACTGACAGCATTACACCAGGAAAAGGCTCATCTGTGCTGTGAGGCCTGTGTGCAGACTGAGTAACTGTGCGTGCGGCACGCTGATAGCGACAGTGTTGAAAGCTGACCCGCTGTAGGTTGGTGTAGAATGTGACCCCAACTGGAGTAATCTGAAAAGCCTGAGGATTACACCAGTGGCTCGGCTGTCACAGAGGAGGCAAAGTCACACGGTGCTGGTCTGTGTATGTGTGTGTTTATGAAAGAATGTGCCAAACATCCCTTGCTGGGTATCACACAGCAGGGAGTATAAGGCATTTTGGGTTTTATTGAAAGTGAGACATCTTTTATCTCTATCTATCTATCTGTCTATTTATCTATCTATCTATCTATCTATGACGACATAGTCCTGATGCTATCCTCTCACATGCTGGTGGTCTGTAAGATGATGGTCTCAGATTAGGCATTGTGCAGCAGCAGTCCCCTGTTGTTTTAAAACAATGGCTGCACTTTGCCCTGAGGTCACAGCAGAAGGACACTCCAGCAGGCCAGACGTGTGTCACCTGCTCCGTCCTCTCCTTAGCACTGTCAGGACAAGGAAGAGCTCAGCGCTAAGCTTTGTCATCCACACATTGTAAGGGATTGTTAGAGATAACAAGTTTGGATCCTGATGCTGGCCTTGCTTTTGAGATAATTCCTGAGAAAATGAACAGTTCAATATATTAGTTCAATATAAAAAATGTTATTATTCTTAATTTTTACTTGCAATCAAATGCACTACTTTTGACCCAATCTGCTTTTCATTATGTCATCTTATGTGAGAGGTGTGTGGGACGGGGGTGGTGTAGGTATAGATCTTGTCACTCCCCCAACATGAACACCTGTTGGAGACACCAAATCCCCTCTTTGTCTCCGCGGCCCCCTCTCAGTGGATTACCATGACAACACCCATTCATATCATGGCTGAAGACTGATTATACAGCTTCACACAGTCAATTATCACTGAACAGAGTGCATTGTTTTAGGGGGACGCTGCTGTTTTTTAAAAAGAGGGAAGCTGTGTCAGTAGTTTGGTAGAAAGCTTTATTTCATACTCGAGGTGTTAGTTTGCCTCTTGGAGCTGGATATGGTTCACTGGACTTTCATACCAGAATGAAATTTAGCATATTGTGAAATAAATGCATAAGTCGCTTTGATACATTTCTCTGATCAGAATTGAAATTCTCAAAACTACTTGTTCAGCCTCTGCATCATCTAGTCACTTGTGCACATCATTAAAGCATTTTCTCATTCTTTTGAACAAATGGCTAATGCTTTGGCACATTCATGCAAATGACTATGTACAATTATCTGCTCTTTCCTGCATTATCAGTTGCTTATGTCATGTTGATCAAAATTTATTATACTGGTTCTCTGTTGCATAGTCTTAACCTCAAAAACAGCTAGGCATTGCACAAGTCATTACCTGCAAAATGGCTAAACCAATTGTCAAAATCTGTCAAGCATATTTTCTATACATTTTTATCAGACTTTTTTTTGTAAATGTGTCCTGAATTGATGAATTGCTCTCAGGTGAAGCTTGACTTTCACTGATGAAGTCCAATGTGTGAAGCATTAGATCAACCAATGATCAAGCAGTTCTCTAAAATAGCTCAAAGATGCAACTCATGAACCTTCAACTGGCAAGCATATATAGACAGAGCGCAAGACAGTGTTACAATTTCTGACAATGGAAGAGCAAGGAAATGAACAGGGTCAACATCTAGGAAAAAGAAGGGGAGTGAGGCTGCATGGAGAAGGGTAGGGATGCAAAATAGAGGACGAGGTAGAAGAGGCCAAGGGCATAGGCATGTTGCTGATGAAATAAGGGCCACAATTGTGGACCACATTCTCAATCATGGCCTTACAATGGCCAAGGTTGGTCAAAGGTTAATCTCCAAACATACAGTTGGGAGAACAACCCTATCCCCAGTCATTCAAACATTTCATAGACAGGTATATAATCCAACAATGTGCACTGTGCTGTCATATTGCATACTTACTGTAATGCTTCATATTCCAGTATTCCACTTGCATTTTACAGTACACAGTATACATACTGCACATATACTGTCACACACAAACACACACATAACTCTGATGGTACCGACATGTTCACTGACATAAATATTTACTTCTGAGAGATAAACTAAGGATTTTAAGCAAATAATGGACTTTTACAGGTTATCGATCGTGTGGTGCTGTTTGTATGAATTGCTTTGAGAAATGCACTTACTGTTTTGCAAATGTTATGGATGATTCGAGAAATGTACCAAAGTGACTAAGAAGAACTGTAAACATCAAATGTCTTTCAGTCAATAAGCAAGAAGGCAATAAAACTCTTATGGAAACATATCCCAGCTTTTATTACATCAGGCAGACTGGAAGGCAATTTTAAAAGGACTGACTCTGAGGCTAGGTGTCTGTAATGTAAAGCACCATGGATAAACCCAGGTGATACATATAGTAATGTAAACACAGATGAAATACAAGCACTAGGCACACAACTTACATAATTTGTAAACACAATGTGCTGTGCATGTTCAGTAAATAAGGAGCTTAATTAAGGTGGATAAAACATTATGATAAAAGTAGCGTTAAAATGTTATTAGATTGTACTGTCACATTTCTATGGTTCATTGTCTAACATTTGGTTTAGCGTAACAAAAGAACTTCACAAAAACAAACTATATACAAAGGCAAAGAATTCACTCCCTTTGGGTCGAAACAAATCATTCACATTATTGACTGGGATGTAAATATATGGTCCTCTAATATACTTCATATCAATCTATAACAGTGGCTACACAGAAAAGCTTTCCACAGCATATTGCCATCAACCGAATATTTGGACAAAATTAGTCAAAACATCCATCACGTTAAACTAACTTCCTGTGATTCAGGCTTGTCAGCTCACAGCCGTACACTTAACGATTTTCTGTATATTCTGTAAAAGTCGAACCTTCTCACTCAAAACCATCAATAAGCAAGAATCATCACTTTGCTGAGCTCATTCTGTCAATCATAGTCAAGTCCTTGTCACAATTACAAAAAAGCAGCAACCATGAGAACAATGCCACTGACATAATTGTAAAAACAACATGAATTATTACTGTATTATCAATCACAGCATGTTTAGTATAAGGGTTAGTATGTAAAGTAAATATGTAGACTATCAAATCATCAAACACTATATTGTAATACCTATAATATAAACCAACATATATTATTACAAGATAGTATAACTATGAATATGTTCAGATACAAATCGTACTTCTTAGAAGGCTAAACAGTGTAAAATATTGGTTTTGTTCAGCCACTGTTATACTACTGGTGTTAAATCATAAAATCTTTCAGTATACATTCAAAAATGAATTTGTGCAAAAAGAAAAGAAAATCACAAATACTAAACAGGCCCAAATCTGATGTATTCATGAACTTAACCCCATTAAAAATATGGGTAAAAACAACCTCAAACACATTTTTTTTCCATTCACCTTTCATTTGATTTCACTTTACTGAGCCCTCAGGAGTGGTCAATCACAAATTCTCACAGGGAAAGAAAAACACATCCATATAACCATCTGCTGGCACATCTTGGAGAGACTTTCACATGAAATAATAGCTGTGAATGAGGGAGGATGTGCAGGATGTTTAAAATCAACACTGTCCTGGGAGACTTTCTGACTAAATGATAGTCATTGCTTTTGTTAGACTTCCCTTCAACAATCTGAAAATTAAGAAGGCAATTCAGTCGTTTTCCTAGCAAAACACTCGTTTTTTACAGTTAATGCACTCAGGCTTCTGTTTTTTCCTTCTCCTTCTTCTTGCTCTTTTTCAAGAATGAAGGTGTGCGGAACTTCTTTTTCTTTTTCTTGGGGGACTTGCTTTGGCTCTCTGGGGTCTGCGCTTCCCCTGTCTTCTCATTCGTTGTTATGGATATTTCCACCGTTTCCGAAGTGCTCACGCTCAGCTTGGATACCTCGATGCTCAGATCCTCCTCCAATTCTGCCAAGTGGTCTTTCCCATTGGGTATTGTGTCTGTCAACAGATGAAACCAAGTCAGCAGAAAGGGATGAGGATAAGAATTGCAATCACATAGATATGTCTGCGATGAAATATTTAACTATCGATCAAATTTAAGGTATTTCATGTCCTTGTACAGAGCACATCTCTCTATATAAAGCAAGGAGTCTCTGTCTGTCTGTCTGTGTGTTTGTTCTTCGCATATCTCAAAAACCATTTATCCAATCTACTTCATACCTGGCAGGTGTATTGCTGGGAACTCAAGAAAGTTTAGTGTTGAGTGTGAACTTGTTTGGATGAGCGGTTCTCGAGAAATATATAAAAATACCTCATAAACAACACTGATTTGCTTCTTTTTCTGCCTGTGAAGTCAACGAGCGTAAACATGGACAGCTCCATTCTGCCTTTCCAACCCACATTGTGGTTGGAGGTGGGATTATATCCGTAGTGATAATGACTTGAAAAAGTTTAAGAAACTTAAGCTCTAGTATTGAACCGTTTACTGTGAACAAAACATGTACATTGAAGATTTACTGCAGGATGTCTCAGACATGTTTTGAACGAGCACTGCAGTTCATCTAACTAAAAGAGAAGGAATCTCTGTCTGTATGTGTGTCCTTCATGTATCTTGAGAACCATCCAGCCGATCAACTTCACACTTGGTGGGTGTATTGGTGGGGACCCAAGGATGTGTAGTGTCAAATTTTGTGCAATTTGGACATGTGACACATTTAATATTACCTTGCAAGGCAGCTGGAATCGCAAGATCGTGAGACCACAAAATCATGCCACCGGTGGTTCAGACCAATCCGTGTTGCGAATCCCGCTGCCTTGCAATGTAAGACGGTGATAGACGATGATGGACAAATGGTTTATCCAATCACCTGCTCAGTATTTTTTGAAAGTTGAAAGTGCTTGCCCTTCTCCAAACAGTTTCCATGAAAAAATTTTCAGATGGTTCTGGGTAACAAACCATCTGGTGCGTCAGGTTACGTTTAATATTAATAAGCTTTGAATAAACAAGTGAACAGCGAGCCGCTCAGCTCTGTGTCTGAGTGCAGCAAGAGAAGAACGAGCACACACAGGAGAAGAAACAAAGGCAGAGGCAGTAAAACTAGCCAATAGGAGCGCAGACATGTTTGATTGGCAGCAGAATCAACCAGTGGAAGGCTGTAAACTGTCCTACGATTCAACCTCTGTTTAGTCTCACTGGTGAAGTTTCTGTCTGGATTTAAACCATTTTATTTATGAATTCATTATTGTTTTCATTGGTACATTTGTCAATTGATACATACATGTGCAGTTCTCGAGAAATAATAAGCAATTGGCCTGTTCCAAACAGGCACATTTTTAACGGGCACTGCACTAGTTAACATAAAAACACAGACACAAACAAGCAACTAGTTCAAACACATCACCACATAATACCTCTTGACTAGCTTATTACCTTGCTTAGCTGGTGTCATAATGGGAGAGAGGGAAAGGGAGATAGTAGAGCCATCAAATGTTGTCATCTCATCTGCATCGGTGGCATCATCATCATCTATAAAAGATTTAAAGTCATCAGAAGTCAGTTATTCATCACAGTCGGTATGCTCAGGTGAGTGAGACTTTTTAGATGAACAAATGTGTGTCATTAAGACTTGTATCTCACTGTTTGCAGAAGCAAAACTAAAAACCCCTGGCTGGTTTACATTTCATTAATTTTTATTAGCAGATGAGTTTGAACTGTCTTGGTGAAAAATTAAGGTGTTTCTCTAACACACAGCTGTAGAAATGTTTCCCTCTTACACACACATTTTTTCCTGGACCGCAGTTATAATCAAGACATGAGTGGATTGACAAGACTGATGTCTCTGCAGCTCATCTCTCATTCCTTATGAGCTGACTTCACAACTCAGCGGAAGAGCGAAACCAGGAACGCAGGAATCTCTTCATTTTAGTGAACTTAGTTCTAACATTTCCTCAGGCAGGAACCGAGCACTCTGACTGGACTAATTAACTTCCTGGACTACAAGCTGACAACGCAGTTTTTACGTGGATAAAGTGAGTACAGCAAACTTGTAGAACACATAAAACTACAAGTTTTAAGGAAGCAGACCTTTACGTAACTGCAATTTATATTCCCTTACAATAATGTCTGCTGGGTCAAACTAGTTCAATCTGATTTCACACTTCTTCAGAAATCAGCATTTAATGGGTCCTAAACTCCCATTTTTGTTCCTATGCTGGCCTTGCTTGATGATGTCAGATCATGTCCCTCGAGATTTACTTTGTCTCTGCATCTCAATTTCTTTCATGACCTTACATGACCACAAAGGATTAACGTCAAAACATCAGATGCTCACGATCTTAATGGGATGCTGTCAGATATGACCCCATGTAAGCCCAAGTAGGATTACATTAAGTAAGGCTTTGTAATGGTAAAGAAACAGCATGACTCATAGAGACACTGTATGAAGGATAGCAATGAGTACCGTCTTGGCCTTGCTGCTTTTTTTCTACCATGTTCTTGTATTCCTCCAGCACCTTCTCTGTGAACTCATTGAAAGGGTTGGGGGGAAGAGAGCGAGTCTGTTCTTCATCCTCAATGATGAAAGCCTGACAGAGAAGAGAGCAAAAACAGAACAACAATGAAGTCTAGTAGAATATTTATGTCTAAAATAAGAGTGACACATTCTGTATGATGCAGTGTGGTTGCACCAGTATGGTGTGATGGTTAATATACTCACTGGTCCTGGTATGGTGTCCACAACGATGCCCGCTAGTAATTGAGACTTTGGTCCTGCAGTCATCAGGTCACCTCTGTGCTGTTCTTTTATCTGAACAAATGTATTCAACAAAACCATATTAAACCTGGTTCAGATATCTTTGACATTATATACAGTCCATTATAAGTTCACACTTTTCCAAGTCTGTCCTAAAACAATAGTCAGGTGCCCAAATGAACATTGACACATGTTCTTCTTGCTGTAATCATTCCTCCTGTTCATACTGGCCTTTCAGAGGTCCCTTCATAATGTGCTTTCAATGTAAGTGATGGGGGCGAAAATCCACAGCCTTTGCACATCTTTCTGTGCAAAAATGTATTTAAAGGTTTATTTATAGCTAATGTGAGTTTTTTGTCGTCCAAATGAGTAAAATCAAGTCAATATCTACTATCTATCTATCTAGTCACAGTCTTTTTAGTGCCAATTTCCTTCCACTGCAGCTGAATGGGAAAACATTGTCCTTCAAGAAACAAAGGGGACGTTTTTTACTGAAAAGACTAACTGTGGAAGATATCCACTTTATTTGACTAGCTCAGACGGCTGAAGTCTCATGTTGTCTTTAGACAAACTTTTAAATACATTTTGGCTCATAACAAGAATCCATTACTTACATTGTAAATGCATTTGGAGGGGATCGGGATCAGGAGGAATGATTACACTGTGAGAAAAACCTGTTTCAATGTTCATTTGGGAAGCTGACTATTGTTTTAAGACAGACTTGAAAAACTGTGAACCTATCCTTTTGGCCGTATTCAGACCAAATCAGGCGATGCGGCGTTCAGCCATGGGGTCGAGTGGAGGTGTGAGGGGGTTGTGGGCATGTTTATTTGCGCTCTAGAACTTAACCACTGCGAAACAATCAGAAAATAACGTTTTATTGATCTGATTCACCGGCTTTCTCGCTACCAGCGCTCCCTCTCTTCATTCACTCTCTAGCTCGCTCAACTACAGCTGCTCTCTCTCTCTTTTTCTCTCGTCTTTTTTTAAAATGAGTTGGGAAGCTGACAGCAAAGTCTAACTTTACTTTAGACGTTATCATATGAAGAGAAATGTCCTCCCCTCGTCCTAATAACATCTTTGTCCTCAGTCACCTCTGATCAGTCTGATCTCCAGCTGTGATTGGCCACCGCAGCCTTCATCCGCAGTGACATCGGGTTGCGTTTCTCCAAAATTTGACTCTGGCTCAACTTTCTGGCCGCAGTCCGGTGCGGCACTGCAGCGGCCAAAACAGCTGCAGCCGAACCACACTACCCCCATTCAAATAAATGGGAGGACTGGCATTTTCACCGCACCGCCTGATTTAGTCTGAATATGGCCACATGTTATATCAAGCACCTGCCTACACAAGGTGAAACATACAGTCATAAATAAAATAAGACCACTCAGAAAATCACAGTACAGTTCTTCAATTGATCAATCCTTCGGCTATATGATTGATTTTGTATGGAATGTGACATATTGGTGTCTCTAATCAGCATCAATTAATTGAAAAACTAGTCTTGTACCAATTTCTATACTGTATACACTGTATTTAAGCTTAGAACTAGGTGTGAATTTTTAAATAACAGTTCCCATCATGATTAATGATGAGATGAGAGTATATAAGAATGAATGAAAAATCTTTGTGAGTCTCTGCTGCCCAGGATTATAACATGGTGATGTTTCAACTCACCCGGTTCCTCTTGTCCAAAACCTCTGTGGGATCAGTGTTAAGTGGGACAAACTGGTTAGGGTCTTCAATCTTTATTGGAGTGCCAATTCTGTTGCCTGGCTGTGAAGACTTCATCCACTGAGGAAAGAAAAACAGATAAATAAGAAAAACTTCAACATTGAACGTTGAAAACATGCATTTATCAAACTGGCCACAAGAGGGCAGGCTAATATAAAGGAACAGCAGCTTCCAAGATCACAATTTCCTTCTAAGGCCAAAACACTAAGAGTTAGATTATTAAATTTCATGGTACAGTGTTACAGAAATTTGACGCACCATTGTCTTGGTCCTGGGGCTGACATCGCCGCTGGGTGATTGTTCAGGAACACTGACCCTTAAGTAGCTGTTGGGTGAGTTGAGCCACCGGGTTCTTTCTCTCTGCTGTTTCTGCACCATAAATTTGAAAGGGCTACGCAGACCCAGCTCACTGTCCTCCAGCGGCACAGCAGACACAGTGGCAGGGATCTCCACGTCGTTCTTGGATCGGGGTTTTTCACGGACAATGGGGTTCCTGTAAGTGTAGCCCGTTCTGTATCCCTAGAGGGTCACACAGAGGGGAAACGTTATTCTAACATACCGTTTTCTCTTGTCAGAAGTGTTGCAGTATTCTGCAGCGTCATTCAGTGTTCCCTCACAATCTTTTCAATAATAAACTCGCTGTATCGACTGTTAAGATACAGAATTTAAAGGATGCACAGGCCACCCAAGATCCACAGTGCTTACACAGTGCTTCTAAATATTTAAACAATGCTACATATACAAACAGCATTTCTGCAGACTTGACCAGTTTCAGAGGGAAAAGATAAAACTTTAGTTTGAAGAAGTGTGTTGTTAACAATACATCAAAGACAGGGAGAGACAACTAGAAAACCACTGATGGGAACTCGCAGTGTGAGCAGAATACAGTCTGAGGCCGGCAGCACAGCACTACAATCAAAACCAAAAATGCCATTTTCTCACAGGCCATATGATGAGTTTGACACCGAAAAAAAATCTCTGCTTTGGGCTTTGACTGTCACAGGCAAGCCATTGTCAGAGCTTTTGGAAATGTTTTAGCAGAATTGTTCAGTGCCCCCAATACAGTGTCACTAACTGGTTAATAGACTGCTCACATGACACTGGTTAACAGTGTCATGTGAGCTTATTGCATGTAGGCTTGATTATAATTTATTGTTCTGATTAAAGAACAAAAATCCCAAAATATGTTTGGCTCTGGCCCGTATATAAAATACAGTATGCACCAATTGTATAATTTAAATACTCAATTTCTGATACACTGATTAAGTAGCTGTTGGTTGCTTGTTCAATGTGATGGATTGCTTTTTGAATATAATGAATGGATGAGAGAGCTTTATAAATCAAAGTGTTTACTTTTGTTAGCTCATTGAATTGACTAACACACTCTCTCTCCATCCAAACTCCTTATCTGCCTCTAGATAAGAATTATCTCTCCATTCAATCTCCTTGTTTGGTTTACAAAAGCAACACACCGTGTCCTTTTTTTATTTGATTTTATTTTTTGTTGTTGCTGCTGTAAACACCGTACTGGGCCAGCTCTAAATCATCTTCTTCCTCCTACATTATTAGCTGTGACCTTTAGAGCAGCCAGAGCTCTTGTTGTGTGTGCTTTGGATTTCACCCATTGTGATCATTTCGAACATCATGAGGTTCACCATAGCTAGCAAACTCCACCTTCTGGCATGGACAGGCAGACATCCTGTTGCCGTGTGTGTGTGTGTATGTGCATTTGCAGTCAGAGAAAAGAACAAATCTGATATCAAAATTGAGTACACTAGAGTCCTTACACTAAGTGATTGTGTGGTCTGTGGCTGTAACTGTCCACAGCATGCCTTACCATCTGGAAGCTATGATTGAAAGGGTGGGCGGGCTATGATCACACAGAGCTGAAACAGCTGCAGCCCTCTCCAGCCACAGTTGTTAACTAGACACACACTCATACAGACACATTCTGACATCTTCTGTGTCCACACAACATGTCAAGCCCTGGTTATTAGTAGTGTGGTTCGAATAGCATGGTTTTAACTGACAGAAGTGCAGCATTGCACAGAAACCCTGAGGGTAGAATAACACCATGCTTAACATGTTCTGACAATAATTGCGTGAGTTTCTATTATTGTAGTGAAAAATGTGCACACAGAGACGTTTATAATGAAACATGATTCAATCACACAAATAATTTTGAGGTAAGATTAAAAAAAAAAAACACATCTAGTTTCATTGCGTTCCCTTATCAGACATTTCCAGAGGAAACACTTGAGACAGGAAACTCGGAGCATCATGAGTAAGGGTCACATGTCAGGGTTCACTCACCAGGTTGTCCAGCATCCTCATAAGGGACTCGAACTCGGCCTCGCCCACTTTCCACTTGACCTCACTGTCGATTACCACCCCGGCAGCGGCCACTCCCTGGGTCAGGGGTTTAAACTTCCCTCTGTCCAGGAGCACGAGATTGTCTGCGCTGCCGGCACACCTCAGAGCATTCACCTAAACAAAAACATTTGGTAACAAAATTCTTAATACTGCTGAAGTTACCAGACAAATTATAATTCAGCACAAAGTCACTGACAACTTTCTGACCATGCTTCATTATAATTCTGAGGTTTTTTAGAAAACCTGAACAGAGAAGGTAAATATTTTCTCCTCAAAGATGCAGTAGGTTTGTCGTCTCAAAGGAATTGTAATCATATGTGAACTGAGCTGTCAATATATGTCAAAAACAAATACAAACCAGACACAGCAGGATGATACAAAAGCACCTACAACGCCTCCCTGACACAAAACAACAGGAGTGTGTCAGTAACACTACAGGGTTCCACCTGGCTCCGACTGGAAACAGAGCTCTTTACAACATATCTGACTTTGTTCAAACATACTGTATGTTAGACATCGGCTTTGCTTCCATTTCAGGTGCTGCTATTTGCAGCCAGGTCTTATTCACTTGTAAAAAAAAAAGGAAAAACATTTCTAAAAGTGAAGAATTACATCACCGATTTCTACGCATTTAGTTGACTCATAAATGCGTAAATATGTATTAAGGCCACACTCAAGTTTACAAATTGCTGTGACCTGAATGGTGTAACTAGATTTCATTATCAAGCAGAGGTAGTGTCAAGAATACAAATCAAGTTTTTAATACCTGGATTTCGCATGCTTGCTGGGAGTGGTACACATAATGAAAAGCTTCTTCCACTGTTTCTCCCAGAGCAAGCAGCCCATGGTTCCTCAGGATCATCACCTGAAAAACACAGGAAACACTTGAGCTGCCTAATGGTCCACAATAATAACTATGATACACTAATACACACAAATCCAGCTGAGTTAATGCATTGGTGTATTCAGATATGCTCATGTGCGTTAATTAATTAATGTGTAAATGTTAATTAATGTGACCTTATCAATGTACTTGTCTTGATATGACGCATGTGTAAAAAAAATCCAGCCTTAAATGTACTGTTTATTGTGCTCTTCTGGTTAGTTCACTGTGAAATCAGTGACTACAAACACAAACATCTGTCTCCCCAAGATGAAAATAAAAGCTTTAAGAGCTGATTCATGTTATCAACTAGAGACAGCTTTTGGGTATCTATCTATGAATCCTTCTGATGTAAGGCTTCAAGGACTTTGTCAGATGTCTTGATGTAATTCTGTGGGCGTTTTTGAGGTTACTTAGGAGCGGTGTTGTGTTGGACTGTGTTACATTCATATTATGTATGTCTCATTATGTCAATGGTCAGAAATTCTACACAAAAAAACAAGGTAGTGGTGCACTTTCACAAAGTTGGGGGGCTTGCGAGATACGATTTTTTAAAAAAGAATGGTCAAGACTGATGCAGCAGAGGCTGAGATTTCCTTACTTTAAAAGTCAAAAAATTTCCTAAATTGGGTGAAGCTGGATCCTAAACTTCTCGTAAGGCAACTCAATATCATCCTTCATTATGCAGGAAGATGGAGGGTTGTATTATAACTGAGTTGGTCATATGAAGGTTTGAAATACTGTACATTGACAAAATTACATTATATCCATAAAATATGGGTTTAATTACACTGAACGACAGACTTTGGTTGGCGTGAGGTGTCCATGTTTGCTTGGTTTTCCGACACTTCCATATTACTAAGTGCCAAGTTGGATATATCAGAAAATCCCCAGTTTCTCAGACGTAATTACAAGTTGGAGGTTGACGTACACGCTATTTAAAAGTCGGAAACTCATAATTACAATAACTCCAATATGACATCCCTGCCTAATAAAGCCACACGTCTATAAAACCCCACACCCTCCGTCTGTAACGCTAGCTTTCTGTCGTAAAGCTGAGATAACCTTGATGACATCCCAATGACATCATCAGGGTTGTTTTATCAGACTTTTGCGACTTCCCTCTAGAGCCTGAAAGACATTATGACTGAGTAGTAACTGAACATCAGCTATAAAATCGGTGCAGTGGATGAGTTTGGTTGGCAAAAGAAGGGTATTCAATTTTAGTACATTTCTGTGATATACTCTATATAAGAATTTATACTGTACTGATTTATTTATATTCACCAGTAGTTTACAAATGACCTCATATACATCCTGTTGTGCATACAGTATAATATGCTGTCTGTCCCATGTGAAAATGAGCCTTTCACTAATGGAGTCCCTTGGTTTGACAGTACCTTGGCAGTAGGGCCCAGAGCTTTCTGAAACTCCACCTTCTCCTCTTTATTATCCAGGCTGCCATGGTAACCAAAGCAGCTCACATCTCCCAGAAGCAAAGCCTCCTGGGAAATGGGCAGGATTCCACATTTCATCGAGGACACCTGTTAACATGGGATGAAAGCAACAAAGGCTGTGACGCACTGACATCTAAATGGAGGCACATTTTTGCTATCAGGCACAAATAAAAACTTAACACAGCAACGTTCATCATGTGCTGTACATTTTACTGCCGAGCTTCAAAGGAAATGGCAAAAATGCATTACAGGGTGTCTGCATCCAAAATAACTAAGCACACAGGGGGCTGCTTTTAATTCAGTCTTCTTCCTCTGGTGCAAAATAAGCATTTAGCAGCAGCTTTTATGCTTTGAATAACACAAAGCTCATATAATATAAGCCTGGAGCACACTTACAGCAGCTGTGGCAGGGGTATGTATATGGATGATACATCTCACATCAGGGCGCATGGAGTAAATGGCAGCATGAGGAGCAAATCCAAAATGGTCAATACCCAGATCAGTAGAACCTTGGTCCACAACATCACCAATCATGTTTACCTTCACCTACAAAAAAACAACAACAGAAAGTTAGAGCTGTGATGGATGTCAGTTGGCAGCGTACTACAGTTTTTAGTAGTAGTTGCTGTTGTTATTATAGTAAAGCAGCAGCAGATTAAACAAAGAAATTCAATGTTATTTCAAAACATGGAAGAATAGAAATGTTAAATACTAAACCTATAGGTGCTTACATATGATTGAATCAATAAGGCAAAAATACTTTATCAGCATGACGCTGCAAATCCATGTCGATGTGATTTGCTTAATGACAAACATTGATACCCCAGACAGGGAATCTCCACATGTCAGCCAATTCAAATCTCAAAACAGTGCCTCGACAGACAGGACAATTGAGACAGGATGTGGACTAATGAGGTCTGGTACAGACCATTATTGTTAAAACTTTTTAATGAGCAGAAATAGCAGCATGAGGAGCCCCTTATTAAAAGCTCCAACTACCTAGAACCATGTGCTCCAGTCTTCATCACTCCACATCCAAACTCCAAACTGCCAGTCAAATATTTTTCACAGCTTATATTTTAAAATACAAATTAAAAAAAGACGAATGATCCTGTTTTATTGGAAACTACCTTGATTCCGATCAAAATAACTTTATCTTCATCACTCTAATGAGGCATTTTGTTTCAGACTACACACTATATATTTATTGTACTTAACATTCAGTATACAGTGTAGGCTTAGCTGGTTTCGTTTTTAGTGGTTCTTGCGATTAATACAGCAATTAACTCTCACTTTAAAATTAATATGTCCTTCATTTAAAAGTTTTTCATTTTGCTGAAGAGACTCTAAAGCGCTCAGAAGACATGAATGGAGACAAATGACGACTCACGATGGAGAGCAGAAAAGCCATAATGAGGATGTTGAATGGTATACTGTGTTAGAGAAAAACTGTCAAAAAATATCATCTTTGAGCGCTGTAGCTTGTACTATTAAAAACATCTAGACACCTCACAGACATCTGATTCAAATCTATCAATGTCAGGTTTAACTGACAACAATATGTGTCACATTCAGGTGCCTGGCTATTTCCAATAAAAAAGTCACAAACATTCCCCAGTACCTATTCCTTACTTGTATTTTGAAAATGCATTGTGTTAATTTAATGGATTTACAATGACAATGCCTGAGATTTAAAAAAATAAATTAATTAAAAAATACAAATACCTAGTGTATGTAGCAAAACTCCATGACAATTCTGACTCATGATTGGAAAATTGGAAAATGACAGCGCACACACACACACACACAGACGTCGTGCTTACCAAATTTGCTGCCGTCACCTCAGCGAAAGACAGACCTCGTGGATTAATAAGCACATGATCCTGCTCTTTACTGACACGCACCTGAAAGCAAAAAAGATCATATTTTAAAATCCAAAACTTGTCTGGGTAAAAACGTGAATAACGTAAGTAAAATTCCAACATTAAGAAACATTTGTGATGTAAATACAGTGTATAATCCACCGTATAACAGAATTTGTTGAGCTTGTACAGGAGAAATGGAGATATGAGTGCATTTCTAGCCATTATGATGCCTCTGCAGCAGTGTTTCCCTCATGAATTCATTTTTGTTAAGGTCAAAAAGCCCCTTCGAGGAGCAGTGTGTCAGATTAAGTGGCCTGCGGAGGACGCGAAAGGCCCTCTCTAGAGCCAGTGTTTGGTTTGTCCATTCTGGGCTACTGTAGAAACATAGCGGTGCAACACGGTGGGCTCTGTAGAAGAGGACCCGCTCCCTATGCAGATATAGAGGGTTCATTCTAAGGTAACAAAATCACAACAATTCTTATTTTCAGGTGATGATACACCAATTAAAACTTACTTTTGAAAACAATATTTCATTTCTGCCAAGTCTGTTCTGCTAGATGCCACTAAACTATATACACAAGACCACAGGAGACCAAATTTCTACACTTAAAAAAAGTTCTTTAAGTTGGGTTAGCAGCTACTTAGAGCTGAGAGACTCACCTCACCTGTTCAAGGATACAGGAAACTCTGAACTACAGAGGAAAGCTCCCTTCACTCTCAAAAATCGGTATGTGGGTTGATAAAAACTGACTTTCTAAGCTCTGTCTTTAGGGAAAAATCTGAGTTTTACATTTTGATATCTCAAGTTATTCATCACATATTTCGGTGTGAATTCTCACAATTGGGGAAGATGTTCATATTCACAAAACTGACTTTTCTGAAACCATAAATAATATATGGATTCCAAAAATGCAGAGGTACTCCCCTTTAAGCCTTCCCGGGAGCTAGAGAGCACAAAGCTCACATAAAGATACACAAACCTTGTGTGGCATACGTAAGCAGATGTGCATCGGAGCATGATGGTGAAGTTGTACTCACGGTGATGTAGGAGCTTGTAAAACGAGCCCAGCTGAAGAGGTCAACGAGCCTGTAGAGGCTGGCCAGCCTGCAGCGACTCTGCTTCTCCCCTTTAGCAAAGGATGGAGACTCGATGCCATACAAGTCATTGACTGGAGTCACCATCCCGAAACCTGCCACAAAACATAACATCATCGGTAACTTGCTATGCATTAAAAACACTAAACTTGTATTTTTTTTTAAAACATCTACAAGGATGTTAACATGGTTTGCTTTCACAACATATAAAGCTAAAACATCCCAGGGAGCCTCTGCAGCTGAAGCTTAAAAAAAAGGCTTTTCTCAGAATTCCCGACAAGAAACTGGAGGATATTTTTGGACTGTAATACCATATAAGGCCATTTAATGATACAAGGCTTTATCTTTTACAGTCACTTTAACCTTTTAAAAGAGCCGATCCGCCTCTGTGACGTCACAGACATTTCCTAAAGTGACATTTTCCAAACATTTACAGTTTTCGACAGTCAAACTTTTCTGCTCTAGCCTGCTCTATGACCTCCCCGGAAACATAAGGCATAGAGGTTATGCTAACATAATTAGCATTGCAAACAGCTGTAATTCATTACCAAGACTGGTCATGGGGGCTACTTAATAGAAACATTGACAATGAGGAATGCTGTCAACAACTTTCTGCCTTTTCTGCTGTTTCAGGGTTGTTCAGAGTCACAGGAGTCTGAGAAATCAGCCTCTGACAATGAAGATATTCAGCCTGCATAATGCACGCAGACAGAGTATACACGCTGAATGACAATCAGGCACGAAAGGAGATAGATGGAGGCATTCACACACGCACAAACACACACTCTACAACTCACTGATTGGCGATGTCAAGGGGCCAGCCCCTCCCAAGGTGCTCGCCATGACCAGGTCAGCGATCTGTCTGAGAGCCAGGAGACCTGTGGGGTTGTTGCCCTTCGTCAGCTGATCCTGAATCAGACCTTCCAGCTCATCTTTAAACACCTGCGAAGAAAAAAGTTTTCTTTTTCATTCCGGGAGAGTTGAGGAGAAGAAACACAAACACTCTGTTAAAGCTCTATTAACTTAGCAACTTCTAAACACACAACCCGACCTTAACATCAGTCCAACACCTCCTCGGGATGTGTCGAGGAGCACAGCATGCTCTCCTCCTTATTACAAGTGTAAACAAATCACTACGGGCCACTTTAAAACCTCTTTGTGTGTGCGTAGGCAGGAGGGGGGAATCGTATTAAACCCAACTATAAATTTTTGCCTTCGAGAGCAGCCTGTGAATCTTGAAAACAGCACTATTTTCCTGTGTGCTGCGGCTAAGCTCCCGCATTCTGCTTCATCCGACCACGGTTCCCATGGTGATGAGATAAGTTCCACTTGTTGGGCCTGTTATGCAATCGCAGATCAGTGTGGGCTCGTCTTATTTTCATGCACTTCATGGGCATGTGGTTGTTGCAGCTCCTTGTACTCCATCTAAACACTGCACTGCTCTGTTTATCATCATTCTGGCTTTTATCAAAGATGATATAAGAAAATGCTACAATACAGATATGATGCTGCTTAGAATATGTCCTCTATTTTACCTTTTAATGTTATCAGTTAATCTGTAATAACACTGGTAAGACACCACGGAGATTAAAACTGATATTTCATTATCTAAATACAAAACTGGGGGATTTTTGTGACACATTTCATTGTCGCTGCAGACATTTCTGTTTCTAAGCTTTATAGCAGTTATATTTCAGAATAAACTCAGAGCAGAATGTATGAAATAATCTTCAGATAAACAAGAAAAAAACCCAATGCATTTTAGTCTATCTTAAGTGAAGCCTCTCCAGCTTTAAAAGCATCATTCATTGCTCATACACAGTGAAAGCTTGTGTGTAGGAGGGCACTTATACGGAGCTGCGGGCTACATACAGGACTCTGCAGTATCTGGGTGACCCTCTTCTTCTGCTCCATCATATTGAAGTCCTGCCTCAGGTCTGGCGACATGTTCCTGCTGCGGAGGTACTCGGGGTCACTCTCATCTACGCGGTCGAAGTAGCGCTCCTTGGAATCGTTGCTGGAAAGGGACAGGGTCAGGGACCCGGCTGTCTGCCTCACCTCCACCAGACTCATGTTCCTGCAGAGTCTTCACTTCCCCTGGCCTCTCGCTGGTCCTCTGGAATCTGTATGAGACGATGAAAACACTGCTGCTTACTTCACATTCAGGCTGTCAAGGCAACCGGTGTTGCTTTAATAGAAAAGATATGGGTGCAATGGTGACTCATGTAATTACATGGATGGAGACAAAAGGAGAAGAGAACATTGTCATATGATTGATGCTGCTTTAAAGCTGTTGCTGCGCAAAAAAAAAGGAGCTGATTTAGCCACAGCTGCTGGGAGCATAATGCAAGTATTTTTACAGGATAGTTTAATAACACAGCAATAACCTCTCTCCACACACACACACACATGTATTCATTCCCCATCACTTAATGGGTTTTAGCACCAAAGTTCACTGTCTCTTTCTTCTCTACACAGATGGAGGCCAGCTCATAAAAGTGTGGGATGAAAGCAGCAACAGTTTTTCCCCACTTCTACTGCTCAGCCACAAGCTGTAAAGCATTGTCAACAGTAAACAAAGGCAGGCCTCATGTAAATCAGCCACTCTGAATAGCAGTTAGCACCTTTGGCGCTGCAGTGTTACCTGGACGTGGGGGGCTGGAGGGATACATTAAATTCAGCCACATTACATAAGGCCTAGCAATGCAATAGTTTCAAACAAACCAAACAAAGATAACGCGTTAATTGCTGGTTTTAGAAGTCGCCTCTAATCCACAGCACTCGGTGCATGGCATCAAATTACAACTTTAAAACATTTATAGTAGGAGAAGTAAGACGGGAGGGGGGGATATAAGTTAGTAACCAAGGCTACACTTTGAGACTTCTACAAGTTCATACTCCATTAACACAACGCGAATTAGAAACCACGAGGAGAACTGTTCCTGAAAGTTGAAAAATTACCTGTGGGGGACAAAAGTGCCCAATTCGTGAATTAACTGCCTCCGGACGATGTGATGTCGAATTTCTCCGGCAGAGGCTCCAAAAATGTGTCTGAAGGCAAACCGGACGGTTATTAGTCCCGATACATTGTGGAAAAAAGAAAGAAAAAATGTTGCAGGGCTCAAGTTGCTACAGTATCCAGACAGAGCTGACTGACTGCCTGCTGTGGGTAAAGTAGTGAGTTGAAGAAGAGAGGCTGCATGGAGGAGGATGTGGGTGTGTTTGTGTGGGAAAAAGGAAAAGTGACCATGTGACTTCACTTATCCACCCACCAGGCCTCTATGTATTCAGCGGGACAAAGGAATGGCCACTCAGGCTCAGTTCAGCTTTTTTAAGGCTCCCCTTTCCAATCATACTGTAGTTTCCCTGAATAATTCCTACATGTGCATGTGCAGCGACCTTATTTCTGTGCCATTGTTTTATCTCTTGTGGAATCCCTAATATCCCTGAAGGAACTTGTTATATTGCTAGTTCTTGGTGGAGGATTTGAAGCTGCGTTTGTGATTTTTCGATTAATCTTTTTCCCTCTCTCTCTCCCTCTGCCTCTCTGTCTCTGTACGTGTGATTCATTAACTCCACTGCCACTTCATTTCATAAATAACTGAGACTCCTGTGTTCCCACAGCCGCTCTCAGCTAGAGGTTTTCATCAAAGCTATATGGCCCAGCCATACCAAAACAGAGCACTTCAAAGCCAGAACAAGTGCTTCCCTCAAAAAGTGAGTGCCTCCACCAGAAAAAAAAAAAAATCTAAAACATAGGATGTTTGCACACAGAAAGCAATGCAACACAGATGTTCTCTCGAAGAGCAGATAGGACACTATTATAGACACTATTTCTGATTCTTTTCGTCACATTGCACTTTATCCCACATCCACAAACACAATATATTGTGATTACTTTCATAAACCAACTATATGCATCAATACATATGATGTAAATGGAAGTTTTATAGAGCTGCAACAATTAGTTGATCAATAGAAATTTAATCACCAACTATTTGATAACCGATTAAAGAGAGGTTCACAATTTTTCATGTCTGTTTTAAAATAACAGTCGGGAATCCGCATGAACATTGAAACAGGTTTTACTCTCTGTTATCATTCCTCCTGTTCATACTGGCTATTAGAGGATTCCCTTTAAATGCACTTTCAATTTAAGTGATGGGGGACAAAATTCACAGTCCTCGTTATGGGCAAAAATGTGCTTAAAAGATTCTTTGAAGATAATATGAGGCTTCAGCAGTCGAAGTTAGACAAATTAAGAGGATATCTTGCACAGTTACAGTCTTTTTAGTGAAAAGTTCCCTCTTTGTGACAGCGTTTTCTTCAGCTGCAGTGCAAGTGTAGTAACTAAGAGGGAATTTGGCACTAAAAACACAGTAACTTTGAAAGATATCCACTTGATTTGACTCATTTGCACAACTCATGCGTCATATTAGCTTCAAATAAGCTTTTAAATACATTTTTGCACAGAACATTGAATTTACATTGAAAGTGCATTATGAAGAGATCTTTTATTGGCCAGCAATAACAGGAAGAATGATTACAGCAAGAAAAACATGTGTCAAATGTTCATATGGGCCCCTTGCTATTGTTTTAGGACGGACTTGAAAAACTGTGAACATCTTTTAAACATTTCGAGCCAATTTTTAAGAAAAAACACAAAAATCCTCTGATTCCTGCCTCTTAAACGTGAATATTTTCTGGTTTCTTAATACACTGAATATTGTTGGACTGTTGTGGACATTTGAGGTTAGTTTTTCCACCATTTTCTAACATTTTATAGACCAAACGGTTAATCGAGAAAATACTCAACAGATTAATTGATCATGAAAATAATCATTGCATCCCAAACATTGTTTGTGATACCGACTATACCAGACAATTATTCATCCACTACTTGTTCACTTTTCATGGTAATAATGACCGTCATTGAACGTTATACTTACTTAGGAATCATATCGCACGTAAGTTCAACTAATGATTATAAAGTGATAATAACAGTAGGTAATGGAGCCTCATGCTGGGTTATTTCAGAAAACACTTGCACGCTGCTTTTCTTTAAGTGAATTAAATTAGTTCTCTTCTTGTAAACGGGAAATAAGATCAAGATTAAAGCAAACGCAAAGCTGTGCAGAAGAGAGCAGGGATCCCTCTTATCTTCCTGCCACCTTTAAACTCTTTTCTGCCTTGCTGGTCAGTCTCTCCAGAGTGTATTGCAGCAATATTCAAATGCGCTCCATATCAAGTGAATGCAACTCTGGAATCTCTCATTTTCTCAGCACCCTGCTCCTGCCAACCCACAGAGTTATTACCCCTTTAATCACACACAATCACACACACTCACACAAAAATCTAAATTTTTGGGGAGAAAAAGAGAGAAGGATTGGATCACTGACTGACATATAACAATTCCAGGAAACAGAGTGGAGTCTGGTAGGCGGAGCAGATATGCGGACATATGGGTTGATGTAATGAAAAGCAGAACTTTCTCACTCCAGAGCAGTGTGACCCCTCAAACCCTGAAACCCTGCCTCCCTGTTTCTGGCAGATTTCCCACTGAAACCACGTACAAGCTTAAATGTCTACGCACAAAACACACACACAGACGTAGAACTTCCTCCCACCCGGCAGCCCCCGCATTCTTGCTGACTATTTGAACTTTTCAGAGAGGGCAGTCCATCTTGGAAGCATTGGCCAAATGTCAGGTGTTATTAGTCGACGTCTCATTCATACAGATTACTGTTGAGGATATTGATGTCCACAGATAAAAGCACACCTTTGTCTTGTCACAAACCGGCTACTCCACTGGAAATAGCCTCTGAATGCAGACATGCAAATTCTGCCTGGATAAGTCAATGAAAAAAGAAACATGTGCAATAGAAATAGGGAATAGAGAAAAATTCCCAACATCATTCTTTAGACTCAGACTCTCTTAATTGTCAACCCATTCATATACAAACTATACATTTGGGATGAAATATCGTTTCCAAGGAGCCTGTAGTACAACAGTTAAACAGGTAGACAGTGCAAGACATAAAATACACGAAATAAAACATGAGGACCTAAACTGAACAAATGAGTGCATAACATAATAGTGCAGTGCTGGGGGTGGAGAGGAAGCAGCAGGGAGTTGGGAAGCCTGACTGCCTGAGGGAAGAAGCTGTTGCAGAGTCTGGGAGTCGTGGCCTGGTTGTTCCAGTACCTTCTGCCAGACGGCAGGCAGGTGAACAGTCCGTAGGAGGTGGGAGAGATCTGCAATGGGTAAAATGTCTGTGGTATAGTCCTGTGATTGGTGTGCAGGAGGTTCTGATGAATCCAGGATATGGGATAAATTCAGGAGACTACACCATAGAAAGATCTACATATTGATGTAGTAACTGAAATTTTGGAAACCCAAAAGAAATAAATGCATGACAACGATTACACAAGCTGAACCATCACGTTCATAGGAATATCAGAGCTTTTTTTTCATGGTCGTAGTAAAGTCATAAGGAAGACCTGCCCTCAACTGTAACATGGTAAGTCTACTTTATCAGTTCTTCTTTTCATTTTACTCGCCATGGGTTGAGAGATTCTCCTGTTTCCAACAACCGTTCTGGTATATCAACACAAAGTAGAAAGCAAGCTTAACATGGCTGATAACCACCAACTCTGCGATGGAAACTGAAAAACAAAAGACAACTGAGAAGGAAAAACACTGACAACAACAAACTGCACTTCTTTGAGCAGAGCAGACCCAAAGAAAGAAATGGGAGACTTCAAACTATGACAAGAGATAAAAAATCTAAGCTGACTCTTCAGAAAGATTTGGAGAAGAGAAGGCGAGAGTTGTCAACGTATTGTGCTAGAAGAAGAACCATTGTATGAACCAGAGTAAATCTATGACACCCACCCTATTACGACTGTTTATATGAAATGTGTGTAAACATTTGTTGTGACTGAAAATTTGCTCACAATTAGCATCAAGACTTTCTCTTATATTTGTATGACCTGTCATATTAATGATTTTATTTTTCTTATGATGATGCTATCTTGACACATGTGAATGTGATTAGATTGTAGTGTCATTGGTCATTTGACTATATATATATATATATATATATATATGTATATATATATTTATATATATATATATGCCTTGTTTCCTTCCTGTGGGTATTTGCCTGAGGAAGATGGTTGAAATGTCACAAATAAAGAAAAAGGAGCTGTGATTCAGTGTGTGGGTGCTCCTTGTATCTAACCAGAGTAAATCCACATAAAACCCATAAAGTCATTTTCAGTGACATAAGGTACTGCTGTTAGTTCCACACTGTCATTCTGCACAGATATTATACTAAATACTACAGCACATTATACAAAATATTATGGGAAACCATCAGAGAAAGCCTGAGATGCAGGTTTTAGTTTCTTAAAGCAGAGCTATTCTGCCTATGTGATTTAAATTGCTTTACTAATTTTGCTTCATTTTAATGAAATGTTACAGCTGCCTTAGTACGTTGTGCATTTGTGTGATGAAGGAAAGAATAAAAAGAAATATTAGATTGGATTTGGTTGGCAGGAACTCAATATTAGAAGACTCTAAGGATCAGGAGCACAAAAAAACACAATCAGGACATACACTTTTAACTGAGCTCTGCGACTTTCCAACAAGAAAGTTTCAGTTCAAGCAGAGAATCAAGCTCAGGGGCGGCTCTGGGCCTGTACCCGGAAAGCCCGTTAAGTAATCTATCCATGGTTAAACCTATGAGAAAGACATCAGCAGAAAGCATTACCGTGCTGTGGATGAACTTTGAAAGACATCTGGCACTACAGCAGTATTAATAAAATCTATCTGTTAATCTGTAATATTTATTTGGATGGTACATAAAATGTTGCATGTAGACAAAATCACACAATTCTGTTTATAGAGCCTTAAACAGCACACCAAGTGTTGTTTTTGGGAAGCTCTGTGCAAAACCAGACTAGCATTTCATTATTTTTCATGCCTCATTTTTCCCATAATTCTGGGCTGTTTTATTCTCAGGCCATTAATAGTAATTTCAAGACATGATCAGTGATTATTTGTATTGCAATAACTGGATGACATCAAAGGTTTTAGGTGATGGTATTCTGGTTCGTTGCTTATTATTACACTTAATGACTCCCATTTTAAAGTCAGGTGTTTAATCCAGCCTGTCCTCCCAAGAAAAACGACAGTATAGGTCATAAATTCAGTAGCCAAAAACGGCGTATAGTTACGTTTGAGTGACAGAAGCCATCTGGCGGCTGTAGTAATTATGACCTGGAGAAATGACGCAATTCAAATGACGTCCATATTCGGTGACTAATTTCTGTATTCAGAGGTGGCAGGTTCAGTGGATGGTTAGATAGATGGCAAAAAGTGGTCTTAGCCACAGGAGATCGCTGTTCGCTTCCTGTTTCCAACCACAAGATGGGACAATTTTTTAAAAACTGTAACTACACTTTTCATGGTCTTTACTGATGCCATGGCGGCAAAAAGTGGACTTAGCTGCAGGAGACAGCCGTTCATTTCCCGTTTCCAACCATGAGTTGGGACAGTCTTTTAAAAAAATTGTTGTGGTGTTTACTTTAACCCACACTAAATTTCAAGTGATCATTTTAATCCAAACCATGATCTTTCCCTGACCCTAACCAAGTGATTTTTGGGCCAAACCAGATCTTAACCACAGCGTTGCCACACCATAAAAAACAATTATTTTTTAAAAGGGATTTGTAACCGTTTTGGAAAGCTGCCAACAGAGGCAGTATATTAGAAAACTCCTATGGGTCGTTCTGAGTGCATGGTGGCATATTAGAAAACCCTCCTATGGGTCGTTCTGGAGTGCATGGCGGCATATTAGAAAACACTCCTATGGGTTGCTCTGAGTGCGTGGCGGCATATTAGAAAACGCTCCTATGGGTCGCTCTGGAGTGTGTGGTACAATTGACCTATTTGGTCGTTTAATTATGAGGATGTGTTGCGAAACAGTCTGTCTCCTTCTCTGGAATCTGCAGAATTTCCCATCTGCTGTTCAAGCTGACATGAGGGAAGACGATGGTCTAAATTCAGCCTGTATTCTCAGGCACCACAAATGTCACCACACAGTACTGCCGGGCAAAAAATGCAGGCTGCTTTCAACTGTTTTTACTGGGAACATTGCAAAATATTACCTCTTCAAAAAAGATCAAAAAAGATTTATTGAGACAAGGCTGAAAGTACTGGTAACATTCAGAGCTGAAGATTTACATTTTTATGATGATTAATTAGCAGCAAAAAAAACAAAAAACAAAACAACTTTGTCTGTACCAGCAGGGTTGCCATGGTAACCAATGCTTGTGGTGTCTCTTGTCTGAGGCAAGATCAGGATTGAACGGAGTGGAAGCAGAGTGAACGGGTGCCAGAAAACATCCACTTTTGCAGACAAGAGGGTGGTATCTGCACAGTGCATGAAAAGGAAAACCAAGTCTAGCAGTTCATGGAAGTACAATGAGAACTTATGTTCTCATAAGAGAATATAACACCGGTTACTCTGCCTCCTTGACTGATTGTTCTGTCTTGTAATTGGAGCACAAGGTAAAAGGTCATTGTATTTCCTAATTAGCCAAAGCCATTCTGTGTAGAGATTGAAATCACCACTGTTTCCCCTCCAACTACAGACATCTATGAAATATTGGCCATAACCCTTTCAGAGTTTAGCCAGCCCTCCCAGATATCCATCTCTGGTAATTATACTTTAGCCACCGAGGGGCCCCTTTTTTAATAAACTCAGTCACCCTTAACTCTGAGTACAAGCTAAATTGTGTGAAACTGTTGAGATCAAGATAGATAACATACCAGTGACCACTGGGAAGCTTAATTTTTGTTTAATTCTGTGTAATGCTATTAAAAATGTCAAAATATTTAAATATTTTGCAGCAGTTTCAGCATTTTTCATCCCCAAACAGCTGCACATTTTCTAGACCCCAAAAATCTGGATTTGATCATGGATCACATTTCACATTTATCCCTTCGACGCTCTAAACATTCACAGAGAGTAAATGTTCTTGACCCTGTTGTCTTTGGGACTTTTACCTGTCTGCAGACGATAGAACTGAATTGATATATTTCTGGTCAGTTGCTCGCTAGTCTTTGCACCGTTTGTATGACTGATCAGAGAAAATACCAACACTGCTAAACTCCTGTGAACGGTCCATCTCCAAAACACAAGAAAGGTTACTGAACACAGACGGATGTAGCTGCATCTGCTCAACTGAAAACAAGACCTTCCCTACACTATTCCGGTTTTCCAGGAATACTGTATATTAAAATGCACATTTGCATTAAACCGAACCTGCTCTTGAAGCTTTTACAACAACCTGATGGTGAAGGTTGGAGGGAAAAGAGAAGTTTTTTTTTATTTTTGCTACAAAACAATGCCATTGTTTTGACAACTTCACACAGAATATATCTCATCACAACTTGCTAAAAATGGTCCCGCTACACTCCCACAGCAGGGTGGGTGGCAACAACACAGCACACTTTGAACCTGAAACAATTTACATTGTTACAGTTGGAGTGGTGCCTTCACAGCTTTCGAGTGTAGTACTGCATCAGAACACACACACACACACACACGTAATCATACACATACACACACATTGCAGTGGTGTTGAAAGAGACAGACTTTGTTTACCTAAGTGGAGGAATTGGCTGTGGTCCCTACTGTTGTTGATTTTGGATGGCCTCCATGCTGGATATCTAGTGGTTAGTGTGAGGTTCACTTTAACTGAGGCTGAGGTAGCGGTCTGGCTAACAAATCCCTGGTATGTTGTCACATTCAAATCAAGACTGTGGGAAAATGAAGTGGTGATAAACCACTCACGTTTATGCTAAAAGCTGACATTTACTACAAACATAAAAAAAAAAATCCAAATTCAGCTTTTGGGATTTTATTGAGTGCAATAAAAGAATGCCATTTATTATGACATTCATTCAGCGAGGACGTGATGACCGACTGATGGTAAAACTTAATCTAACATAAAATTCACAAAATGAAAACTGTGTAAAAGTGTGAACTGAAACAGGAACAATCTATTGCATGGGTGAAAGGGTTTGGGTCATGACCTGCCTTTTCTGTTTTATGGCTGTCTATAACTCACATCACCAGGCACACATATTATGAAATCCTGTGCCGCCCCAACCCCACATCTAAAGTCAACAAATGCTTGTTCAGAGTAATGTTTCTAGAGGTTGACATTAATAGAAAGCAGCTGTTAGAAGCCTCTGCAGCTGGAGTTGACGGCGCAGCTGCAGGCAGGCCAGTTAAGCAGTGATCTACTATAATGTTATATCTATTAAAGAAATAATGCACACAGTAACCATACACACAATTTCTTGATATTATATATACTTACAAAGAAAACTGTTTCATAAAAAACACATATCAGAGTATGTTGCAAAGAAATTCCATTCTCATGGATCATAAAGTGTCCTATATCTGCTATCAGAATACTAAATATAACCTTTACTCTCCAAAAGCTTCAAAGCCCACAGATCACAAAATTGCACCATGCCACATAATTTATTTGCTTTTATCTGAGATCAAGCGTATGCCTGATTTAACAGATAAAAAGGTAAAAAAAAAAAAGAATACAACTTACAGTGTTGGTGGGTTTCACACTTATCCTGCAGGAGAATTCTTCACGTTTTGCTTCAAACTCCCACAGTCTCACTAGTTGCTAGATAGCTGTTTACATTATCACTTTGAAGAGGGTCATCTGGTTTTTCCCTGAAGAGAGGCAACTGCTGCTTTGCCTCTGATCTCCTAAACTCCCTCGGCTCCTCTGTGACAGCGGCTGCCTATTCTCACAGGAAAGCAAGGGAAACTTGTCAGAGGAGGTTCTGAAGACCAAGCTTGCAGATGGGACTGGACTGGACTGAAAAAATGGGAGGGACAAGCTTCCACCCCCAATATTTTATTATATAAAATATATATATATGGATATAATGTGTCCCTTCTTCTGTGATTCTGGCTAATTTCCCTAAATCACATGTGATTTTAAAGCACTTCCATAACTGCTGGATCCTTTGAAGATAATAACCAAGGTTTTATTGAGCAGAAATGACTTGCTACTTCTGTATCTAACTATAAATGGAGGAAAACTGCAGCAATCTCCTGCCAATAGCTCTGTGAGGCATATTTTTCCTCTGCATATTGAGTATGGCTCATGCTCTAAATTTTGCTGTCGAGGAGGACATTGCACACAGTGAATGCTTGCCCGCTATCACCTCCTCCCACATACTCTCTTACAGTGAATGAGTAGGATATACTGCTCTCCCTCTTTACTGCGCCACCTGAATACATCAAGCGTCTGAAGAGTGCATGCTATTGCTTTGGAGAATGTAGAAACGATAATTACACGCATTAGGTGGTGAGTTGCCATTTTGATAGAGTATAGAAACAAATGCACTGTGGTGATAAATGACGAAACAGTATATGTTGTAGACAGCAAAGCTTGCATGCCCATTATAAGTGGATCTGGGTGCAATTTGTCTTGCACTGACAACAAGAACCACCAAGAGTGTGAAATATGTTAATGCAGATTCCAGCTCATAGTGTGGATAAGAATTTGTTGTGATTTCTGTGATAGCTGTAAAATTTATGTTCTCATGAAATGATAGTATCCATTTAATGAAAATCCCAATCTGCTTTGGAAGGGAAACCAACAGGAAACTGTCCGCAGATGATTTTATTTGAGTTGGCAGCAGCTGATGAGTTAAATTTAGACATTTCTCTTTTTCCCACCCACTATGCTGTTGTTGTTGTTGTCTTTGCACAGACTGATAAAACATTCATTTCCTGAGCTTTCTGCAATCGTGGAACCACACCCACAGGACGTCCCTGGTCAAAGAGCTCAGTCAAAGAGTTCACCCAGTGAGGTCAAAGGTCACGGTCCAATGAAGACAAATTATTAAAATAAACATCCATATGGTGAGGCCTCAAAAACTTCCTCCATAGTGCCATAACTTTGAGGAGTTATTGCCTTTCTTATACCATATACCTATCAACACACACACGCACGCACACACGCACGCACACACACGCACGCACACACACACACACACACACACACACACACACACACACACAGATAGGACTGAGAAAATTTATGATATGATTGTCAAACAATATTCCTACACTACACTGCCATCTAGTGAGGACTCGGCAAACAGAATGACAGTAAAAGATGTCACTTCTCCTCCTCATGTCACAAACACTTCTGTGCTCTCTTTCTCTCTCTCTCTCTCTCTCTCTCTCTCTCTCTTTCTCTCTCTCTCTCTCTCTCTCTCTCTCTCTCTCTCTCTCTCTTGCTCTCTTTCTTATTTCATTTTTGGACAGGCTGAACCAACTATCTGGAAAATCAAGAAAATAAGAAGCTCAGGGCAGTGGAGGCAAAGAATGTCACTCTGTGGCTGGCAGCTGTGGGGCCTGAGCTTCCGTGCCTTCAGATTTGGGCAAAACAAGCATTTGTGTCCATGAAGAGCATTTGTTAGATACTCTGTGGTGTTGACATGCAGGGGATAGTGGAACCACAGGTACAAATTTCAAGTTATTTCCATGACTTGATTCTATTTGATCAGGACTCTTCAATTGATTTAAATTCAGGAAATTACAAAAAACTGACCCATAATCACTAGCAATGTTGTGTATTCAAACGTAGCATGAACTGACAGACTGTTATATCAAGTAATTCAGATGTTTAATGTAATGATACATGTTAGAGAAGTCGAGCTTCAACTGTACTATGCAGAGAAAAAGTCTTCATACAAAAACACCTTTTAATTCAATATTAAAGACTTGTTTTCATAGCAACTGTAACACCTGAAAATAGCTTTTATTTAGCCCCAGTAACCTTTGAATATCAGATTAATGAGTTTTTAAGTCTAAACATCGGCTCAATACATGAAGGATCTTCTTAAGGTCACAGAGAAAAGTGGTGACATGATCACAAAAATTGGCTACAAGAAGACATCATGCAGCAAATAAGGGAATATGTCAGGTATGTTGATGTAACAGATATGACAAAAATGACAAAATAACTCCGCTGCAGTTTCATCTGACATAAAGTAGGGGTTATATAAGCTCCATGAAACCTTGAAATGCATGGAGGAAATTAATGAGAAAACTCTTTGAGGGCTAATTAAGACCAGACTGAAATTATTTTCCAGTAATAGTTCTAATGTCATTTGCTCAGTGCAATAAGCAAAAAACAGAGGAAAGTGGAATAAGTAGCATTTCAATGAGGTATTCAGCACTGACGACAAAATGCGATGTGATAGTCTTTTAACAGGCTATGAAACTAAAGGAGTCAAAAAAGCCATGCAAGTCAAGAGGATTTTCAGCAAGAATTTTAAAGAGGAAAGCATTTGTACTAGCGACTGCGACTTGTCAGAAGCACTGGCATCAAACCTGAGCAGCACGTCAGAACGTGAAACCAATCACACACACTACTGAAAAGCTGATTTGTGTAGCGCATCACCTTAATCTTGCAGTGGGAGGATGATCATCTGATAGTTGATGGTTTTGACAGATATAGTGTGGGACAAATGAGGTGCCTCTTATCAGGAAGAAACATTGGAGATGAGGGTTCTGGTTCTTTCTTGAGCTTCTTTCACTTTGGCAACAATACAAGCATGCACCAGCAGTGTTTGCCTCTGCTGCTGTTACTTAGCATGGAGCCCAGCAGTTTGTAAATAAATCAAGGCTTCTCTCTCGGGGCTACATGGCTACGGCCTTTGTATTCAAGAGTCTTTGCAGCATGTCATTCTTGTGTTGCACTCTTGTCATTTAAAGCACTTGCCAAAATGTTTGATGTCGCTCTGGTCATTTACACACCACCAGTTCCTTGGATGGCATCTGTACTGAAACACACAGATAGGATAAAAATGTTAATCAGATTCCTCTCATTGACTGGCTGGACTGCTCTTGGCTCCCTCCACCCCCTAAGAGTTCAGTGGCTGCCCTGCTCACCACAGAGTAAAAGAAGAACGCCTCTGATCTAAAAAGCAAAGCCCGACTGGAGTTTCGCTCTGTGCTGGAAGAAGGATAGCGTGCTGTCAGACCAAATTCCCATGTACTTGAAAAGGCTGTCTCAGGCACAAAGCAATTAACTGTTGTTGTGGTTGTGATGGAGCCAACTGGGATGCACTTTGTCCTTAATTATGGATAGATTTAGTTCTTTATTGATTTTATCATAACTGATGGCATAATTCTCAGCCTTCGTTTTATATCATTTTTCCTGTGTATATTATGTTTAGCCAGGGTTCTCCTGCAATATTTGGAGAAAGAGAAAAAAAGCTATTCACTCATGGGATTCATTACCTGTGTGTTCCAGGTAATTTGCTTGACAACAGCACCATCGCATTAATATTTGAATAGTAGACGACTCACTCCTAAAATGACCCAAGATAGCCTAATGGCAGAGATAGTGTAATTTCCTTCTGCAGCACCATAATAAGACAAAAATAGCCCCTATTTCATTAAACAATTATGCCTCTGTCATCCCAAACAATACCAATGGACTTAGACAGGCTCAGTCAGAGGCACTTTTCCCAACTCTAGCATGAGGCACTTTTCCTAACTCTAAAACTTTGGCTTAACTGAATTCTGTAAAAAAGCTCGTCATTTCATCACCTACCTCACATCAGGAGCCGCCCTCAAACTCCCTTCATTTAAATGGGGACCCTACCTTCACAGTGCACGCACATACACACACAGAGTCACACAAACATAGTCTCATACATATATTACCCTCTACACTGCGCCTCAGATTGACAAAGCCAGCTAGTTTGAGGAGCCACAATATCTCCTGAGGTGACTCCAAACCGTAATTACCCCAGGAACAGAGGCATAGATGGATATCTAAGACAGTGTCTCACTGAGTGCTGTGCTGCCTCAGAATCCCTGTAAGGCAATTACTACTTCTGCAAAGAATCAGGAGGCAGGGGTAAAGAAAGGAAAGCAAACTTCATTATAAAATGAAAAGCATTAAAAGCATATCCCCTCCTGTAATCATCATTTTCTTGTCTTACAGCTCTCCAAATCTGGCCGAAGCCCAGACTTACAGAGGCATTAGACCTTGTAGTATAAAACTGAGAGGGATTTAAAGACTGCAAAGCCTCGCCAACAATTACACCCATAGACATCATTCCTATCACGTCATTCATAAGTTAAATTGATTCCTCGACCCTGCAAACATACCTTTAGGATTTGGAATCAAGCCTCTATCTCCCTTAAACTCATAGTTATGGATTAAAAACAATAACTGCCTAATGGTGGAAATCCCCGATCTGGAGCACTACCAAAATGCAATCAATTGTTCTTTGGCTCAAGGCCTATCTGTCCAGCTAATATCATGTGAATGCATTTGTACATTTGGGGATGTCTGGTCAAGAGACAAACATAATAACAAAGAGGCAAAGACATAAGTGTTAGTGAAGGTAATAAGAGAGCTGATTTGAGATAAATGTTTAACACATGCTGAGAAACTTTCTATATTTTCTAGGTCAGTGGCTCTAACATTGGCTTTTAAAATATAATTATTTTCTAGTTATTTCTAGAAGAATAACAAGGGAATGTGTCATTAAAAGTTGCTTTCACTGACTTTTAATGACTGAGATGATGATGTGGATGATCACTCCTCTGAGAGCTGTAATACTTTGATATGGCATATAAGTTGGCTGTAAGAGTGATACGAGAACTTTCTAATGTAAAACAGTGTTGAGAAAGAATTTAATGTTGGGGTGTGTAAAGCATGTTTTCTCAGAAATGGTGTAATCTGTTACCTTTTTTTTATTACTGTCCCCAGGGGGCTCAATCATTTGTTTGATCTTCCTGGTCTTTTTCAAAGGAACAAAAGTATTTGTGATCTGAAACACCACGCTGTGTTATTCACATAACAGTTGGGTCATTTGAATTCATATCTGAGAGATCAAAAACTGTTTTCAATGAGGTTTCAGCTGATGGAAAAATAATATTTTAGACTTCAGTGTCCTCTCAGCACCTAAGCTTTGAATAAACATATCTCTCCTTCTTAGATGAGATGTAACTGCAGAAGCAATTACTAAAAAACTTTGTCTCTTGGTTATTTTCTCCCCAAGATCCTTGGAGAGACTGTTCAGACTATTAATCTACACGTGTGCGTCAGCAGAACATGTTCAGCTTGCACCTGAACTTGATCCCTGGGTGGCCCTTGATTTAATGATCAGTGAGTACTTCCAGGCTTTTAACAGTGCAGGACGACATAATGTCACTGTAGCAGAACCATTCAGCTCTGGGCTGCATTTAGTGAGGGGGGCACAGACATAAATGGCTAATGTAATCTGCCGTGTTTTGTTTTAGAAGTATGATTATGGCAACACTTTTCAGCACTGGGTCTGTTAAGTGAGGACTACTGTTAAAAAAATATGAAGTCTTTTGGATGTAAGGTTGAATCAACTCCCCTTCTGTGGTTCTGATTTAAAAAGATTAAAAATCCATGCTAGCAGCTCTGTGAGGCTGTACTTAGACATGGTGATGCTTTGTGCTAAATTGTCAGCAGGCTAACATGCTCACAATGACAATGCTGACATAATGTTTAACATTTGCTAATTAGCACTAAACACAGTGTACGGATGAGGCTGATGGGAATTTGTTTAGTAGATATATGGCCATAAACCAAAGTAATCTTTGATCTGATGATGGCTCTGGATGTAAAGTTGGAGAAAGTTACAATTCATCCTGAGGGGGACATGAAAGTCTGTATCAAATTTCATGGCAATCCATTCAACAGTTGCTGAGACATTTAATTAAAAACCAAAAATATCAACCTATTATTATCGTGGCACTAAAGGAAAAGTCATGGGATCACCAAAGTAATTAGGATGCATCTTCTGGGGACCATGAATACCTGGTAAAAAATGTTATGGCTTTCCATTAAATAGTTCAGTCTGGACCAAAGTGATAGACTGACCAGCATACCGACATTACAACCCCTACAGCCATGCCACTAGGGTGGCTAAAAACCATGATTACTTGCATCTTTCTTTGTGGACCCTCCATCAAAGTGGAGTCTGACACCAGGTTGCAACACCGGGTGAGTCATTTTGAGGCAATTCAGTGTTCACTTCCACTGGGTTTTTATGTTCTGACCAACAAAAGCTGCACCGGTGGAGAGGAGGTGCTGGGCCACCGTAATCAAATTCAGTCTGACTTGTCAACTTTAAACTTTAAAGATGAAAGCAGAGAGGGTGTCACATACTTTTTAGGGTAGAAAATATGACCATCAATGCAGAGTGGAGCAAACAGTCTCCTGACTTCAAACTTCACTTAACTTTGGCCACAGCTGACAGTTTCGGATCCAAGATACAATTCATCTCTGAAAACACAGTGTTGTACACACTCAAGAGGAAATGAGAGAATAGGCTTAATCATTTTGTCTTACATTGAAAAGACAGTTAAACCATGTGTGAAACCCTTCAGTATCAATATTCTGGAGGTTTTCATTATTCACAAAGCAATTGTTGATGCAGCTGAATTTTCCACTATGTAACAGATTGCTTTTTCATACTTGATAAAGAGCTGGACATAAGGTTATTATATCTGTGGCAGAATGTATTCTGAGGTATTGTTCAACAAACACAAAGAGTGAGTTAAAATACAATGTGGATAAATTTGTCAGGGTGCATTATCAGACAATGCTAAATCATCTTTCAGAAAACTCTCTCTGTCCTCAGGAACATTAGCGACGTATTGTGTTTTCGATGTCATAGTTCAAGACAACAACAGCAAAATAAGATCTTTTATATGCTATTGTATCTCAGCATCTCAACTACAAACTGTATACTGCTCAGTTTTTAAATTGCAAAGGCATACTGTGTGGCCATGTACAAGATTTAAAGGACTTATGCCTCAGAAGGATTTATTTGTCTTTGCTCTTATCTTTCATCTTTAATAGGATGGACTGGTGGCATAGGTGTCACTGGTGTCTTAACAGGTCTCCCTAAAATGTCGATCAGACAGCTGCAGCTTTTTCACAACGCTTCTGCTAGAGTTCTCACTAACACCAATAAAGTGAAACACATCCCTCCAGTTCTCAGTTTTGAATTGATTTAGAAAAACACTGCTATTGGTTTTGTAAAGCACTGAGTGGAAAATACATTTCAGATCTGCTGCTACGTTACGAACCATAAAGACCTCTCAGGTCTTCTGGGACAGACTTCCCAGAAAATTATGCTTCAACTCTCATTTTTTCAAATCAAAACTTTTAAATCCAACTTTCAGTTTGCCCCTGCTTTTTATTAAATCAACTGTAATTACTACTACTGTAATTACTGTATTTTTTATTGTCCCGTTTAAACTGTTCATTTGTATCTTATTTTTTAAAATCTTCTATTGTCTCTTCTAATATCCTACTTATATGTGTCTTTTTTATACCACTTTGTGTATCTTTTGTGCCTTTTCTTGATGCCTTTTTTTATGACTTTTATGATGTTTATTACTTAAACTCACCCTTGCTTGTCTAGACACCAGTAAAAAAAGTTTGTAGTAATCTAAAATATATCTTTTATCTTCCTTAGCCTTGGTGCAGTTTAGTGTATCCACAGCAAATATGTCAATATGTTTTGAGATCACAAGACTTTTCATCATCTGACCAATCCTTCAGGCAAAATGTAAATTTAAAGTTTATAAAGTTCACACTGATTATATGATTTTGATTATGGATTATTTAATCTTTCAAATGCCTGGCTGCATACCTAAATGTTCCTGAGGATAATAAACATAAAGTTGAAGTGAAGTATGGTGATCTTTTCCCATTAATTCTTAGGAGTTAGTTGGCAATGTGGATTGTTTTTAATCAACATCGGAAAGCCTGTTTTTACAGACTGGGGTTCATTGACATTGTGTGCTGCTCTGTGTGTAGTGTACCTGTCTTTCTTTTCATCAACTCATGCAGCACTTTGTATGGCTCGCATTAGAAAGGCACTGTAGAAATGGATTGAACCTTATATTTACTACAGCTTTTATACATAGTCTCTTGCTGCACTCTCCTTTGTTTTATACTGACTGGAGAAAGAAAGATATAAAAACCTGAGGAGATCTTTCCCGATAATTTACAATAATGAATGTAATAGATGGAAATGAAAGGCCTTTTGGCTCATGAAATATAGCCCAGGTACCTGGTGCTCTTGGTTGTCATTGTCATTATCACAGAGGGATACGGTTAAATGAAAGAATTAAGGTCATGACTTCAGTATCTTGGCTCTGATTCATGTTAGCCATGCTGTCCTGGGATTTGAACTGTAGCTCTTTGAAGACCAACTTCAATCATTTTAATGAGTTCATCATATCACTGCTGCTGACTGCGATGTCCCTGATGTCACTGCAGGGTCCAAACTAAATATATTCTATTGTTGTAACCATTGATTTTTTTTCCCCTCTGATACATTCATTTTTAACGAGGCGGGTCCCCTCCTTGCTCCTTAGAGACAATCAAAAAATTACACGCATACAGTACAATCCCCAGTGGTGCTCACACACATCACAGCTCAATAGGTTAAAGGTGAATAAAATCCCAAAAGAGGCCAAAAGAAACACTGCACTCTTCACAATGTACTCTAGTATCACCAAAACAATGCTCTCTTCTCATGGAGATAATCATCACGTAAGTCGATCACATGGATAGGTACATGAAATCAGCACAAAAGGTTGCCTCCATTTTCCCTGTCTCCTAGAAATGTATGCCACCAATTTGTTTTACCAAATACTGTACCAGTCAAAAGTTTGGATTCTAGTCATTCAGTGTTTTTATTATAATTCTTTTTTTTTTACTATTTTCTACATGGTAGAACAAGACTGAAGACATCAAAACTGTGAAATAATACATACGGAATAATGGAGTAAAGACAAAAGTGTTAAACAAACCACAATATGTTTCATATTTTATATTCCTGAAAGTAGCCATTGTTTGCTTTGATGACAGCTTTGCACACTATTGGCAATATCTTGCCCAAACGCAGCACACTGACACAGGGAAGAAGTTTAAAAAGGTTTATTGCACAACTTAGATCTATCGATATGAATGAAGGAAGGTGGTGGGTGTGAGAGGCAGAAGAGCACTGGGGACTGAGGGCCAGATGAGCTAAGCGGAGCAGCAGGGAGTGAGTCAACCTGTGGCTGAGCGGGCAGGAGTGGAGAGCTTGAGATGGCGGTGGAGAGTGGGCAGGCAGACAGGTGATTGGAGGGGAGCAGAGCAGTGAGCAGGTAGATGGAGGACTGGGTAGTGTGCGTGGCTGTAGAGGAGTCTTGGCAGGCAGGCAGATGACTGTTGAACAGAGCAAGCTGGCTGGCACACAAGGAGGAGTTTTGTAGCACAGGGAGACAAAATACACTAGAAAATTGGCCTGAGCATCTGACTACCACTATGGGTGATGGAACGATCTGGCAAAGACTGGAAGGAGAGCCCATAGCAAGCTCTTTTTTTTACATTTAACAGGTAGACTGGTTATATATTGCAGATATCCATGATTCAATTCTACCTAGTCAAAATGAACATTTCAGATATCCACAATGACATTCTTCCTAGGACAAATGACGTCACTTTTGCCATTCCTGTGTATTGGGCTTTCAATTTCAGATATCCACAATTACATTTTTGATATATAGAATGAACATTCTGATATCTGCAATAGAATTCTTACTATGAAAAACTCCCATTTCAGATATCTACAGTCAAATTGTAGAACTTTGAAAGTTTCTTCAATTGCAGTCACAAAAACCATCAAACGCTGATGAAACTGGCTCTCACCAGGGTTGAGGGTTGCCCCAGGAAAGGAAGACCAAGAGTGACCTCTGCTGCAGAGGATAAGTTCATTAGAGTTACCATCCTCAGAAATCGCCAATTAACGGCACCTCAGATTAGAGCTCAAATCAATGCTTCCCAGAGTTCAAGTAGCAGACACATCTCAGCATCATCTGTTTGAAGGAGACTGCATGAATCAGGCCTTCATGGTCAAATTGCTGCAAAGACTACTACTACTGAGGGAGACCAATAAGAAGTGAAACTAGTGGAAATCTGTGCTTTGAGATTTTTGGTTCGTGAGACACAGAGGTGAATGGAGAGTATCTGCATGTGTGGTTCCCACTGTGAAGGATGCAAGAGGAGGTGTGATGATGTAGGGGTGCTTTTATGGTGACACTGTTGGCGATTTATTCAAAATTCAAGGCACACTTAACCAGCATAGCTACCACAGCACTCTGCAGCGACACGCCATACTATCTGGTTTGTGCTTAGTGGGACCATCATTTGTTTTCAACAGTACAATGACCCAAAACACACCTCCAGGCTATGTAAGGATTATTTGACCAAGACGGAGAGTGATGGAATGCTGCATCAGATGACCTGGCCTCCACAATCACCCGACCTAAACCCAACTGAGATGGTTTGGGATGAATTGGACTGCAGAGTGAAGAAAAAGCAGCCAACAAGTGCACAGCATATGTGGGAACTCCTTCAAGACCTTTGGAAAAGCATTTCATGGGACTACCTCATGAAGCTGGTTGAGAGAGTGTGAAGAGTGTGCAAAGCTGTCATCAAGACAGGTTTGGTTAACACTTTTTGTTTACTACATGATTCCATATGTGTTATTTTATAGTTTAGTTTAGTTTAGTTTAGTTTAGTTTAGTTTAGTTTAGTTTAGTTTAGTTTAGTTTAGCTTAGTTGTTTAGTTAAGATGGAATTTCAGCTGTTCTTTAAAATGTATTCTGCCCTTAATTTCTTTCTTTAATTTTCCTCCCAAAAAGATTGTGGGAGGTAAGGAGTTCCATATTGCCATAGCTATATACATAACTGTTTTCTTCATTGCATAAGATTTAGGCATAGGCACTGTAAAATTCTCCATTACCACCTGCCCGGTAGAATAGTTATGTCCATTATTAGTGTAATGAATTAATTTGTACAAACAATTAGGTTTTTTGTTGACACAGATAAAAAAATGAGACTAGCCAGCAATCTTTGTTCTACCATGAGCCATCATAGGCATTTATGCATATGTAAGGTACTGGACTTACTTCTTTGCTGCACTCGACCACACAGCAGGACAATAGTCAAGACGAGATTAAAACCAGTGCCTGGATAACCTGGACCACAGAGGCTGATGTTAAGAACAGCACATCAATAATTTTCAAAATTTTTTGGGGATACAGTACCAGTCAAAAGTTTGGACACACTTTCCCATTCACTTGAATGAGACACACTTTCTCATTCAAGTGAATGGGAAGGTGTGTCCAAACTTTTGACTGGTACTGTATGTCGGGACCATACAGTGGTGGACCACATCTGCCATCCGAAGAAGAAATGCCAAAAAATAAACCCAATTCAGGTGGTATTACAAATTGCAAAATTTGTTGCAAATTAGTGGAATATCAATATACTGTCTAGCTCAGAACATGAACCAGATATGTTTTAAACATTTTTGTTAATGCATACATTTTCTGTATCAACTTCATTTCTGCATAAATTGACCCCGCACATGGCCGTGACCATGCAGGATGACAGGCTGGTTCATGCTAATTAAACAAACCAATCACTATCACATATGAATGTAATGTAGGTAATTATAAAGATGATTCAGTCCTATCGATGCTACCCATGCTTGTGTTAGACCAGACTAGACAAGCATATTCACACACACACACACACACACACTAGCAAACTCACCTTGAGTTTGTAATCTGATCTTGACACAGCACTGAATTAGCTTCAAATTGTCTGTCATGACTTACAGTGTTTGACAGCTGCTGTCACTGATACTTTTATGAGCAGAATTAATGGCTTACCTGCCTTTAAATGACTTAATCAAAACCCCCATATGCCTGGAATCTAACAAACAAATGAATCATTTCTGACTGCACCACAATGCAATTAAACCATCATTAAGGCTCTAATTTTCAAAAATAATGAAATCGCAACCTTAAGATGCTTCACTTTTGATTGATTTCTTTACATCAGGGCAGTATACTCAGACACTTTAATCAAGAGCTACATACTTTGAAAGTGACAATGATTTTGTTTGTGTGGCTTTTTTCTCCTTTTCACAAAAGATCTGTTTGATATCATTGTAGAACAACCCAGACAGCATTTCTTTTTGTTGCTTAAGCACACCCATGTGAATGTCATATTTTATTTATAACATCTGAAAAGTGTGCCACAGAGAAGGCTCAGCTTCCTACGTCAGGCTTCAAAAAACTGGATGGTGCTCATAAAAGTTTCAACTCCTTTCAGAATGGAGACTTCAGACATGTTGTCTTTAATTATTTCATTTCACATTGAAAGTTTGAAAACATTCACTGCACATCCAAAAATGGGAATATTTCTGGGTGCACTCTGAGGGTATCCCCTTCTGGACCTTCCATCTCCATTCATAAATCATAGAAGAAAGGTTTGGCAAGGCAATTCTCTGAGTTTTTCCCTGAGATTCGATTCTTGTTTCTGTCAGATGTAAGCTAACTTATTACATGCTAACTTTTCAAACCCCTCATGGAGAGTGTAAATGTCAAAAAAAATGCCAGTGTTTTTCACTGCAGGGGCCGATGGGCTACTTCAAAGTCACATTCCTAGTGCATCTTTCTTCTACAAAACTTGCAGCTAACGGGTCTCTGAAGATTCTCATCTGGATTTCAGATGAAATTATAGTTCTTTGAATCACAAACCAAATGGAAATGGATGCATCTTTGTGAAATTGTTGTTTAGACTGACACTAATAGACCCATTTTTATGTCACACGGAATTCTGTTCAGTTTTAGTGTCCACAAATGTATCAGCCATGAGATATGTAGGAACATAATAATGCTGCAATTCATCATTAGGAAGACTTTGCCCCAAAATTTGTAGCTTTGATGCCAGCAATATTTCCAATGCTGTCACATCAAAAATGTTCTGAGCAGCCACTGAACTCTGATTGTCTCCCATGTGAGATGCTTGTACCTCATTTGTGACATGTTTTTTTTATTTCAGTCTTTCACAACAAAGTATAGCAGTGAAGCTGTATAATGATGAGGTCATGCGGTTAAATAAAGTCTCAGTGTCATCACACTAACACTGAATACTAATGTTTCCATTAATAGACAGTCTATTGACGTCACAGTGTGACTTCTCACACAGATTAATTTGAACCTACATAAGGTTTGTGAATACATTTCTAATGGCCTTGACAACTGTCTCTTCTCTCACACCTCCAATAAAACTCAACTGAGGAGTATGCAAGCCTTTGTGTGTGCTTTTCACAGAGGCAAATCTCAGAGGAGCAGCGGTATGTTGTGCTATGACAGTTGAGCCTGGGACGTCGAAGTCTCGCACTCTTCTTCTTTTTCTTTATCTTTCTTTTTTTCTTCCCATGGCTACAGAGAATAGGCTGAGTCTTCCCAATTAGCAGATTTCTGAAGAGGTGTTGTGACAGTCAGGGAATACAATTTACAGTTGTTAAAGCTTATCTGAAGTCGCTGTCAGTGTCTAACAAAGATAATATGAAGCTTGATAATAATCCAGAAACCTGTATGAAGTAAAGTATTGTGATGATTGATTAGACATGTTTGGATCAAAGGTGGTCTAATCCTTACAGCACATCTGTCCAAGCTGCTTAAACAACCCCCCTGTAATTGCTGTCTGCTGCCAGATAATGTAGACCAGTCACAAATCACACCTGCCCATTGTAAACTGGTTGGGGACCCACACAGCTTAGCTGAAAGCAGGAAGAAAGTTTACAATAGAGAGAGTGAGAAAAAGAAACGTGACATTGGTTCTGTTGTTTCCAAGGAGCGCTGTGACTCCATTTACTATTATCTGACAGGAGACAATGAGCAATGTGTGGATAAAAAACGGAATGTTGAAATTTCACAGATCTCACAAAGTTGTCTTATGGAGTGTGTTCACTAAAACTGCGTTCACTACTTGTAGCAGATCTTTTTAAAAGTGGCTTTATAATACCAGTATTTTCTCATTGTTTGTCAGAGAAAAAAGACTTTTTCTTCCACATACACACCACGTCTGAATCAAATATGGAGGTGATCTTATTGTACCTCCGGGTCCACGCTGTGAGGCAGCCGCTATCACATCTTGCCAGTGGCATCGGAAGCAAAAATATCTGAAGTATTGATTTCTAATGGTGGCTATAATCTTAAATGACAGCTCTCTGTGAATGCCATTATGTGAAAGCTGCTCCTATGAACTCCATTGATTAATTTTGTCTTTTGAAATGGCAGCTGTGGGTCTGGTAAGTATATTTCTTTTAATACTGATACAGAGAGTCAATATGTGGCCTTCTACAATATTGTTCTCCGCTTTCTCAGTCAGCTTTTTTCTCCACTCAGAGCTCAGTGTATCTTGGCAATGATGTAGCCTGATAAAGCAGGTCTGTCAATATAACACACACTGACATGTTCTCAATAGAGTAACTTCAATTTCTCTTTCTTCATATGCCATTCATGACAGTCACCTGCATGCTGATGACTTCTTCCTACAGATTTGTGTTGCCAAAGAATTGTAAATGTGAGCACTCACAGTTGCAGCTAGAGTTTGGCAAAGTATGCTGCAGTGCAGACCAGCTCTTTCTAAGAACTGGGGGTAGCAGTGAAAGGACTGACCTATATGAAAGCACCTGTGTATTTTAGACCTTCAAGGCACTAAATTAAAACCTTCATAAGTGAAGATTGACAGCACAGTTTCCGTCTGTGCTTGGGGATTCTTGGGGAAGTGCTGCCAAATGCTGTACCTGCGTCCCTGAGCTGCAACGAAGGGTCAGCGTTGGAGGTGGCCACCTCAGCTGGGTGTAAAATGGCCAGTAAATCACAGGCAATACAGGACAGTGCTTGTCTGTGTGTGTGTGTGTGTGTGTGTGTGTATGTGTGTGTGTGTGTGTGTGTGTGTGTGTGTGTGTGTGTGTGTGCAACAGAATACGAGTACAATCTTTTACAATCCTTCTACACAATGTATGCATGATCAGCCAGGAGACTGTGCATTCAGGTTTCAGGGTAGTCTTTGTGCAATGGTGAATGTTTATGTTTGCCAACATTTGCATTTGCGTGTCTTTGTGTTTGTGCATGCAGGTCACCCTGAAGCTGCAATACCAGATGTGCAGGAGTCTGGATTGTGCGGAGTGTTGAGTGGCTCCCTCGCTGACTCTGCAGACTTGGAACAATGCACACAGGTCTCTCCAACTAATGAGCTCTCTATATAGAGAGCACATAGAGAGAGCTTCCACTCTGCCTACAGTTTCAATCAGGGCCTCCATATCTGGGGAGCAGAGCTTTTTATGCTTCTGCTGGCACCTGACCAAGGAACTTGATACAAAATGCAAATCAGCATCGAGTACCTGAGGTGGTTCCAGTTTGTTTGTGTCACAAGGTGGAGAGTGACAGGTTCGTTGGATCAGGATGGAGTAGGCTTAGGAATGCAGAGACAGCACGGTTATTTTTGTTTTAGACTTTCAAATAGATGCGGATTCATGGGTTTTGCTTCTCCTGGATTTTGTTACAAAACACTTTCACTTTCGTATCTGTGACTGAAACCAAGAGTATGTAAAACACTTTTAAATAACTTCAGAGGTTTGCTGTGTGGATGAACATACTGTATCACATTTTCGCATCACAGCACAAGGACAAAAATGAATCATCTGTTTTAACGTTGCAAGCTCGTTGTATTGGAAGCTGCGCTCCCCAATGGGCTGTTAAAACCGTCTCAGACAAATATAGGTTACATGAGCTTAGAGAGTGACGCAGCACCCCTTGAGGCAAGTGTCCAGACTTCTTGAGAAATGACTCTACATTATTCATTTCACCTCTTAATGTCTTTGTTGTGCAACAGTGCTTAAAGCAGAACAGCACCACTACCTTAACTCATGAGATGCTTTATTTCCAACTGGAAGCTGCCAAAAACATCAGATAAAATTCACCCAGTGCATTTAAAAAAAATCTGAAAATAGATTTTTGTCAGCTGGAAATATACGATAAAAATCGCTATGGCAACTATTTCTCATCATTATTAGATGCACCACAAGGAGAGAGGAAATCTTTTTATCATCACTAACAGCAGAATGAAACACAGCATATGCTGAAATCCAGTATTCCAAGTACTAAATATGGCTCTAATGAGTCAGGCAATTGTGGGATTTTAACCTAGGGTAAATATTTTTACCTGCCTTGTGGTTTTTAACCTCAGGGGAGACAATACAAAACATCACGCCAAATGTTTTTGGACTACTGGGTGCATTAAGACTCACCTAAAGTTGGTAATGATGAATTTTCTGCACAGTAGGCAGTTTGGAATGCAAATCCACTCTTATGCTACCAATCATAGCCTGGTAGCAATATCATAAAATATTCATTTTCACAGGAACCCTATTCTGTGGTGGTGCAAAATCCTCTGCCTCTGATGGAGAAGTACAAAGATAGACTCACATACCCTACAGTGTTCCTCTGCCATAACGTGTACCTGTCAGGGAAATTACAAAGACTCGTAAGCTTGTGTCAGATTTCAAACGCCTAACCTTTCCGTCTTAGGTTTGTGTTTCTCTGGCAGCGCTAAATATATGAGATGCCCTCTAGTATCTTACAAGCTTGCTGTTTTGATCTATGAGGTTGTGATATAAGCTTTGGTTAATAATTGATGTCTGGAAGGATGTCTCTCTCTGACTTCTTCATACGACTCAAAAATGACATTCCTGAAAATAAGAGGGGTCTTCTGCAGGATGAAATATTTCACTTTGTGAATTACTGATGCTCTGTGTGGGAGTTCCCACCCCCTCCTGGCTGCCTTGTTATTGTGCAAAGTTCAGTGTTTTTAAGTTTCCTTTGGCCTTCAGACTAGTAGGGAGAAGCTGTGCTGACCTCATTAGTGGTTACTGGCTAGCGCACGAAGCTAGTGATCTGTGTCCCGAAGTTTCTATCTGTATGCTAAACAACATAAATGACCTTCTACTTTTCTCGTATGTGTCTCTTCATAACTAATTAAGTTAGGGAAAATGGGATTTGAATACAACTGCTTTGTGAGGAGAAACATGAGAACAGTATGTTGCTGCCAAGGGATGCTACCAAAGGGTGTGTGAGCCAGTCTAAAGGAATTATTTGACATTTTTGGGAATGCGCTTTTTCACTTACTTGCTGTGAATTAAATGAGAAGATCAACACCACTCTTATGTTTGGTTGGTAAATTTGAAGCTACCGCCAGCAGCCAGATTGCTTAGCTTAGCATAAAGACTGGAAGCAGGAGGAAACAGCTGGCCTGGTTCTGTCCAGAGATAACAAAATCCACCTACCAGCACCTCAAGAACTCTCTAATTAACACAATATATCTAACAGATCTCAAATGTTTAACTATTCCTTTGAGTAAAAAGCAGGATGTATTCCACACCACACTAAATAGCATATCTATGGGATGGGATGCCCTGTATGTATGAATTTGTATATACAGGAATGGGTGGATAAATGTCTGAAGGATGTGATGTAGGAAAAGTTGCAGAAAATATAGGAAACACTGGTGGTATAAAAACATTTGTGACTGTATAGACAGATAGATGAAGATGTCTCAAAAGAAATTGGACTTGATGGGAAAAAGCTCTGCCATTATTCAACATTAAGTGAATCATCGCCATCTGATGAATATGTCAAACTCATAATTGTATTAATTATTATTCAGTAATCAATAGCACAACAGAGCACTGGCTTTTATGACTCTCTCTCATTTGCAAATTGAGGAAACAGTCTGCATGGGGATATCTATAATTAATAATTACAAGTCTGTGCATCATGGTTGCGGTTCTGCAGCTGTGGGCTGATGACAAGTTGATATGAAGTGTAACTCCCACTGTGTAGAAAATTGTTTTACTCGTCCAGCTGAAGGATGGGTTTGTTCTTTATATCGCTTAAATACGCCCCAAGAATACTTTACAAATGTTTACCCAGTTCATTTATAATATTTACGTGTGGAGCTAATGCTTGAGATTTCAATAATACAATTATCTTAAAAAAAAGAAAAAAAGATTAATGATAAAATAATCAGTGGGGTCCCCAGACATGACTATCATCACATAGCCTTTAAGTGGACATGAAGGACTTCTAAAAGTTTTAATTACAAGCTATTTCTGGAGAATTTTGGACCCCGCTGTGCCAACATTTCAATATTTCTCTCACATATTAATGTTTACAGACAGGGTGTGTTCAACTTCAGGTTCAGATTTCTTTTTTCTTTTTCCTATTTTCAGGGGTTCCTCAAATATCTGAGGCCATCCCTCAGGAATCAAATTTGTTAATCTAATAAAGGGATGAATCACCTCGCCATCATTTCCCCAGGTTCATTATTATAAAGCACAATAAGACATGGGGCAGTCTGCAAACTCTTCATACTCTTGCTTATATGGGGAACCGAATAAAAGATTAATTTGTTTAACAGCTACATGCACTCATACAGAAAAAAGCCATCAGCACTAACATATCATATGGGTCTAATGTACAGGTCCATAAAAAATCCACAATTTTAACAACATTTCATCTCTGAAAATTGATGCATGTCCTATTCAAACTGACTATTAGGATGGGATGTAACTCAAGGAGTGGTCAAGTGTGTCGACCGCTGGGATATTACAGACTGTTTTATTTTAATAGCAATTAAGGTTTTAACTCAGACATCTATAATAGGTTCATTTGTTTTTTCACATATTATTAGCCTAAAAGGTATTAACTGTTTTAAACAGTGTTTACAGAAGGAAAATATAATGACATTTAGTTTTTTAATAAGGCCATATTATGTTAATATCTTGACATTTTTAATTTATTAGGGACTAGAACAAATTTAATTCACTCTGGAGAAATATATTCAGGTTTATTTTATTTTACTTACTTTTAATTATGTCCTCTACATACTTGATCTTGCACGAAAAAATATTAATCTATGCTTAATTGGGTAATCCATTATATCAGGTTTTGTGATAGACTTTATCAAGGCAAGATTTATTCCCCACTTCTTTTTTTTTAACACTGTCTTGGTGGTCAAACCTACAAACACCAACCAACACAACATATACAATACAACTTAATGGGTGTTTTTCTACACAATATACAGTAGCTTAACTAAAAATACCCAGTAGCTCTGAGTGGATCTGAGTGAGTTGGTTGGTAATGCTGGCAGATGTGAATATAAACACAGTTATCAATATCTGCAGCACTAATGCTGTGAATAATGCATACCTTCAATATGGAACAATAATTGTCCTGCTATATTTGTTCCTAAGTAGTAAAATTAACTCTAATATTTGCTGGTTATTAAAAATCATATAAAGTAGTTCATGTTGGATACGTAATGTGAAAACCCTTAAAGGATAGGTTCACAAATTTTTCAAATCTGTTTTAAAACAACGGTCAAGTGCCCATATGAACACTGAAAGAGGTTTTCCTTGCTTTAGAAGATCCCCTCCAAATGTGCTTACAATGTAAGCAATGGGGGAAAAAATCCACAGTCCTCGTTATGAGCAATAATGTATTTAAAAGTTTATCTGAAGATAATATGAGGCTTCAGCCATCTGAGTTGGTCAAATAAAGGTGATATCTTCTGCAATTACAGTCTTTTTAGTAAAGACTTCACTCTTCATGTCTTGACGGACAGTGTTTTCCTGTTCAACTGCGGTGGAAGTATAGTAACAAAAAGAGGGAATTTAGCACTAAAAAGTAACTTTGTAAGATATTGACTTGATATTGACTAATTTGGACAGCTGAAGCCTCAAGTTATCTTCAAATAAACTTTTAAAAAAATTTTGCACAGAGGGACTCTTGTGGATTTTGTTCCCCATCATTTACATAAAAAGTGCATTATCTTCTAATGGATCTTCTAATTGTCAGTATGATCAGCAAGAAAAACGTGTGTCAGTATTCATATGAGCACCTGACTATTATTTTAGGACAGACTTGAAAAATTGTTAACTTATTCTTAAATTTATTTTGGCAGAAAAATTAGTGCAATGATAAACAAGGTAGGGAAGTGTGTCATCTATAAAAATATCACAGAAATATGTTTATTGATCGTAAGCTGCTCTAATCTTATTTGTTCATTACTTGACTGGTAAACTTGGTTATATTTATTTGAAACTCATTTCAAATAAAACAACCTAAACAACTTTAAAAAATATGCCCAAAATACATAATTTGGTATATTTTACCATTATGCTGCTCATGGTAAAAAAAGTTGGTACCTGGCGCTCTAGGCTAACTTAAATTTCTTCTGATTTTATAAGCAGGACAGGCCATTAATGAGCTCAGACCTTTCACACTAATTTGTGCTTGATTTAAGGTCAGTGCATTTGGCTTCTTGGCAGAAATGGAATGAAGAAAACTTTTTATGCCATGTAACTCAAAACCTTGATTTCTTATATTTTCCTAAAATTGTGTGAATAATGTGCTCATTTAAATGTGGATTAGTAGGATTTTGTGATAGTATTAGGTTGCTGTTGTTGTTCTGAGCTGCTTTGAGGCAAATTCTGAACACTGAAGGTTAAAAGTGCAGTGTGTAGAATTTAGTGGTATCTGACAGCATGACAACACCTCATCACTATAAATATTATAGTTATAGTAGTTATTGATTAGAACTATAGACTGTGATGTTATGCTAACGACAACAGTCACTTCTAGGTAGATGACTGGCAGTTGATTTGAGTTGGTAATATGTGAACTTGGTAAACTTGTTTATTTCTGTTGTAATTTTCAGCCGTAACTGTAAGGTTTGAAGATATATAGTTAAACACAGTGGTCCAATCTATCTGGTGTTTTTGCTGTGCTTATTTTATGTACTGTGTTGCTTTTCTAGTGTCTTTGGTTTGTTTTGTTTTGTGGGGATCAGCCATAAAACCCCAAGCGGACTTTTAAGTTGTGTTTCTTTTATGTTTGTGAAACTGGATTGAACTGAACTGGTTTGGGGTTGTGGGGAAAACAAAATGGACCCTTTACCGAGTGGATTGATTCTGAGACTGTGGGACGAGTTACACACACAAACACACTCACACACACTGAAAAACCCGAACCCTTCTCCACTCTTTATCATTACCTGGCACCCCCATACACAACAAGACCATTTTCCCTTCAGTTGAGAGTATATCTCAGCTTCCCCTCTGGCATCCTCCATCAGCTGTGCCGGTGAGTCAGTGACACGGCAACACTAGTTTAAAAATGTCTGTGAAGCTCGCGGACGTAGTAGCTAAATCTGTCCACTGAAAAAAAAATGTTCAGCAGATATCTTAGTTACAACAAGATTAAGCTAGCAAAGCAGTTTTGTGTTTATAAATGTGGTATTTATTCAGTTTGGGAAATCCCACCATCTCTAGAAAGCATTAGCTCAAGTTGGCTGGCTGACTCAACAGGGACTAGAAATCATCACTGTTGCTAGGTCGTTACTAAAAGTCGGCCTACTTGCTGGAGTAGTAAACTAGGTTTCATTACATAGAAGTCTACTGACGTGACTGATTGTTTTCCAGGTATTAGTCCTACCCCATTTATTTCCATGGAAACAGGAGATAACACTAGCAATTTTTTTTATTTTTAGAGCAAATTGCCCCACAATATGAATACATTTTGTTTATATCTTTTATTTTTTTGGTAACTGCTGTATAACTGCAAATTACACTTGGTACAAGCACCTCGTTCCTGACCGTATCACTGAAGTAGCAACAATGATGGTAAAGCACACACCCTCAAGTGTAATCTTGCTTAAGTATATTTTGATTAGTGTATGATCACCTGAAAATAAGAATTGTTGTGTTTTCATTACCTTAGAATGAACCCTCAATATGTACATAGGGAGTGGGTCCTCTTCCATGGAGGTCAACATGTTTCTATAGTAGTCCAGAACAGACAAACCAAACACTGGCTCTACAAAGGGCCTTTCACGTTTTTCGCGAGTTTCATGGCCACCATAGTTTCTCCTACACACTTGGAAGGGAAGGGGAGAGGAGGGGGTAGAATGAAGATTGGTGAAGTGGTACTCAAGAGGGAAAATCCACCTTGCTGATTGCTATATCTGTGCTGAATAAATGATTTCTCTGAATCTGACCTCATATGCTGAGCTGAAGGTCAGTGGATTAAAGCAACATCTACTGTATAATAAAACATGAACAAAATGAATTGAGGTAGAAAAAGACATCAATAGAAAATATATGAAATATTTCAGTTGCTCAAGTCTCTTTAAAACATTTTATACTCAAAGTAGTATGCTAGTCACCACTCAACTTCACTGACAACATAGCAGACACACCCTATATCATATATGAAGGTGTAACTGAAGGGTTTGTGATATCAAATGGATACAGCCTGCAGCATTTCACTGGAGTCAAAGTATTTAACCTGCTGCCTGTATTGCATTTCACTTTATCTCTCAATAATGTAACTGAAATCATTACTTGAAAAGGCGATTTTGTCTCCTGGAGCCCCAGAGGTGTGTGCAGCACTAATTGAAGTGAATGTCTCAGGTGTCCATCATTAAATTGAGCTATGCTATTGCAGGGGCAGATTTAGTGCTTTGGGAGCCCCAGGCAAACTATGTTTTGCTTTATTTTCATCCTTTCTCTAACTCTGTTGGTAGTTTCAGCGGCAGAAGAAGTAATCAAAACTTTTTTCTTCAGTAAAACTATTAATACCACACAGTAAAAATACTGCATTCTGCATTCAAATTTTTACATAAAGTGAAGAGTGAAAGAGAGGTATTATCAGCACAGTGTACTTAAATGTACTTAACTTGTGTTCAAGGTGGAGCTTTTAATTCTCATATTATGCTGGATAGTTTAATCAATAATAATGGATCATATTTTAATTGTTGTGAGTAAAATCTGAATCTGCAGCGTAACCAGTGACGTTTATCTGTCAGGTAAATATAGTGGTACAATGTTTTCCTCTGAAGTATACAGTTGCATATTTTTAAGTGCATTTGTAAGTTTCCTTTGAAGTACAATGAGTTAGAATGGTAACATAATTCAATATTGTTCATATCTAATCATCATAATAAATCTATAGCTGTTTGCGGCTCTTTTAGTTGGGGGCACCAGACAGTTGCCTACCTTCCCTGATGATAAAGTCTGCCCCTGTGCTATTGCTACCTCAAAGCCTTTTTTTTTTTTTTTTTTTTAAAGAAAAACAAGAGGATTAGGAAAGATGACTTTTCTATGGCAACATTGTGTGGCTTTTCTCATTCACATATGACTGCTGCTTCTACTCAATACTAAGCTACACTGAAGGCAGATGTTAGCTTTTTAGTTAGAGCACAGGGGCGAGACAATGTACTGTGCATGACTAATGTCCTGAGTGTCTTTGGTCCTTTCTTTTTACTGTTATGGGCACCAAAGTAATCAGGGCAGCTGTGAAAGTGAATCAGACATCGGATTGGAAGAGGTCTAATTTCAGAGATATCCAGCGCTCTTTTCTTCTTCCACTGAATTCTATTTAATTACCAAAAAAAAGCAGAATAACAATCCAACAACATGGAACACTGTCATCTCGTTCCTTTGTGTGCTTTTCACACTCTCTGCTCACTAGCTTCCATCACAGAAGTATGAGCTCAGGGAACATAACACAGTTTGTATTCAGTCTGTGTGACAGGCAGCAAAGCAGCATTCTTGTCTGTCGAAAGACAATGATTCCGCTCAGCTGCCATGTTGTGCACACAAATGTGCTATACTACATCAGTCCTGAGATCTGTCACCTTGCACAGAGAAATGTAAAATGTGTGAACAAGTGAAAAAGATCCTCCATGGATAATTGATTTGCACGCTTTACATGAGCAAAAGTCTGCTGGTACCTCTCTTTAAAAAAAAAAATTGTAACGTGATTTCTAAACCCTCAGTTTAGTTTGCTGGAAATCAATTATTAATTTTACGTATGACGACATTTACACAACTTCATTCTCCCACTGTAGCTTCAAAGAAAAATTTACAGTATCAATAAAATCAAAGATAGGATTTTCATCTAGAGCTTAAATGATTAGTTGACTACTCAGTTTGTCAAAACTGCAGCTACTTTGACATCATTAATCATTAAAATCATTTTCTTAAGAAAAAATGGACTCTATAGTTCAAGATTTTTTGCTGTTAACTTGAATATGTTTGGGCTTTGGGCTTTTCTGACATAGCAACTCTGGAAAACTGCAATGGGTGTTTTTCACTATTTTCTGAAATGTTATTGTGTAAATAGTTATTTGAAATTGAAAATAATTGCAGCCCTACTTTGTTCCACCCTTGTGAAATTATTTCTATTGTAGAAGTATTACAAGCAAAGCAAGACAAAGCATCCAAACAAGTCATACACAGACGTAGCAGCGTGTGTACGACCATCCATGTCTAAACTAAACAGACAGGTCGGGCAAAAATCCATTATGATCACTACAGATGTATCCCTGATGAAGTCACAGCAAATAGAAATACATGTAAGAAAAAAAAAAAGTTGTATTGGTGCCACACACATGCATTACTTAAGAAGTCTTCTGCATTCTAATCGCTGATGCTTTAGGTTTGCATTACAGTCAAGACTTGAGCTTTTTAGCCAATGTTCCCCATGATTGAAATTCTCAGTCAGCCATCAATCTGCATTATAGACTGGTTTCCCCTTGTCTGGTGGGGGCTAACTGAAACAGATTGAGACAGCTCTTGCTCACTGCATCACTAATGGCTGCCAATGAAAGACGTCTCTGTGCAGTTGACCCGTATGTGGAACAGGATCACGTCGCAGCTCAGAGCGATGGGGAGAACACAGCTCAATACAGGGAGTCTCTTCGGCATCAGTCAACAGTCAACAGCATCCTCATCCTATTGACTAAATGTTGCCCAGGAATAGAATCTAATCACAGGGTTTGGACAGGCTCTAGTGCCCCTAATGGTTTACCATTAGCTAACTGGAACAAAGCCCAAAGTATAGAGAAATATAACAATATATTCCAGGGTGTCCGCATTGCATGGCAATAATGGGTTCTCAATTATTTCCATGGCAGTGCAGACACCTGCATACTCTTATATACAACAGCAGAGACCAGAGAAGGTTGAGAGAGGAAATGATTACATGCTCACTTCTAGTTTGAATCCTTCTCATTATTTTCTGTCAGACAACCCCTCATTAACCTGAGAATAGGGCACAAAAAAACAGAAGCTAAAATTTAGGGAATATGTATTTTCTCCATTCAGCTGTACTGAATGGATACTGCAGGAGTGCAGCCTCGGTGAAACTGTTTTCAAGCCATTTTGCAGACAACACAACAAAGTCATTACCTGCATGGCATAATTGACAGTGAACACAGGCAATCCTGTTAATTGATTACCTGGGCCTGCGCTAATGGAAAATGTAAAGCCTCATTGTATCTTCCATAAAGCCCCTGTCAGGAACATTTCCACACAAAGACTACCAGAGGCAGACCCATAATGTTTCTAGAGTCTTCCCCAGGGACCCCAGCATGTGAGCACAGTTCAAACTATTTTAATCTGATGAGTAATTTCCTATAGGATAATGATGCGGTCAAATATTTCATAGTAGACATAATATCTGGCACACTACTAATCAAAAACAGATTAAAGACCCCTAGGGGACCACGCGTCTCTGGAGATATAACTTGAACTTAATGAAATGCACTAACAGTCGCTATTTTTTCATCGGGGTTGAGATGAGGATGCGGGGGTTTGGGCCCCTCTCCCCTCTCGTGCAGGATTCAGCCTCCAGCTCCTCCTCTGATGCATCGTTTGCATCAGTACTTGGGAACACTTGTCCGCGCGCTGCTGTACCTCCCCACAGTGCATTCACGGACTCCACTTCGCCAGGTGATGACAGACAAACGCTCAAGAGTGAACATGATGTGTTTCTAACAGCTAGCTTGAAGTCGGAATTAACGTAGAATGGAGACGCGCCTCGGTCACTGTCTTTTTCTAATTTTCTCTGAGTGGATTTGTCTCTTCACCCTAACTTCCATCCTGGGCGGAACAAAAGCGGAGGTAAGGTGCATTCCCTCGTGCCAGCTGCCGCTCATCAGAGCTTTTCCCCGGGAAGTCTCGGCGCTGGATTTGACGCATTTTGGCGAGGAACCAGCTGATGAATTTATTGGATTTACCGAGGGGTCACCGGGCGCAAAATCCATCACCGGAGAGGACGAAAAGCTCAACGTTGCGGAATTACCCGCGAGCGAAGAAAGTTCGTCTAAAGTACAGCAACCTTTGGGGGGGAATAACACAAGTTGCCTCCAGAAGGACGCGCTAAACGGTCAGCAGAAACTTTCCCACCCGAAAGTGTTTCCTCAAAGTGATTTACCTGCGGCTGCCCCCTCTCCCAGTGACGGTAACTTCACCGAAAATAGCAGCAGCAGTGATGGAAAGAATGACAGCTTTTACGGGGAAAATGGGGCACAGGTCGATGTGACGGTGAATGAGGACGAGGATGTGGCCAGTTGGAGACGAACGCGAAGTGCGAGGAGCGCAGAGACTTGGTCCGGTTTCAGACCCGAGGGCGGGGAGGATGCTTCGTTTGCGGACCAGGAGGAGTTTCAGCTGACAAGTTCGACATTTGCTCTCACCGGGGACACGGCTCATAACCAGGCGATGGTGCACTGGTCCGGACAGAACAGTAGCGTAAGTAGTTAATGTGCTCTAGATTTACGCACGGGCATGTTTTGACGCAGTGTGGTCAATGTGCACTCATGAATCTTGTGTGGTCATTTAAGAGACTGGAGGCATTAGTTTTCACCGAGAACGACCAGACAGACTAGACTTAATAGAGATTGACTGTGAGGCTGCTGGGAGGTTGCAGAGTTTGAGGGAATCAGTCTCGGGTGGGTGTCTTCAACCCCCCCCCCCCCCCCCCCCCCCTCCTCTCTCTCTCTCTCTCTCTCTCTCTCTCTCTCTCTCACACACACACACACACACACACACAGACACACACACACACACACGCCCTTTTATACAATTGATTAGCTGACTTGGAGGGTGGGCTAGACTTTAAAGGAAAAAAGTCAAAATAATACAAGTTTAATGTTCTGCATAGACTTTAAAGAAAATCCTTGTCATTCTCTCTCTCTCTCTCTCTCTCTCTCTCTCTCTCTCTCACACACACACACACACACACACACACACATACACAGACACATTGTGCTGTTTTTGGTGAATCACTGATTTTTCAGTTGGTTATATGCATATTTTGTGCATCAATGGCATCAATAAATGTACAGTATCTATACTGAAGCCACATACCCTTTACCTGAAAATAGACAGAGAATGCTGAAAAGGTTAAGTGCAGTATACAGCACACTGTCTCGCTGCCTGTGCCTTATAATGAAGAACACCCTGCTCACAATAGATGTTAATCTATTTTTGATACCTGAGGGTAGAAGTGTCAAAAAAAGTCATTAAACAGCAGATAGGTTGAGATGATGAAGATGATGATAATAATAATAATAACATAGTCAACAACAGTAATGATAATCATAATATAAATTCACTTATATGGCACCTTTCATACAATGAATGTCACTTAATCTTAATTCTACTGACAGGGGTACCGGCAGACCTCAGAGGTATACTTTTTGTCATATCTCACAGGTGCTTTATTCTATCATTCCAATTTTTCATGATTTTGTCAATCAATTTGTTCCTAGTGACTTCTTATCATTGTTTTCTGTTTCTGTTTTAATTAGTGCTTTAAAAAAAAAAATACTGATGCATTGAGGTCCTGGGGGACCCCAGTCAAAAGCACCCAATTCTGTCTATGCAGTTTTAATAGATGGAACTATTTATTGAGTTCATGTTTGCCATGGATCCTAATTTAAAATATCACACACTATCAGCGAGGGTAGGGGCACTCTGTCATTTTGAAGGCTTTGTGGAAAGATTGTATTTAAGATAAAAGCTGCAATTTGTATTAAAGAAAAGTATGCATTTTCATTTTACACAGTATGCAAATTAACTGTAACTTTCTAAAAATAATATTTTTTTCAGATGACATTAATTACATGAATAACCAATAATGCTCTGAGAAGAAATAAGAAAAAAAACGTTTTGCTATGATGGTTGTTTCTTACAGTAGTTTATTCCTGGGGTCCACAGGGACCCCAGTCAGTAGTCCTTGTATGTTAAAAATGTTGGGAAGATGAGGGTTTAAGTGCTTTATAATAAAGAGAAACACAATGCAGCAGTACAGTAAAATACTAAATGTAGGGAGAAAAAACAACATTCTAGTCTAGCTGAAAGCTAACAGAAATAGATGTGTTTTAAGCTCTTGCTTAAAAATGTTCACAGAGGTTGCCTCCCTAATATCCAGGGAACTGGTACTCCACAGTTTGGAGAAAGGTTCATCTTGAATTTTCACATGTCTGCGGTTTTAAACATCTAACACTGAAAGATCCAGGTGAATGTGAAATGCACACAAAACAACAGGGAGTCTGCCATATAAGCTGGACCTAAGACATTTAGAGCTTTCTATACGGGCAAAGGGACTTTGAAATCAGTTCTGAAAGATACAAGGAGTTGTGATAAGTTCAGCTAAACTGGTATGCTCTCTTGTCTTTCTTTTTGTCAGGAGTGTGACAGCAGAATTTTGAACAAGTGACAGTTGCCCCTAAATAGACTTTTCAGGAAGACCAGTTAAAGGTGCAGGATGCAATCCAGGCTGAACAATATACTATATTTGGTATTTGACATTTGCTGGCTTAAGAGGGATTGTTCCCTGGCATTATTTCTTAGATGAAAGTGTGATTTAAAACTAAAGCTACAGCATAACATGCTAACAATTGGGCCTCGGCTGGAAACTTGTTGATTTGATCTGGTGGACCAGAGATCCAGTGCATCTCTTTTGGCCTCATTTCCAAGCATAAAGTTATTACTAATCTATTTATTGACTGTGGTCGTGTGCTCTACAGAAATGTACAGCCTAACTGTGTGTCATCAGCACAGCTGTGGAAATTGACATTATGTTCTCTGATTGCATCATCAAAGGGCAGCATGTAGAGTAAGAAGATGGGACCAAGTTTTACCTACCAAAATGTTTAGAGCGGCAACAGTTAGTTGATTGATCGATTAGTTGCCAGCTATTAAGTAAATCGCCAACTATCAATCAATCGTCTTTAAGTCATTTTTTAAGAAGTAAACTTCCAAATTCTCTGCCTCCAGCTTCTCATGTGAATATCTTCTGGTTGTTTTAGTTCTGAATTTGACAGTGAACTGAATATCTTTAGGTTGTGGACTGTTGGTCGGGACAAAACTAGACATTTGAGGATGTCATCTTGGGCTTTTGGAAACAGTGATTGTCATTTTCCCTTTTTTCTGACATTTTACAGTCCAAACAACGAATCGATTAATTGAGAAAAAAAATCAACAGGTTAATCGTTAATTAAAATGATTTTTAGCTGCAGCCCTACAAATGTATCTAAATGCTGCATTTTCACCAAAACCAGTTTAAAATACATTGAGCAAGACCAAGCCATTTCACAAGGTGAGATGTGAAAATTTGATAATGCACCAAATGCAGCACTAGATTTAAAGGAACTCAATCTGGAACTATTACAGCACATTGTACATCCTCAAGTACTGAGCCTCTGTAATTCTTGATAAAAAACAGATGCAAATAAATAGAAAGAAGCAAAAAAGGCACCAAAATAAATTCCGAGTCAAGTGACAGTTTTTAAAACTTTTACCTTCCTTAAAGGAATAATTTTATATCTGATGATATGTAATATTTTTGATATTTTAGATGAGAAGAACAACACCACTGTCATAGGAGATGTTAGCTTAGCTTAGCATAAAGACTGGATGCAATGGGAAGCAGCTTGGCTCTGTCCGAAGGTAACAACATCTGCCTACCAGCAACTCTAAATTTGACTAATTAGCACATTACATCTTTTTTGTTTATTCCACACAAACAGTGTAGTTTGTTGCGTGCTGGAACAATTTCTTGGCTGTCATTGTTGTTCCCCCTTTCTTGCGTTTTTTATGCTAGGCTAAGCTAATTGCTTGCTGGCCCTAGCTTTATATTTGTTGTACAGAAATGAGAGTGGTATATTGATCTCTTCCTCTCACTCTTGGCAAGAAAGCTCAGAAGCATTTCCTAAAATGTTGAGCTACTCCTTTGATAATTCACTTTTAAAGGGAAAAAAAACCCATTATATGACAGTGTAAGAGTGGCAGTATTCCAAATACAGTAACATTAATAAAAAGTTTCAAGTATTATCACATATTTGAGAAACTGTTGTTTATAATTCATAACAATCAACATGTTTATGTAAATTATATACATGAAGCTATTATTCAGATATTTTGTCTTACACATTCAGATCATTATCACCAGGATTTGGCATTATCTTTTTCACAGTTACATGGCAAACTTTAGAGTCCTGCTTCGATAAATTTCCCCCTGATGGCAGACAGTCATATCCCACCCACTCACAGTTTAATGTGTGTGTGTGAATTCCCACTTTAGCTACATGCCACACCCTGGCAGGCACTTACACCGTCTGTGTAGGTGCCTGCCAGGTGGTCAGCAAGGAAGCTTGCAGTTTTCTCTCAGCTGGTGTACTTTTATAAATCTATTTTAAAACGTAATCTCTTTGGCCAAGTTAAACTTGTTCAACCAGATACAGTTCAGTCATAATGACTGCAACCAGCTTCCATTAGCATAAGAAGATTTGAAAGAGGTTTAAGGCAGCCAGTCACACTTCAATAGGCAACCTTATCTTACAGGCTTAGGAGTGGGAGACAATTTGTAATTGCACAAACAAACATAAATAAAGAGAAAAAAGGTTAGGGACTGGTGAAATGCTTGCAGTGTTCTGCATAATATCTCCTCTGGCTTGTTAATGTGATTCTGGCTGTTTATGTGTGAAAGGGCTGCTGTCAAACCATGTTTTGACATTTCAGGCAGTTGTCCTCACATGTTGACTACTGTATGAAATCAAGCCAAGACTTTTGTACTTGTACAGCCTGTGATGATGTGTTTGTTGCCAATTCTGAAATCTGATAATTGCTTTAGTATTAGGCCTACAGGACATTAGCCAATTTGACTGCCTCTTATTGATTTGTCTTGATATTTAGTTTTCCTGTTCAATTTAAGATTTTGTTTTGCTAGTCTTTGGTTGCTGAAGCCTAGTTGGTGGATGTTCTTTTATCATTTGTCCAATTATCACAGTTTGAAAACTAAACTGCACTGCCAATTCAGTGTTTCAGCCAACATGAAAACCAAGAAAAAATGCAAAAGATTATAGTATTTAATTGACGTGCTTCAAGAATTTGCTTGCATCAAAAGCAAGAATAATAAGCATTTAATATTAATACTATTATTTTGAGCAACTAAATTTTATTTTGTATTACTGAGAAGATGTACTTGAGTGTTTGTTTTTTCAGCAAGGTTTACCAACGGGAGCATACATAATTTTTCTTCTTGCCAAAAGGAGGTTATAATCTTTCTCTATATTGAGCTTAATGTCCAGCTCCTGGGTTCTCAAAACCTTCCATGTCTGGAGCATTTGTTAAGTTTATCCATGTTTGGTAAAGAGATTCTTCTTCTCTTAGGGAAAAAACTTCTTCTTTATCTCTGCCTTGAGCAAACTTAAGAAGCAGCTGCTCAGTTCTTGAAATGCCTCCTTCATCTCACAGCCCTTGAACATTTACGTCCTGCTCTTGGGTACTCGAATCCAAGTTTTGTTGTGTTTTCAGCACCTCCATTTTCTTGTGGAGGGCCTCCTCCTCTTCACAGATCTTGTGTTTGATAACCTGATGCATTGCCTCTCCTCATCTGCTTCATTGAGTCCTTAGTCAGTCATCTCATCTGCCTCTGCAAATTGGAGAAAGGCCAGGTACGCAGTCAGTTTCATTTGAACTGTTGGTTGCGTCTCTGACTCACTGACTTACAGTGGATAAAATATTGTATTATGTTGTATTCTCCAGTTCCACTTTAGGATCCTCCTCAAGGTCCATCCGAACGTCTCTAAAGTATTTTTTGTTATGTTTGAGGCTGTCTTGGAGATGACTTTGCTGTGAAAGTATGAAAACGCAAACATCTATCCTTCTCTGATAAAATAATCCAGTTCTCATGTTTAAAGCGAGAGGCTGTCATACCTTGAGTAGACATATTTGAGTATAACTCCATGAAAGATACTGTAACACTTGGCGCTAGACCAATGTCATGTTATTATTGCTATAATTATCCAGACATTCACGTTTGTGAGCGCCAATGTCATTTGTCTGAGGCGAACAGGCATAAATGATCAGTTAGAGATCAAATGGAGCGAGAGTTATTTCAGGGTGAATGAAAATATGATACAAGAATTTAACTCTGTATTGACTGTCAAGGATAGGCTCTGTCAATACTTGCATAAAAGCATAGAAAGGGTAAATGAAATTACTATATGTACAGTATGTTTTACAATTATTGAGCAGCATGGCTCAATGGTTGTCAGAAACTGTTTTTCTTATTTGAGGTTTTAATTTAATTCATTGCAGCAGCAGATATTCTAAAATAATAAAAAGTCTCTGCAGTATAGGGTGCATGGTATGCAAATTTGGTTTTCAACATTGTACTGTCAAATAGAATTTAGGAATAAATGTATAGAAAATTATTTTTATGGTATGCAAAATAGCTATAGTACAGCAAAAGTAAGGCCTAAAATATATCGAATATGCATTTTTTAAAAACTTCAGTCATTTCTGCTCCCTTTGTGACTTGCAGGTTCCCTTTTCTGCTGGAGATACTATTGAACAAAAAGTGCTGGAGTCATATCAAGAATACTATATTTGAAGTAGGTGCTATATTCAACAGCAGTGTGGAAACACACTGAATGTGCTGTCGTTTTGAGTATGAAGTTGGCCTTATATCTTACGTCAAATACCGTATATATGAAAGATATGAAATAGAATATGATATAATATATGCATGATAAAGTAGGCGTAAACAAAAATAAATTATACTATGCAAACTCATGCGGAAAGGAAAAATAAAAACAATTTTCATTATGGAGTATAGTACAGTATAAACAAAATCTATGACTTAAATGAAGAAAATGTTACAGAAATGTACACGTCAAAGAGCAGTAAGGGTTAACCAGAGGAATGCAAAAAATAGGCCTCAGACCCCTTATCAGTTTGTCAATAATCATTGATAGTTGTGTAATAAAAGCAACAATATTTATTGTGTTTTTCATCCATAAAAATGCTCTGCACTTACCGAATACACCAGAGCCAAGTTTGAAACCACATTTATATTGATTGGTGGCTCCCTTTTTTTCACCACAGTTTAGAATTCTGAGGAACATTTTGTTGTGATGAGATTTCTTAAAATTTCTCATCATTAATAGCCAATCATTCCCATCTGTCAGAATGGAAACCTGCAGGATATAAACATAGATGTACAGTATTTGAATATTTATCTGCTGGATACAGACAATTTATTTATCGATATTTTTGTTCTTACATGTTATTTGTTAAAATTTCTTATTATCCCATCCTTAGAAGAAAGCAGTATGGGACAATAACTACAGAAAATTCAGCTTGTTGCACATTAAGGAGGAGGAGGAGGTGGAGACTGAAAGTGATCTATAGGTTCATTCAATTAAGCCTGCAAAACCTTTTTACCGTTTTATCTTGCCTGCCTTCCCCGCCTTGATTTTACTTCCTCAGTGCACCATTACAAACAACCCTGTTCTGGACACTGTGATGCATGTAGTATGCTGCATATAGCATGTTGACATCCCTGTTGTACAGTCAGTGTAGACCTCCACCAGCGCCTTTCTGTGATGGACAGGCTGTGGAGGAGGAGGAGGGGGGTTACTTTGCAGTTGTTTCATGAAGCGAGCATCACATCACACATCCTGCTAAAGAAACATAAATAAATTCATGAAATACATAATGATAGGAATTGTAACACCCTGACTCAACCTAAGACGACATAAGACAAAGAATTTATTTTCCCTGACAAATACCAGGATGTGGCATTGCCTACATTGCATGGATAAACAGAGGGGCTGTTTTTTTCTTTAAAGCTCAGCACTGCGCATAAACTACTGGCAGGCTGAGTTCAGCTCTGCCAAGCCACCAAGCCTTCCTGTGGTGAAGTTCTCTAACGCCTTGAAACCCGCAGAGTGTGTTTTTTTTATCGGCAAGCTGTGTTCCCCTCCTGGGTTTCCTTTCTTCTTCACTGAGTGCTGTCCAATAGAGCAGAAATTCCATAAAACTAAGGCTAAGATTTTATTTTAGAGCAGGATGAAGTTAATTTGGCTAGAACAATGCATTAATGAGATATCACCTTTTTTGTTATTGTTGCCGCAGACACGTCTCTGTGTTTGCACTTCTTTGATTTTGTGTGTTTGTTATGCAGTTCCACATTTTTGTTACGTGTTGCCTCTGTTTTCAGTGTGACTCAGTGTTGTTACATGAACAGCTGCAGAAGCTTCTGAATAATTGTAGCAGCAGTTGGAAAGCAAAGAGTCAGTTTGTTCATTTTAACGTGAGGTAATGTCGTGTCAATAAGCAAAAAAAAATAACCACTGCATTTTAAACATGTAAAGTTCTCAGCTAATCTGTGTTTTTAAATTAAAAACATTTTTAAAATTATAGCAGCAAGCAGTGATAAGTGGGGTCCAAGCACATAATTTAACATACATGTGTTGTGCGCCTTTTAAACCACAGAGTTCACAACAGATGGACAGAAACAGGAGGATACACACACCTTTGTGCCAGGCTGGATTTGAACAGGTGACCTTACAGTTACAGGATAGGTGTTTAGAACACTAGACCATTGGGACAAAAAATGTTAAGGTTTTGGTGCCCCCTTTTGGCAGAACATCCCAGGACTGCGCAGCGAAGCTTGGACCTGACATCCGTACACGTGCACCAAGTTTGGTTACAGTAGCTTAAGCCAATTTTGATTCATGAGCATTCATGTAAAGTTAAATACAAGTTCAAAAATGTATAATTTCATGATTCAATATTCAACAGATGTATCGAAATTTCTTTAACAACTTAAGATCAGTGAAGTTTGTATATGAAGTTTTGGGACAATTGGCCCAGCGGTTTCTGACGAGATGTCGAAAATAGGATTTTGAGAAAATTGAGAAAAAGTTACAAATTTGACATTTTTAGATTTAGAATTTTGACTCTAGACCAAGCCATTTTCGAGATAACTGCAAAAACGTAAACTTGATTCTTACAACGCCACTTTGAGGTCAATAAATGTCATTTCATGTGCCTGAGTAGTGGGTGGATTTTGCAACTCACCTGCAAATTTTTGTGTTTCTAGGTCTTATGGTTTTTGCTGCACAAACACTTTTAGCAGAGAAAAATATAAGTTAGAACAAAAACAATAGGGTTCCATCAGCTTTGCTGCTTGGGCCCCTAAAAAAACAATACAGTCAATGTCTCAGTGCTCCATCTATGAATGAGAAAAAACTGTTTGGCTGCTGTTTCATAAGTGTTCTTTTTTTGGCTGTTGTTCACCACATTTTGTGTTTCAGAAGACTTTAATTTAACAGTGGGCGCCTCCATTACTTGCTCACATGAGTTACACTTTAAGAGAGGCCTCACATTCAAAACCGTAACTTTGATTCACTCACTGAAGTTCTCATTTTGGATTTATAGCGATGCATTTTGGCAAACAGAAGATTTCAAGTACTATTGGTGAGACTAAGAAGACGTATGGGTGAGAGAAATCCTTCCCCAGCATATTTCTCTAATCAGCTATTTTACTTTATTTATGTCAGAGGAAATGCACTTTATTAAAGAGTCCTGAGAGCTTTTAGTTTGTCAACATGCAGCTAATCTTTTACCATTTCACTCAGCACTTCTACATTTCAGATGAAGTGCTGAGGAGTTAAAAGTAGTTGAGAAAAAAAACACATCCTTACACAGTGGGCACAACTTTTTGGTTGGGCTGAAAAACCTGCCCACTTGCTGTCTAATCTTGCCTGCATTGATCAGACCCCCTGCTCATGCACGCTGAAGCTTCCAGGCTCAGCAGGTCGCTGCAGCCTAGCAGCAGAACTACCCTGGGTTTTCATTTATGGTGAAGAAGCAAATGATGCGAGAGTATAAGCCCTAAGAAGAAGGAAGCCGTTTCAGATGGCTTATCAACCAAGCTGCTTTTTCCACGCAGGGCTGTTGTCTCAACATGAGGATCCCAATAAAGTCAGACACTTGCCGTTCTGCTTGAACGCCGTAGCTGTAACATGGAGTATCTGCTTGCTGTCAATTTGAAATGCTGGCGATGTGATGTTCACAGATCACTGGTATTACACTCTGCCAAGGTAACAGAATGTCGCCATCAGTCACATTAAAGCTGAACTCTATAACTTTAAATTTCAAGAATTACATGTTTAAAAAACGTACTGAATCAAATCATTTTAATACCCTACAAGTACTTAAAGCAACGACAGAAGATGTTTGAATCACATATCCCAACCTTCAGAGGAATTATTTACTGTGATTTCACTCCCTCCGTGTAAATCAGGTTTTATCGGGACACCAATAGTTTATTTTCTGCAAAGTGATATTGTGAAGTTGCTTTATAATTTATGATTGCAGTGACCTGTTCTCCATGGGAGAGCCAACAGCTCTGACTTCAAACAACCCAGCTTCAACACAACATCTGGTCTACGAGGAAATGTTGCCTTTGTTATTGAAGTGATGTAAATTGATGTGGCAGACAAAAGCCACTGTACATTACATATCTCTCTGAGGTGGTATTGAAGCGCACGAGGATTTGCTCTCCTGAAGGCTTTTGTTGCTTTCGAGTGAGTTGCAGGACGATGTAATAGAAATAGACAATTCTTTCTTTATTAAATGTGTTAAATGATGCTGTTTAATCTGGTAATTTTATCAAGTGAAGTTTCATACTTAATTCTATACCAGCCCCCAGGGTCTTTGAATTTTCTCGCTAAGCTTGCTTTTTTTTTTTAACGGGAGTGTTTTTTATTCCTTGAAAGGTATTCATTGCCACACTGTTAATACTTCTGTAGTGTTAACATCTTGTAGGCAGATGTTCTCACACATTCCCTCCCAATGAGTTTGTCTTACTGAAGGCATCACAATTAAAGTCTCACTAATTTAAATATCATTATTACCCCAAATCTAGATGTCCTATGAAAATGTGAAATTCAAATCTTCAAGCTGCTATAATACATTTTCTTATATTTTAAATGGATCATGACTACTTCTGTAGCTTGTAGTCACAAACCCTCAGAGAGTAATGACCCGATTCTGCACTTCCCCTAGGGCGCATTTCAGCCTCTTTTAGCTCATTGTTTTGGTTTTACAGTCCACAACTTTACTGTCTTGATTCATTCTGACTGCCCTCGTCAGCATCCAGATGCAGCAGGCTGCGAATAATCTCTAGCAACTAGCTGCTGAATATAGTGGAGCATTTAGCAGTTAAAGAGCCAGATATTTCCCTGTGGAGTTGGTACAGATCAAAACTGGACTTAGATTCATCATGTAGACACAAACACAGCTCCAAATGAATACTAATGTTTCTCATACGCTTGTTAACATGTTTGCTATATCAAACTTTAAAACGTGATATGTTAGTGTTTTGTTTACGGCCGTTGTGGTGCCCACAAGTGGGAAAAAAATCAATTAATGTAGGTTTAAGGAAAACAAGGCGTGAATAAATTTCTATCTCAGTTGCTCACTAGATCTATGATTTTTACATTTTTAAATTTAAAACAAATGAAAACACATCTGTTTACAGAAACAGAGTCCCCATCACTTTGGATTATCTGCAGACACTGACAGTGAGGTCAACAACAGTGTTGTTTTTACTGTAACAAAGTAGTTTCAGTCATAAAAGCTGTTTTAGGAAAGACACTGTTGAATTTTTAATAGCGCATTTTCAATGCTGTGCTGTGTGAACCACAAGCAAGACTCCATTTACCTCCATCATATGGGTAGAAAGCAGAAATCTCAGAGTTGCATATATCAAAATGTTGTTAAATAGTACCAAAACTATGGCTGTATACCACTATGGGTAAATGAGAAAATATGATTTTTTAAATTTTATTTAAGTGAACTGACATTTTAGGTGTGAAACATTAACTTGTTCTCATTGCTTATTCCTGTTCAGGATCAAAGGGGGCATTTGGCAAAAAGTAAGGGAAACACTTTAGACACATGACCAGTTTTTAATGTGTCATATTTGTCTTTTTTATTAATATTCCAGTCAGTAACTCCTGTAACAATTGCTTTTATGGAATCATCCATCTGTTTAATTGCAGTGGCTAAATGTGATGACAGTTTTATTGATGAGGCAACTTAATTCCAACAGCTGATAAGGCTGGATCAACGGCTTGGTGAGAGTGGGAATGAATTGCAATGTGTGCTCTGTCGCTCCTTTCATTTGTCTCAGGTTTTCATCCTTCAATAACAGACCCCCCCCCCCTCGCCTCTGCATTCTTGGTACCCGTACCTCACCCAGTCTCCTCTTCATACAACACCTTCATTTCACACCAGTAATCTCTTCAACCTAAGCCCTTTAAGTCACCATTAAGCCTCCATTCATTCTTACATAATGATCGAATTCATCCCAGTCCATTTACCTCCAAGGTTTAAGATTTACAAAGGATTAGAGGTTGAAAAATCAATTTGCTTGCTCTTGGATGTCAAGTAATCCAGTTTGGCGATATGTTGGTGCGACTGCAGTCTAATGGGATATGCACTGCATGGTAGCTGACATCAAATGTGACACTGTTGTCGAAATTCAAAGGGAAAGATATGCTAATACATATGGCATTATTATTTAAATTCAGAAAGTAAGTTATGCCATTATCTGGTGAATGGTGCAATATTTAAAAGAAGAGCCTTTGTCCAGTTCATTTCAAATAGCGATTTAATGGCTTGTGTGACATGTTGAACTTCAAACACCTGTTTCACACAGAATAATCTACAAAGTGAATATTGTATCACTGTATTGATGTGTTAACTGCAGCCACGGAGCTTCACCTTAAACTTTCAACATCCCTCGGAAACTTTTTCAGGCTGCAATTTGCTGGATTCAAATTACATATGACTGTAGTCCTGGATCCTACCCAAGTAAATGCATAAAGTTAATTGCCATACAGAAGGGGGGTGTAATTTGTCCTAATTTTCAGGCTGCTGTGGGTTGTTTTATTGTGTATGACAGTGTCCATGAGGGTATGACTTTTGGAAAGTGTAAAGGCCATTTTGTTGGAAGACCATAAATCTCTGCAACCCGGTCTGGACAGTTGGTACTGCAGCTATAACAAACTGGACTATTTCTGAACTAGCCTCATATAAAGGATTTTATACATTCAGCACAAAGTCACAGCAGAGTTAGAGTTTCATTAGTCAGCGTATTCACAACGAGGGTAAATAATTAGGAAATAAACTAAAACTAAAGTTTCAATTGCATTATTCTGTCTTCAGAAACTTGTGGTGTCACAGTGAGGACACAAACTTACATGTACAAGATGGCGCATAAAGTGAAACAAAAGAGAACAAAACTACACATAATTTAGGGCAAATGTAAGACCTTTTAGGACAATGATGTTTATTTTACTAAAAAGTTAATATACTGCAAGAACATAAGGAGTTATGTACCAGTAAAATTATTTCATTGATACTGGAATAAACAGTATCAATAAAGACAATCAGAAAGTGATTAGCCAATATTTAAGGTGGAGTACTTGTGGAATGGTGTTTTTGTTATTATGTGAGGGGTATAAAACCTACATCAGAGTTGCTGTTATTATATTTTGTGGTGTTGCATCAGCACAGTATATCCACAAGCAAGTGGTTTCAGCCAATTAGTTATAGTTTATAGTTTTTGAATATGTTTTTCTTGCCAAATGCTGGAGTCAGTTGCACATAAGTCACCTGGAAGTGTCTAATGTGTGCACAGTGTTTGTCTATCACTGAGGCAATTTGTTTCAAGATGGGCCAAGCTTTTATCTAGCAGAGATGAGGACTGACTTGTTTGATTTGAGCGAAAACCTAGAAGAAAACACTACAAGGGATGCTACAAACTGTGTGAGAAGGGCTTTAAAAAGCAGTAAAAAATTATTGTTTACATGATGGAGTCCTTGCTTTGTACAGGGAATGTTACTCCGAACACTCAGAACACTTGATAATTAGAAGATAGGCATGAAAAAGCTGAACGAGATGCTCCGAGAGTCCTCCCAAGAGAGCTGTATGATCTGTAGATTTTATGATTGCACAGTGCAAGAAGGGCATTGCTTGAGCAATTAATTTGTGTAAAGGGTGAAGGGTGAACAACTGTTTTTGTGTGAGAGACTTCTGACATTTACATTATGATGACTCGCTGAGTAAAATACATTGGATTCGTGCGTCTGGAATCAACGTGTAAAAGATACAAGTGAAATTTTACAGTTTCTCCTCATGTCATTGCCTCACTGACGAAAAAAGAAAATACAAGTTGAATGTATGTACACAAGAGGCAAATAGAAGAGTCCACAATGAGCCATTCATTACTATCTGGAGTAATTTACAAGACATATTGAAATCAACAGCTTGTCGGGTATTAAGTAAAGGCCTGTGTATACGACTATAACACTTTTTATGATCCTCTTCAAAAAAAGATGCCCACGATATTTATGAGGCCTTTGTGTGCCTGGAATGAATGATAGCATTGACTTATTTATTCATTTAGTCATAGCTTAGCAGTGGTAGCATTTGCTGGTTCTCCTTTGGGACTTAAAAACATTGTAGCATACATATGCTATCTGTTTATCCTCGGAGAATATGCACAAGGCTTTAGACAAACGGGGCAGCTGGGTTTTAATAAAGCTGTGTCTGTCAGGTAATTTAAAAGACATGAGCATGAACGTCTTGGCTCTTTCTTTCACTATGTGACACTTTTTTCAAAACTGATGATGCGCTCCTTCGAAGCTAGTAATCTGTTTTATCTTTTTCGCAGGTGATCCTCATGTTGACAAAATACTATGACTTCAACTCCGGCAGAGTAACGGAGAGTTCTTTATGGAGGTAAGATCTTCTGCTAGTCTGTGTTTGTGTGGTAACACAAATAGATGTCGCATTTATAACAAAATGACTTGCATAATGTTTAGTGATGGCATAATTCTCCAAAGCTCTTGAAAACAAAATATTCTGTTATAAAAATCTAGGAGCCTGTGTGTTTTATCCTGTATAAACCATTTTATGCCATCTTGTCTCTGAAATGTCACCAAGGAACAGAGACCAGTATGTATTTTGGTGACAATGAATGAACTGAGAAAAACAGTCCAATTTTTTGAAGGCCAAACATTTATTTTCGAGGACATCTCTGGTTCTGAAAGAGTTTCATAAACACTGCAATTGTAGATTTTTTTTATGTCCTCAATCCTCCATTAAAGTTATAAAACATGAAAATTACAAACATTAGAGTATACAATGTTTGTAACCCAAAGTGTCAATAATGATAATAATATCTCATCCCCTTGCCATACATGCCACACAGGATATTGTTGTTTATTTTAATAATTAGAGAAATCTCCATTCATCTAGCAAATTGCTTTATGACTTCTGCTGTTGCAATTTTCCGCCTGCCTGATATGCTTAATGATACTATTAGCATCTTAACTAGTAGGTGTTTCTCAATTCTCCGTTACTCGCCACAAAAGCCTGTTTACTTTATCCTATAATTGAATTTTAGGTCAACTGATTATGGGACCACATATGAGAAACTTAATGAGAAAGTTGGGCCAAAAACCATACTGAGCTACTTGTACGTGAGTCCAAACAACAAGAAGAAGGTAAGTTTCCACATGCGTGCTGTGAAAAATCTTTATTGAATATATCTGTCAATATTATCATTGTACAGCAGAGATAGTGTCATTTTCACTAAGTAGCAGCCCTGCAGGAGCCTGCACCGTGCATGTGTTGTTGGCAGCGCACTTCACGAGCACACTTAAGCCCTGCGGAATGGTTGCTGTCAAGGTGGGCCTCTGATTCCACCGTCTCCTTTCTTGTCTTGTCTCAGATCATGTTACTGACTGACCCAGAGGTGGAGAGCAGCCTGCTCATTAGCCTTGACGAGGGGGCGTCCTATCAGAAACACAGCTTAGCGTTTGATATCCTCAGCCTGCTTTTTCACCCCGAGCAGGAGGACTGGATCTTGGCTTACAGCCACGACCAAAAGGTAACACGTAGCTGTCAGACGGCATGAAATAAAAACTGAAAATATGACATAAAAATCTCTGGGTGGGAGTAAGGGGTGTTGTGTGTGGTTTATTTGCTGCTTGTCTTGCACTTGTTAGCTCAGTATGAGTGTTCTGTCTGTTTCTGTGATTATATTACATCACAAGCTTGGTGGATTACAACAAAGTTTATATCTATATAAAATGAACACAGGTTGTTGTCATGGCTGAACCATTAATTTTGTTAATCGCGTCTGGCCTCCGTGGTCTTCATGGGCAGAGACATCTGCCACTTAAGCCAAGGCTGCAGTTGCCAAAACAGAGGCAGCTGATCACCTGCTCCCCGAGGTCACAAGGTCTGGCTGCACACTCCAAGTTTAAATGGATGTGTCCTAGACAGCAAAGGGGAAATTTAACAATGGAGACACGTCCAAACAATCCACACATACACACACACACACACACACACATACACACACTCTCACATAATTGTGAGCATAAACTCACACACACCCTTCATTACTCTTTGTGAGAACCCTACTGTCTGTTTTACTCAACGCTACAGACATCAAACTTGGCCTTCACTATTGGAAGACTTGATTTCAGAGAGAAAAACAGTCAAGGTCTGAGAAGTGAGATAAATGGTGCAGGGAGGAAGATGAAAGCTTAGTTGAGAGCCATCGACGGGTCAAAATAAAGACGCTCTAGAGAAGTTTGCCTTCAGGTCATCCTGTATGTCTCTGTAAAGCTAAATTTCATCTGTGTTTTTCTTTTTCTTTTATCACTGCTAGAATGAAATTAATCTTAGCTTGGTTTGATTTTCCATTTATTGATTGTCCGTCACGTCTTTTAAAAGTTGTAAGCTCCTAGATAAGTCAAAATGATGTTGCTAATCCTTGTAAAGCTCAGAGCTTAAGATGCTTGCTGCTCGATCATTACAGTATGCCAAGATGACTGGCCTTTTGAATGCTTGGACAAAAGTCCAACTTTGCAGTAAAAAAGGAGACTAATGGCTTTATGGCTTGAATTATTTATTTTATAATACCAATTAGGGTGGAATCGTACTGAGTTACTGTAAGTAAGTGAAAGGAGACTCCTTGCATTAAAATGCATCTCGTATCCAGATATGATTTAACCTGATTACATTTATACCTGATATTAATATGTGTCTCCAGTGTCCACAATGAGATCCACATCCTCCTCTCCAAAAAAACAAAAACAAAACAAAACAAAACAAAACAAAAAAAGATGGGAGCCATCTGTGAAGCTCCACTTTTGTATGGACTTTTGTTTGCTTTTCGAAGCAGGGGAAGAAGCCTTCTCTTCTTGACTCCATCCAAGAGTGTCTTTAATATCCGTAGCTTTCTTGCTGCTTTCTTGCTAGTAGCTTAGCTTTGCTAACCGGCTAATGGCTGCTACCTCGCTGGTTTGCAACATTACGTTTTTCCGTCCACATAGTTGTTGTATGTGCATTGACAGCTCAATTGCATTCACACCTGTGTTCAGTGTGGTCACAATGCATCCCTGATCCAATCAGATCGCATCACAGTCCATCCTCGATGCATCTTGGGTGCATTTACACCTGTACTCTCATGTGATCAAGCACTGTCTGATTGTAATCCGATCACCCAAAATGCATTTTAATGCAATGTGTAAAGGGGGCCCTAGATTTTAATACAAAAGCCAATTTGTGTATTAAAAACCCCCTATTCTCAAAACAGATGGAAGGGATCAGAACAGATAATCTTTACCATTTTGTTTTCTTTTTTATTTAAAAAACCTAGCCTCAGAGTATCAGTGCATTGTATTTTTACAGAAACTGCTGAATTTCCTCATAACTGATGCATTTTCACATAAAGTATGCACTCAGTAGTGCAGTATTCAAAACAACATCGACATATTGACTCCAAAAAATCTAAAATTCTGACAGCTGCTTGATAATACAGTTGGATATAAATCAGCAAATAATTCTCTTGGATATTCTCACTTGGAAAACCATTATTTCTACTGTAACTAATTTGGTTAATGCTTTCCTCTCCTTTTTCAGCTGTATGTCTCTGTTGAGTTTGGGAGGAGATGGCAGCTTGTGCATGACAGCGTCGTCCCCAACAGATTCTACTGGTGAGATCACAATCAATCATTTGCAGAGCGTTTGTCTTTTGGGGAGAGAAATGCTGCAACATATTGATATACTCTAGTAATACTATGAATAATAGACAAACACAGAACAATTATACCTTAATAAATGGATTTAAATGGATTTTTCACACAACAGTGGTACAGAGGGGAGATGCCTTCGCTGTACATATTTACATATGCCAGAAAATGTTGGATGATTTCTGCTCACCATTCTGACAACTTTTCACAGACTCTGTTTAGAGCTCTGACTCACACTGCAGCAACATTACGTGTTTCTGATCAGTCAGCAGCTCATTTAAAGTTAACAAAAACACAAAATGTTTCTGAGTCAGATTTGAGTGTGAAAAGCACTTTTGAGAATTTTCATGAAATTTCTCGAGTTGATGACATTTATTATTGAAAGTAGAAGCTGAAATAAATGACATGCCACCCAGTCTTAAAGAGGTAATCACACATTTTAAAACCACTGCTTTTATTATTGAATGCTGAGTTAGGTTTTGTGGTAGGCAGATCTTGTATTGATAAATAATGTATGTTATCTTTTTTTTTTTTTTAACATAATGTACTAAGCGTCTAGTTTACACATACCTATTAATATTTGATCTGCTGAAGGCATTCTGCTTGTGAAATATTGTTGGGATAGTGCTGAGATACAACAGTGTATTACAAATATAATCATATCCAAACATTATCCATCAATCTTTCATTTATTTTGGATGATACCTGATGTATATTGTATACAGAATCACAACTGATAGTGTGGTTTCAATGGGAAAAATTCTGGGTGTCTCTTTGAGTGTTTTAGTGTTATTAGCTGCTGGGTGCGAGTACAGGAATAAATGTTTAATTTATAATGTTTTTTTTATAGTTGTTGGCTACAAAATCCTTTTCACACATGTTTCCATAGCACTAAAAAAAGCAGAGCCGCAGATTAATCAAGGAGGTTGGAGAGACCTACAGTACATCTTTTTGCAGATGTTGCATTAATCTGGGAAAAATACTGTGACCCAACATGTTAGCAATGTTACAGTACATAAAAATCACTTAAGGGAATAGATAGATTTTAGTCATAAACAAAACACTGAGACTATCTCTTTAATGTCTATTCTCAAAGAGAATGTGGATATACAGTATGACAATCATTTCTTGTTGGGGTTGTTGGGGCAAATTTTTGCTGATAAAATATGTTAGCACTTCCTTTTGTCTTCAAGGAAATAAGTCGACCAAAACATGCCAGAAAAAACACTCCCCCCCACCATCAGAGAGCCACTATGAAAGAATTACTTTCATCACATCCTGCACTGCTCATCTTATCTAAAAAAAAATATGACAAACATGATTTACAAAAACATGTTAACGTGCAACCTCGCTAGGCAGACATTGCGGTATGTGTTATGGGGTAACACAGTGTAACATTGCAGGGGGTTTATTTAAGAGCAAGGGCTGCTGTTCACTGATAGAATTGGATGAAGTATTTGACAGAAAGTCCATTAAAAGAGATGGAGCTGTGAGGCAATTACAGAGTGCTGAGGGAAGCAGGACGGGGGCTTTTTATATTATAGTTCAGACACAGTATGGAAAATGAGAAGAAACCCATCTTCTGTCACAACCACTGCTATTAATACAGCAAGTGGTCACTCCTGTCACTCTGCACTTAACAGCAATCATGAAGAATCTCCGTTGAAAGTGAATGAAATGGCTAAATACACCTTGCCCATAAAGTGCAGTTCAGGTCAGATGTCCTTCAGGCCAGTGTTTATAGATAAGGATTTTGTATTATTGCTCCTGAGAGAACAGTGCAGAACACAGCTGCATCTTTTATTTCCCATGTTCCCTTACAAAAACAAGATGAAAATCAAAGTCTAAATGTAAACCATACTGCGCCTCTGGTAACAGAAAAACAGAAACAATTACTGTGAGCTAAATGCATGTATTGTGTGAATAGTTTTCTTATTTTTCTTTGTTTTTGTTAAAATTATTTGCTCTGATTCACAATAGCAAAATATGCCTTATTGGGAAATAGTTGGCTTTCTGCTTCAATGCCTTACTAAGCCACCTGATGTCCAATATAAATAAAAAGGAAGTTAATATTAAAAGGCAAATGCTTTGTGACCAAGACTACACATGCTGCATACTTCATACAGCACAATTATTGGCTCCCCTTTTTATTAAATTTGTGAAATAAAAACACTTTCAACACTTCAAGACTGGGTCGCACCAGCTGTTCGTAAATCCATTAATAAGTTTGTGTAAGTCCTTTGTAAGTTAGTCTAGTTTTTTAATCAGGTTGCATCATTAAAACTTGAGGAATGTCTAATCAGTAAATAACAAACTAAAGTAACAAAACTGCCAAAAATAACAATCTGTATATTCAACTGAACTCCTAATCCTTTGTAACTGTATATCGCTTTGTTTTTATTTATATACATACATTTATAGATGTATGTTAGAGTTAGTCGTATTCATGCAGTTTGAAATGAGTGAGAAATATCTGATTATGCTAACGCTCATCTCACCAACACTATTTAGCTAGCTAGTCACCTGGACATTGTTAGCATTATGATTTGTAATCTGAGGTATACTGTGTTATTTTTGTGAAATGTAATTTAAAATGTTACTTGTTAACATGGTTATCAAAGGTAGATAAGTAGACCATTTTTCATATCTACCTCTTTAACTCTTCAGTCCACTGTAAACAAGTCGTATATTGGCAAGCCGTTGGTTTTGTTAGTTCAGTTGGCTACACAGCCGGCAGTTATTAGGCTGTAAATATTTAGTAGCTAATCTTTTGGGAAAATAAAATAAAATATAATCTAAAAATCTTTCAAATGACAAAAACTTTAAATGGAAAAAACTGAAAACATCTGAGAAAGAAAAATCAGCCTTAGTCTGAACTGCTCACAATTCTGAGCAGGTCATAAACTGTGATGAGGGGTCACAAGCAGACTTAATTTTAAGTGGGCACAAGTGACAAAAGGTTGGGAACCACTGTCTTAAATGTTGGTATATGATGTCTATACTAATGCACAGATGAACATTTGCATAAGCAGAAATCTAATATTTCTCAGATGTTTGTCACAATGTTGCAGGTCCAGACTGGGTTTAGACAAAGAGCAAGGAATGATCCACCTGGAGATCAGCGTCACTGATGGACGTGAGTAATAAAGTGATGTTACCATGGCAACCCACTGAAAAGTAAATTGTCAGAAAACACCATACTAAAGCACATAAGGTCAGACCACCTTCTCTCTTTAATGTGTTAGTGTACAGTATGTTATCCGCTATTGAAATGAGAGTAGACATCACATCAAATTACCAGCCTTTGTTGTGACTCGTAAACCATAATTTAAAAAATTGAGTGAGAAATTACAGCTATTTTTCACTGTATGCACCAAAACTCTCCTCTCCATCTGCACTGGCTGTGTGGAGACTCTTCATACGATTAAGTTAATTCATTTTTCAAGGGCCAGGCTGTGACTTGGCTCTTTTCTTGGCCGCAGCGCAGAGAGGGGGGCACTTCCATAAGGCCTCGTGTGTTAATGCCTTGTCCCCGGGGAGATCACCTCATTTGGCTGATGCTAACACATTGGGACAGCTCTCGCTACTTTATCTATTAGTGAGAATAAGGATTGGCCTCCAAAATTTTGCCTCTATAGCTCACTTAATACCATCAGCATTTGTTAAACCTTGATTGTGCACTACAGAAGGCTGTTTGTTTTTCTCTTTGTTGTATTTTTAGCATTCATTTCTTGCTTACCCACAGGGTCACAGTACATAACTTGTAAACTTCAGAATTGCTCTGATGGAAACAAGGGCAAGCCTTTCCCTGGATTTATCATCCCTGATTCCCTGGTGGTTCAGGATGAATACGTTTTCATCCAGGTGGGTTTTTATCGCAAGGTCTGGCTTCATTAAAAGACAATTAAAAGCTGTAAAACCACTGCATCCAATCGCATCTTAATGTACAGTCATGTCTTTCATTAGCTAAAAGGGCCCATTATCCTGGGAAAGGATGGCATTAAATTGAAATCAGTGTTGTGTATTACTTCAACTCCACTCTACCATAATGCCGAACATCCTAATTAGTAGCAAACCCAGAGTTTTTGATCACGATTTAAATTATTTGATACATGCTGCTAGCAATCAGTGTGCACAGTGAAGTTTATGAATATTTATCTGAAATGTGATGAACTGCAAATTGCACTTTATTGCTTTTCTAGGTGCCAGTAGGTGGCCAATCTGTCCATTATGTGTCCTATAAAAGAAATGCTTTCTACCCAATGAAGCTTCCCAAGTACACTCTGCCAAAGGTAAGATTACTGGAAAGGATGCAGTGTTTGATCAACTGAGCACCTGCAGAGGAGCAAGTAGCAGAACAAGTGCAACATTAATTTGTCTGTGAAACACTCAATTTATTCCTTCAGGCTATTTTGCAGTGTCATGATGACTTACTGTGGATGATTTTTACAAATGATTTCAAGTAGGGCTGTTCCCAGTTATTCATAATGCTTGCTGACAAACCCATTAAATTGTTTTCCTCACATTATTATCCTCCTGAAATTTGATCATTTATGCATAATTATATGTTCAGATCATTTGTCTATTTAACACTCATGCATAGTTTTTTAATCAATTACCCTTCCAGTTATATCAACAGATATTTACTTCAAATTGGCTCTGGAGTTGCACATTCATTGTTACCCAGAACTCCAAGAGAACTTTTTGAAGCAGAAAACTCCATTTGCATTTGCACAAAACAGTGTTGTGCACTGGACTCCATTTACTAAAAGCACAGCAGGGGGGCTCAGTGATTTGAGAGACTGTGTCATAACAACAGGAGAGATATAGTGCCCACAGTGTTGTTTCGATCAATCTGTCCATTCATCCATCCATCCATGTATACTGTCAAAATTTCCTTGAGAAGGACACACATCCTTCACCTCGCCTCACCCTGAATAAGAGATTCAGTAAAATTAAATGGAGCCTGTCTTCATTTTTAGTGCATGGCATGACACGCCTGAGGTCTAATCGCTGCTGATCCTGACTGAATAATGTCAAGAAGTGATGAATCAATAGCTTGCTGCACTGGCTCTGTGACTACTGTTACGCACGCTACTATTCAGTCATCCTTTTTAGTCAACTAAATGCGTATTGGCTGCAGTTGACTAATTTATAGAAAGCCTGTTTCTCAGCCGCCTGCATCTTCTGTTCTCATGAATTTAATATATTTAGGACTTGCAGATAATCAGCACGGATGATAACCAGGTGGTGGCCGCGATTCAGGACTGGCACCAGAATGACTCCTACAACCTGTACATGTCTGAGTCCAGAGGGCTGTTCTTCACCCTGATGCTGGAGAATGTTGTGAGCAGTGGAGGACCAGAGGGCAACATCATGATAGACCTCTATGAGGTAGGCAGTGACTGTGCAGTTGGGGGGTGGTGCTGTCATCTGCTTACATGTTTTCAGGTTGGTCAGGCATGCCAAGCTGGACCAACTCAAATCACTGACCTGTTTTCATAACGGCTGCAGTTTAAAGAGGAGTGTGTCATGTTCATGAATATTAACTACAAAACTAATCAATTTTTTGTGCTCTTTGCCCCTTCAGAATGCTGTAACTAATTTGTGCAATAATCAATGCAGTTATACATGCATAGTTATTTTCTACTGTGCAAAATGAAATACTTCCTACACTCAGTGCTATATTTGTGCAAACACATTCAGTACATTCCAATACTTCCAGTACTTAACGTATTATACATTTTATCAGCGCACAAAAGATTACTGTAATTAATCGATTCACAGAAAATCAATCAGTAATATTTTGTATAATTAAGAAATCATTGAAATAATTTTTCAAGCAGAAATGCCAAACATTTTCTGGTTGAAGCACCTCAACTGTGAGGATTTGCTGTTTTATGTTATTACAGATTATTATTTATTATATTATTGATTATCTACTATCTATCCTCAGGTTTTGAACTGTTGGTCAGACAAAAGTGGAAAACTGAAGAGGTCACTTTGTGTTCTTAGAAACTAATGGCTAATTTTCATTATTTTCTGACATTGCACTGACAAAATAATTGCAAAATAAATAAAATAAATGCAAAAATAATACATTTGCAACCCTACACTTAATTAACGTATCTCTTAGCTTTATTCATCAGTCCGGCATCGATCTGGGCTAACACCTATAGAAAGATAAACACATTCACTCCTCACATGCAGTCTCCACTCCCCCCTAACTGCTGTTTGTTTTTTAACTGTGAGAGAAAACTGGAGAAAACATGGGGAGAACATTCCTGTTTTGGGAGAGTTCTCAGCCAATAAAACAGACAGACTTTGACAAATAAAGTACCAGCACACAGCCTAAAACTTTCCTGAGAGTTATTCTTGGTTCTCTGCCGTGTTTTCCTTAAGTGTACTCTGTGCTAAGATGTCTTGGATGTCCTGAGTCACCATAATGGAACAGATGCCGGCATGTTGCAGTTTATTCTGCAGCATTTGAGCATCTCTCTCACATTCACATTCTGGCTGCTTTCATTACCTTTTCTTTTTTTTTATTACCTTTTCACAAAAAAACCATTTAGTAGGTTTATGTAAACCACCATCTATGCACAAGTTTAGGAAACACTAGTATCACTTACAGCCCATAGTCAAAAGGGAGGCAAAACAGCAGCTTTAACATGTGCTCTGAGCATGTTATATCTGTGTTGACAGACATGCTATGAGGTTGCCGTGCCTGCACATGTATGCCTCGCTCTAAATTATCCTCATGTGCAGCAAGCAGCAAAAGCATCACAAACACCTAAGATAGCCATCAGCAGTGCTTACTCTCACTGATCACTGACCTCCACACACATTTTATGCCCAGAAATAGCTTTTATAGCTGCAACGACTGACCAGTAGAGGATTTAAAATGACAAACATTTGTGCTCTCTAAATAGAAGAGCAATGTGAACACAAAGTGAAAGCTGCACATGAGTGTCTGCATCTCCGTGCACATTAAGACAAAGAAGAAGAAATATCTCAGGGCCGTACCGTATGTTGTTTTGATATGTTGTGATTCTGCAGAGTCCTGCAGATGGTCCAAAATAGTGCTTCCTGTCAGAAAAACCAGCACTTTCAGACATCTCATCTTCCCCGAACTAGGCCTTCCGCTTTACTTAAGTTTGAATAATTTAAGGTTGTTTTTTTTTCCTGTCTTTTTTGTTATTTTTCCCCATACCATTCTCCGTCTCTCATGTTTGCAGGTTGCCGGGATTAAAGGGGTGTTCCTGTCAAATAAAGTTGTTGAGAACCAAGTGAAAACTTATATCACATACAACAAAGGGAGAGACTGGCGTCTTCTACAGGCTCCAACAACCGATCTCCAAGGAAACAAGGTCTATTGTGAACAGGTAAGTGGGCCACTGACACAGGATACATTTGGTTATTTGGATTTCCATTATCTGCTCTAGATGTGCTACACTGCGTCACAACATATACTGGTCAAATAGAGCAAATAAATCTGTATAGAGCTTTTTAGAGTATTGGATGGGAGGGAGTTATCAGAGCAAGACAGTTCAGCATGTGTCAGGCTGCGAAAAGACTTATAGACGAATAACTCAATAATTAAAGATCCCCCCCAGACATGTATTTAGACATGTAAAAATACTCTGCTTTGAATTATGATTTGTGTCCAAACTCTGCAGTCTGCACATATATCATTCTGCACAGTTAAGCTCAAATATCCAACTGGAACACATTTTTGAGTGGAGACAGGCTTTAAATTAAATTTAAAAATAATTTAACTCACCTTGATAGCCAAATCCGGCCCTCCAGGCAAAAATATCCGGCCCTTTGATGAAAGTTGAAGTTTTGACTTTCATAGTTTACATTAAAACTTCTACATGATTTTTACAAATCTGCTATAGATAAAAAAAAGAAATACAAGGCTCATGAAAATCTCAATAATATAAGCTTATTAATTCTAATACGGCCCACAGACGATGAGAGGCATTAATACCAAGGTTGCTCTATGCTATTTGAACAGTGCTGAAATTAAGTCTAATTAACCAAACAGAAATTAAATTTTAATGTGTGAATTCCAAATGATTTAATTCCACAACTTTAGCTTTAGATTTGACCAGAAGAGATTTGTTCTTCACCAACACATATAGGTGGTGGTCTGACAGAAATGGTGTGTTGAAGCAGTTTTTTTTCCTAAGATAACAACATCGGAACCATAAATGATTCAGAATCAGGAAATATTGATGGAAAATCAACAAAGTACATCTCTTGTCTCAAAGAGTAACACGGAACATATATTTGCATATGAGTAAGTTTTAGTCAAATGAGTATTAAAATAAGCTGTAACTCTATTAGCACTTACTTACTAATGGGAAAAATTGCATATGTTATCAATCAATTATACACTGAAATGAATTAAAAGAAATAAACAAACCATAAAGGCCTACATTTCTAATGTGCTGGTGGAACCAAAATGTAAAAGTCCCAAAACAACATGACCCATGGTTGAACCTAATTGCCTTGGTGTTGAACCTAATTCACAACTTCACTTGTCTATATCAGGCTCTTTTAAACTGACACAGTTATTTCAATTTAACTGTACTTAATAGATGGTGAACCCAAGAATATTAAGTTATTAATTCAGCATTCCTCTATTATTTTTTTATTAGTTTTATTATTAGTTGTAGTATGTCTTTATATAGTTTAGTAATGATTAATGAACAGATGAGATACTGCATACATACAGATACAGCATATTGTGTCTTAACTATTGTGATAATGACTGCACTGATGCAGTTCTTGTATACAGTGGTACTCTTTTCTCTTGTGTGTGATTTAATAAAGCCAGATGTCCAAAGAATATAATACGCAGCATTTATGTTTTTCATAGTAAGCAATTAAATAATAATTAACTATTTTGAATCAGGATACATTCATAGTGTATTCACAGCAGTTCTTATGTTGTTTGTGAAACTTTGATTTTCACAGTCTTACCTCAGTCAGCTAATCTCCTGTGTGTTTCTCAGCCGTACTGTTCGCTGCATCTGCACCTTCATGTGTCTGAGAATCCTTACACCTCGGGAAACATTGTCAGCAAAGATTCAGCTCCAGGAATTATAATAGCGTCAGGTGAGGAGATGATTTGTTTTGCACATCCATACTGTAGTTTACTCTCCAACCTTTAATGCTGGTTACCAGAGGATAGTCATTCTGTTCTTTTGTTGTATTCCCAGCACAAATAAATAAAAGGCCTTCTCAGCTGTCAACAGTTTACAAAATGACATTAAATTAATCTTGGCTGCACATCTGTTCCATGTTGAAAAACTACTACAGCTATTTTGCTTTTTTTACAGTATGTAACATGCGTGAAATAATAAATAGTGCTTCTTTACCTTTTGTATTTAGGTGTGGTTGGACCAGAACTGACCAGTACTAATGTCAGCATTTTCATCACATCTGATGCTGGAAACACCTGGAAGGAGGTGCAGTATTATAACTCTAAAAATAGGATTGCATATAAATTTTCTGATGCTGATCTGTACTTGCATTTCTGCATCAATGCTTTTTGGATATATTACTTTGCTAAAAAAAAACAACAACTGCATTTTCTACAAAACCTTTTTTTTCCCATGTAACAAAATACAGAAAACTCGTCCTTTATTTGAACTTTCCCTCAATAAAATACAGCAAATACAGCAATACAACAAAATGAAAAAAAAGTATGACTTGAGTCAGGCATTATATGAATAAAGAATAAGTGAGCAAAAATCTGACTGAGCATTCAATGCCAGCTTTCAGTTCTCGCTTTTCAGTTCTTGGTGACACAAACACAATTTGTTTGTTGACAAAAAGAATATTGAGGTTTGACACCCAGCCTGGTGCATCTCTGATCTGTAAAACAAATAAACCAACGGGAGCACACGGATTTTTGCCATCGGCTTAAGACTCAGTAAATCAACGAAGAGAGCAACACTTGATTGACGCTTTTGTTTGTTCACACAACTGAGTCTCTTGTGGAAAGTACAGTTGTGGTTTCTACTCTCTACCACTAGTATGCATGTTTCCCTGATATTGTCACCAGTGGATACTTTATGTTGAATTTGTGATGAAGTGAAGTTGGTTTATGTCTGCAGGCTTTTCAGGAAGAGTACAGTGTGTTTTTCCTGAATCAAGGAGGATCTCTGGTGGCCATCCGACACACACCTCTGCCAATTAGACACATTTGGTAAGGCTCTCCAAGGATGTGCCTCGTCTTTTTTTGAGCCTATACTCAATCTCTAAAATGAGGAGAGGGATGTTTTACTGAATTCAACTCTATTTGTGGTTGGTTTCTCTGTGATCTAACCATTGTTCTCTCCCGCAGGCTGAGTTTCGATGAGGGCAGAAACTGGGATAAATATAGCTTCACCTCCTCTCCGCTCTACGTTGATGGGGTGCTTGGGGAGCCTGGAGAGGACACCCTCATAATGACGTAAGATATGGAGGAACAATAAAGAATTGCTATGTCTCTAGTTTAGTTAATTACTGTACTGGTTAATTATATATTACCCCAATGAAGACTAAGAACTGTACATACACAGTGTTGAGTTTATTTAATGTGGTTTTGAAAGTGTTTCATTCGCCTAAGATATAGAGGATTTTCTCAACCCACAGAGAAACATAGATTAAAGTCAGTGATTTGAAATTGCCCAAAGCGGATTTACAAGGTTTTCACACAGCAGATTTTGAATCTGCCCCATATACTGAATGTCTTTGACCTTGTTTTTCTGACATGCTTGTGCAGAATATTTGGTCACTTCAGTCATCGATCTGAGTGGCAACTTGTCAAGATTGACTTCCGGTCTATTTTTCAACATCGCTGCACATCTGAAGATTACCTGACGTGGCAGTTACACAATGAGGTAAGTAGCTCTTCTTACTCCTTAACTGGAAGATTCAGTCGTTGATTAAACTCAAGTGAATCTCTTTTGACTCAGTCACACAATAAAAGCAAGAAAAGAATCTCTGAAATGTTTATGATGCATTATTCATTACAGGGAGAAGTGTGCATCATGGGAATGAAGCGAATCTTCCAAAAACTGAAAGCAAATGTTCAATGTGTCAAGGCCAGAGATCAGTATATTTCCCAGATGTCAGACTCCTGCCTGTGCACAGAGGCAGATTTTGAGTGGTGAGTTCCCCACTCTGCAGCTACTCTTTTCACTTCATTAAATCCAGTGTAACACTTTATCAATCTCCAGAGGCAGAGTCTATGAAGCAAACCTAAGGCACAACAAGAGTGTTTGAAGAGTTATATTTCAAAAGTCACGCCTTGTTGTTATCTTTTCTATTATCTTTTTGTCAACTTAGGATATAAGTTAATCACTATAATTAAAAAAACAAAAACAAAAAAAAACATGCCATCAGTTGTTTTTAGTCTTGGGTTTTAGCAATTTTCTAAGATCAGATGTCATTTTGATATAAGATTGTGGTTGTTATCAATATCCTGATATTAATGAAAGCATTTTTCAGATTTCAATATATATCACAATATGGTAATTGTGTGCAAAATTACAATTAACTGTGTTCTGTGGTCATGTAAAACAAAAATGTAAAGATTAATTTTGTTAATTTTAAACTACAAATTGCATCGAATCATCAACAGTAACAATCTATGATCATATCACCACAACACAGTTTAAGTGACAGAACCTGTAATATTGAATCACTGCCCAGCCCCAACACTCAAAGACTGTATATGACAGCAGTACATTGCTGCATGTTTTACTCATATCAAGTGCACTTGAATAGATTTGCATGAAAACTAAAGCTAATAGCTCACTCTAGTCGCTATTAGAAGCTGCTTCTGTCTGTCTGACAGAAGTATTGCTTCATGTCAGAACGTCATGTGCTGATCTAGTGCTAATTGAACCGTGGTGACGAGTATATTTAGCAAGATTAACACCACTTTATTATTAAAAGGACTTACTAAACTTTCCGACTCTGGGCTTTTGAGGCTGTTTTTCCCTGATCATGATGAAAGAAATCTGATAGATCCCTTTGACTTTGCCAAGGTATAATTATAGTTTGTGTAAACATGAACAATGATTTTTTTCTCTGCCTCAGATGTTTGATACATAAAACATCAAATCTCAAGTACTCTGAGCTGTTGTGCTATAAAAACTTTTCTTTAGCCTAGAACACCTCTGTTTATGGTAGACATTAGCTTACTATGAATGATTCTGTTTGAGCTGAGTAATTATATTTGAGATTTTTAATAAAACATAACTAATATTTATTACAACCCGTGTATCTTTTCTGGTCTTGTGTTCCAAATGAAACAGCGACTATGGATTTGAGAGGCAGATTGATGGGAGCTGCATTCCGGCTTTCTGGTTTGTTCCTTCAGCAACATCGAGAGACTGCATCACGGGGGACAGCTTCCTCAACACGACAGGGTACATCAATTCATTTGTTTCGTCAAGAACCGAGGGAGCAGTGTGTGCACAAATGCCCTTGGTCACGGTCAAGCTCAACTTTCTTGAAAATCACCTGCTATTCTGTGTGAAAATGATAAATAAATATATACTACCAATGACTGACCCATTTTTAATATTGTACACCTTATGAATATCTTCCAGCCCTTATATTTATACATGAATGTGTGCATATGTGCTTGTGTCTGCTTTTACATTCATGTAGTCCTCATCTGTGTCTTTTTGTACTTTTTTGGTGAATTCCAGATATCGCAGGGCTTTGTTTAACAACTGCACTGAGGGAACTCTGTTGCAGTACAGCCCCAGACGACAGAAGTGTCCCAGTCAGGTCCCTAGGGGCCTCCAGCTCTTCACCAGTGAGGGAACACTGGTAGCAACACTGGGGAAGAATGTCACCTTCTTGGTCTTTCTGGAAGAGGTGCTGACTTCACTTAAATAAAGCAATAGTTTTGTGTATTACAGGGTGGTACTTGCATGCTTTTTCTTCTTTGGTTAGCGCCTTATTTGAATATTGAGACGCTGTCAGGAACGCGGCACAGAGGCTGGACCACCAGAATATCAAATAAATATGCGGCATCATGATTCACCACTTGACCTCGTCTTTGCAGATAATTTGGAAAAAAGGCGCTCTGTCGGGTGTCAGTGAGGACAGGGACAAACAACTGCGAGCGTAGTGTGAGTGACAGTATTTTGTTTTCTTTTTGAAGGGTCTCAGCTCCACGACGAGTATAACAGTGGACTTCGGTGACGGCACCGCTATATCCTATGTTAACATAAGCTCCATCGATGACGGGGTCAAGCATATCTACAGTAAAGTTGGCATCTACCAAGTGTCTGCTACAGCAACCAACACTCTGGGCTTTGACAGGGTGATACTCTACCTCCACGTCTCCTGTGAGTGAAAAAGAAAAAAAAAAACTTCAGGATGAGTAACAGGCCATAGCTAATAGTTGCTGCTGAAGCATTAAGTGCAGGATCATTCATCCAATTATTTTTAATGTGTTAATTTGAGAAAACTGGCTCTTTTTCCCCCTGAATTCAACATGGGTTATTGTCAGCATTATTTTAATCACTTATTAAATACCCCTTTAATATAAGTGTGGATTAGTATAAAGGCTCATCATTTGCATTGGCTGACAGTGCAGTGACAGTGTTTCCTGCATCATAATAAGCTGAACTTATTCAGAACTAACTTCATTTTGGTTGATATCATAAAGTGACTAGACTATAAGCTATTTTCTTGATCCTTTGTGGCACATAAACACCAGCTATAAGATCAAACAAGCCTTTAAATTGGTCAAAACATTTCAACTTGTGAGCCCATAGAGGGAAAAAAAATCAGACAAAATAATGTGACAAATATGCTCACCACTGTTCTGTAACTTTAAATTGGCTCATTAAAGTTAAACTCCATCCAATATCTCCATCCAAAGTTTTGAGTATCAGTCATCCCGCGTGGGCGTGAAAGACGGCTGTTGGTTGTTTCCTCATTGACAGAGACGAACAGCGGTGGTCAGTTTGAATTCAGCTCATTATAATGGATTCCAATGGTGACATTTTCATGGTAGCAAAAAGCATCAAAACATCCACAGACACTTCTCAAACCACTCCTGCCATGCAATCAACTTCTCCACTGTGCATCCATATACTCTGTGTGTTCCAGTCATCATTTTGCCAGAATATGACTGAAAACACAGCTTCTGTCAGGGTGCGATATTACAACATGGAAGTAGTATATTTAGCCAGGTTTTGACAAAAAGATGTGGATTTATATGGTTGTGTGTTTCTCGCTTCAAAGGTCAACTTGAACAGGTCCAGCTCTCAGCTCCGTCAGTGGTCATCAAGAACAAAGCAGTAAACCTGACAACAGTGTTACGCCCCAGCAATGTGGGAACAGTCACCTACTACTGGTGGTTTGATAACAAAACAGAGGTGAGCTTTGCTTTCTTGTTCTCTACCATGCTGTTTATTAACCAAATTACATGATGGATTCACAAGTCACATCACTCTCTCTCTCTCTCTACTGTCTGTGTCTTTGCCGTTTAGCCTGTAGTGACCCTGGAAGGAGGGATGTCCTTCACCTTCTCCAAGGAGGGAAGTCACACTGTCACTGTCCAGGCTTCAGTCGGCAATACTGTGCACCAGGACCAAATGACTGTGGCAGTTTATGGTGAGCTTCATTTTACTTTTCTAAATACACTCCAACAGCCATGGCATACAACAATAAAGTGAAAACTTTTGCAACTACAAATAGAGAGAGAGAATTAATAAAAGTTTTTATTGAACCTTTGAAGCCTTTTGACAAAAAAAATCTCAGCCATAATTCATGGTCTTGATCAGTGGTTGGAGTTTGTTCACTTGTCATGGAGATGGTTTAGTTGTTATCACATGACCTAGCTGTGGGATTCTGGTGATGTGAAAATGCCATCCTCAGCCAAATGTGGCTGAAAGCTCTGCACAGAGTGTGTCAAAGGGAATCCATAATTGTATATACACAAATAAACACACATACACACATACTCTTTTTGTTTCTGGTTGAAATAGTTTCTTAATGTTTCCAAACATGAAAATTCATATGAACATGCACACATATATATATATATATATATACCATGAATTATGGCTGAGATTTTTTTGTCAAAAGGCGTATATATATATATATATATATATATATATATATATATATATATATATATATATATATATATATATATCCTGAAAAGTCGGCTGAATGGGAAGAACAAGATACGGGCCATCAACACGTACTCCTTGCCAGTCATCAGATACCCCGCTGGTATAATAAGCTGGCCAAAGAAGGAGATAGAGGCCACTGTTATCAAGACAAGAAAGCTCCTCACAATGCATGGAGGGTTTCATCCCAAGTCCAGCACCCTGAGACTGTACACTAAGCAGAACGAGGGAGGCCGAGGACTGGTGAGCGTCAGAGCCACTGTCCAGGACGAAACAACCAACATCCAGGAATACATCAGGAAGATGGCCCCCAAAGATGAACTGCTAAGTGAATACCTCAGGCAGCAGAGGAGGAGGAGGAACCATCATGGAGGGACAAGCCCCTACACAGCATGTACCACCGACAGATAGAAGAAGTGGCTGATATCAAGAAATCCTAACAGTGGCTGGAAAAGGCTGGACTGAAGGACAGAACAGAAGCACTAATCATGGCAGCACAAGAACAGGCACTCAGTACAAGATCAATAGAGGCGGGGATCTACCACACCAGACAGGACCCCAGGTGCAGGCTGTGCAAAGATGCTCCTGAGACAGTTCAGCACATAATAGCAGGGTGTAAGATGAAGGCAGGAACAGCGTACATGGAATGCCATAACCAAGTGGCTGGCATAGTGTACAGGAACATATGCACTGAGTATGGGTTGGAGGTCCCAAGGTCACAATGGAAGACACCTCCTAAGGTGGTTGAGAATGACCAAGCCAAGATCCTGTGGGACTTCCAGATCCAGACTGACCAGCTGGTGACGGCTAACCAACCGGACATTGTGTTGATCGACGAACAACAGAAGAAGGCAGTGGTGATAGACGTAGCAATCCCAAGCGACAGCAACATCAAGAAGAAGGAACACGAGAAGATCGAAAAATACCAAGGGCTGAAAAAGGAGCTAGAAAGGATGTGGGGAGTAAAGGCAACAGTGGTGCCAGTGGTAATTGGAGCACTGGGGACTGTGACCCACAAACTGGGAGAGTGGCTCCAGCAGATTCCGGGTACAACATCTGAGGTCTCTGTCCAGAGGAGCGCAGTCCTAGGAACAGCTAAGACACTGCGCAGAACCCTCAAACTCCCAGGCCTCTGCTAGAGGACCCGAGCTTGAGGAAGACAAATCACCACCCCCCCATGGGAGGGGGGTGAGAGGGAGATTTTTTTTTTTTTATATGTATATCTACATATATATTTATTTATTTATTCATCATGTGAACTGCACTATCTAGTAGATAGACTGTCCTATCTAATAGTACCTGATAAACAAAGTGCATGTGTAATGATGTATGCACAAACATGAATAACAACAAAAGATTTCCATAATAAGGTTAAAAGGACAAAGCATATGCAAAAAATGGCCTCTGTACTGCAATGTGAACATAATAATGACATATTGTTCATCTTATGTATCTTCTCAAGGTTATAGTATATCCATGCAGCATCTTAAAAAGCATTAATTGAAGTTATGATTAATATGAACATTTATGAACTTTGAGACAGAAATACTGTATGTCCAATCCTCATTATCAATTTCTATTGGGCAATCATGTTGCCATGTAAGCTTATCATACCCATATTATCTGATGAAAAACAGATTCTACTCTGTGCAGGCAACCTTACAATCAGGGGTAGGGTTATTTGATTACTGAACTGGATTTTCGTGAGGAGGGCTCCCACATCAAGAAGTAAGAAAGAATATTAAGTCTGATTCAGATTTCTGCTTGCATTTCAGATTATTTCCGGTCGCATGTTTTGGCCTTTTCTTCTAATTTGGATGAGCTGAACCCCGGGGTGTCTGAGTGGAGAGAGGACATCGGGAGAGTGGTGAAGAGCTCTATGGTTCAGGTCAGTTATGCAGCTGCTCTCTCATATTATAAAAACCATAATATAATCAGGAATGAGCTAAAATCCAGAGGACCTCATTCAGATTCTGGCAGTTAACAGCTTTGCACTAGCCTGGAGTGAAAAATTCAAGCCTCTGTTCAGTGAGCCAATAACATTTCCATTCTTGGTTCTGCTGCATTAGTAATGTATGTGTGTGGTCTTGTGTCAAGTGTTACACTCCACTACTTGCAGTGTCTTTAACCTCACTTGCTCTGTAATTAGTTGTTAACCTCTATGGGCTGATTGTACATCACCTGAAATCATTATTACTAGTACACACTTTGAACTGAACTTGTCAAAACACTAAAGGGCAGTAAAAGCACTGCTATGGCAGTTGCTATTTGCTCTCTAAAGAGCTGAATGCCATTGCCTCGAGAGAACACCAAAACCTCAAGTAAAGGGAGCCTAAATGTGGTTAAGTGCATCTGGTTTTCCCTCTCAGAATGTATAGGGCATGTCAAAAAAGCAGCATGTTATGTAAAAGACCTGAATAGTGAGCTCTATATATATCCTACAGTAGCCTTCAGTATGAAACATTCACTTTGACCTTCTGTCTTGTCAGATATTACCACAGTTTACACCAGGAAACTGACAGGAGACCTCTGGTTATGGCATAAATGCACTAAAAGCCCTGGCCTTTACCAAAGACTGTCAAATTGAACTTGCATGTTCCAGTTGATTTGTGCATTATATGTTGACAGTGACTGGTACTTAGGCAAATGATATATGAAGCAGAAAGCCAACACCATTTACTTATTTATACAGTCGACCCCCAAGAATCATATCGCAGGGCGTAGCGTAGAATATCACCCAGAACAGTGTCAATTAAAAGGCCTTTTAGTGAGGTTTTGTTGTTATTATTAAAGGTCACAGGTATCAGTGAAGATCAGCTCCTGGTCACAGTGCTTCCAGGTTTACCAACCACAGCGGAGATTTTCATTGTGCCTGAGAGGACGTCAAGAGATGGAGCCATGGATGAAAAGTGGGCACACCTGGATCAGGTACTGCCTTGTCTAATCATTTTAATGGCCTGTGGCAGATGTTCAGTATAATGTGGTTTTCTGCGATAATTAAAAGTGCACAAAAGTACGCTGAGGAAGTCAGGAGACTTTCTCTAGAGAAAACATCCCTTTACTGTCCTTTAGTTTGTCATGCAACACTTCTGAGTTTAAACGATTTTGTTTTAAAAAGAGAACATATTTTATGATTTTGACGTTTCTCTCACCAGGAGATTACATTTTAACGGCACAGCACAGCACTTAAAGTATTTGTGCACAGTATTCAAGATACAGTGAAAAGATACTTGTACTTGAAAAAATACTCTTGTCTCTGACTTTTTGGAAAGATCGTAAAGCCATAAAACTAGTACATTTCTATACAGATGTATATTGACCAACCCATGTATTTACATTATATGGCCCATTTTTCTTCTATGTTTTACTCATATATTTTACTTTTCAGTCTCTTGAGATACAAAATCTATTTAACAAGAGGCTGAGAATCAAACATTTACATTGGTATTAATCATTTTCCAGTTCTTTTGCGCAGCATTGTACATTTTATATACACTTAAATCCTCTTTCTTCAGTCATTGGTTTCCGTTCATTTCAGCACAGCATGAAAATCTACTTTTAGAGACTAAATCTTAACTTAAAACTTCTTTCAGTGAGGCAATACATCACAATGAGCATTATGTCTGCTCTCATTTATTTTTGTCAAAGTTACATTATCGTTGCATGGTAACGCAGTTTTAAGTGCAGCCTGATTTGGAAAGTCTGCACTCCATTGCCACGCAACAATAAGGTTAACTTTGACAAAAACAAATGCAGACATGATGCTCATTGTGATGGATTACCTAAGTCAACCAAGTTTAAAGTCTTTGCAAATGTATTTTAATACTGCAGTGGAAAGAATGGACAACAATGGCTGCCTGGTAGGTTAGGAAATCACTATGGTATGCCTCGGAAAAGGTCAGCAGTAATGAAGAGTATACATTTTTTTGCACTAATTGGGCTAAAACATGCAGAAACTCTGATGTGGTCCATTAAGTGAAAACAAAGAGAACAAGAGGAATATGTTTTCTATAGCCTCACTGTTATTAGCATGCAGGCACACAAGATCCATTTCATCTAATATAGCAACACAACACATCTTCCTCATTTATATTCCACATTTTAAAGTACACTGTTTAGATTCCCTGCAGAGTCATTCAATTAAAGAACATGTTCTCAATTTTACTGCATTCATCATTTTGTAATGATTTAATCAGGCAATACAAACTTTAATTGTTAATTTATGTTTTTTTTCTTTGCCACCAAACAAACAAACAAACTTTTCCCCTGAATTGATTCATTGTATCACAGTAGCTTAAGCTTTTTTAAATTATATTTTATGTCTTTATTGCTTTTGTGCTTAATGACGTAATGTTGCCACACATGCTTTTTGTATTTCATCCCTCCTGAGGAGTAATGCATGATGTCAACACTAGAGGGCAGTGTCTTCCCATGTAAAAGCACTAAACCAGCATCAGCAGTGAAATAACACACAGTATCTCAGTACATGCCATACTGTCATTGTCACTTTTTTAGAAGTTTTGAAACTTGCATAAACCTTTACATAGTATTAACATCATAAACATATCAAGTCACAGTGCTGCATGTATTTTATTGTTTTCTTACAGCAAAATAAGATCTCTGTCTTCTATGGCACACTCAAAACTGATCTCTAAAAAGCTATTAAATATGTAAACAAAACAATAAAACAGGGTTGTCTTTGAAACAACAGCTAGACAAACTAATTTGTTCATCATAAGAGATGTATCACAAGTAAACATAATTTTGCTGGCTCACAGTCAGTCTTGAACTAAGTTAATAGGTATTTAATTACATTGATGCATCATATAATTGGCACCGTCAAGAAAGGAGACAAACTGGGGCAGGTGGCCTGGATTGGGAATTAAAGAGATGTATTTATCTGGATCCTGTCTGATTACCTGGCAGAACCACATAGACAATAGGGGTAATAAATCTTCAGTTCACTGTTCTAATCTCCAATGAATGAGTTGCAACGTGGATGCATTAAGTGAGTGTGTGCGCCCAAAACACACGTGTATGTGTCGAGTATATGTGTGGAGCAGCTTATTAAAATGTGTAATAGATTTACTGACCCTGATATGCCACTAGAACAAAAAGTAATTATTCATACTGTGTAGAGCAGTCTAATTTTAACCAGTGGAAAGATTTTAGAAAGAGCGAGATGGAATTAGTGAGGCATGGCTAAGGACTCAAATGGGCTCTGGGAAGGCATTTTGGTCTCTTGTTAAATGACTGCTTCATCTAGGTGTGAAAAGCAGTGGAACTTGAGGCACATCAGGGAGGAAAATTAAAACAGCAATTTTATGATATTAGAAAATACTTTGATCTCCAATAGCTTTGCCTCACTGAACTTTTTAAATCAGTGCATGCTTTTTTTTTCTTTTTTTTTTTTTTTTGAAAATAGGTATATAACAAAGAATCGGAGGTGGGAAAAGTCCCTGTTGTGATAGAAAGAGCAAAAGATTTAATTTCTTTAAATGTCACTGCCACACCATAAGCACAGTGCCCTTTTACCTGATAGGGTTTCCATCGGCATTAAAAGTCTGCTGGGTTTGGTGTGGTAGGTTTGGTTTTTTGTGTCATATCAACATTTGCTCCTCTTTAGAAGGAAGCAAAAATTCTGATTCATAATTCAGGCCGTTGGATGAAATGACTGAGGCTGAAATATTGATGACTGTAGAATATTGCTGTGCAGCCGCCGCTAACAGTCTTCTCTGCTCTATCACTCTTCCTCATAGCTTTCTCAGGTTCTGCTAAGTGCTCTGAACCAAGACCTCATCCAGTTCACACTCAGACCGGGAGTGCAGGTGAATGTGTATGCCACGCGGCTGTCTCCAGGTGAGTATGCTGTCTCTGCCGCACACCTACCCGAATAAACGGCTGTACCGTCCATTTTTGGAAAAGAGGTTAAATTCAGGTGGTTCTCTCGGTGCTCCTTATATGAGATTAGATTGTGTACTTCTTCCAGTTTAGAGATGAAGATGAAGAAAAGATAAAGTGTTGCTTGGGCATTTGCTGCCTCAGTCAGCAACAAAAGACAGCTGTGATTCTCCATTGTTATATAATAAGATTTTTATATAATTATATACACATAAAAAATATGCATTTGTCCTCTTTTGGACTGCATGTGCACTCATTTTCTTTCCTTCTTTGTCCTTCAAAGCTCCTCTCGTGGACAGCAGTGATAGTGGTCACAGCAGCACTGCAGTCATCATGCTTGTGTCAGTCGTACTGATGGGCTTGGCTGTCTTTGTAATATATAAATTTAAAAGGTACAGTATACTGGATATAATATAATACATCGTAACTATTATAGAGCACAGTCAAAAGGAAACTGCTTTTCAGACTCATATCATTGCAAATATCTATGATGTCGTTTTGTTTATGCGTGTGTTTGCATAACGGCCCTGTTTAGAGCAGGCCCCATTATCTACAAGTAAGCACCTCACTCCTGAACTCCTAAAACTTTCCAGAAGTATTCAGACTCCATATATCTCTGAGTTATGGACAGCCACGACACAATAATAGCTCGAGAAATGAGACAATTCCCCTCTGTCTCAATCTGCAGAATATTACAGGGAATGACAGTCTAATCAATTCTCCCAGAGTGCTGAATGGGTGTCAGAGACCTGCAGTTATCAATATTCATCTATCTGACAATGTGAGGGTTGACCTTTCGGAAATGCTAAACACAACCATTCAAGGTGAGGCATACTCTGCAGCATGGCAGGAAAGGTTGAGGAGATAAGTCCTGAGACAACATATATTATACAGTGAGGGGCATACAGTAAATAGCATCCTCTACTGCAGGTAATCCTCATGCCAATCACAGTGAAATGCTTTAGTTTGTCTGTAGTTTGCAGAATTTTACTCATTACAAAGTAAAAACATGACTTACTGTAACTTTCAGGATCATAATTACTACATTAAAAAATCAATTCTGAGTTTGAAAATCCGCCTCAAATGTCACAGCACCAGCTGCAGCACAAAGCCACGAGGGGAGAATCTGAAATTAGAAATGCAAGATGCTAGTTTTAAGCAGAATTGGGGGTGCATCTGAGGGGATGAAAAATTGATTGAAAACTGAGGTGAACAATATGAAAGTGAGAGTGCAATGCCCAGAGGAATGCAAAACGCCCTAGTTTCCAGCTTTCAAGCAATCCTCTCCCATCCTTAACAGTTAAAAATAGTGTGACACATTATGTGTAGTGAAAGCATTAGTGAAACAGACCTGATGGCAGGTCTCCATTAACTTGCCTTTTTTTTTTATCATCTTTTCTCTTTTTTTTTCTCCTCTGCACAACCTATAGGAAGATCCCAGGCATCAACACATATACAGCAGAGCAACCTGACAAAGAACAAGAGGTCATCCCGACAGTGACCTCCATAGCCGTCCCAAACCCTGAGGGGGATAAGCTGACCTCGCTGGATCATGTGGATGTACAGTTAGACTCAAAAAGCAGAGGTATTGGTGTGTCTATTTCTTCTTTAAAGCTGCAGGCATTCTTCAAGTATCCATAGGGATTATTTTCACATTTTTTTCAGTATATGTTGAACAATGTTGACAACTTTATGTAGTGTTGTATTCTATCACTCTAGTCACCATCTGCATTGAACGTGTTGGTTTTTAAAGCGACAAAACAGGTATCTAAACATTTGATGTGGTGTGATAAAAACAGCAGAATTACATAAAAGGTCAGTTCACCCATCTTACAAAAATACATATGTACTCATTCACCTCAAGTGGCATCTAGCCGTCCAGATAGTTTTGGATTTATTTATCAAGGTTTTGAAATTTTATCCATCTCCAAGTTTACTTCCTCCACCCCAGTACAGTGAAGGAGAATGAATTTGTGTTTGTTTCTTCTCTGAAACTGTTTCTCCATTACTTTGGATTATCCACAGAACACACTGTGAACAATTTTCAAACAGACTAGAAAGTAGAAAGTAGCTCCAATGTTTGTGGATTATCCAGAGTAAAAGAATAGTCACATTACATCCTATTTTTATTCATATCTAATACATTCACAGATGTGATTCCTGTCTTTGTGTGATCACCTGCCATTCGCATACAAAACATTTAAGTTTGGTTGAGATAGTTACTTGGAGAAAGCCTAGAAAACAAAATTAGGCTTATAGCATTTCTTGTCTTTCTTCTGCTATTTGGTGTACAATCGAACAGATGTTCATATAATCTTACTTACATTTTATCTGTGTGTTACCCAAATATCTAATTTTACAGTTTTGATATTTGATATATAGAGGTGTTTTATAATCCCATGTGGGATAGGTCAAATATTTGGCATGACACGGATTAAAAACCAGCAATATGCCTTCATCTTATTTTGTACAAACTACAAACTGCAGCATCGCTCACATTCACCACTTACAATTTTTGTCTCTCTGCTCATGTTTAAATACTGACATCTCCAAACTTCAGCTCAGAAACCATACTGTAGTTAGGTACCATAAAGGGTAAGTGAGAGGAATTGGGTGAACCATCTCTTTTGCCAAGAAAGTTGTCACAAAAGTCACGACAGTATATTAAAAATAGAATTGCTAAAGAGGAACAGTGGTCATTCGTTGAAGCTCACTGACAGGGGAGGAAAACTTGATATTCACTTATTGTTAAGTGCTGATGCTATTTCTTCCTCTCCCCATATTATTATATGAGTTGTCAAGACATAGTTATTATTATGTGCTGTATATTTATGTATTTGCCCACCTGAGTTTGTCATAGCGACGTATTAGTATTCACAAGTAAGTAAGGCACAATCGAGTGCAAGCTAAAGTGATGAGAATGTCTAGGTGAATTATTTGACCCAATAAAATAATTTGTGCATCAGGAAAGTAGCGGAGTTGTGAAAGCATTTTCATCAAGAAATATCTATGAAGTTCCAGTTGATTTACCTCTACCGGTAGCTAAACAATCGACCCATCCAAGATAAATGTGTTTCCCTGCAAAAATACACCCTTATGCAAATAGCTACATAAAATTCCTCCTGTCTTTTTTCTTTCTTCTCCCTTGCCAGGCTACCTGCCATCTCACACAGACATCAAGCTCTCTGATGAAGCGCCCCATGTGTTTTAATGTTGAGAGTCTATGACCGACTCGAAAGCAATACATCTTCTTTGGCAGTTACTTCCAGCAAGCTATGAAACCACGGTCACAATGAATGGTCTCGAGTGTTTTGCTACCCATGCATGGATGGACCAGTTCACACTGTGCTGCCTAATCCCTCTGAGGAGACTGTACAGATTTATACTTGCTTCTTGAAAAGGGACACTTTTTGACTGAAAATACTTGTATTTTTGCAAGGACATTGATCTTTTTATGTAAATAATGTACATCCATAATGGAAAAGTAAAAGTTATTTGTCTCAGCTGGTTACAGCTGCGTCTGCTCAAATATGAAAATATCAAACAGCAGAACAGAAGTGATGTATAATAATATCTCCAAATATGCTCATATTTCTGTTCTTCGGGCTTGTGTTTGTGAAGTTGAGTTTGTTTAACTATGTGGAAATAGCTTATCTGAGTAAGACAGTGAGGGAACCAGATTCATTAAGCTCTGTACAATCAGTAAATCTTATCAGAAGATTCTCATCAAATGAAAGCTTGCAATATCCAGGAGATGAAGGATGGCTCCGAGTCCCAGATCTGTGTATTCCATCAAGCCTGTCTCTTTGTCGCTCAAAATGTTATATATGTCATAGCAAAAATAAGAGCAGAAGATCAAAATGGATATACTAGATAGGTATATATGAGAACTCCCTCTTGTTTGTGCAACAGAAATCCCTGTTGCTTAGGGGACTCGAGTTGTTTTAGTGGCACTGGAATGATAAATGTTAAACCTACTCTAAAACAGATTATACACAAATCTTCTGTCTCATGTAAATCATGCATATGGATTATTGTTGCAGCAGAAATCTTATATTTGATTGTTTTCAGTTCGACTGTTAAACAATGCAGTGACTTTTAAACTTTTCAAACACATTTTTTTTTGTTGTTGTTGCCAGGAGCATTCCTTGTGAATTCTGGTTTCTACAAAGAGAACAAAATGTAAATTTTCTGAATAATTCCCGTGTTAACGACAGTGCAGCAAACACTTGCTGTAATGCAGTAAAAAAGTACTACAGTGCCACATCCATATGTTAAATAATTACTTATTAGTTCAAGATTTATTAGTTATTCTTTTGACGCAGATACCAGATTTACCACCACAAAGTTAAGACTCCTTGACACAGATAGAAATTTGTTTTGTTGCTTTTCTTTGAACTGATCTCACTGGGAAGGTTGGGCTGCCTTGTTAAAGGATCTATCACAACACTGAAACTGTAACCGATTTGAATGGAAACATGTTCTTTATTCAGGTTGTTTTAAATGTACCTTTTATTTACGCTGGACTGTTTATCTACCGTGACGATGTCAACATCAACACATGGCATTTTCCCTCAGTTTACATTAATGCAGAGGAGCCTGCAGTTTATTCTAGGTTTGCCCCCAAGGACTCAGCGGACAAAAGGCTGCAAATTTGTTCATCTCTCTAGCTGCGAGGGACACAGAGATAGAGAAGACGTATCTCCTGTCAACAAGGCTCAGCCTACGCACAGAGCTTTGGTCAGCTGCTGTCTCTTTGGTATAAGTACTGAAGTTCTTCTTCATCAAACTTTTCTTTTTAAGTGTTGTCAGCATCGTATGTCATTGGGACAAATTGACTAGAGGCTTCTCCATACTTCCTCCCTCCAATGCTCCGATTGAGCCTGAAGCATAAATAACTCGTCATCAGATGAATGCTCTCTCCGCACCGATATCAGTGAAGTTTTATTTTGTGCTTGTAATTTACTTAACAGATTTTTGTTAAGCCCCAATAATCAACCTGTGAATACAATTGTGAACATATTTGCATGATGTTTTTTTTTTTCTTCCTCTTTCAAGATACTAAAAATACGTCTTAATTAGGAGAAAAAAATTAAATGTTAGAAAATGTTTCTCAGAGGCTAGGCAACTCATTCATTACAAGTAACGTGATTATTCAGTGGGTTGTTAGTGTGTTTTTCATCTGACCTTGCAGAAGTAACCATGGTTGCGGAATAAAGCAGAAACACAACGATAAACAGCTCATTTTTGCTGTCTCCGATCTGTTAAAATCCGTGTAGTTGACTGCGGCTGTTGTGTTTGACCTTTGATTTAGTCAATCAGCAGACTTCATGAAGAGCAAAACTATGACTTCACTTCAGCTGGCTATGAGTCTGTCACAGAAATTGGTAGTTTTGATCGACAGGCGCTTTCACTTTGTCAAATATGTTGTTTTTTCTGCTTTGTCTCTAACAAGTGTTGCTTAGCATGCCAAAGTTTCAGTGCAGTCATATGCATGATACAATGGGGCCAAGCGGGAGGACAATGAAAAGCACCAAGTAGCCTGGAGTGATTCTAATGGGCTGGTTCCTTGACTCTCCCACTGTGCAACAAATTAATTATCCCCTCTCCAGGAAATCAACACACATACACACACACACACACACACACACACACACACACACACACACACACATAATCAAGGAAGATTTTCCCAGACTGAGTAGCACCTTGAATGAAAAATGTCCCACAACAATAACCCACAGCAATATTGTGTTAGCCACAGTGTGAAATTGATGAGCGTGTTTCCTTTCATTGAGTGCTACATTACAGTGTCTGGCTGCAACGAATCATCCATTAGTGATTGTCACCGTTCAATTTGATTGTGCAATGCGGAACATCCCAGGGCCGTTAGAGAAAGGCCTTGGTGTTAATTTAGACTGAGAGTAGGAGCAAGAATAAGACTCTCGGGGCGTTGATAGCTGTTGGAGTGATGAAGATTGGTGTGTCATATGAAGCTGTTGAAGTGGCAAACAAAATGCAAAACAGAGGAACAAGGGCCTTGTTGCTGCGGCTTTGTGTGTGAAGAGTTATTTCAGCCAATCAGCCACACAGCGATGTCCCCCGACCTAGCTGCCTCTTTGCCGTTTTAATTCGCAACACTTTTCTTGCTGTGTCTGAGGACAGAGAAGAAGCAATACTCTAGACTACTAGTTCTTTCACAAAATCATCTGTTTCTCATCATTCGACTACAGCTTCAGTAATTGTTCCCATTAAATAGAAACCATCTGTAATTGGCAACCTGAGTGATAGAGTGATAGAGGTAAAGTGAAGCTCAGTCTGAGTGTCAGATGGGAATCTTCACATGGGTGTTATCACACTTCTGCCCATTAAAGTCTACTTCAGAGCCTTTGAGAGATCATTAAAAGAGGTATGCTGAGACTGATACACTGGCTGCTACAAGGCACCTGTGTTTCAGATAAGACAACGTTGTAAAAACAAGGCTTCGTGAACCCATTTGTTTTCAGGTTTATGTCACGACAATGAAGACATTTCTCATTCACTGACAGGCATTACTGACAACCAAACAATCTGTCTTGGCATCCTTTTGCTTGGAGAAACAAGAAGAGTATAAACCATATTATAATCTTGTCTAATCATATTCCATTACAACACATAGTGTAGGTGCATGCAGAGAAGAAAAACATGATTCCATATAAAAATACATTTATTTAGAACAATTTCAAAATGGCAATTTGTTCACAGTAAGAAATATGATTCAAAACAAGATGATTTTATATCTTTGACAAAAATGAACAATATTATAGATCATGCACAACTTTTTGGCAATTGCACAACTAGACTATTAGACAAGGTGTTTAATAATTTGAGTCAAGTAAACTTTAAAGTCACCATGATATATACAGTACTTGCTCACCCTAATATAAGTCTTCAGTCTCTTATCACAGTTAATTAGGGCATGCTACTGTTGAAAGCAAAGTAAGTATAAAATAGGACATACAGCTTATTGTGGGACTGAAGGTCATGGAAACATACTACCGCCTGTTCAGTGGGTTGACTTTACAATAAAGTAGGGATGAAGCTACTGTATAGATTTACATTCCATCTTATTCTATGTACATGTTTTCAATATTTCCATTTCTAAGGCCAGACCTTCATGTCCATACAGCTTCAGACCATATTCTGTTGTGTACCTTCATCTGAGAAACAGTCATTGAAAGCACCATGTTATCTTACAGAGTAAAACCAATTACACATATCTGTCTTATAAGCATTCACAACAGTCAGATTTAGAAATTATTATATATTCATTATATTTAAAACTCAAAAGGCCTCTAGTTATAGGGCGGTAAATATTTATGTTTATGCAGAGCATGGAGTTGAATTGGTTTGCTTAACAAATCCCATTTCCCTTGTCATAATGAAATGATAATTAAACCTAAGATTACTTTTTAATTATATTTCTGTCTTATGGACAGACATATAAGCAACATGTGTTCTGCCTTAGCAGCTAACTTTTTGTTATTTGAGTTGCACAGAAAAGAAACAAAATTACAAAAACAAAATAAAAAGGTTTCACTTGACAAACTTTATAGCCTGATGGTTCAATTTGTTTGTGTTATAGGCAAACATTATGCTAAGAGGAAAACATTATTACCAAGAGCTGTAACTTTTTTTTTTTTTTTTTTTTACTTTAAATTAGTTATTAAACCATTTCAAGCCCTGTATGATATTATCATAATATTCCTTGAGGGCCTAAATATCCTTTTAGTAAGTCATGATCATTCTCTGTCATTAAATATTGAATTTAAAGTGACTTTTATCAAACTTTATCAAAAAATATATGTATGCAGTAAAACCTATGCATACTATATCTTTTACTTACCAGTGTGTACATGGTATTGATGGTGTACTCGCATTGTTTTTATAGCAGCCCACTGTGTTTTATTAAAGCAACTCAGTCTGTGCTTCCTATGTTGACATCATCCAAATTAAGAACAATGAAGATACTGTTTGTCACAGGCAGTAAAGCGTTCGCCCAAAATGCACAATGTCAGCTGAACATTGCTAACATAACTGGACATATTGTGAGCATCTGTGTGAAAACGCTGCTGGGCGCTGCAGTTTTCATCCAATTGTGGTGTTTCACCGCACTCAAAATAGAGGCCCTCAAGTCTGGACTAATCGATTAATCATTGTATTATAAAGTAGATACTTACTCTATCTATGTGAGTTAAAAAAAAACATGACTTTGAATGACAGCAGCTAACAGCGTGAAATATTAACAAAAACAATGCCAACAAAGCAAACAATTTCAGCACGATTGAAACACAATAATCTGTACTTACTCAGTAACAGAGTGCATGTCTTAGACATTAGTACAGTTTGGGAATTCCCTTGTTACAATTCTTTCCATATTTCTTCCAATTCCTCCTGTAAACATGCAAACAAATAATAAAACAGACTAAATACAGGGATAGTCAACTGCTTTGGCATCATGCACATCACCAGTTGTTAGTTTAGCTTTAAGGATATGATAATAAAATACTTGATATGAGTCTGTGAAGTCATCTCCTTTGCAAATATAACTTTGAGTGTAAATCTGTGATATTTGGGTTTCATTTACATGACAGTGATTTTGCAAAGTAATACATGGTTGTAACATGAACCAAACAACTCAAATTTCACTCTAGTCTTCTTTAATCTTTGTAGTTGAAGATCAAACAAGCTTCTACACTTAACTATAAATTAATCACTCATGGATTTTGGTTAATAAGCCCCCTCTTGTCTTAATGTGAGAACACGGCCTATCCAAGCAGGGCTGAGCTGGTGATGGAGGGATGATAAGACTTCGTTCAGATTGTGCAGACACTGGTCTATTCAAAAGGCAGAACTTTTATCTCTCAACTGTACCAGTAGTTTAAATTCAGTGATTTGTATAAAGCATCATAAAGCCAATTTCATGTTTGCCCATATAATTAATAAGCTGGCAGTAAATTCATCAAGGTAAAGATCTGGCAGTCAGTCCAGATTTGCCAAAGAAAACGTGATCTATGTGAACTTACTTTTTACATGAAGCATGTTTTAAGACTAGAATAGTTCTGTTAGGAGAAGTCTGTAGCAAAATCACAATTCATAAAATCAAGTTTAAAATTAAAGGTAGAGTCAGCGATTCTAATTCAATACACTTTTTGTCAAATTCAGCAAATACCTCATGATCTGCTAGCTGTCCCTTCTGTGTGCGCTGAAAAAAAAATCTGGTGTCCATACACAGCATTGGCTCTGTAAATTGGCATGTAAACACAGCGGCTCGGGGGAGAGCCACAAAACACTACTCCAATCAGCAGCAGGGAGCGTTCATGCTCATGCACAGGACAGGGGGAAGTCATCAGAGCAACTGTCTGTGTGGGGACATGACAGTTTCCTGTCACCAGCACCCGCTGAATGGTGGAGGAGGGCTGGTGAACTGGAGAGAGAGAGGCCGTGGCCAATTCACATAGAAAGTGTTTTTTCTAGGAACAGATATGCTTCCATTTTATTAAATGTGTCAATCCACACTGAATCAGAGACACAGAGACCCCCACGTTTTTTTACGCTCCAAGTCTGTTTCTGTCGTGTTTAGTGAAGCGTAATCTGAGCAGGCAGCTGTTTAAATCACACAAATATCCTGCTGTATATGTGTTTTCAACTTATCAACTGTATCAATGAATCATAAATACAAACACTGTGGATTTCTTTCCATTGAGCTGACATGCAAACTATTTTGGTTCAGTAAATTTCTGCTGTCAGTCAGCTTGGTGAAGGCAGTTTGTCCGGCCGCTGTTCTCTCAACTCTCCAGGAGCTGCAGCTGACAGACGGCTGCTTCTGTGGACAGAGACGCTGAACGCAGGTCGAGTGAGAAGTGTGGAGGCTGCAGAGAGGTGTAGAGTGTGGCTGGACTGTTGTGCTCACATGAGACCAAATTTCTTTCTGCTCGTGATAAAGTGTGAGAAGAACAGAAGTGACTCCACAGCTGATGCATCGCTCTGGAATCCGCCATATTTCTCTTTTGGTGGTTGGTTTGGCGATGTACATCCATGAATTTGGGGGGCGGAGCTTCTGAACGAGTATTAAGGTAGGGGTGTATTTGTTTGGGTGTTTGATTCAAATATTAACAATCTTTCTGCAGAATGACTGACTCTACCTTTAAGATCTGAAAGATTAAATCTGTACGGATGTCTCCTGAGCTTCAGGAGCTCATCTATCACACTACGCCAGCCCAGATTGGCTGCGAAAGAGCTGATCAGGGGGAAGGGAGGAGAACTGCCCTCTGTATACTTGGCTGACATTACACCATCCTTTATTTGAAAAAAGTTAACTTCTTCCTCACAGAAGCAAGAGACTGATTCATACTTCTCATAGAACTGTGGTTATGTAAATAGCCCATTTTTTCTAGGATTTATTTTGTGTCTGAAGTTGGGAAATACTGACTTCATTGCTAAACCTGTTCTGAAAACCTCCTGCCATGTTGAATCTATACAGAGTAATCCTGAATCTTAGTTTAATTAATTCACATTTCAACTGAACTGCACATTTCTAGTTAGTATGATACATGAGCCCATGTGAGCCATCATGTTAATCATTCAGAACCAATTGGCATTAACGTAAATTAAATTAATGATTTTAATCTGTCAAATCTAGTTTTAAATGTTCAAATCTTCATTTTAATGTTCATGAATTCTGATTGTACTTCCTGACTATGGCAGAGCTGTGAGAACTATCAATGACTAGCAGGTTCTTCTTCTTCTTGCGAAGCTATTTGGGATAAAATGAGAACACATAAAATCACTGAACTCAGACATTAATTAAATTCAAACCAGTTAATGTTTTAACCCTGGTGAGGCGCATGTTTCAGATAAGCTGGAGCAAGACCTTCCTTAAAGGCAATGAAATATTCTGGGAGGGATATAGTAGGTATTGTTTAAATATAATGAAATCTACACTTCACATTATTCATAGTGAAACTGTAACAATAAGTCACAAGAAGTACCCTCCATATTTTATAAACTCTGCAAATAAACCAATGAAGGCAATATTCAAAATTCAAAATGGATGAATGATTATTCCTGCAGTGAGCTGGAGAGTAACCTGCAATAGTGAGCTCATTTGAAAACAGATGATAGATCTAGACCTTACTGTATACTTGGATGGATTGGGAGCATTTGTATCCTAGCCAAAATCAGACTGCATGAGAATGAAACCAAGCCTCAGAGTATTAATGAAGTCTTTAAACAGCAGGTTGTGAATTCATTTAATCTAGCAAGCCTGAAATCAAAGGCCCCATGCGGATCTGCCCTTTTGTAAATAAACACTCTGAAAAACCAAAAAGGAGTTAATTTGTTCCCGATCAGCAAGGACTTGGAAAGAAGGCAGAAACAGCTGTGAAATGAAGAATAGCCAAAGTGCTGAGTGACCAGAAAAAAAGGCCTGCAGCCCACATGTCTGTGTCAAGAGCACTGCAATGATACCTTTGTCAAATAGTCTACCCTGTCTGCGGGGACTGAATAGTGCTCATCTGAAAGACATCGCAGTGGATGTCAGCCACAGCAATCAGAAAGTTAACTTGTCATCGTGACATCTGGTTAACGTGCAGACGCTGTAGTTGTGCAATTTGCACCTCAGATGTGTGCTGCGCTTTGGTGTAAAGTAGCATCAGTCAAAGAAAAGCTTCTACATGTCTTTTTATTGTATGAATCAAATCCTTGGCACTGCACCAAATACAGTTAAAATTTATTCAAAACAGATGCTCAGTGACACGTTTTTTTATGGCAATAAAATGTTAATCAGTATCAGTCTCTTACAGTGGCAGTCATCCTTTAAATCCTAATGTGTCTGAGTTGTACACAGATATTAATATTCTGTATTTAATTTAGTTTTGGCATAAAAATTAGCCTCACAGCTGTCGTGTAGTCTTTTTTTCAAAATCCTGAAATACATCCACTTAAAATACTGTAACAAATAATCATAGTAAATGGTGGTAAAATAGTAATCATGTAGCTGACATACCTCTGCTCCTGGCCTCCAGCTCCTTTTCCATGAGTTCTTTCTGAGAGGGAAACTCACTAAGCTTGACCTTGGACATGTTGTCATTCTGGCCGACTGTACTGATCACTTCTGGTTCCTTCTCATGACTGTCCTCGGTCTGGACATTGATCCAAGGGATTTTCCTAATGACAGGAAGATAGCAGCGCAACTATGTAAGGTTTTCACCAGCAAAAACAAAGACAAATTGTTTCTAATTTGTGGGTTAATTCAATAAAATGCACTTTCATACTCCAGTGAACACACCTTTTGAATTTGTAGATGAAAAATGCAGCTAAACCAACAAATACCACAGTGAGCAGCATCAGCATGGCTGACCCACTGTGGATGGAGTTTGAATCCACAAGTGGTGCTGAAAGACAGACACATCAAATGAGTGTCACATTTTGACAGCATGTAAAGTCACAAAGACAAATGTGCTGAATCATTTTCCTTTTTTCTAAGCCATGTTTTAGTTCAAGGAGATCACTTTCATTACCCAATGTCATGTAACAATTGCAGATACCATCTGAAGAGCTGCTCTCTGCATGTTATCCCCTCAGGGTATTAAAAAGAACCTTTAGGAGGTCCGCTGACTCTCCCTGGGGTCCGTCATGCAGGTACCTTATGCATAGTCATGGCTTTTTAAATGCTGAGATGCAATATTCAAAGTATTTCCCCTCATCGCCTATCTTTCTCTCCTTCAGAAAGAAACCTATGAAGTCTATGACCTTTCTGGATCATTTTAAAGGCAACCCAGACCTTTGCATGCAGACACAAATGAAGACAGATCCGTTGGTGGATGAAAAGGGTAAAGCCATGCAGAGTTGATCGACACGTTTTTGCAATATGTTAATGACACAGTGACCCTGCCGATTTCCTCAGTGCATACCAAACGCCTTCTTTGTCAATCATGTCATTGATCGGCTAATTTCAAACAGAACAACTGTCTCCCCGCCTCAGGTGCAAAACTGATGCACTGTGAAAGATATTTAAATCCTGTGATATACTGTACCATATAAATCTCATTCAGGGAATCTGTGCTTTGTTTTTTTTCAGTGTTTGGGCAGAACTCAATGTCAAATCATCCCAAGAAAGACACATGGCTTATCTTTTGCACATCAACAAGCACAAGCAGCAGAACAAACGCACCGTGGATGTTTAGACATACTGTACTAACAAGGCATAAATTTCGCCTAAGGCCTATTTAAAAGCTTTGTTTTTATACACCTGCAAAAGTTTTTTAAATGCATCAACTGCTTTGGTCCAAGTGAGCAGAAATAATATGCTACAAACAAACTTACCCAAAGTTTGTTGAGTGATGTACACAATAATGCGAATATCAGCTTTCAGCTCAAACTGGATCAGACCTTGGTTCAGGGCAGTGACAAAAATATCTGATATCTGTTTGAGGTATTTAAGAAAAACACACAAAAATAAACAGAGAACATTATGAGACATTATGTTAAAATAAACAAAAATAAACATATTTAAGGTTAAAATTTTATAATGACCATATACCTGACACTTTCTTAAAGGAAGAGCTTGATATTTTGGGAAATACAAAGAGTTTGATATGTCTGTCATGTCTGCCTGAGGTGATTAGCTTAGTTTAGCATCATGAGTGAGATGTGAGGTGAATTAGCCCATCTCTATAAAAAGCAAAAAAAAAAAATCTATTAATAAACCTTTTTAATTTTATTAATTAACACGTCACAATGTGTTGGTGATTTGTAGATCTAACTTATCTAACTCTCAGCGAGAGAACAAAAAAACGGATTTTCCAAAATGTTGAACTATTCCTTTAATCATCCTTTGGTTCATTGGTTTCTTTACATAGAAGCTACTGCAGTATGAAAAAGTACATTAAAAAAACAAAACATCACTTAATCACATTATTTCCCGGGCTGGATATGTTTTGGCAAAAGCATTCATACTGCATATTTTTTCATACCTAATCATATATCACAAAATATAATTTAATCTGTCATATCAGTGGGTGTGAAACATGGTTTACTGGTTCTTACGGTCTCTAGTGCCTCCTCACGCCTCCTCTTGTGCTCACTTGACGTATGCTCGTCAGGCAGGATAAAGAGCTCAGCTGCGGTTGGAAGTCCAGGATACAGAGACACTAGAAGCTGATCTTCAGGAACCCCAGAAACCTGCAGCCACAAGATGACACAATAAGCAGGAATAAATCCACCATGGAGGTTAAAGTTTGTGCTGTTACTTCTAAGCTTTGGACAATAAAGTCCCATGGCAAACATTTTAGATGTCAGCTTCAATTCAGATTCACACTAGACAACTGTGTCTGGTTACTGTCATCATGGGTAAACTAAAAAAGAACAAATTTCACACATGGGCCATAAAACATCATGACTGCTGTATCAATACTGCACTCAGGTATAAAATAGTAATGACACTGAAAGCCACTGGAGACTGATGTTGGCTCCAGGAAAGATCTCACGGCAATAGGGACGTGATGTACCTGTGACAGCGCTGTCCGCACCACACGGCCTATGTCCTCCCTCCACTCGGGAATGTCAGGATTGTGCTCGTCAAGAGCTGGAGAGAACGACAACAGCAGCGACCTGAAGAACTCTGGAAAAAAGGCAAAGTGATGTCTGTTAGAATATGAATGCTACTTCTAGTTTCCTTTTTGATTTATCTGATGTGCAGTTTTGTCTTTTTTCATTTGGCAACATACGCCTTGAAGTTAATTGCTCCTCAAGATTCCGTGTTCGGTTACCGTGACATTTTCATTCATTAGATAAATCCACGTTCACATCAGTGTAGTGCCGCTTGCAGCTTGGACCGAGAGACATCATACTTTCCCAGAGATAGCATATTGCATATTCATGTAACATGTATCACACTAATTAAAGTGCTTTGAAGACTGTCCTCCCCACTCACCTTTAACAGTTATAACTTTTGAATCCTGCATTACGGCGTTCCCAGAAGCAACCTGGACCGTGACCTTGTTTTTTCCCTCTCTCTGAAACGTGTACGAGATGCTTCCCTCCAAGGTTATAATGGGCTGAATTTCAGAAGTAAAAACACAGACAATTACACAGAAAAACCTGCATCGCCCGAGTCGAATATAGAATACTACGTGCATGCAGCCCTTGACATACTGTATAATGAGGCGGTGCTGCAGTGAACACAATCAGCGTGATAAATAAATATGACCACCCATCCTACTGCTAGATCCTCTGGGAAGACAGGGCAGTCACGTGGAGTCACATTTTACATGATTTGTGTGAAAGCGCTGTAGATTTACACATTTGGATTGTAAACAACAACACAAGGACATCAAGAGAGGACTAGGAGAATGGAAAATAATGCAGTAAGCAGGAAAAAAATGTGTCTGTGGAACAATAGTGAGGCGAGGAGGAGGAGGCGGAGGAGGTGAGGCTTCTCACCTCGGAGCTGTTGTCAAACCACCAGAAGAAGGTCAATGTTCTGGTGTGGCTCGGCCAAACCACCGCAGTCAGATTAGCCTCCTTCCCCCTGATGGTTACAATAGGAGCGGAGAGATATACACGCTCCACTGGACCTGAGGCAGCAACACATACACCAGCACACATCCATCCATACATGCATGCACATGTGTGCATACAAATCAACGCACACACACACAAAACACACACAAATTCAGGAAACACTGAATATTATTGCAATCACAGCTGATGTACATTTAGCTCCCGGTGTACGCGTTTGCATTTTCCAAAGCTAAAATGCATAAAAGTAACACAACCATGACTGAAATGAAATTCAGCAGAGTGGGGATGTGACTATCCATGAAAGAGAGGAGGTTCATGCTATATGCACTGCCACAGGAATGAGTAATGATGTTTCTTATTCACATACTGGTGATGTGTAAAAACAGCATGCTGCTGTCAGATCCCTGGCTGTTTTCAGCAGAAGCTGTCACTCGGTAAATCCCAGTCGTTCTGTAGATGTGCTTGATGCCATCATCAGTCCTGCTCAGGTTAGAGTATGTGATCCTGATGCCGTCCCCAAAGTCTAGCTGGATGCTGGTCCTCAGTGAGTCTCCCTGTGGACAGACGGTAAGACATGGCATCTGTCATGAAGGCTTAGGTCAGGATACTTCTGTTAGACCGCATACAAGTGAAGTAAGCACAGTCCACTATTAAAGCGCTTGGGCTTAGATGTCCTCTGAGCTGTGTCACAAATACTCGGTAGGTGAATATGAATCAAAGAAGACAGAAACTCAACTGAGAAAAGAACAGGGGAAGTAAACAGAGAACTACAGCAACAAAAGAGGTTGTGAAAGTTGTTAATCTGGTGCCATCTTGCCAATGATAAGATCACTAAAAACGAAGAAACATATTCCCATTATTAAAGTGTTTTTCACCCAAATTACACTTTTTTCCACTCTACCCCTGGAGATATCTCGCCACGCAGAACAGTTTTGGTTTCATTTACCCCGGCTTTGAGACATCTGTTCTCAAAGATTCCTTCTGCCACACTCACACAATAGGTCAAGGGAATTTCATTTGTGCTGCTCACAGCATTGAAAAATTACATTTTAAAAAATCAACAGGAACTTCTCTTTCCCAAGGCAGTGTCCCAGTTATTCTGGATAATCCACAGAACACCCTGTCAACAGTGTTTATAGAGACTATTTCTTTGGTAGAAAGTAGTTCCAGTAAAAACTGCTCACAGTGAAGTCGTGTTGATTATCTAGAGTAACAAAGAAACACATTTTTTTTAATTCACCACAAATAAATTATATTCACTGCCATAGTACTTGAGTGGAAGCAGAAATCTCAGAGATGTCTAAGAACCAAGGCAAATACAAATTGAACTTGTGTAAATACTACCTCTACTATCACAAGAGGTAGCCTAAGTGGGAAAATATGTTTTTAGCCATTTGTGGCTTCAAGGATGGCAATGTCTGTGAGGTTAGTCAACCACTTTGGTCCAGACTGAAATATCTGAACAACTACTGGATGAATTACCACAGAATTTCACACGCATTCATGGTTTCAAGACAGTTTATGCCGGAGACCTTAATGATCTCCTTACACCACAATGAGCTTGGCATTTTTGTTTTTTTGTGAAATATCTCGACAAATATTGAATGGATTGCCATGACATGTGGTACAGATATTCACAGTCCCCAGGGGAGGAACCCTAATGACTTTGGTGATATCCTATGTCCACCTGCATCCTATCTAGTGCCACTCCTCCAATTGAATATCTCCACATCTGCTTGATGAATTAGTACACAATTTGGTACAGACATAGGCATAATTGTTCCCAGAGGATAAATCCATCTCATTCTGGTGACTTCCTGACTCTTCCTCTAGCGCTACCAGGAGGACAATATTTGTGATTTTGAGCAAAACATCGTGACAACTGTGTTTGCCATGTTATTTGGCATTTAGTTGTTAGTTTGGTGACTTAAATATTACAATACAATTATACAAAATTGCTTTACATTTACAAATAAAAACATTAGGTTCAATGCTATATATAATACATTAATAAAAATAAAATTACCCAACAACATAGTCATGTTTTCAGGCTAATGTTTAGGCAAGTATGCAAACATCTAAGACTCTTGTCTATGCCCATAAACAGTGAATTAATATAATTTTGTGTTACGGCCAAAGTTTACTCAAATCTCATGAGTATGAGGACATTAAAGTACATGTTTTATGTATATATATACCACCTGCACAATGCCTGTGCACACAGGTGTACAATGTGTGATGGTAGGAAGAACCTAGTAAATATAATTCTGTGATCTTCAGTATAGGGTCTACTGTTTACAGTGGGTGGACAGTTAATTCAAGGTTTAGTCTACAGTATGTCTTATATTTGCTTCTCTACATAATACAACAGATCATCATGTGTATCAAGCCAATGCTTCATCTTACATACTGTAGGAATTTGGCCTGTTTTGTCTCACTAAAGCATACACTGATGGAAGCCCTGCGTCTAATACAAAAGTCAGTTTGGGCGTGGAGGTCCTCACTCCAAACAAAACTTTCACCAGGGTCATGTAGTGTCTCAACGGATCTCAGAGACACTTTGAGCCAAGCCTCACATCCATACAAAATAGCAGCTTCAAACACTTTCTGAAGTGAACTATTTTTCACACTGAACGGGGCATCATAATTTGCACCTAAGATGATCATTAGTCTGTTTAATTGTTTTGCTTTCATCTCAACATCTAGTTTCAATGAGGCCAGGGCATTTCCATCAGAGATAAATATAACATCAAGATAAGTAATGCCTAACTAAAAAAAACCAAGGTCGATTTGGTGTCGATCTTTGTGAGAGCCCATAATTACCATGAACTTTGCTTTGTTCTCATTTACAACCATGCCGTATTTGCTACAACAGGTTTCAAGGTATTCAAGTTTTTCAATCAATTTATCTATTGCTGTTGCCAAGATGTCATTCATTAGCATTCACACATGAAGCCATTTTAATAATCCACCTTCTTGCATTCTTATTAGCATTATAGTAGTTTATTAGTAAACAGCACAAAGAAGAAACATGAAGATCCTTGTCACACACATACTGAGGACTGCAGAAGGCTTGGTGTGATTCTATATGTTAAGCATAGTAGTACTGAAGCCAATGTTTTTTAAAATTTGAAACATGCTTTAGAGAGGTCTATATATGCAATATGCAATTTAATTTTCTTTCTCACAAAATAATCTATGAGCGACGCAAGTGTCAAAACTTGTTCAATGCAGCCTCTCTGGGGCTGGGTCTCTGCTTGTTCTCTAGAGGGTTGGTATGAAAACATGAGTCTATTATGCCAGGATAGTTATTACAGTCAGAAGAGATGCCTTTTTCCAATAACATTATTAATCTAGCAGAGGTCCAGCACAGCAGATAGCTCAGCTTATTCCATCTGGTCCAGCTCCTTTGCCTACCTTCATTTGTTTGTCGATTGTTTATTGTTTTTTAATGACTAAAATAATTCATGTTCCCCTCAGGATGAATTCTAATAACTTTGGTGATCCTCTGACTTTTCATCTAGTTCCATCATCAGGTTAAAAATTCAATGTGTCTCATACTTTGTTAATGATTAAATACCTGCAAAACTAATAATATTCCCATCAGCCTGAGCTGCACTTTGTGTTTAGTGCTAATTAGCAAGTGTTGTAGCATGCTAACAGGCTAAACTAAACCCACTTTCACACATGCAATGCAACCCTGAAGTTATCTGGACATTACCTGGAGGAGTTGTATGTGAGAACACAAATGTACAAATCAGTTGGATCTGGCATTAAACAGGCTTTACCCTGCCAGCTCTAGTTCATTTAATGTCCAATTGAGCTCATGTGTTAATACAGCACAGCAGGTCATTTTCCAGAGAATTCACAACAGCGAATGAGAAGGGTCCATCTGCACTTCTCCCACTTTACTACATGACATATTCACTTTACTACATGACACGGCCACTTTACGGCTCAGGATGGTGATAATGATAGGCACATCCACTGTGAACATGTTAGCATGCTGTAGCTCAAAGCACCACAGTGTCTGAGTACAGCCACACAGAGCAGCTAGCATGGCTGTAGACTCTTGTGATTTAGTTGGGCCTACCCTTTAAAACAATTACTACGTGTAGTACAACTGCTGCTTCAGCTACATGTAACGTTACAGTGACAGTTTGATGTGATATGACTCACGTCATCGAGGTAGACCATGAAAGTAACATTGCTTCCAACAGCAGCACTGAGCTCTCCTTGACTGGTGGACAACCGGAGGCCTCTGGGTGGTCTGGGACGACACGCCTGCCTCCTGGGCGAGTACACGTTCTTCCCTCCCTCCTTACAGTTATTGGACAAAACCTTCCGATACCTTTGAAGCATAAAGTTTTGAAAATTGGAGACAAGTGTTGTGTCCCAGTTCCATATTATATAGTATGTACTATGGTATATTGTTTTTGTAGGTGTGTACTTAATTGTTTTCTACTAAGACCAAATTATACATGATTTGTGTTAATGGACATCAATCTAATCAAACTGAAACACTGGAAAGCCACTATGAAGAGAAAGCTAAATGTTCTAAAGATGTAATACTTTTTTAAAAGTGTGTTTCTGGCACTGTTTCACCACCATATGAAATTTGTTTTGATTTTCTTCCAGCTCTGAGCAGCTCATCATTTCTGCAATTCATTGAGGGACAATAACTTCCATCAATGGCACACTGATTTTGTATGCATACTGGCGTTAAGTATACCCAGTGTTGTCACTATTCGAGTGTGAACAGGTTACATAGACAAAACCAGCTCAGCATGATTATGTATTATGAAATTGGGACACATTCTGGGTTACTTTTTCAGCCCTACTCAGAGCCATTTTTCAGGTCCATGAGGGAGTAAACTATTATTTTCTGTTTGTGTTCTAGACAACTCGACAAACAAGCTGGAATGGAATAATATTGTTTTGTGATGGATTGAGCATTGGAGGCCACTTACCCTGTGCTGTTAAGGAAGCTTTGGCTGGTGCTGCAGCTTTTAGCCGCACCATTTGGATTAAACCAAAAAGCAGGGGAGCACTTCCCGTTCGCCTGGCGTTCCCATCCGTAATCACTGCCAAAAAAACACGACACTTCATAAAATGATAAACACTGCTACTCAAATCATCTAGCTTCTACAAGCTTTTGTAGTGGGGCAAATGCTTCGCAGTTAGAGCTGCATGGCATATATTAAGACCATAACTAGAGACATGATTGTCAGACAAGCAGGATCAAACAGAATTTCAGACAGATGGATAAAAGATATTTAAAATTCATTTAGCGATTCATTATTAATTGAATTCTAATAAGTCACTTGACATGCAAATTACAGTAGCATGATGAAAAGTTCCTAACTCCCATCTACAATTTCTAAACTATAATTAGATTCGATGAATACAGTCATATTGGTTATCCAGTAAATATGCAATGTAAGATGGATATTAAGGCATATGAAGTTCTGAAAACTGATACTTCTGTTTTCGATTACAAATGTCTACAAGCAGCCATAATGAAGTACAATTGAATTAGATGTTCAAGGGCTGTTTGGTAAACATGTAATGAAAGAAATTAAGGATCACTGAGGATAAAAGCTCAGTATATTCCCTGTTGGGAAAGCTGAGAGAAGAAGTCATTACCATTCAAAATCATAGGCAGTACAGAGGCATGGCTCTGAGGAATAGATCCTCGAATAGTCCTGGGCCAGCATACAACGGTTGCCTGGCCTGCGCTTCATATAGATCTGCTTCTCACCCATCACACACAGCTCTCCCTATCAAAGAAAGAAAAAAATAATGTTGTTTTTCACAAGATTGAAAGAAACTCTGCAAAGAAACAAAAGAGTGACAGAAAGAAAGATTCTTGTTCGTGCATTATACGAGAGTAATGTGTTTACAGTGACAGTGGCTGTCTCTTGAAGTTGACAATAAATCAATAATGTTTAATATTCCTGATACCTTGTTGTGCAGGTGCCATGTCTGATAATCTCCATCCATGCATCTCCTACTAAAGAGGCCCTTGTAGTCGATCTTGATCAGCTGCCACTCTGACCGATGGCTGAAGTGTCCAAAGAAACTGGAGGATGATTCACCAAAATGCAAAATTCAGAGGAGACTATCTTCAGATGCAGATATACAGGTTTCTTATACGATACAATAGCACATGTAAATCTGAATGTCATTCATGCTCACAGGCAAGATAACATTCTCTTTGATTCAAAGTTGGAGCCAGTTTTAGTCACTGGGGAAAATCAAGTGGACCTTTCTTTGTTTACATTGACAGAGGAGCTAATTCTTGCAGCCTGATATTTGTGTTATTCCTCCTGGACTGCACTCTGTGTCTCTGCTTACGTGATAATGTGATTGTCAGATTCTGGCTCCATTAAGACTCCATCCACATACAGAGGTGCCAAGGAGAAACTGTGCCTGTCCCATTTCTTTCCTTCATCAAGACTGATCCTGAATTAAAAATAAAAACAACAGCTGTCAATGCATAAACATCTGTCTATCCATCGATCTATCCATGTTTATCAATTTGGGCAGATAATATACTATATTTTGTATGCATATACCATTAAACATCACAAGTTAAGCGATGAAAAACAAAGTAAGAAATATGATAAAAGGTTTCAGCTCATTTAGCTTTTGCCACAGTTGAAAAATGAAAGCACCTTGGATTCCTTCCAGTGTGAAAAATTATCTCGACAACAGGCTGAACAATAGAACAAATGTTCCTCAGCCCAGGTAAATTTTTTGAAGGTGACAAAACAACAGAAACGAGAGATATGGCTCAGGTTGTAGCATTAGAAATAGATTTGGGGGGTTTCAAATCACCTTTCTCAGAGCTTAATCACTTTTGACAGGGCTGTAGTGTGCAGGGACATCAAAGTAGATAGCGTTACAAAGCTCCCACAATATGAGGGACTTATGAGGGCATGCTCAGTCTCATATTTCCACCCTGCTCTACTTGTGATTTACATAAAAGCACTCAAACCATCATATCCAACCAAGAGTACAAAGCTGTAACAGACTCTTCTGGTGGAAATGGTTCTGTCAGTTCTGAAGCTGCATTGCCGATACAATAATCATGCAAACTTGGCCCATCAGCATTTCAAAACATTAAATGTAATCATATGCTGCGTGAAACCCCCCCCCAAAGCGGATATTATACCCACATAATTTCCCACTACAACTCCAACACCTTCAGTATCTATACCTCCAGTACAGTAATTACGATGTCAACTAACAGATACCTACCATAAGTGTCGAATCGGTGTTGCTGCGTGCAATACTGCCAGCAAAGCCCCTCCATTGTCAAGAAACCAAATGTTGTGTTCTTCATCAAAAATCTTCATTTGGTGCACATAGAAAAAAAAAACACATTTGCTCCACTAATGACAGAACACTTTCAATATGAATGCATCATCTGTTTAAGGTAAACAAATGCTGTGTGTAGACCCAGATGGGTCTCACCTGTCTCCAGCTATTTCCTGCATCAGATGTTATAAACATTCCAAGGTTGGTGGAGGACAGCTCTGTTCCAATATTCCCTGAGTATAAAAACATGAATAATTTCACCCAGTGTCTATTTACATAGCAAAGGCTCTGCTAACTGCAAAGCCATAACACACGTAAATGAACAATCACCTGATAAAATCGTTAAGAGTTATTTTCTGAATCTGTGCATGTCCTTATTCTCTACCAGAGGACAGCTTTATGACTTGCTGCAACCTAATCATCTCACCTGAAAAATGAGATTGAGGGGTTGAAGTTTCAGTGTCTGATTTCAATGACAGAAAGAGGGCACTGTGTGATTACTTGTGTGTGTTTTTGAGGTTGCACTGCTACGATGCATTTACCTGAGAAACTAGGGATACTTCATTTGATGAGAAATGAGCAAAGTCTAACCACCTCTGTCAGATCTAATGTGATCAGTTTACTCTATAAATCAAATCCTTCAGGTTACTCTACCTGTAGCCACAATGATTCCTGGTACAGACTTTTTGCTTGTGATTGGTCCAGATGTGTAGGGATTCTCTGACATCTCCAGATGAAGATGCAGCGAGCAAAATGGCTGTCAACAAAAATGGATTCCAATATAGCACAGGTTGAGGCAATACGTATCAGACAGATCTTAACAAAAGCAATTATAATTGGTTCTGCCTTCAAACTTCCCATTGAGAGAAAAGTGCTAACATTTTCACAGACCATTTATAAAACAAAGACTTTGTTCCTCCCATCTCCTCTGCTAGAAAAGAAAAGAAAATGGCTGAGAGGACACAGAGGGCATTTGAATTGTTTCATTCTAAAGCAAACAAGGCATGTAATTAAAATTCCCCAAGATGCACTGATAAAACTGGCAAAATTGATTCAAATCATTTTCACTCATCTCTCCAACTAAAGCACAGTGAAAACATCAATAAGGCTTTTCAAACAGCTGAGGTTGGAGGGGGGTCAGAAAAGAGACGAGAGCATAGTGGTCATTTGTACGACACAGTGGAAGATCGTAACTAGCTATTAACTGAACAATATACATTATTTCAAACAGTCTCTGAAGAACACACTGACTGGATTTGATGCATCCCCTTGGCTATTTAGGAAGCTAAAAATGCAAACTGATGCTTAAGCTGGCACCTGGACTTGTGCAAATGTGGCTCTAAATCAAAGAACGTTGAAAGCACAGCTGATGAGGTTGAAACATTTGATGAATGATATATGTCATAAGCATCATTTCCCATGAATAAGAGCATCCATTCACTCCTGCCCAAAGGCTCAAGCTTACCAGAATGCAGTGAATGTTATTTCCAACCACATCAGTGGCAGGAGCTGGCAGCAGGGCCCATGTTTGTCCCTTGTTGTATGTGATAAAGGTCTTGATGTGATGGTCCACCAGTTTGTTGGCTAGATACATGCCGTGTATCCCCTCAACCTATACAGTAAAATAGAAAGAGGCCTATAATTTAATATACTTTTAAAGTTTTGTGCAATATATATGCATGTTTTACAAATTGCATTTATGTCTAAGGTATCTTAGAGTCACCTCTAAAGCAAAAATATTTTTTTTAGTGGCTTCTTAAATGTTTTTAAAAATAATATCTTTTCATTTTGGACTGTTGGTCAGACAAAAAGAGTGATTTGAATATGTCACATTGAGAAAATCAAGAAAAGTAATCTGCTGATTATGATCGATAATGAGAACAATCTGTAGTTGCAGCCCTACTTTGATTATAATCATAGCTTAGTAAATTGACAGATGTTTTCGACTACCATGTGTTACAACTGGAAAGGGGAATTAGCGTCGCAGTGACAGCAGCAGCCCACAAACAAGACTAACTACGCACCTTATAAAAGTCAACCAGAAGGTTACCGGCGGGTCCTCTGCTGGTTCTCAGATTCTCTAATGAAAGGGTAAAGTAGACCCCGGGGGAGTCTGAGATATACAGGCTGTAAGTGTTGTTCTGATTCCACTCCTGGACTGCAGCAAATACCTGCTTCTCATCTGTACTGATAATGTGCATGTCCTAAAGGGAAGTGGGGGTGAGAGAAAGCGAGACAGACGGAAAAAGATAGAATGGGAGAGAATGACTGGTGCAAGCGAACAAAAGCAATTTGAAAGGGAGGCCAAGTATTTCTGAGGAACCATTTGATAAAGTGTGACATTCCTTATCACAAAAGAACGCAGATGTACAACTTAGATTCTACAAAAAAAGGAAACAAAAGCATTTCAAAGTAAACACAATAATCCTGTTGCTTTATGATAATACATCTTTTATTATTTCTCATTGTTTGGCTTCGGTGCTTACCTTAGGTAGACAATATTTGGGTAATTTCATTCGCCTGAAGGATTCTCTCATGTAGGACACGAAGTAGCTGGCTCGTCCCGTCTTAGTTACCTTTACAGTGAAGTCAAAGAAGCTTTGTCACTTTCTAAACAGACGACATCTTTTAGAGTCACTACATCTAGCACCTTGTTTTTACTATTGTTACTGCTATTAATTATTTTAGGATTCTGACTCTTATTTTTATATTTTCATTTTGATTGATACCATGAGTATGATTTTTTCCTACATAGAAAGGACTATGTAGACTCTCTGCAAAATGGAGGGGGAAAAAAATGGGATGGGACAAACTGCATGTTAGAGAATTTGCCAGCATCCTAAATGTGACTGTGTTGTGGAATGAGGACATGAAGCCTAAACATCTCCTGAAGGAGGAATATTAATTCATAACGCATGACTGACGCTGACTAAAACACTTGTAATTTTACTCTGCTTTCCACAGTGTTGAATACAGACTAAAATTACTAGCACAACAGAAATTATTGTCATTATCTCAATTAGTCTGAAGCTAAGAGGTACTGAAAATTGTGTTGGCTTTATCTACAGTGCGTCTTGAAGATCTTAATGCACTACCACTTTCCCATCCACTTACAGGCTGGGCAACACTACTTGATTGCTTATTTTCTAATCAACTAGAGGGATGGTGTTTGTCCCCCAACACACTACATTAGGGCTCTAATGGAATAATCTATCGAAAATCAATGAGCTGCATTTTCCCAAGCCACATTTTTGAGGATGTTGCACTTGGCTGTTCCTTCTCTCCCAAGAGACTTTGGAGGTGTTGAAGACTGCTTATTTCATTGTAGCCCAATCGATAACCTCATTACTCTTTGTCAAGTTAAATCCAACTGCCCCAAGCAATGAAAGTCACAAGAAAGTCATCTGTGCCACCACAGCTCCGCGCAGACACTCTGTGTCCAGTTATTTTCACCATCATCTTCCTTGTGTCTGCCTCTGCCTTGACGGTCAATCTCATCTCAGCTAAATGCAATTTGTGCATTTTATTGAATCACCATTTCTGAATCACGCTGTGATATATTTTTTTCCCACACATTTTCATTCTTACATCGCAGCCATTTCAATCAAGTCTGTGGATTAAGTGTGTTGAAAGTGAAACTGGGTCACCGCTAAAGTATTGCTGCTGCAACATCATATCATATCAAAAGATTAAATCTGTATGTCTGGATAAATAAATTAAAAGCGAACAGCAAACATTTAGGGGCATTTATTCAAAATGAAAGAGTGCAGAATGATTTACTACAAACACTGAGCCCCAGAAAACTACTGTCACTTGATTTTTCTTTTGCTGAAACTTGGGAAGACTCTAACAGACGTGACCAAATGCATCAAGGCTCACCAACTGAAAGAAAATGACTTAGCTGTGGGTGGAAATCAATGACAAAGGAGGGCATTTGAAAATTAAATTTCTAATAATGACCCTGACTGCCGCTGTCTAATTGGAGTCAAAGTCAGAGCGAATGGTAATAAGGACACCAACCTGTCTATTCACAGTTCCTTTGCCGTGTGCTCTCAGCTAGCAAACACATTTTTCAGGCATGGAGTATGTCTGTGCAGAAACTCAAACACTGAGCGTGTCTTGACATGAATGAGACAAAACATAATCAAAACACACATTGGGGAAGTGGGGAACAGGTGTGTTGGGGAAAACCATTATGTGGGTTTTGATGGAAAAGCATGAATTGGATGCAGGATGAACAGATCTGAAAGAAAAAAAAAACAAGAAAAGCAAACTTCCCAGCGAGAGCAGGCTTCGTGTGAAAAGATGAACTGGTCTAAATTTATGAAGTATTGACTTACAAAACCTGAGCAAAACAAGCCATCTATTACTATGCAAACCTGTGTGAAAACATATTCATCCTGCACAACCAGTGAGTTGGTGTCTACATGTCCAGGAAAGAGGTACTGTCTGTTGGCTTCTGTGCATCGTTGTGCTCTGCACTTCACGTACTGAGCGCCTGGAAAGAGGAAAAAGGAAATCAATCAGAAGTAAATTACAACCATTTACCTTGAAACAATGCTTTGTATACACTGGAGCTGCTATACAGTATGTTTATGCTAAATATACTTTAACTTCACAGTTCTAAAACAACTTTAAAGTTGAGTAACTGTTTAAATAATGAAGAAAATACTGACCACTGATATTACACAGTCCGCCTTTTTGCAATTGTGGCAAGACTAATACAGTAGGAGCTGTTGCAGTGTGTCAAGCTGCAAAAATGTTATTATGTGAGACAAGAAGGGTGTGTATGCTAATTCAGATACAGATTTTCTAACCACAGGAGGAATATTTTCTCCCAATGCAGGAAAACCCCATAATTGGTTTGACAGAATACACCATGCTGTTTAGAAGGGGGGAGTTTTGGTTTGCCTATGAGACACAGGGGATAGATTTAGGAGAAGAAACATTCATCAACCCGCTAAAACTCTCCATTTTTTGTCAGGAGACACCTATTCTGCTATACTAGACTTCAGGGACCAATCTGAAGAGCAGAACAGGTCTCATCTTCCCGGTGACCTCGCTCTAAATGAGAGGTAAAGGGTCCTGTGGGTCTTGCTACTGCTGCGGACAGAAGTGCAGCACTCACGGCCTTTTGCGATGCGCGTCTCGATGTGGACCACATCTGATTCTCTGTCCAGACCCATTACCGCCCTTGAAAGAGCGGGAGGAGGAGAAGATAAAGAGGAGCAGAAAGAAGTAGAGGAGAAAAGGGAGGGAGGAGGGAGGAGGGAGGGAGGGAGAGTAAAAATGAGAATGAGAACAGGAGATGGGGAGGCCAGGTTGAGTATCACAGCTGTAGATGGACAGCCTTGTTTTGTGAAACAACATATTTTTATCTCCTGTGAATCAGTCAGTGTAGAATCTGCGTCACCAGCGGCAATTAATCTCAATTCACAAAAGCATCAGCAGAGGAAACAACAAGGTGGAGGGGTAACAAAACATTCGCTATTCCATTAAATATCTACCATAGCAAATTTGTGTTGTTATGAAATTGTAGGTGGCTGCAATACCATTTTGAAAAATAACTATTTGCCATAATGTGCATGAAAGAATGTTTTTCAAGAGCACAAATAATGCATTGTTTCGGGCACCACTATGCCCGCTGTGCTATTCTTATTTATCAAATGTCTGGCTGTTCATGCATGTGGAGAGGATGTCCTCCAACCGATGTCCTTTCTTTCCCAGCTAAAAAACACACTCGGGTTTGACACGTACTATGACAAACAGGGATAAACGGGCTCACATCAGTATTCAACGCCTTGTGCCCGAGCAGTTGAGATTACTAAATGACAGCGACAACAAAAACAGCATGTCATGTTTGTGCTATAGAAAAAGAAGCACACTATTCCTTCAGGTCTACGTGACGTGGATGTAATCAGTTTTATGCTTGACTGCCATATGGGAGATCTGTTTTTGACAAGAGGTCACTGGATCCTTCTGACAGCATAGGGTCATGAACACTATAATTATGCAAATTACAATCAATCACTGTGCAAAACAGTTCAAAAATGGGATCCACATAATCATACCAGTAGAATCGGCCGGGCATCACGTTGTCGTGAACAAGCTGCCACTTCTTCCCAAAGTCCATTGAGCTGTACAGCTGCAAGATAAAATTAGGCCAAACTTCATCTCACTTAAAGTTTTAGGAGGAAGATAATGTTAATGAGCTACACAGCTATCATCACATCCATGTCAGAATCCAATAAAAACTACATTTAAAAATTACTAAATAAACAGGTCAAACACCTAAAAGTTCATTGTTGATTTACTCAGACGCTACCTTGCTGTCATGACTGTAAGCCAGTATCCAGTTCTCCTGTGCAGGGTGGAAGAGCAGACTCAGGATGTTGAAGTTAATGAGATGCTTCTCAAAGCTTGCCCCTTCATCTGAACTGATGAGAACAGCGCTCTCTACCTCTGGGTCGCTAAGCATCATTATCTAAAGTACAGACCAGGGCCAGACGAGGGATATGGCATTAGAAAGAGGGAGAGAGACAGAGATACCACCATTTCACAGCAATTTAAAAAAAAAAACTGTAATTTGACTGTTCAGGACTAAGCCTGTAAGAGATGAGAAAGAGAGATAAAAGCAACAAGGAAATGCTGACCTTCTGTTTGTTGGTAGGGCACACATACAGGTAACTTAAAACTGTCCTTGAACCCACTTTGTCATTGAGTTTAGTGTAGGTGCTTCCATAATCAGTGGACCTGGACACATAGAAAAAACATGATACATGAAAAAATTGAGGATATTGTGATTTATCCATTTCAGACCTGCCTGAGACAAATTTTAAAGCACCATGCCAGTGCTTTGGCATGTTTTAGCCCATTAACTGCAAATCAATTGTTCTTTACATGACTGCATCGCCAAAGCATACCATGCGATTTTAGATTGATTTTCTACCATCGATGCTGCCTTTTGCTTTAAATTCATAGTAGGTATAGACTGAACTAGACATCAACTTGCAGAGACCAGCTTCATACTAATGTGTTATTTTGCTTTTCGTTTAAAGCACTTAGTTGCAATCCTGCAAGAAATGTGCTATACATAAAAAAACATAATGCAAACTCACATATGGAAGAGTCTGCTCTTTATTCAGCCAGCACATTTCTGCACAGGGTGTTGGCTGAATAAAGAGCAGAGCCTTCCAGTAGTCACTTAGAGTTGCAGAGATATGCTGTTGTTGTTAACTGTGCTACTCACACAGAGGGATTAAATTCATCGCTGTTCGCACACATGTACAAGCACACATGTGACACGATACAAATTACTACATACTGCACGAGACGGTGATGGAAATGTGTAGTGCATGCAAGCTGTAAAACACAGCTAGAAGAAGAAGATGAAGAGGTGAAATAATATACACAGAAGGGAGGTGGCAACTGGTGAAGGTGAAGCAGCAGTCAAAGCAAGAAAGAAACACATTTATCTCCAAGATTGGCCATGTCTATCAAATGAAAAGGATATATATATGATGACTCTTATACCACTCATCAATAATTGGTGGCAATAAGCCACAAAAAAATTTAGCAGTGTGCCAGCAAAAGGAAGGAAACAAGAACTCTATTAACCCAAGTAAACATGGATGTAAACAATGCAGGAAAACATTCAAATAATCAGTTTTGCAAATGTTGTATGAGAGAGTAAATGCATTTAACATGTTTAAACCTTGAAGATACACACAATGCATTTTGGTGAGAAACAGTGACACTGGGTACATTTAGCATAAAGTAACAATTTGAAAAAGTTGTAGTACATCAGCACACAGGGGCTAATGTGAAAGTTCCTTCCCACTGCATTAAAGGAAGCTCTAATAAAAACAATAAATAAAAGTGTTGGATTCACATTTTGACAACCAACAAGAAAATATGGATATCAAGGGAAGCATAATGCAAGTCTGAGCTTCCTGCATTGAAAAGGTTGAGATATTCATTAGGCAGTTTTCCCACAAACGACACATACAGTAATGCAGACTAAGCCTTCATTTTAACCGTGTCAAGCAAGTCTTTGCAGGCTGATACTTATTCGATGCTGACATATTATGAAACCAGTTGCTGCCTGCAAGGTAGGAAATCAATTTATGAACTTCAGGTACGCTTTGGAAAGTGGTCAGCAGTAATGTAAGTTAGAGGGCTAAAACATCCAGCACGGACATAGTGCTTGAATAGGCCAATGAACATATTGTAAGCTCATATAAGGTTTTACTCTCCATTCATGCTGGTAGATTCTTTCACACTGAAGACAGTGAGGAAGGAAAATAAAGACATCCTTTCCAATGCAGTGATGAAATCCCCTTTCATACATTTTTTATCTTTAATTGGTGCTAGAATGGCCTTTTCTCTCAAACTGATTTAGATATTTAATTTCATGCTCTGTTATTCAGGTTTCTCTTCAGCAATGAAATTAAATGTGTCATTATGTTGCTATAGAACAACAAATTAGCAATACAAAGGTGACATATACAGGTTTAATGTGAAATAATTTATAAAAAAGCAGAAGAAGAAAAAACTTAATTACACTAATTAATTAAATGGCCTGAATTTAAATAAAACAAGACATTTAAGTCTGTTGCAACATACAGTACTTAATGACAGCAGGAATAAACATGTAGTTGTAAAGCTGGCTGGTACTTCACAAAACTGCCTGTGCTTTACAAATCCATGCATCCTATGACAAGGGTAGATGTGTTTGTCATCCCAATCTTCATATTTCTCCTCGCCACAAACATCCAATCCACGCTCTCAGTTCTACCTGAGTGCCTCCAAATGTAATTTCACTGCATAATTGGATAGATACCCAGTGTCTGCTATCATTGTCTGTGCATTAATCTGAATGGTCCCATTTGCTGGTGACATTGTTTTCAAAGACTCTCCCCTAAACACATTTGTATTTGTGCTTAAGTACTCCTTTCAGTTTGGGATATCGGCCTTTGAATGTGACTATGCAAGAAGGCCTCTTAAATGGTTGTAATGTTTCTTTAGAAGAGAAGGGAAGTCATCTCAAAACACAAAGGGGCTTGATGCGAGTTAAGGTAGCTTTCACAAGTCACCCATTGATCTGCACATTGCATTTTGCCACCAACAGTGGCTTGGAGCTGTAGTCATAGATCATTTATTGTGTTATCACAGGAATCATTTACTCCTGTTTCTTTTCATAACATTCAAATCTCTGCTTTTCTAATACCCATACTAAGAGCCTTCATGCACCCCCTGAGGTATACTCTAATTTACTCGTGGTGCCATTGTTAAGCAGACACCTTGATGATGGAAGACCTCCTGTACACAATATGGGATTTCAAAACGTGTCAAGTCGGGTGTAAATCTTAGCGGCCCCTCTGGTGAAACAGATATTAATTTCAAACTCTATGCTTGGCAGACTGATGGTCTCTTTTTCACGTGTATTTCAAAATGAAATGAGTTCTCTGCAGGCTATGTGAGAGGTGAGAAAAAAGGCTTATCAGAGGCCGGATTGGGCTCTATGTTATAATCCTTAATGAATTCTATTCTTATTTATGACCTGACAGGGCACTGTAACTCACCTCTCAATACATACTGAATGGAATTACTATAGCTATACAGTAGCAATTGCATGTCAATTGCTTCTGAAACAAAAGGTTACAGATGACAATCAATCAAAAACTCCATCAGGAAGTTTCTACATCAGAGAAAAAGAACCACAGATTCAATCAAAGAATCCCTCAGATTACTCTTCCAGTTTATCTATCAAAAACAGCCTTTCAAAAAACAGTTTCTTTGCAGATGATGGACAGTTAACAGGTCGGGCCTTTTCTAAAAGGTTGCTGCAGTCTTAGTTGTGTTATTTATGGGACCACGGGAAGTAAAGAGGAGCATGCTTCATTGTGAACTACTTCAGATTGCTTTATTAAAACATACTTCATATTGGCTTCCAGAGTAACTTGATTGTTCATATCCTAGCAAGGGAGTGCACTATAAATCATACTTACAGTATAATGCACCCTCTATGAATATATTATTCTTATTGTTTTTAGGGCCATGCTTCTGCATTTTTATAAAATTCTTTCAATGATGCTATAACCTTTCTATTTGGATGGAAAAGGGAAAATAACAATAATCAACACAAGAAACTTACCTCCACAGAGAACTCTCAGTAACAGCCCCCAAGTTGAAGTCATACAGCTTAGTCAAGATCAGGATCACCTATAACACAACACCGACAGACATATTTAATTACATGGTGAGGACGGCACTAAAAACCCTTTACGTAAGCGCCTCACCAGCATACATTACCTGTCTACACTTAATGACATGGAATGAATACAACATCCTTTTAATAAGTAATTTGATTGAACAAGAGGCCTTCCATGAGAGCTGATATAGAGAACAACAGCACTGGGACTTTTAACTATACATGTATCACTCTGGTTCACAGATGTTCTAATAACCATTAATTACATTAGCAGTCATTATTAGCTTAGATTGTAACAAACTTTGCACCGCAAAGATCAACATATTTCCACCAACAACATTTGAGTTAAATTATGGATGGTCGTCAAAAGAGGACGAAGGGAAGGAAAGAAGCCCAGATACATCAGTTTAAACCTCTCATATGACATCAGCCGACCTAGACAAATTAGAGAACAGCAAAAATGAAGCTAACACTGTAAGACAAACAACATGGCTTTGAACTGCTTTCAGACTTGGCTTAGTCTCAAAAATATAAACATCGACATTCAATCCGTTAAGAAGACCAAGCTGATTACAGTCTTGAGGCAGTTTTATGGATCCATCCGGACAACTAAAGTGAGCTCTACAGCATCAGCAGCTACCTTGGGCTTCAGGCTGGTTTAAATCATTATATCAATTAGCCTCCTGTTAGCCATTCATTGTATTTAATGCAGGACCCAGAATTCATTTCAGCTAATAATGTTTTCAAAGGTGAGATTAGAGAGAATGATTAAAAGGCCACCCCACCCCCCAATTTCACCTGAAGACCAGCACATCTTAAAATATACTGCAACACTAATTCCAGACAATCCAAAAGGTTTATTGAACAAGGTCTGGTACGATATTAAGTTGCACTTCGGGTGCAGGGGCAAAGAGGGGAATCAGGATCTCAAACCTGACTCATTCATCCTAAAACGTGACGAGAATGGAGCAAAGTATTTCACCGTAACATTCAATGAAGAAACAAAAATTCATAAAGGTCCACTGGAGATAAGACATAGAAAATCTGAGGGGCGCTATGTTTGAGGAGTGAGGAAATCACCTCTGCCCGGTAGCATCTCTCAAAAAATTCCTGAACAAACTTCCGCCTGGTGCAAAAGCCCTCTATCTGCAGCCCAGGAGGGTAACAGCTCCGACAGACAGTTTCTTGTATACTCCACTGTGAGTAAACCAGCTGTCACAGATGTTACCCAGGATGTGCAAAGTGGCAAGGACACACACGTCTTACACCAACTACAGCCTGTGAGCCACTGCCATACAGAAACTGTTTGATGCGGGACTCGAGGCGAGGGAGATCATGGTGAGTGGGCATAGGTGAGATGCTTTATATAAACATACGGAGACTACGATATGAACTGTGATTTATAATGAGACGTGGAAGATAAAAAATATACCAGTAAACAAAAAACTTGTTTGTCTTGCGGGTCTGAAAGCTCACTAAAAAGTTATTGGAGTTCATCCATGGAGAACATGAAATGACGTACTGTCTGACCAAGCTGTTAACTCATCGGAACCACACATGCCACCAAAGCAACTGTCAAGTGACTGTTTGTGCGTTGCTTGGCAACAGTGCAGTCGCTGAACTATTTGTGTTGGCAGAGCCAAATAATGATTAAATAAACAAACAAATCATAATCTGTTGTCAATTATTACTGTTAACTAATAAATGGCGCTTGTAGAACTATTGTGTAAAAGCAATATCATACTTGAGGTTGTGCTGTTGTACTGACTATCAGTACAGCCGTGATTATGTGCAGCCTCGTACCTACGACCGAATCACAGCCATGTTGATATTCAGTACAACAGCACTCCTTCTCGTGTGATATTGCTTAAATATCAGCCACGTATGGTATGTTCATATATATATAGAACATTAGATGTGACATTACATCATAAATCACAGGATAACCATCCACTATCTTACCTGGGTATTGTTTACAATTGATGACGCCCAAACCAGCATCTAGCGGATCCGAGGTGACATCTGCAGGTATGATTACATGCTGTTTAATGTGCTGCAGCTGAGCAGCTTATTAGCTATCTAGCTGCCAACTGACATTAGCAGTGCACTTTTTTCCGGTGAAATTGAAAAAGTGAAGCCCAGGGAAATCAACACAACAGTAACGTTAGCCACATCCTTGACAGCAACACGGAGCACTAACCAACAGCCAACATATTGTCATTCGAGGCCGAGGGGGGCACTTAACGTACATGTTCACCACATCTAGGTAAAGTAATCCAGTTGGAGAAAGGAGATTTGTACTTCAGCAGTTCCGGTCAAGCTTGCAATTTTGCAAAATTCCCACAATTTCTCTGCATTATCAACGTAAATTTAATGACTATACCTTGTGATGAGAATAAAAGATATTGTGATGAGTCCATTAGGAGTTCTGCTGAAGGCAAAACTTGCTTTATCCACAAAAATACCTCCTCATTTACAGTTAGCAAGGCCTTTAACCCCTCCTCTCATCATCAAAACAAACCCCATGCTGGTTGACCAAAAAAAACCCCGGCAAAACAGCAAGTATTTCCTAGTGAGTTAGTGTGTGTGTGTGTGTGTGTGTGTGTGTGTGTGTGAGAGAGAGAGAGGAAGAGATATGATTGTAATTGCCTCCCAATATAGGCCATAATACTCAAAGATTATAAATACAACATAAGCCTCTTTCAACATAGTTTCCAATTAAATCAAATTTAAAACTTGACCCAGGTAAGATGGCTGCCATATGTTTCCATCCCAGAATGGCAAGTCACTATGACACGTCGCATCTAGTGTTTTATGTCTATGGGTATGTTATCCCAATGACAAGTGATTCTCATGTTGTCAAGAGATGTCAGTCTGCTGGTTGCAGGATCTGAAAAAATCCATGTGGGCTGTCAAGAGTTGTGTCTGTATCTCATGTGGAATGATACCTACATGACAGCAAAATCTGAACATAATTGTTCAGTGAACAGTGAAAAGAAATGCAGTCAGTGGCTGCACCGCACCATCCTCTCTTACCCCCCCAACTTTTAACCTCCGTCTTGCTTTTAGCTTCAAAATAGTGAAGTACTTTAGTTGCAAAAGCACAAACAAATGTTGATCTCGAATATTGATGAAAGATGAAGTGTTATATAATGTATTTTTCTCATTGAAAGATGTCCAGTTCCAGTTTGGGCTAAATGCTTTTGCATGTTCTCCGAGGATGGTTGGACAATGTGTTTCTGGGGAAACAAAAATGTGGTCCATAAAAGCCTGCCAATGCAGAGAGGGCAGAGTGAAATGGTGTGCAAACACATTATTGTCACTCCAATGGCATTATAAATGACTTCCCATGGGGATGCTCATAACTCAGGATAGAAAGGGGGGGTAGGGTTGAGAGTTTGGGGCAGGGCATGGAGGAAGGGAGAAGGAATAACAATCAAGGAGCAGAAACATGGCATATTATGAATTTTTTAAAAAAGCCTGAAAGATAGGTCAAAAGCTCAATTACAGTGAGTTTAAACACATTAACCTTATGGGACCCACGGAACGAGTCATTAAACTGAGAGAAGCCACACAAGACTCGAAGGAACAAAGACATGCCTCTAAGTCTGCTTTGAAAATGTTAAAAACCCAATTGACCCACAATTTAGCCATCAAACGGCCACTGTGCATGGCTGGGACTATCTGCATTACAGGTTAATTAACCAATCACACAGAGAGATAAGCATTTGCATAACTAAATGCACAATGTCTGCAAGGTCCAACGCTAGAGTCTGAATCAATTTGGTGTACAGACTTAGTTAAATGGCTGTGATGTTAGGCCTAATTGCCTACTTTGAAAAATAGATAGGAGAGAAAAACTCTACCAAATTGTTGATCATTTGTCTCCTCGGTTCTCTTTAGCTAACAACAATGACTCTGTGTCATGGGAAGTCATAAATACTACAAGGTAAATTGAATCTGGAGTTGATTTTATCAGTGTCAAACTAGAGCAGTTCATTCCCAACCAAAGGGATGCAAATATCCAGCACAGCAAATTAATTGAGTGAACAGTGAATAAATGTTCACAGCTTGATGGGTTTCAATCACTTGTGCCATTTTGCACGTAGATCCAATTTAATCAAACATTCACAAATTTACTTGAGGATGTAAAACAACCTCTAAAAATAGCCCCAAGCAACAAAACATAATAACAAAAGGCCTCTAAGCACCCAAGCTATAATTGTCATTAGGAGCTCTCTCTTTTCTGTCGTCAACGTGTTTGTGCTGTTGGCTCATTAACAAAAGCTGACCCATTGAATTGGGTCAGTGAAGATCTACCTAAGGGACCAATAGACTAGTGAGGCAGATGACTGTTTGGATGATTTGTCCCTAAGTGGATACATCAAGAGTACATCACTGGAGACTATGTGTTCCCACGTCTTCAACATTATTGATAGGCTGTGCATCTGTGGCTCAAGTCAATAGGGAGCAACTACTATACATGCAAATGCTGAGACCAGCGGGGAGAACGCATGACTTGCACCACAAGAGCCCAACAAATGAAGCTGCATTAAACACAAAATTCTAAGAGTTTATGGTGCAGCCTTGCATTTATGTAAATACCGGGCACAAACAAACACAAAATGGCTTCCAGAATTATTTTGAGCCTTCTAGGTAAATACAATTTTCCATGCATATCATCGCTCACTTGCATACATGAAATTAAGTAAGGACCCTGGAAGGCCAAAAGCGGTGGATTTATTCATGTTTATGTTTTATTGATGTGAGCAAAGAGAGTTTGCCCCAGGAAAGTCAACCAATCATTTTTCAGATTGGCTCTCACTCTCTGAGGAGTTGGGTTTAGTCATCCTTTTATCCTAACATTCTATTCTTGTCACCTTCTTTCCTTTATTTGCTTCCTTTTTTCTTTCTTTCATTCTTTCATTCTGTCTTTTTCTCTGTCAACAGGCTCCCCAGATACTTGTTTTTTACATCCAGCGATTTCATGAGGAACCCGTGCATAGCGAAAATTAAAAACAAAAACATTACAGGCATGTCAAAGTCAGGTGCTGTTTGACCATGCAAAGATTTTGACTCTTTCAGATGGTTGAATAGACAGCCTCCGTGGAAAAAGGCATCTTACATCCATAATGTCATTGTGATATACTGTATCAGCTCCATGCAAATGTCTCTTGCAAGCATTCAAGCATGCAGCACATGCATGTACTGCACATTCACAGAAACAGACTGTTGGGCCAAATCAAATCTTTAGAATTCCATATCAATCTGGTTTTTTAAAGAGAAATGCGGAAATTTTAAAAGTACTTCCCATGGACGTAAGAGGCATCTCACCATGTTGGTGGGCAGAAGATTGTCTACATAGCTTGCAATTTAGCTATGAACTGTACTGCAATATGGCTATTAATAAAATGGAATAGCTGCAAATAAGCACAGTTTCATTCAAATTGAACCTGTTGCTTTTACAGCCCCCAGTAAAGCATCATTAAGACATTACCCCTCAAATATTATTTCTGTCTAATTGGGTAGTCAAGGGAAAAAAGCGACCCTTACTCTAAACAGCACACCTTTAGATTGTTGTTTCTTTTCTGCTCAGGAGTAACACATCACAGGAAGAAGGGAAAAATCTTTAGAAATGTGAGAAATACAACCACTTTCATGTAGATCTGGCACTGTTTTTGAACCTAACTGGAGGGGACAACTGAAGGATCTAAATTAATTTCCAAGGGACCCCCAAGTTGCTAACACTGAATGATGTAAGGTTCTTTGTAAGAACACGGCTAACAGCTCCTTCTCAGAGAGGATTGACACATATCTCTATTTTATTTACCTTTAGTGTCCTCTGAAAAGTTCACCGCTAAAATGAGACACATTTACATTCTCATGAATACACATACGCTTTTACATATTGTACTGTAGGGTAAACACATCCATACAGAGAGCCATCTCCCGGCAGTAACCTTTGTCTATTTACCTCCTCTCATTCTAACCAAAACATCAAAATGTCTGACAACTCGCTGAAATGTGTCGACACTAATTAAATAATTTCTTACGTTTGAGCTTTTATAAGCTGATTTTAACCAAAATATGCCACCTTTCTATGTCAGCTGTCTGCAGGTCAGTTTCTGTGACCTTGTCAGATTTAATAAACGGAGTATAGATGGGTTTTGAATCCATCAAGTGATTGAATTAAACAAAATCTGACAAGCCTTGAGCGCAGATGTTCTTTTATTTACCTGGGCTGTGCATATATACAAGATGCACGGGTACAGTGGGCCTGAGTGTACATTTTTCAAGTAGTTTTGTGTTTCTTGGGTACTATTGTACAACTAGAGGGTCACATCATGAAGATGTCTTCTACTGCATAATCATTTTATCATTAATAACAATAATAATAATAATAATAATAATAATAATAATAATGAGAAAAGAAGAGATGTATCTTGTTGGGATGACAGCCATGACAAACACAGATGGGATTTTCATGGACCTATGGGTGGTCGGAAAGTTTGTAGGGGAAAAACTTGGAGCAGTGTGATTGATCAGGATAACTAGAAGTTGGATGGTTATTATAGATTATGTCTCAAAGCGCCAGAGATATAGAGCCCTTAAGATTTGTGCATTTGAAGTTGGTAGCAGTGTGAATTGCTTCCCACCTGGATTAGAAGCAAAGATGAAGGGAGTGGTAAGTGGTTCACCACTGTCAGTAGAGGCTGAATCATTTGGGGATGATGCAGGTGTGTGTGAGGCGAGCAGAACGACTAGATTCCAAGAAGGGGAGGACAGTAATTCTGTGTGTTTGAGTTTTCAAGGGGAATTGCTGGAAAGAGTGTACCTTGATTATGTGTGTTATAGGGTGAGGCCATATGACAGAGCTCCTCTCAGATGATTTTGTTGTTAGGAATATGGACATGTTGCTGCAGTATGTAGAGGAGTCAGAAGATGTGGGAGGTGTGGGAAGGACAGCTGCAAAGTAGAAGGACAAGCAAAGTGCCTGCACTGCAGAGGAAATCACAATGTGGGGTCAGCACAGTGTCCAAGAAAAATTAAGGAAGGGAAAGTGAAATAGATGAGAGGAGAAGCAGGATTGTCAAAGCTGCTAAGAGAATGGAGAAAAATAACAAGATGGTGGAAGTGCAAAAAGAACCGGAGCAAAAAAGGAATGGAGCTGATTATAATATCTGCATGGAAAGCAGAGGAGAAAAGATTTTTGGCATTCATTGCCATGGTCATAAATTGCACTGCTGAATACAGGGGAAGTCAGAAAGAATCAAGATGGAGCTGGACACTGCCAGGAGATACTTGAATGTTATAGACATATTTGGAGAAGATCTAAATGTTACACTGTGGGAAGGATTTGCATCAACTCAGGCAATTAGGTCTTGGTTATAGAATAGACAATGTCGTGAATGGGTGGACACTGTAAATAGTTTGCACTACGAAGTTTTTACATTCCAGCAGATGGTGGTAATGCAACATTTGTGGATGCCAAACACTGTAAAACAAAACAGAACAAGAAGAAGAAGACAGGGTCACAGCAGAGTGGGAGTCCAGTACGCCCGGAGAGGATAGCAGTTCGCCACTGGTGATCACGTGAGGCCCTGGGTTTAGTTGGATATCACCAGCCAACAGGAAGGTTGTCATCAAGTAGAGGATCTCTCAGTATGGTCGACTTGATCTCTCTCTCCCCTTGAAACTTGTCCTCATTGGCAAAGGAGCTTGGCCATTATTTAGAAGAGCACGTTGCATGTTGACTCCATGTATTGAGAGTGGTACATTATTGAAGGTTGATTTGTATGGCTGCAGCGCACAGTAGGCGGCTCTTTGAGCAACACCAGAAGCAATCTAACAATGCAATGTATTGGTTTTGTGTATATGTTTGAAACACAAACTGGGTTTTTGTAGAAAGGTGAGTTTGGCAAATTCAGCAAGGTTGTTTGTGTGTCCTCAAGCAGCACCATCTTGCCAATGGCATGAAATTATACTTCATGTATATTTTTTATACATCGTGTATAATATTTAATGTGACTAATCGTAACAATATATCCTAAATTTTCTACAGAATAAAACACGTCTAGAAACAGAAACAGCAAGATGGGCTCACCTCTAAACTATGAAAAATGATTTTTGAGAGCAAATGGTGTCTCTAGTAGACCAGATGAGGGTGATGCCCAGCTTTTACATAAATTTTCATACTTGTGTCACAGTGTAAAAACTGACTCTCTGCCATTACTCATTTGAATAGAAAGCAGCAAGTGGTTTGGAAGAGGAAGCGGGGTGAAAAATCTAGAATAGTGGCTCAGACACCAAAAGCTGGCCAGGCAATATGAAAAAAGCAAGCTCGTACTCCATTGTTCACCTCACTACACTGCATTTCATTGGACTGTTCATGCAGATGCAATCCTAAGGACACAAAAATAAAACCTGTTTCATTTGTTGTTAAGCTCATTACAATCTCAACTTCATTAAAGGAAGGAAGACAGATGCCAAGGGCAAAACAGTCGTTTGAGTAATTTGACAAACACTGTGTTTTCTTAAAGTCAACTAGCTAATTAATGTCCTAGATCCCCTACTCACACTGAGAACATTTCAGGTCTGTTGTAGCGCTGCCACTTTTAATTTTCATTTCTTGTGCTACAAGAAAATCTTGTGCTAAAAAATCAACCGCCAAGCACAGGAAACAGGATTGTTTTGACTCCTTTATTGAGCCAATGGCATCTAGAAAAACGTGCTTAAAATGTAGACTACAAGTGTAGATGTAGAGAGAAGTCTGTACATCAAAATGATGAAAATACTGTCGCTGAAAAGTGTCACAATACATCCGACATTGTAGAAGTATTTTGCAGCTTATTTTTTTCTCCCCATATGATTAAGGATTAATATATTCGTGCATCCATTAGAAATTATCTGATGCAAACACCTGCAGAGAAAAGAAATACAGTATTGGTTGCAAATTTGCATACATTTCTTTAAGGCTTAAGAGAAGCAAGGGCAAAATCAAGATACACTGCAAGTGGGCGGAGGGATAAAAACACAACATCCTGATTGTGGCTCTTTGAGGACAACTCCGAAGTAGAGCACTTAACAAGAAAGACAAACGTCTTTTAAGAGAAATGGTGCAGTCGAAGAGAGGCCTTACTCTGTCCTCATCTTATCTGTGGACCAAATTGATTGTTTGTTCTTTTGCAGGTGAAAACATACTCCGAGGATACAGCTTTCATCAAGTAAACCCCAGTGAAATGTCCCTTTTGCATTAGTCTGCTGTCTGTATGTTTGCTTATCCTCTTGACTCCTGAGCTTTGGTCATATAGCCCTGATGCTTTGAGCTTGAGAGGTTTCAGCAATCAATTCAGTCCATAATGGGGGGAAATTAATGAAATGGACTGAATGTAAAAGGGTTTCACCACAAATAAAGCTCTATTGTGAAGAGATTTTGTGGGCATACAACAATGTACAATAAAATGTTGCCATTAGTGGGATAAAACATTGCAATTGGTCTGCTTCATTTCTTTAAAGAAAGGCCAAGAGTCAGAGAAATGTTTAATAGACTGCGTATTGAAACATACACATAGACTGGTCCATATTTTTTCTTCTGTGTCTTGATGTCGATGTTTCAGCACAATGCATGTGGTTTGCACAAAAGGTGAAAAACAAGGGAAGCGGAATACAAGGACAAATGTGATGGCAATTTTAGAAGTCATTTAAATGTTTCGACACATTTGACAAAGTTTTAGTCACATCCCATGCAATTTAAAATTAATTTTATGCATTGTAAGCAGTGTGGAGAGCCAAAAATACAGCATTAGCATTCTACCCATACAGGTCTCTTGTTCTGTGGCTCTCTTGTTTGCTCGTATTTAGTGTTCAGAGGTTGAAGTAGCATGACTACATTTATTCATCCTTGTTCCAGTTGTAATGTTGGTGTGTAATTCTGTTATTCACTAAGCCATTGTCTATAACAAAGATTGGAAATTTACCAGAGTGAATTTATGATAATATAAAATCTTGGAAATATGAACTATTTTTTGATAAGTTTGAAAAGTAGTTAGCATTTTGGATAACTTTAAGCAATATAACACCATTCAGGCATTTCTTCCATTCTCTTCTGTTCTTTCACAGCTTTGGCTCCTAATGGCTCGGCTTCTGCCCGGGGGGCTGTGAGCTGGAGCCAAAGGCAGTAGTGGGTCCAAATCGAGATTTTGGAAGAGGAAAGTCCTCCACCTAAAATGACCCCCTTGCTGCCAAATATGCTGTGAGACTCAGATCATGAGTTGAATGTGCCCCACTTATTTGCATTTTTCATAATGTGTTGAGGAGGAAATTGGCTACTCTTACAGATTTAGTTAACATCGGTTTTGATGAACTACTGTAAGTATCCGGAAGTGAATGATGTCAACCCTGACTCCTAGAAATCACACTTTTATACTAGGCTACATATTTTTTTTTTGTCAGTTATGTTTTGAAGGAAACATAAAATCTTTTAGGATTATGTTTAGTGGGCAGATTTAGTTTAGTTTTTCTCCAGGGAACATAAATGCTATGTTCTTGTAATGATCTGAAGTCATACAGAGGTGGTCAAAGAGGAGAGTGGGCATCAGTGTTGCCAGATTGGGCAATTTTCATCAATTTGTTTACTACTTTTGGTACCATCTAGACAGTAACAGATACTGTTCAGTGAATTGGCTCCTTTTCCTCTCCAGGTATTATTATTGTGACTGACTGGGCACTGAGTTCAGGCTCGACATGGAGTGACTGATAATTGATGATCGGTAAAATCAAATGTCATTTCATTTCATATAGGCTGAAGCTTTTTTCTACTATTCAAATAATTATTCCGTTACAAAGTCATAGCGCTGTGATCTAAAAGACAGAGTGTAGATTATTTTTAATTTCTTTACCTGTGGTTTTGGCTTTGCCTAATCATACTAATAAAACAGGGACCCGAAGGTTCATCAAAATGAATTATTTATTTTTCATCCTGCATTTGTACTGTATTCAGCCACAGAGCAAAACAGGGGCCAAAATCACTCTCACTGAAGGACAAACCTTGTATGTTACATTGTTATTACCAAAAAATGCTGAGTGTTGTATTGCAAATCTAAGGACACTGGTAGGTGTTCAAAGTAAACACAGGTCTCTTTACATCAGAAACCAAGGTTTACATCCTGTGTATTAGATTTAAGGCAACAACAGCACTTTCGTTTTTGGTTAAATGTTGATACAGTAAATACATCATGACTCATGCTTCACATCAGTGTTGGCTTTTTCAGTATTTAACCAAGACCACAATCTTTCCCTAACCTTAGTCCTGTGAAATCACAAACAAAATTAGTATGTGCATTTACATCTACAAGACTTTTTTCATAAAGTAGCACAGTTTGTGTTAACACTGCCTTTATGATAATTATTAAGGAAGTCGTCTCCCAGTTTGAATTGAATGATTTTCAGGCACCACAATTATTCCATTTGCTTTGACTGCCTAACATGAAAAAGTATTATTTATTATTTTTCGCCATTATTTTCTCAGTTAATCAATGAAAAATGCCTGTGAACACCACTGAAAAAATGTAAATAACATCATCAAATGTTCTGTTTTGTCCTAGCAAAACCCAAATGTATTGAAATTACTACATGAATAACGCAAGACAAGGAAAAGCAGCCAGTCCTCCCATTTGAGAGGCTTGAAAAATGACTCACACAATTAATTGATTATTAAAATGGATGCCAATTCATTTTCTGTTGATCGACTAATTAACTAATTGTTGCAGCTCTATTGCAAGATTGTATATTGTAAGAAAACAAATGAAATGTTATTGTTATTGAACATTTTGCGACTTGCCAGATATGTTCATTAACAACATTTCCTCATTTTGTTGATAGAAAACGTCATTAAGGGCATCATTAAGTTTCCTTCAAAATGAATTTGCTGTTGCAAATTAGTAATATGAATTTTATTTCTAGGAGACAGGGTTGATAATGTGTGTCACACCAGTTTAATATTAGCTTTTTTGGTTATGATATAAGGCTTATTTGATTACATGTTCATGAAAATGTTATGCTACTCAGTGATTTTCTGGACAGATGCCCTTTAACCTGAATCGTGTGTGTGACATTTTGAGCTATTAAATTAAATTAAATTTAAGAATGTATAATCTTGACATTAAATGTGGACCACCACTTTTCAATTATATCAGTTCCAGGGACTGATAGATCCCTATTTGTCACATAAAGTTTCATTTCATTTTTTTTTTTTTTTTTGGTTGCAGTGGGTCAAAAATTATTCCAGAGCATCTCCGTGTCAGAAAGGGACATGTTCGGGCAACTGAAGGCAACAGAAGCACAACCAAATACATCATCTGATAATATGAAATTTCAATTACCTCTATGTGGAAAATTGAGCCACTGAATGAAATTGCTGCAGTATACAGCAAAGAAACATAAAAATGATAAGATGGAAAAGCATGAAAGCAAGAATTAAATCTTACTGGATTCAGCTTTAGATGGCGTATGAAATGGGAGCAGCAGTAAAACTAGAATACAATTTGATGTTATTTCAAATTCAATGTTTAGTTGTTTAAATAATTTATAGTCTCATGGCACTCTTATTATTTACTCCAATATAATCATTAGCTCATGCAAATGATATGTAGTGTCTGTCAAGTCTTACCTCTGCAAAGATTTTGATGAATATTTTGTCATAATTTCTGAATAACTGCCATCATTTAGATCCATATTTATTTGCTCATTTGATTTTGACTATAACTCAACTATGTTTTTTGTTCAAAGCAAAAGCAAACCAGTCATTTTAAAGGATTTGTTCCAGGAAAGCCATTGAGTGAGTATTCTATTTTCTAAATGTGTCATTTTGTGTTTGGAAGTTTTCCATCATCTCTACTGATTGCGCGGTGTGTGTGTGTGTCTGTGTGTGTGTGTGTGTAGTGCTTTATGTTGGGTCTTTTGTATCTCACTAGATAGGAAAAACCATTTCCCCTGCAACTAATACATTCCTGTCACTGTAAACTGCCAAGTCAAACCATTATTTAAGCTGACTGCCACCTGAGCAATCCCAGTCATCTTTAAACATGATAGTAACTGCTATGTTGCTTCAGGAAATACACTGCTTCAAGGCCCAGAGAGTCTCAACACATAATGTTACCAAACCAGGGTCACTTGGTTTGCCTGATTTTAGAAGTGGTGAAACTAAAGACAACAAAATCAGCCGTGACAATCACGCATAAAAACTTCTTCCATAAAGAAGCACATTTTGTCTCCATGATAATTAATAAAGAAGTCACCTCCCAATTTGAATTTCAATTTTATGATTTTCCCAATCAGAAAATGCATAAATTTGTTTTCATAACCTAATCACAGCTATAGTATGTGTCTACCACACGGTGACAGTTATTAAACTAATTAATCACATGCAAACCTGTCAAATATGATTCTGCACCCGCTTTGTCACTTTGATTAAAATTGAAACATAAAAGCTGGGTGTATGCGTGCATGTGTGTGTGTGTGTTAAACAGAGAGAGAGACTGGGACAGATTGGGAAGCAGAAAGAAATCAAACAATGACAGTGTGCTTGAACATACAACTGAAGGCAGGCCTTTATTTGCCACTTAAAATGCACTTTGTGAGGCAAAACTACAGTCTAAGTGCTGAGGAAGTGCTGAGAGCCTATGTTGATGCGATGCATTATGGTCCCTGAGCACAAATGATTCATGGAAAAAAGGGCACACATGCATGTCATTTGAGGAGTAAAAACTGGGATTTCACTGAATTATTACTACAGAGAGGGTGAAACTTGTATCTTGTGTGCCATAAAATAAAACCGTAGCCAAAAGAACAATGAGAAATGTTTTCTTTTCCTCAGCTAATGTTTAAAAATTGCACATCCAGGCTCCTGAGCAATTGCTTTTGCTGTAGTAACCAGCAGTCTACCTCTTACATAGCACGTAGGATTGCTGCAATTTCCATCAGCATCTTACAATCACATCATTGGACATTGCACCCCTAAAGGCTTGAGACCAGCAGGATTAATGAACAGACGTATGGTGCTGACACCCTGAGGGACAAGCAGGTAGAGGGAAAATGTCTGGTGGAAAAGAAATTATCTTGATTTGTTTTATTTTTTTTATTTTTTATTTTTTCATCAGCTACCACTTTAAAATCCATATTAAGAAAGAAATCTGAAACATAAATATCCAAACTGAGCATCAGTAATGTCTGATAGTTTATTAATATTAATATACACAAAAACTCTGGAAAGGTTTTGTGTATACTGGAAATTTCCAGCCGCTGAGGAGCTGCAAAATATTCTAATACAAAGTACCACAGGAGGGAAACAATTTGTACTGAAATGTTAAAACGTGAACCCCTTTTGATTTTCATCAAATGTTGTATGCACGGATCAAAAATCCCTTTAGCTAGAGACCAAGGGACCAGAGGATGACAAAAAGTGCATGAATAAAAGATTCTACAAGGTCACATATCAGCCCCTTAGACTAAGCATCATATGCTTTTTTTTATTAAATCAAACTATAACTGCAAAACCAGGAAAATGCAATGACAAATCCCTCTGTTGTATCTGAACACCTCAACAGTGGCAGCTTTCTAATGCACTTTTCATCATCCTGTAACACCCACAAACTCTGGTCAAATGCCTCTGTGAACTGGGAACCTATTCCATTTGATTTTATGGATCAAGGAGTTTCTATGCAACCAGCTCTGGCATGTTAAATGGAATGGCTGTCTATCTAATGAACCGGTTTTAAACACAGGTGTCCCCCGGGGCCATGCCATTTCCTCTTTTTTATTGTCTATTTATACCAATGAGATTATGTGCAACAATAACCACCTCATTCTGATTAAGTATGCGTGCGACGCGGCCCGAGAGGCCTGTCTGATTCCCAGTGGCAGCGAAAAAGACGATGTGACGGAGCTGACAGATTGGTTTGACTCTCGCCACCTCCAAGATGAAACATAACATTAAAAAAACAGAGATTTTACTCCACGGCCATGAGGAACAGCTGGCCTCATCAGTGTTCCCACAACATGAGTCAAATAGCAAGCCAATGAAGATAACCAGACCCTTATTCTCAAGGTACATGGACATTATTTACACCAACATACAGTATTATTTCAGCAGCAGAAGCTCGGGGGGATGTAATGTCAATAAAGACGTTCATTAGCTGTCCTTAGCTTCATCGCAGTGTCCCAGTTTGGTCAGCTGTCTTTGAGGAGAAACACACACTTGCATAAATGGTCAATGAGGAGCCTCAAATCATTTGGCTGCCAATAACTCCCCGATCAACAAACAGTCAGCTGGCTTGCACACTAAGACTTTTGCCTTCAGGGGGGCGGGAGGGGGTCTCTGCATCCCTTAAGTGTGGGATGTGCTGCCTGTGCTGTTTAAAAAGATTACCCACACAGTCATAACACAGCTTGAACACCCATGTGAGGCAAATGACTGAAATATTGATTTGCCATACAGGACATCCGTCGCCAAGTGTGTGTAGTATTTTTTAATGAGTTTAATTTCTATTTTTGCCCATATTTGTGGCACACATCATCATAAATCATGAATCTTAATATCTTCAACCCCATTCACATTCAGGACAGATTTAAGAAGCAAGAAACATGCAGTCAATCAATACTACATGTAGTTAAGAAGCTTGAATTTAAAAGGGAATTCATCTAGTATATGTTTTATTCCCATGGTCGAGTCCAATCAATGTTATCTCTTTTAAAGTCACAGACCAGAGAGCTATGACTCCAGGCTTTGATGTCTCAGACAATCACAGAAATCGAATAATAGTTGGGAAACTGATTTGTGAAAAGATTTGAGGTTTTATACAATGAAATTCTTGATCAAATCTGAACTCTGGAGATCCCCTCTGGCGCTTTCACCATCACCTTGCACATCTTTCTCATTTCACTCCCTGTAGGATTTTACATCTTGGTCAGATCATAGGCAAAGTCTTAAGGAGAATATTTGATAGAACTACCCTAGACCATTGGAATGAAGTAATTTTCCTTCAAATGTCCCTTTTAGATTAGATTTATTATCAGTCATTTACATCTAATAAAAAAATCTAATATAGCCTGAGCTCTAACATCTAGTCATAAAACGCTATCAATTTACTTCCTGCAGTTTCAGCTGTACTTTTGGGACCACAGAAAGAGTTCAGGATGTATAAATCTCAAATGTTGACTGGCCACAGTGACAAGCTCATCAGTGATGATCCAGTGAACAGTGAGCTACAGTACAAAAGACAATCTTTGGTGAAGACATCTCAGACCAACAGCAAGACGTATCCCACAAATCAGATTTTACTTGGTGCATTTCTAGTTTATTCCTGTAGAAACAATCTATAATGATGCATCAACATGGGCAAAGATTGGGATGCCTTGGAAAACAGAGTTGTGATTATTCTATGATATCATAATTTAATATTATCTGGCTTTTTCATTTAGTTGCTGCTATAGAATGAAGTATTTAATTTGAATTCCTGTATTGCTGATTTGTACAAATACTTAAAGTACTTGACATTTATGTACATGTATGTACGTATGTTTGTATAGGTGTAAATGTATGTATATATGTGGTATGTTTATATAGGTGTATATATATATGTATATATGTGGTATGTCCGTTGTAATTTGTAAAGTTATGTTTGTGTTTGCAATGTAAGGTATATGGTTTTTTTTTGTGTGTAAGTACTGTATATGCATTTTCTGTTTGTGTAAAATTAAAAAAATAAAATAAAAATAAAAAAGACAGGGATGCCCCTAACCTTATGACATTGATTACAAAAATAAACTGTAACAGATGAGAAATACAAGTTGAATGATATAACCATTGAGCAAAATATATCTACCTTTTTGGATAATGTATGAAGTGTTTCTGGGACACACAAATCTCCAGATGTGGTCCCAGATTAAGTTGCTGCCATACACCCTTGTGCCCAGCAAATTAAGGTGATCATACCTGAAGAAAAAAGGCAGAGTGGCTCCTTTCTTTTGTACAAGGCTGTTTGTAGTTTTAAGATCACTGTGCCTGATAAATACTGCAGCTTGCAAACACTTTTGCATGCTGTACATGTAAAGTAAGAGATAAAATCGCCATGTCTTTGTCTCGGTGAGGGTGAATGTTGTGCAATCACAAAGGGCACACACACGTGTGCGTGCAGCTGTAGTGTGTGTGTGTGTGTGTGTGTGTGTGTAATGGGGGTGGGGGTGGGGGGGGGGGTGCTGATCTGGGTGGTTGCTGCAATGTCTTGTCATCCATTTAAGTTGTGCGCATTCCCATCAATCTGTTCTGAAGTGCAAAGCTTGGCGCCATTTCTTCAACAAACATATTGCAATGCTGTATTCGTCCAGGCAATTAGACAACTACCAACTAGGTGTGAGTCAAATGTCAATGACAAAGGCATGGTTCATTTGCCAAAAGGTCAGGCAGTGTCTCATCAGCGTCACATCAAGGGCCAGATTGGTCACAGTCCCTTTTAATTGTAGCTTGCACCTTCCTGAGAGACATTACTTGATTATTTCATAAATAATTAATGTGTTGTGATTGCTGCCAAACTACCTGCGCCTTCCCATTGCTCAGTGTCACCATAAATTTACCTGCGGGGTTAAATGTTGATTTAAAGTTCAGGTGACACATAATTTGTTGAAATAAATGATTCTACTGTAGTTTTAAAAGCGAGAGGGAATCCTGCAAGTGCACAGTCATAACCATCAGGCGTCCACAAAATCAGGCGCGCAATGCGCACAGTTATAACCTTTCTATGGACAACAACGGAAAATGTAATGATGAATATAAAAATTGTTCAATTCAAGACTATGTTAGACTGATAGAACTGTTAGAATAATTCATTTGCTGGAGTGAAATCCCCTCCTGCGCGCCGAGATAGGTGTGCGTAAAATTGTGACAGATACATGTATATATATTAAAGATATTCAGTTTGCATTTTAGACTTAAAAATAATATTTTGCATTATAATCAGTGTGGGGGTATTTTCACGTTCTCTACAACCTTTATAATATGGTGAAATGTGTTTTTGCAGAACTGAAACTCACGCTGCTGTTGTGTCCGGACCAATGCACCATCGCCTGGTTGTGTGCTGAGTCTCCCGACAGAGCAAAAGTAGAAGTGTCCAGGTGCGGCTCACTTTGCCTCGGGTTAGACCCTTTGGCTTCCTCCCCAGTGCGCCGGTACTCGGCTCTGGAGTTGGAAATACCTTGGACAGTCTCCACAAACCTCTGCTGCGCTTCTCCACTTACACTCCTATCCACATTTTCAGTGTATGTTGCACCCACACTCCGTTTTGCCCTCTTTCTTGTGTCAGGAAATGTGCTTTCTAACATTATATTCGCTGTAGGTCGCCTTTGGTTGTCCTCGGAAATGTTATCATACTTTTTAACAGGTATTTTCAGACGGCTGGGGTAGTTTGGTACCGTTTTGATGCCGATTCGTGACTCATTTCCAAGTCCACTCTGTATGTCATTTCCCACTTGGTTGCCATTGTTCAGATTTAAAGCACCAACACCGACCGATTCCGTCTCAGAATCGCTTAAAACTTTTGAGCTATTGTCGACTTTGAATGAGACTTCGACCTCCGTTGATTTTCGGGTTACGCGTGCCTCCAGCGGCGTTATCTCCAGGCGATAAAATCTGTTATCTGTTGTAGGAGAACTTATTTCCGCTTGAGCCACAAACTTGGGGTGAAAGGGGTACAGCAACACCAAAGCCAAAAGAGAGAAACTCAAAAATGACCACAGTCCCATTCTGTCCTTCCTAACTGATAGTCTATCAGCAGGGAGAAAAAAATAGCGTGGCGGAGCTATTCAACTTCTAAGATATTCAAGGTATCATCTGTACGAGCAAGAAGCCATTCAGCAGACCCGCTCACGTCCAGGAATTTGTCAAAGTGAGGGACCAGTTGGGGAGGCGCTGCGCATCAGGCAAACGCGCCGACGGAGAGTGACTGCAGGAACCGATAGAGCTCATTGTTCATGAGGATGTTTGTGGGGGAAAAAAAGGGGGGTTAAAATGCTGAAATCAGACATAAACATTTTGAAATTATTCCACGATTTAACTGTCGTCTGGGATGGCAGAGTTTTTATTCAGTAACATCTTAGTCTATGGAAACCCATAAAAGTTATCCAAAACAGCACTTGATTAACTCGGAGCGGTTGACAGCAAAAGTAATTTGTGTTTTGCAGAACAGTGTTGTGTACACACTGTGGCAACATTTTTTTCCCCCATGATACGACAGGAGAAAGAAAATCATTTTCTTGCAGCAATCAACATCGGATTCATCTGTCAACTGTGTGCACGCGCGTGCGCACGTGTGTGAGGGAACATTTTTGGGAAATCAGATGGACTTCCTGATAGAGCTCCAGACTGATACTGATATCCTCCTGATGTGCAGGGCTGCAGAGGTGCAGCATTTTCCACCTGATATTTCTGGTGACATTGTAAGACTTTTTAGACCACTAATACAGCTCGCCTCAGGCCCTCTACTGCACAATAGCCGTGGAAAGAAGCTTTTGAAGTCATTCTATAATATGTTTTCTGTTATCTTCATCACTTGTGGTGCCACACAGCCTCCAACAACTCTGTTTTAATCTTAGCACCTTCACATTTCATAGTATTAATTTATTTTAGAGTGTGCATTTGGAAAAACGGCACCTTCTCCAAATCAATATGCTATTTGAAAGGTATTAGTTTCAATTAGTGGAGCCAAATAAATCCTGAAAGGCAATTCCTATTTCCTGCTGACAGAGCTCTCTCAGTTGTTGCAGAAACTGTCCGTCAGTCTTTTTTAAAAAAAAGGATGTTTTTTACTTTGAGAACTTATTATGATGCCTGGTGATAAGGAGCTAAAACACAAGTTAGATACATTTGCATCAGCTGCCAGACAGCTGCCCAAGGGAGAAACCATGAAGAGAAGGATTTCCATCTCCTTCAAGGACGAAAAGCACAACTTCAGATCATAAGAACAGGATAAAGAATATAACCAGATATGTCCTTGTAATGTGAGGGCAGAAATTACACATATTCTAGGATAACTTGAGAGCAATTACTTCTTTCCGTCAAGGTTAAACCAATCCAGGACCTGAAGATACGCAGCGCAAACTTCCACACTTGCATGAACATGTCAGGCAGTGACTGTTAGTTATGAGACGAACTGCAAAAATTGAAGAGGGAATATTGCTGTGCTGCCAACTCTCCTGTATTCTTACTCATTCTCACTATTACTCATTCTCACACACTTACTCACTATTCATTTGTTGTGAACACAGGATCTGAAAACAGGTAAAACCATATCACAGACATTCTCAGAATGCACATTTAAGCGTACAGCTTGTAACTGTTCTGTGGATGAACTCTCAGCTGCAAAAGCATGCATCTACTGTGCTGTAAACATAGCGTAGAGGGGGAATAAGGAAATTCATCGTCCTTGAAAGCTGCACAGCAAGAAGCAAGCACAAAACAATCTACTGGAAGGACTGACATTGACATGAGTTCAATGCTGAGAACAGCACCCTCTGATCTTACACAGATCCACAGACAGTGCAGTGAAAACAGCATCAGAAGGCTAGCCAGTACCATCGTCCTCAGAGGGCTCACTTTTTGGTCACCATTTTTGGCATGGCTGTACAAACAAATTGAGATTCATACAAGTGAGAGCTCCGGGCAGCAGGTGCTACTGTTGCAACTCCGCCTCACGCCAGACAGCTCACTCTCTCTACAGGCCATTCCCGCCAGAACGCCTCTGCAATGAGGGGGTAATTGGACTGATCACACTCTGTTTACCCATTATGCTGCTAAAATGAAGTGGGTTGCTCCCAAATACACTCTGACAGGCCGTGGAAAGAGGAGGAGCCTCCTCCGTCAATAAGACATCTTTTAATCTGTACTAACCTTGGGCTGGGAGAGCATTGTGCGGATTTTGGTGAGTTTGTCTCTTTCTAGGCGTGCGGATATATGTGTGTGTGACAGAGAGAGAAAGAAAGAGAAAGGGATGTTTATGTGTGAAAAAATATCTGGGGGGATTGTTTTAATGTGTCTGTGTGTGTTGGCACGTGCACGTGTGTGCGTGCTTGTGTCCTACATCCTGGGTGTGCTTAAACTATGACAAGGAATATTGCATATCTTCCTGGGTGGAGAACATCTCAAATTCTGCATAAAATCTGAGCCACAGCAAAAGAGAATAAGAAAAAAAGAGAGATGAGAGGACGAGACTGAAAACTGTGTACATCGGTGTAGCTCATTCAATTTTATGTGCTCTCCTCCCCAGTGTAGATCATTAGCAAGATTATCAGATGTAATCATCTCATTCTAGTGGCGCATAACTCAGACAGTCCCTGCAAACGGCACTATCCTTTCCCCTGTTTCTACTGAAGACAGGGAGCCAACTCTAAAGCTTTCAGGACAAAATCCCATTTGTGCATCCACTGTCTGCATCCCAAGCTTGTTAGTTCCAACACTTCAGTGATCCCGGTGGAGCAGACGCACAGGCAGTAGCAGGAACCATAATGGCCATCACCCAGACAGCTCACACTCGCATGCGGGAGATGAACAGCAAGGTGCACTCCCAACTCGGCAATACCCATGCCATTAAAAAGAGAAACTTTCTTTTATTGCAGATGGCAAAACACTTATTTTGTTCTCCTTCATCGTCTAGATGAAAGAAAGGCATTTTAAAATCACAGCGGGAGGAGTAGTTTAGGACAGTTTGCCACTGCAATAAACTGGCCTTGTCACTGAAAATACAACTCTCCTCATTTGTGAATCAGTGTATTACTATAATCTCTTTGATGTCTTTGTTCTCAAGCCTTTTCCTGTACATGATGAACAGAGGGACGAGCCTGTCAAGATATCAATATAATTTACTTGATCTCCCACAGCTGCAGCTCATCTTTCCCACAGCTGTAATGCGGCATTTTGCAGAAGATTCTCAGATGTGCTGGGTCAATTACAGTTTTTGTTCCTTCATCCATATTCTTTAAAATGTTAAATCCTTTGATTTAACATTCAACATTCTTGGATTTTTCCAGTTTATTACAACTTGGCCATTGTGTCTGTCAGTGCTCACCAAAGTAATTACTGAGATCTGGGAATGCAGCACGTCATTACAATAGTCAGATGGGGCAAAAACACAAGTAGTCAGATCAGACAGGTGCTAAGCCAACAGTTTAGCTACATAATCTAAACCATTTTTTTGGAGGTAAAACAAAGGGAGCACATCCAAAATATAATAATCGCTCATTGCAACCCTGTCATCTAAAAATCACTTTTATAAACTGTTAATTGCAACAGCAAATACATTTTATAGGAAATGTGATGCCACCCAAATTACATTTTGTATCAACAAAATTAGAAAATGAACATATCTGCTAAGTCACAAAATGTTGATTTTGAACATTTTTCGCTTAAAGTGCAACGCTATCGACGGCCGCAAGATGCTGCCTCAAATAGACTCTCATTTAAAAAGCGTCAACTTCTCTCAAGAAATACTAAGTCACTCATTTTTTTCAGTTAGTCATTATGGTCCCAATTGCTAAATTCAAGCCCTCTAATAATTATACCAGTGGTCATTTTGGAAATTATTGCTCTGTTAATGAGAGGTGAAGACCTTTAATAGGCTTTAATGTCTGCCTGATGTGTGGGTGTTGATTGACAGCTGCGATTGATAGTTTGCTCACCTGCTGCTCTCTGGAACTATTGTCACAATATTTAAGTAAGTTTAATGTTACTTGATTATGATACCTACCCTGTTATCACAACTTAGCAAAAGTAGCTAATTTTAACCCTGTTGCTAACTATTTTCAGTGGAAAGTAGATAAAGCCTGCAGGAAAAGCCGCTAGATGTCTTGATGACATCTAGATGTCACATGCTAATTTGCATACATATGACATCATGACATAATTATATATACATACATACAACATTTTTGCAAATCTAAAGAAAATTAAGTTAAGCTAAACTGACTGTAACTAGCTATATCATTAGCTATTTTTTTCAAGCAGATCCTCGATGTGCATCTAAATCTACCCATAAATTCACTATTGTTAACTCTGTCTATTTTGACAAACAACAAAATCAAACTTAGATAGTAAAGTTAAATTATCTAAAATAAAAACAATGGGGATCAGTAATTGGTTATTAGGTATGTACATTCACAGCTCATTCATGTCTCTGGCTGATGATTGGTCCACTGTGAGAACTGAGAAAGTGTAGAGCCACATTAGCGCTCATTCACTGAGAAGTATTGGCGACTCCCTTCGAGGAGAGGAGCTAAATTCTGTCCAAAAAGTGGCTAGCTATGTCGCTTGCCACTTTCTGGGGGGGGGGAAATGCTATAGGTGTCCTAAAAGTCGCCATATCTAGTGAAAAAGTCACTAAGTTAGCAACACTGCCCCAATTGTGCACTGCTCGCCAATTTTTTTTCCCTAAAAAAGGGAGAAGTCATGACCCGCCCTACTCAGCCTCTGATTGGCTATTACTTGTTGCCTTCATCGGTAGGGTTGTTTAGGTTTAGGCATGAAGAGTGAGATTTGTTAGGGTTAGGGTAAGAATATCAGCGTAAGCCAATTAGAGGCAGATTAGGGCAGGTCATGACTTCGCCATCCTAGGAACAAAAAAATATCACGGACCTGTGCCCAGTGCTCCCAGTAAGCTCACGTTTGCTTTGGTGCCAACCTGTTTCCATGGCACTGACCATAAACTACAACTCTGGGCTTCCAACTGGCTCCAATGCAAACCAATGGGTCATGTCACTATGTCCATTTGTACAAGCTATGGTAGAAACTAAAGCATGATAGGTGTTATTTATGATAATATTTGGATACTCAGGACACTTGGTTAAGGTGAGGGGAAGATCATGGTATTGGTTTAATATTGAAAAAGGTAGAGTAAAAGACACATGTGTACTGTATTAATATTTAACTGAAACTGCAGTCTCTCCCTAACCAAAGTGCTTTAAATATCAACACACACAGGACTCAGGATATGAGCCCCAAGTCCTGTTTTTTGTATACCCACCGTCCACATCCTATGACAAACATGAGGTACATACAGTAACTATGGCATTTTCCACACTAGAAAAAAAAGTGTTGCCAGGAAACATGATCCAGGCAGCGATTACATTTAGAGAGGAAACGTTCAGCAATTAACTTAGTGAGTACAATTTTGATATCACCAACAGGATTGATGGCGAAAACTACACAAATGAGATCCAAGTTGTAAAAAAAACAAAATTATTCTTTAACCCAGGATGGCACCGTGCCTTTACAGGGTTGTTGGCTTGTTTCTAATATATATATAGTACTCTGAATGTTCTCTCAGTCCTACTCCATCCTACTTGTTGGATGAAATGCAAACTCAAAATTTACAAGCCTTGCCAGGAATGTGTGTGACTGTCAACCATGTGATGGACTGACAACTTTCGCAGGCTGGTTTCCCGTCTTGAGCCAAACTTATGATTGGAAAAGCAGCAGTCCTCCAAAACACTGAGTAGGGTTAAGGAAAAATTAATGAATGAATTCTTTCATCTATTTAACCACCTCTGACAGAATATGTCCATGTGAACATTTTTGACTCCAAATAACATTTCTGAAACCCTTTTTCCTCCAATATACCACCACACTCTGGCCAGTAATTATGACCAACAGATACAATAACGTAATTATGAAGCTAGTCTGTTAATTTCTAATGAACACGTTTGTTTATTGCCACTGGAGAGCGAACACCATCTGCTATCAAACAGAAATTCTTTGACCCACTTTGAAAATACCAGATCTGTCTCTTAAAGGGAAATACAAGCAATTTCATGCACACAGGCAGTTTGACTTGTATATATGCACATTTCATCTCTCTTGAACCTTAGCCCAATTGTTAGCATAATGCCACTAACTTTTTTTCCCCCATGGGAGACATCCATGCACACTTTTGTGCACATTTCATCATCTGAATAGAACTTACAGTTAATGTCTCTCATTGTCAGGCAGACAAAGGAAGTGAGAATCAGTTGAAATCTGTAAAGCCATACTTATGTATAATGAAGCCATTCATACACAGTGAAGCTATACTTATGCATAATTGCATTACAGTATGTTGGAGAGTGAAATTAGGAGGGGATTGGTGAGCAGAAACAAGGTAGCTATGCTAATTTGGTGCCAGTTCCTACAGTATAAAGATGACTTTTCTGAACAATTGCTACAGTACATTGCTGGTGCAGCTCATTTAATTCTAATATAAATCTCATTTTTTAATGTTTAAGTTAAGGCAAACATTCCCTGAATCTACAAAGTGAGCTCTGTTTTCAGTTATCCGCTGGCTATCAGTAAGTCATCATGCTACATTATGGACGCAATCTTGATTCTCTGGTTTCTACTATAGCTTTAGGACATGCATGTTCACACACACACTGCTTAGAATGTCAGACCATGTTGTGGGAGTAATATATGCATACATAGATTTAAAAAACTGAGTGGTGTTCTTATTTAAGTTAGTTCAAGCAGGATTGGATGGCAAACAACAACAGAAAAAGATTAGATTAGAAAAATGGTAAAAAAAAAAATAAAAAAAAACAGCATGACAGAGTTCATCCAAATCCCTTCTCTCCTTGTTAGCTTTAGTATGATGCTGGGGCAGATTTATACCAGTGTAACATAGCAAATTAAAAGGCACCAGTACGTGTTTGGAATGAAAACTGAAAAAAAAAGCTCCCCTTCCCTGTCTTCCCTTCTCCAACATCATAAACAAGTAATGGTTGTATCAGTTTACCGTTGTGTTATATTTTACGCTGACAAGAGAGAAGCCAGAGGAAAGAAACGTCTTCAGTGTTATGGATTTTGTCCCACATTTCGTCTGTTTGGGTTAACTGGGACTTTCTGTGGGTTTCCTTTAGGCTTTCCTCACAGACTGAAAGCAAAGTCAATACTGCTTAAAACCCTCTGCAACTTTCCTGAGATTTTTTAAATGAGCACTTAAGAACTTGGCCAAAGGTGGTGTGTTCTCTGCTCCACCACCTTTTGGGGTCTATTGGCAGGCAGTTGCTTACCACCAACAGCCCCTTTACCTCTCACCACACATGCCCACACACCCATACACACACTTTTCCTTTTTGTCTCCCTCTCATTCTTGGTCTCTCTGTCTTCCTTTCAAGTACATTCCCAGCCCCCAACCCCCACCCCCCCACCCCACCACCCCACCGCACCCTCTCTCTCTGCCTATGTGTCTCCACTTGCACTTCCTCGCTTTTTTCCCATCTCGCGCCCTTTTGAAGTCTGAGACAGCTCGAAATCCAACGTGGTTCTTTTTGGACAGCCAAGGGGAAATGGCTCAGAAAGAGGGGCTCAAGTTCGATTACAGCTGTTAATCAAAAATCTACACTAGCCAGAATGGCGTGATGTGAGAAATGATTTTGGTTTCGATCTGTCACTATATGTTACATGCACAGACCTATATGAAGATATATTTTACATTTACATACACTCACACTCTGGGCAGAATTAGAGAAATGAAAACTTGCCAGGACTATACAAAACACACACCCGTGAAGATATGCAAGAGTGGACAAATGAAACTGAAAACAGAGCAAATACCCCACCACAAATATCCTAAGCTCAAGCCACTATATCTTCTCTGGCTCAGTGCAACTCATTCACCACGTTGGATATAATACGATTCTGCAAACCCTGGATTACGGTCTATGGCAATGTTATTGAACATTCACTCCCAGCGGTTTTTAAAGCCACCGTGTGTAGAATTTCAATGTGATTATAACATCTTCCAAACCATCCTGATGGCATGTTTTTGTTTCTAGATAAATGAGAAAATCAGGGGAGCACTGTGCATTACTGTCTGCCACAGTATCTTTTTTTGATCCCACCACTGGGGGGCACTAGAGTTCAAATTCTACACACGGAGGTTTCAAAGGATAATTTGGGGCTTTTTACATAATAGTAATTTGTCAGTGTTGGGCAGGTTATTTGAAAAACCATAAATATTCTCATTGGCAATAACTAATTGGAAAAATAATTAAAATTATTTAGCTAATTATGCAACAGCAAGAGCAATTAGTCACATTACTTGTTACTTTACTTTTCGTTACTCTCTTCTACACCCACACGTCACATCTTTAATATTAAGATCATAAAATTGGACTCTGGCAGCTATTTATTTTATTTACTGACAATCAACAGCTATCTTAAATTAGCTCTGGTTACTGCATCTCAAGTAGCTGAAAACGCATGATGAGGATCCTTGTCAGATTAAAAAAAATATTGCGCTGTTAAATTAAATTAGCTTGGAGCTATCAGTGCTGTCTTACAGTAGAAAATATGGTGTAAACTGAGAAAATAAGAACCAAGTTGCAATAAACTGAAGTTGTCCTTCAACTTTAACTAACTGAAACTTCTTGGTGAAGAAGCTTCAACACATTTCGGCATCAAACTATCACATCAATATCAATAATTCATCAAGATGTGAACATGATACAAGCCATTTACATGCTGTTAACACCTTAAAATACTAATAGTACAAATGAGCCGCTGATAAAGTCAAGTGAAAATTAAGGAGCAATATAACAGTTTTTTGTGATTACTTGTCACGAGAATGAAAACTAATAATTCAAGGCATGAGTGTTCATCCACTAGCCACTGCCTTTACTTGTTGCATCTATATCATTATCCCATCTGGCATGGCGGAGTAGACTGATGGCGATGAATTGCATGCCATGAGACACATTTAATAGTCAGAGTTGGGATTTTTTTTTTTATTACTTTTCATTTGGAATACCAAGCTGTCACATTTACAGGCGCCACTGTAAATCTCATAATAAACTGCGAGAAGGATGTATTAAATTTTCTCAGTTCTCACAGCAGGTCTTCAGGTAAAAATGCACAGTACCTAGAAGACCAGAGCAGACAGCTAATTATAAAACCAGGGTCAATTTAGGCGAGAATATAAAGACAAATGAAATGTGGAGAAGGATGTGAGAGCCCAGGGGACAAACCAGAAGAGATGGAGTGAGACATGCTACCACTGGATATGCAACTGCACAGACAATGACACTGAATCGACACTTGAAAGTTAGTATTATAGCATGTGAACGTGTTAACAATATGTTATTAATAAGTATATTATAGACATATTGCTTTACCTGTATGAATGTACAGCATAATTAAATATCTAATTAGTATTTTTCTACCACACAATCTATGTTGCCAAAACTATGTAGACACCCCTGTTTACTGTGTACTTTTTTTTAAGCTCCAACTAAGGGAACTCTTAATGCTACAGCATACAATTATATTTTAGATAATAGTGCTTGCAACTTAGTGACAACAGTTTGGGGAACACCCTTTTATGTTCCTACATGACAATGTGCCGATTCACAACGCTGTGTCCTTAAAAAATCGCTTCCTGAGTTTGGCATGGAAACACTCGACTGGCCTACGCAGAGCCCCGACCTCAACATCCACAACAGCTGTTGGATGAACTGGAACATCGACTGCGAGCCAGAGCTTGCTCAACATCACTGGCCGACCTTACTAATGCTCTGTGTGACTGAATGGGATCAAATCCCTGCAGCCGGGTTCCAAAATCTTGTTGAAAGCATTCCCAGAAGAGTGGAGGGTGTTATAGCAGCATATTAATGCGTCATGATTCATAGTTTGGTCAATGTGTCATGGCTTTGGTATGAGATATTCAGCTATTTAATATGCATGATGTTCAGGTGTATACTTTGTTTTGGCCATGTAGTGTAAATTTGAGTTCTTCGTGCACATTTAGCTATGTAATCCACGGTAGTCATGTAAGCTATCTCAGCATCAAATCCAAGTAGAGGATTGATTATTATTCTTGGATGAAGTTCTTTTGGATAACAGTACATTCTTTGTACAAAAGATGTAACCTTTGCAGCTTTTAAGGCACCAGTATACTCTACCAGAACTGCTTGTTGAATGGCTGAACAGCTTTGGAAACCCCCTCCCCCCACACTTTTCCGACAGAATTGTGAGGGCTGCATCCGACAAATTCTGTAACCTTCCAAAACTGACAATCTGACATTTTATACACACTTCACGCAGTGATGCAGGTGGAGGTGAGATACTAAGCAGTGTTTGATCTCTCTCAAGCTCTCTTTTTTTATTTGCTACAACAATTTCTGTCACTTTTTCATGAGAACAACCATGAAAGACTGTCTGAAAATGAACACCATTATACCCATATTTAAACATCTTCACGAGTTTGGCCGTTAAATAATAGCTGTAAACACTTTTGTCTTCTGACGTGGTCAAACGACACATTTTACAAAGTAGATATTTTCCATTATAATCTGGCCCTTTCTATCATGTAATCCATTGCGAGCCAATCAATTGTGTAATGGCACATTCAGGTAGTCCTCATCCACTTGTAAAGTCAAGAAATATCATGTGACCACATTACATATTTGTGTTCAGTTGGTTATCTATCACTGAAAAAGCCACTGCAAAGATGTAAATAATGGAAATCAGACATAAAAACCACAGATTGGTCTGCTTGTTAATCTCAGTGCATTACAGATAAATTCAAGTTATACTGACTTATATACCAACATTATTTGCCGGTTGTCCAACATGTGTCATACTGGAAACTCAGGTATCATGCAGTTTAGTGGTTGACTACAAGTATTTACCATTCAAGGTCAAATTAAGGGTGATAAACCTTTTACTTTATAAATTGACGAAGACCGCCTGAATGCACCATTAGTTTTGTCTCTGTGAGGTTAGACTGTGTGATTTGGAGAGGAGCTGCAGGTTCAGTCTGGCCTTCACATCCTTCGAAGGACACAGCTTAGTGGACCGTGTCCTTCAGTGGATGCAGGAGGTCTCTGAATTGAGATACAGCAAGATGCTGCCATGCCTTTTTCTTGCAGCTGTGCAGCTGAAGTTAATATGAAAGTCGAAAGTCAAACCACTGAAACCTATCCAAAGCCTCAAATAAAACCACAGATTAAAGAGACTCTAAAACATGAGATGAAATGAAATATGTATGCCTTCCATCTGTAACCCATGTTGCATCACTCCATTAAGGTACACTCAACATATAGCCTTTTAGTCTTTGTCAAAGGTTTAAACATTTACTTTGTGTAAAAGATTTCCAACACAATGACTTCAGTGATCTATCTGGCTTAAATGATTCACCAATAATTCATAAAACTGTCAACTGATTCTAATGGACTGAGTAAATCTATGTGCATAAATTTTATACTCATGATGCAAGAACATTTCCTACATTTAATTAATGTTTAAGTGACAAATCCCTACTCAATATTCAGATGAGACACCTTGTTTTTCCATGCAGACGCTTGACTTTTTGTCTTGACACTCTATTTCTCTACCGCTTATCTTTTTGATTTAAATTTTTCGACTGTATTCTTTAGGATGTACTATAGGCACTTGAATTTTTATTGTAACAACACTGCCTTTATGAAAAGGACCTATAATATCTCAAAATATCTATGATCCCAATAATGATAAATCAGATTTCAACCTGAAGCTGCTCTAATCAATATATTAACAATGGATCAAATGATTATGTGTAATGTGAAAGGTGTCCTTTATAATGACAAGCCCATAAAATATTGTCTGCAGTGCACCTCAGCTCTACAGAGTGTTTAAGCATCTTTCTTTCTTTTGGTTTTACATCTTTGGTTCAGTCAAATCACGCTCATTAGTGTTTTTAGAAGCAGTAGGCAGCTGTTTTTTAGTGGAAAAACTTCAATAAACCCACTGTACACCAACTGCCCATCACCGAACAGCAAACAGACACAGTTAGCTTCTAGCTGGTGAAGATAGTGGAGCTTTAGCTGCTAAAGAAACAGACATTTCCCTCAAGAGTTGGTGAAGACTACAGATCAAAAGAGCTAAAAAGAGAGTGAATATTGGACTTACTTTTGCAAGGTGGCCAGAAACACAACTCCACATGAATGCTAATGTTGATCCGTGTCTGCTGGATGTGTAAATAAGTAACCGTTTCCTAACACTTTGACATATCAGCTTTATAATATCTTAATGCTGTGTTTACAGCTTGTTATGACGCCTCCAGTGGCCATAGAAAATCCATTAATGCAGGTTGAAGGACTTTAACATCCACTCAAGAAAATTCTTAAAGCCAGGTGCAAAGACCTAAAACTTCAAGGCTGGCATTTTCCAGCGCAAGAAAACATTAATAATATATTTAGTTGTAGTCTTTGTTAATTATTGTGTTAAAAGGCCACTCAACTTCAGAATTAAATCAGGTTGCAGTACCAGGAGTTTTGTTACATTCATTGTGTTTTGTGCCTTTAAATAATTAATATTTTACACCCTCATTAGATACCATACATATCTGAAACAATCATAAGTAAAACACTCTTTGCCTGCGGTTCATTTGCCTGAAGCATTTAAGATGACTTCATGAGGGACCTATTTGGATGCACGATTTTAAAAAGTCATGAATAAATGAAGGATCACATTTAATTTGGTGTTTTACCAAAGTGCCAACATTGCCATTGCAAGCTACTGGAGCAAAAAGGATTCATAGAGCACAGCTTTTCAGGCTGAGGGTACAAACATGGTATAAAAGACTGGTGGGCATTCATAATTTCCAAAGTTTAAACTGCCTCCTGTTGGACCAGAGGCTGAGTCTTATCAAGGATGACTTTTACACTCTGAATCCCCTGACTGCTCACTGTTGTTAACTCTAATGCTTTACATTTTTTATTCCACACTGAGAGGAAAACTCACCGGTTAAGCTGCACAATGGTTATAGAGCAAGGATACTGGCAAAGAGGAGGCTATATGTTCATACCCATTACACAATCACTGCTCATCACAGCAGATCTGATGGAGGCGCTGTGACGGAATCGAATGATGTGAGAGGGCAACGTAAGGCTGCGGGGCTTCACACTGTGCTCTCCCTCCCTGGTGGGATAGAGGCTTAACACTTTCCTGTGAGACTAAATTAAAGGATCTTCCCCCTGCGCCCCGGCTCCTCTGTGTACCTCTCCTTCTCTGTTGGGTGGCTTTCACCAAAATAAGATGGAAATGTGACACAGTTAGGTGGGACTCCTGCCTGGGCCTATACAGAGGAGTAGAGGTGTGTGTGACATATTTCCAGCGACTCCTAGCTGCTCCCAGAACAGCTGCTGAGGACTGTTATGACAGCTTTCCACTGAGAGCACAGGAATCCATCTTCCCCCCACGACACTTCTATTCCAGTTCAGTCACTCTCATTTTTCCTTTTTACAGTTTTTGCAATGCTGTCATTCAAGCAGCTTAGATTGGGTTTTCAGAGGCTGAGAAAGTGGTGGAAAGCATTACTTTTTTGAATAAAACTTGGCAGGTGTAATTACTCAGTTCTATGAAAACTTCATACAGTATTGGGAAACGGAGCTCCTGAATGCTCTCACTACTTACTGACAGATATTAGAAAGACACCCTTTGATCTGGCATCATCTCTAACCATCCTTTCATGTGACTGTTGACAGCTTTATCAAATCAGAGGTAATGCCTTTGGACAAATCTGGGATCAGGAGACAAGAAAAGCAAAACAAAACTCTTGTGTTGCCTTGTTTCTTCTAAGTTCATGCCATTGTACAGTATTTCATTTGATATAGGTAAAATCACATATTTTGCACTTTCCATGAATTCTGCAGAAAAGCAGAGGTGTGAGCAGTTCACTTCCAAATGGTCCACTTACACTGGATAATCTCAAAACGGGCACCTGTTTAACCTGACTTTGCTGTGCAATACCAGCAAGAGACCAGGAGGAGACATGATTTCTGAGCAGCAGCTTATTCATAAAGCTCTGCTGCAAGAAACAAAACCTAAAAGTAAAAATTAAAATCCTCCTCCAGGAAAAAAAAGAGCCCCCCAAAAAAACAATAGAATAGGATTTTGTCTATGTTTGCTTTGAGTCATTCTGAGGGCACAATGCAAATTTTTATTTCTTTTAATAATCTCGCTGAAACAGATGACATTCTTGTTCCACTGATATTGTCTTGCTTTGGGTAAAAAGGCTGAAATATTCATTGAATGTTGCATATATATGAGTGTAGATGAGTGAGCTAAACAGTCAACCACAGGGTAGTTGAGCAGGCAGGCTCCCAGCTAGCGTGATAATAGACTAGTGGGGATTTGATTCTGACAGTTTATGTGGCAACCAATAGTACACACACAAAAATGATAATGTGCAGTGGTGAGGAATTAGTCACATTTATTAAATACAGATACCAGGAGCTCCTGTAATATATTTTCAAAGTTTCCAGCTTGAGCATCTGCTGTGGACATTAACCTGTAAGTCTGGAAATGTTTGTGCCAAGTGCTGACTTCTGAAGGACGGAGAGCACTCTGGCACTGTTGGATAACACAACGTAAAGGTTACACTGGAGAGCAGTTCCTGCCTTCCAGAGGACCGAATTAAAATGTAGTCTTAGGTGACCTTGCGGTCAGGTGAGCATGAGGCAATAGTTAGGCGGCTGATTCCAAATACTGTCGAGCAGGGGCAGATCAAACTCTTCCTAAAGCCTTTCAAAGCTCCAAACTCTCAAATCACCACTTCTCAACCAGCAGACCACAGTGCATGGCCTTCCCGGCTCTTCTTGGCTCATGTGTATGTATTTCTGCCACTTTGTTCTGAGCCTTTATGCCTCACACCATTAGCAAGCCCCCTCTCTTTCTCTGCCTTTCTCCCCCCCCCCCACACACCTCCTCTCCACCCCCCCCTTCTGTTTCCTGCACACGCCAGCAGGATTTAGATACCCTATGTATTATGGATGGGAAAAATAAACAGAATGCGCCAGCCATTTATATGACACACTTGTGAGATCACAGGACAGGAGCGATTAGAATGGTCAAATAAAGCTTCAGCGGGAGATGGAGAAAAAAAAAGGAAAAACTGAGATAGAGCAGGTCTTATAAATCTGCTTCATTTTTAGTGATGCTTTCCTCTGCATGTCGTCTTGTAACCAATTACATTAAGCCACCACTCCCACTCTTGCTGGGAGTCTATTAAAGTGGGCCTTAATCTAATAGAGGACTTACGTATGTGTTGTTGTGATAATTATTCCTCTCATTGAGGGTGATGGCACCTTCATCAACCACAGCCTGGCTCCGGAGGACCTCCCTATGCACAAGTAAATTAAAATAGCTGCGTATGCAACGTTGTCATGCACAGCAGTGTTATGCTTATGAGAATAATCACTCCCAAGGTTAGGAAGGGGCACTTTTCTATTAAATGGTCCCTAACTTTATGGCTCAGGTAGAACTCTAGAAAGGAATCCACTAAACAATGAACCCAAATGGTCATGTAGGCTCCCCACACTGAAACGCTACACACTGTATAGGTTAGGTGTAAGGATAATACATAGTAGCACATTTATATGTTATGAAGGTCAATGGTAGAAGTTCATATCTGTATAAACAGAAATCACTTTAATTACACACATTAGGATAAATAATATGAACATTTTTTATCTTCTACTCATGAGGTCACCACTCTTCAGCTGTGATCTTTTCATTAAAGGCAATGAAAACCTATTTTCTCAGTCAGTTCCTTACTATGAATGATGGGGTCCAACTATACATAAACACACAATTTGCTGCCAAAGTTGGCAGTTGTTCACTCACATCAAGGTTTTAAGCATTCACTGTAACAATATGCATTTTAGTATGGCAACATGGCTCATGTGATACTCTGGAACAAATCTCTGAAAGTTTCATACAGACTGTCCCTGAGCTCACAACCCCACCTGGCAGAGTCTGAGATACACAACATTTGATGAACATGAACACATATTAAAAAGAAACATTTTTCAAACTAGATCACAACAACTGAATGCCGATACAGGAGACGGAGGCAATGGAGGTCGATGGAGTTAAATCTCTGGAGCAGGCAGCAATGCACAGGAGCAAGGGCAGAACTCAAAGTCGTTGTCAGACTGAATGAGCACCAGATGTTAGGTAGGTTGTGGACATGATCGGAGTGTATGGAGCCTGTGACTATAAATTGACTTCGGGCCTGCCTGAACTACCATGAGGCTCCATTTCTGCTTATTTCACATGACAGATTTCTGTATTTTTGTTTGTTTTCTCTGTCCTCTTCTCTCTGGGCGGGGCTCACTTGGAAAAAGGTGATGTCACGTATTTTTCTGCAATTTTGAATCAAAATGTGATGACAGTTGTGGGGTTGCTACCTTATGTTACCAGGCCACTGTCAGTCAAAACAGATCGGATCACACCCACACAGTCCCGATGAAGCAGATCAGAAGAGTTTTTGTGTGTCTTTGATAAATAATAGCTAAGGGTGAATATTTAATGTTATAGAAAAATACATAAGATATTAAACCAAGTTTTCAAGGGCTTTAATATTTATTTCCTCCTTTAAAAGCTGTATGTCCAGTATACAATATAAGACAAAATGACAGTTTAAATATAGTTTTCCTAAATAAAAACACATTCAGATCATTAGTTAATTTTATCTATATAGCCAAATATCACAAATCACAGATTTGCCTCAAGAGGCTTTAAATTCTGTACACCATATGACACTCTATTCATATGAGCCTCTATCCTTAGACCCTCAGTTCAGATAAGGAACAACTCCCCCCAAAAATGAAAAAAGTATGTAGTGGTTTTTCACAATCAGACAGAGATCCAAACCAGGGATAATCTATTCTTCCAAGACAAAATATACACCAACAGGCTTTTCACCCTTTGACTAATGCTTATTTGGAGAGTTTGGGCAGCCTACTGCTGCCTATTACAGTGTGGTGAGCAGCAGATTTAATGAGACTTCAACACCTCTGAATCGCAGCCGTTCACTTGTAGCCTGCATGCACACACACACACACACACACACACAAACTCATCCTGCATCCAACACAAAAAGTTGTGTGAATGTTTTCTAGAAACAATTTGTAGTGACACAAAACCACCTTTCATATCATGCTCAAAAGTTCATAATATCAAAGGGCACTGGCTGATGATAAGATATCCAGGAAATTCAAAGGCCCAGAGAGAAAATTACACACATCCAAACAGCAATATCTTGGCCAAAATGAAAGTGATAAGTGTGTAACCTGGGTGGAAACAAAGCTATGAATATATCAGTGTGTTACGGTGCATTTTTTCTTATTGTCCAAGTGGATTCAAAGCTCATGCTTTAGACATTAATGATATGGATAGGAAAAGACATGTATGACCTCCAAATATGGCTACAATGCAATAGATCAGACAAGCTTAAGACAAAACAGCAATCAGTAAGACACCACTGCTGCAGGCAATCCTAATCTCTCTGTGAATGTCTGCTGCTCCTTCATATCTCAGTAGACACTTCATCTGGTATCACAGGCTGTGTTGTCTCTTTACTGTTTTTCAGAAATGAAAACTCAACTGTGGTTGCATCCTAGAGTATCAGATAGCTGGCTACAGACAAAGTGTCATGCAATAACCTAAAAATAAAATGTTATGGTATTGTATTTTTTATATTGCACCTGTTTTGTATTTCTTGTTTTCTCTTTCTTATGGAAAGTGAAAACACCTCCAGGATTAAACCTGGCTGGGTACTTCACCACTGTTATACAGAGGATTACAAAAGGAAGGAGAAAACAGTTCATTTCTCTTCCATTGCATGGCCTTCTATGCCCCCCAAAGACGAGGAGGATCAGGGTCCACAACACTGCGCATCATCGTTCTGTTTGGCACAGGCACTCAGCACATTTTTACAAGCACCAACCGCAGTGTTTCCTGTCAGCTGCGTGACAAATAACACTCAGGGGTCCTCAAAAGCACCAACTTTCCGAAGTTGGATAAAGATGAATTCAAGTTCTCATTTATGCATAATTCATTATCATTATTCTTTCTATCCTGTCAGTCGGCAATGTGTTTGAGTTCAAGGGCAAAGATGAAATGATAGTACAAAGAGGTTGGATAACTCACAATGGTAAAATGGCATTATATCTCTTCCTTAATGTTTAATCAACGCTGTCACTGAGCCCACACAAGGCTCAGTCAGACTACTCAATTTCAATGACTCCACTCTGTGTGTGTTTGTGTCAGTGTGCATGATTGTGTATGTGACCAGCTTAGAAGCTAACATTCTTTCTGAAATGTCCTAGAAACTTTCTCTGCCGTCAGTGTATTTTTGGTGCAGAATGAGAGCTGAAAATCACCAATTAAAATGTCAATGCTAAAACCAGCAGTCGGGACAATGACAGACTTTCATCGCACTGATGCAATGTGTTCCACATACATATTTCATAATTGCTTTACCAGTTAAATTAATGAATTCTCTCCTTTCATCCAGAGTAGCTGCGCCAAACCTGGTCATCTCATTCACATGCCCAGATGATTTGAAGAAGAACTGGACCAATGACAATTTTAATTATTATAACTAGTTAAAAATACTGTATGCTCTTTTTATGAACAGTTGGCTACTGTCAGTGACTTCTAATAGGTGCAATAACACAAGACAAACCTTTTAGAAATGTTGTTTTCAATAATTTATCATCGTATATAGTAAAAATTCAGTGACAGCCTTAGCTTTGAGTATTTTTAACCACTCTCACAATCACAAAGTTCAGGGCTTAGAAATTATTAAGAACCTCCTCTCAAAAATGAGAAGCTCACACTGTAAAACCTGATTTTTAAATGTGATTCGGGGTGAAAAAATGGTCAGAAAGCAATGCATGCTCTGTCACATTTTTCAACTTTATTTTCCTGTTTTCTGGCCCAGATGGGGCTGCGAGCAATAATCAAAAAAAATTCTAAATAAAAAGCATCCTGAGGTCCTGATTTGTTTTTGTAGTACATAATCTCCAGTTGGAGAGACCAACATCCATTCATCTGTAGACCTAAAACAATTCAGTTTGTCTTGATTCAACACAAAATCCCAACAAAAACAGGTGAACGCTCCTTTAAAATGAAATTAAAAAACACTTTTTATACTATTTCCTTTGTAGCTGAGGCTGGAGTTTCCTGCTGTACAGTAACCTGATGTTCCTGAAAATGATGAATTGCTAGACATTCTAACTTTGGCCAAAATACAGGTTGTTGAGTGTGAAATATCAGTCATGTCAGCTACTCATGAAAGACAGAAGAAGATAAAACAATCACAACAAAGGCTCCACAGTAGTGACAGCTTACTGTTTTCTGACTCTGCAGGTAAACTGTACCAACAAGATACAAGATAAAAAACACTGAGCCTGCTTCTGAAATTTACAATACCACTGTGCAGCACTCACATACATTTATGTACACATTTATGTATACATTTTATGTTGAATTTAGCATTTTGGAGACACTGAAAATCCTCTACCTGCATTAATATTGCCCACACAATTATTTACAATACAGTGATTCATTGCAGTTACAGTGACTTGTGCCAGAATAAAATGTGTTTATACTAGTTTTCTCTTTTGCTGATATTTTTTTTTACTAAAATGGTTGTACTCAGCAATATTTGGTTACTGTTACAGCAAGTATGTCCTTTGAAAAAAGCAACACTTGACAAAACAAGATTATTTACACCAAAGAAAATAGTATTTAGTAAACAGTAAATGGAGTCTTGAGTTCTGATGATCAGATCCATCCAAGATCTGCAGAGATGTTGCTGTTGTTGTATAATGACGTCAGGAATTTGATCCACTGAGAGGGATTAACATTTTACCTCAGTTGTGGAGGAGGTTTGTCCGCCTCCTTTCATAAATGTGTTTCACTCATTGTTCCTTCACTTGGATGTTTGACCTTCACTGTGCATGTATGTACAGAGTTTGATACTAGAAGGCTGTTTTCACATCCATCCTCTGAAGAGGGAATGTTTGTCTCAAAAACACGTGTATGTACGAGCAGGATTTGTGACATTAACACTAGTTTGGAAACTACGGTGGCCCTGAGGCATAAAACACAACAACAAAACTGACAACACATTAACCAATTAGAAAACAAAACTACGAAAATTAAAACAACGTCATTTCAGAAAACACATGAACAAATCAGAAAACATTTTAGGGAACACAACAGTATTTGACAACAATACCAGACACAATATTTTCTCAAGCAGAGTATTTTATATAATTTAAAGCATGTCTTTAAGAATTGCCATTGATATAAGGCTCTAAAAGGTGTTTTTTGTTTGTTTGTTTGTTTACTACATGAAAACTGTTCAGCAAAGTGTCCAGAATACATAAATATGTGTCATTTTCCAGCTTCAAGCATACAGTAAAGAAATGCCAATTATGACAACCAAAGCTGTACTGTGACATCCGCATTAACACAACATCAGCTGTGCTACTCAGAAAATAGGCTGTTTTGGACCCATTAAGCCAAAAAATGTACGGTAGCACTGATGTCAAATTAATTTTTTTACACAACATAAATGACAGATGTGTTCTTCGCAATTATTGTAGAAAAACAATTTACAGTGTTTTCCAATCTTGAACAAAGAGCAGTTTGACAGTTGATTATTTCCTCTTTAATGTTCAAATTGACACTATAAAGTGTAGAGTCAGCTGGATATCATAAAACATTGATGCAGCTTCAATTAATAATTGTCTTTATCTGTGATGCTGAAAAGGATCTATCCTTCACATTATTTTGTAATTACGAACACTTAAGTCTCCAGTGAATAAAGCTTGTCCAGGCCCGAAGCTTATCTGGATGCATAGTGTCCCTCTGTTGCTGACTTTTAAGATTTCTAAAATGAAAGTCATTACATTTGACGAGAAAATATCACTATCATTTCCCTTTCAAAGCAGTCCCTTGAATGCAAAACAAACAAGCCAAGGCATTACAATATACAAGGCATCATGGGAAGAGAAGATTATGTTCTCTTGACGGGTCTTATTTAGATGTGTGCACTAAAACACATTAGGCTCTTTATTTACTCTCTCAAGACATTAGAAACACTTTGTGGCCCAGAGTGCTTTCCAGATCTATGACTTGCTGGTGCATGTTTTAAAAATTCTACACTGGAAGTGGGCCCAATTTTCATTTCAAATTACATGATTGCCACGTGTAAACAAAATTATCTTTGTCTTTTTAAATGTACGTGACCATTAATTCCACATCATATCCCCTTAAAATAAAAATCATTGATTGTGATGTTAGATTTATAAGATTAATCATGCATGAAATTCTCCCACGCGTTTCAAAAGAGGGGGAGGCAGGGGAGAGTGGATGGGTTTCTAGCAGGCACATCCCATATTGCTTCTGTTTAATGTCATGTAAAGTACATCCATCTGAATGGAAGCAAATAATCTACTACTACAAGAAGCGCCTCTGGCAGCAGACCTCTCTCATGGTAACAGATCGTGCTAGGGTGTTCAATCAGCAGTCAGGAGTGTAACAAGAGCGAAATCCTTTCCTGTGGTGTCTAATAGCATAAGTCCTTCCATCACCAACATGGGAGGGAGTCGGGGGCAAAGGTGATTCTGCCTCCCGTTTTATCAGAACCACAGCGACAGATCTTCGGCAGATGCGTGCGCAGAATCCAAAAATAGCCTGGATTTAATGACTGTGGAACTGTTCCAAAAATGTGTCCCTCTCTGTGTCTATGAACTGTGAAAGCAATCTGACTGGGGAAGAGGTGCTCTCGCCTGCACCCTCAGTCAATTTGTGTCTTGAGTCAAGGCCTTTACAGATCAAACTGTTTGATCCAGCTCCACTGGCTCTGCCGTCTGCTCCTGTGCTTTGCTGCGGAGTCCATGAGCAGCTCTGGCCTATTGACCGAGGCAGCTGTGTCGCCCGCACAAGCTGATGCCGCAGAATTTCCATTCAGTTCGTCTCAGAGTTTGGAAGAAAAGCTTCAGCTCTGGAAATAAGAACATGTCAACATTGATTCATGTCAAAAAACGATTGTATCCTTGTCCCCGATGAGGGTGACTGTGTGTGTTTCTATCTGTGTGTGTTCTTGCTTAAATTGTCCCCGGTGTTGATATATAACCGTTGGTTTTATACTACAAAAACCAAGCATGGCACTATATCCCTTGAGCTGAGGCTCTCTTTAAATTTCCAAGCCATCAACATTAAGATTTTTCCATACACCATATAATTTTATATGAAAAAAAAATCTGCACAATGAAAAGCAGTAAAAGTGGAGGAAAGCAACTAAGCACATTTATAACTGTACTTAAAGTAAGTACAATTTTGAGGTGCTTGTACTTAACATGAAGGATTCCGTTCCATATGCTACTTCTTACTTGTACACCACTGCATTTGAGAGTCTTAGTTTTATTTTAAAGAATAAATTGACCATTTTATGTGTTTTAATCTAAAGACCCCCTAAACTTACTTCTGGTTTTATTCAGGAGTTTTCAGACCTTTTATCAGCCATTATGTTACAATATGACAGAGTTCTTATTCTTGGTGATTTTAATATCCATGTTTGTTGCCCTTTTTCCTCTTCATTTGATTTTGCTTTAATAAAATTTTTAGATTCTTTTAATTTGAGCAAGTATGTGAAGCACCCCAGCCATGACAAAGGGCACACACTTGACCTTGTGCTCTTTCATGGTGTCTGTTTGGATGATGTGAATTTCACTGAGTTTGCCATCTCTGATCACAACACAGTGCTCTTCCAGGTTCCACTCCTCTCTCCTGAACCCAAACGCACCACACTGATTCACTCCCGCTCCCTAAATTCACTCTCTGTTCCTCGCTTCTGTCAAGCTTTAACTACCTCAAACACATTTTTTAATACCAGTGAACAACATGGCCTCACCGTAGAGGAGCTTGTCAATGTTTTTAACATCTCCTGCAGAAATATTTTAGACTCTGTAGCTCCAGTCACATATAAGAAGCTGAAACCTTCTTCTCTGCCATGGTTAAATGAAGAATTAAGGATTTTAAAGAGACAATGCAGGAAGGCAGAGCAGAAATGGAAAAAGGATAGACTTACTCTCTCCCTTGCTTCTCTAAAAGATCTCATGTTCACTTGTCAGTGTAAAATCAAAGGAACACCTATTTTTCTGAACTGATTACTAAACAGGGTCATAATCCCAGAATCCTTTTTAAAACCGTAAATTCTGTGATTGGTCCCCTGCTTAGCCACCCAGAGAGATGTGAAGAATTTCTTAATTACTTTTTTAACAAAATAGCGGAGATGCGGCAGCACTTTAACACTGAATTCAGAGAGCTTGATGTTGACTCCTGCCCACTTTCAACATTAATCCACGTCAGTGAAATCTCTCTGTCAAGCCTGGAACGCACTGTTGCACTTTCAAAATCATCCACCTGCCCTTCAGACTGCATTCCCACTTGGTTTCTAAAAGCTGTATTTCAGACAGTTGGTTCAGATACTTTAGCCATTATTAACTGCTGTCTACTGGTATTTGCCACTGTTTACCTGCTCTTTAAGAAGCCCTCAATAGATCCCTCTCTTTTAAGTAATTTTAGACCCATCTCCAAGCTGCCATTTTTATTGAAGAAAAAAAATAGCTCCAATCCAATGTTTTCTTTTATGAACAACAATCAAATTTTTGAAAAATTTCAATCTGGTTTCTGTCTTAACCTTAACGAGGTCTTCGGGTCAAATTGACCCATTTCAAATTTTTACTAAAAGAAAAAGGACACAATTTTTCAACCTGAAACTTCATGGCATTAGCTTATTGTCTGTGAAGAACATGTAAAACACACACACACACACTCTCTCTCACTCACTCACTCACTCACTCACACACACAGATAGAAATAAAGAGAGACATACACACAAATACACCTGCTACATTGTTACAATCCAAGCACTGAGAAGACATCTGCTCCTGCTTTCCCGCTCTCTTTACCCTCTGTGGTCTGGGAACCCGCACAATGTTATTCCAAAACGTTCTTTCTCACACTCTACCTCTCACAGATAAATAGATAAATAACTCTACATCATCTTAATGTTGACTTCCATATCGTATTGTCTCCTGTTGATGGAGCCAATAAAGAAAATGAAATGACTAAAACAATCTAAGTTTGGTTCTCATGTTTCTTTTGTTGTTCATCACCTGTATTTGCTTTATGGCTTTGATTATAATATGATAAAGGTGAAAATCAATTGAGGATATCACTGAAAACATTGTTTCATTTCAGTTTTTCCTAGATAAGCATGATTTATGCCACCCAAGTCTTTATTTTTGTGGATTTTTTACATAAATTATAGCTTTATCATGAAAAACAACACTTCCATTGTTAAATGTGATCTAGCAGAGATTAATTGCAAACATCAATCAGATATGTTATCTATATTGTTTGGAATTGAGATAGACAATATATGTTAAGGAGTTTTTTATGTATTTTTTAATTTCTGTATTGCTTTTAAAACCCCAATAATGTCTCAGGTCAATTTGACCTGAACAATACCAAGGGTCCAAAAAGTGAACATAATACCGCAGCCGTGTAATGCTCAAAGATGCCTCCTCCTCCCCCAGAGGTCTATTTTGGGTCCCCTCTTATTCACTATACACACGCTACCCCTGGGACAAATCATGCATAGGCATGACATTAATATCCATTGCTACAAGGATGACACCCAGTTGTATGTCCTGTTAAAGCCTGGTACCACGAACGTTTCTTATATTATGTCCTGCCTTGTTGAAATTAAAAATTGGATGTCCAAAAATTTCCTGCAGTTGAATGACTCCAAATCAGAAGTGATAATAATTACCCCCACTGGCCCAACACTAGCAGTGTTAACAATCTCTCCTCTAGTCTGGGTGCCTTATCTAATAATGTTGATAAAGAGGCCCACAACCTAGGTGTTATTTTGATCAGAGTTGTCTTTTGATGCTCAGGTGATCAAAGTGTTGCAGTCCTGCTTTGCCCAACTGAGACAGCTAACCAAGATCAGTGTATTGTTTTCCTCTACAGACTTAGAAAAGGTCATCCATGCTTTTGTCTCCTCCAGGCTTTACTATCGCAGTGTACGTTATTCTGGTATAAGCAGGCCAAACATCCAAAGACTGCAGTCGATACAAAACACATGCTGCCAGTCTTTTAACACATACTAAGAGAAGTAATTTTACTGCTTGTTGTTAAAGCCTTGAATAGTCAGGCTCCTGCCTATATCTGTGATCGGCTAACTCCCTATGAGCCTGATCGCTGCCTGAGATCCTCCAGCAGAGCCCTACTAATGGTTCCAAAATCTTGACTTGTCACTAAATGTGATCAGGCCTTTGCCGTTCGGGCCCTCAGCTGTGGAACTCCCTGCCTGGCTTTTTCTTAACTGATGGTATTTGTTGTAAATATTTATATTATTTTATCTTGTCTATATCTTACGTTTTTAATCTTATTTACTTGTATTATCTGTTTTTATTGTATATGTAACTGTTTTTGAAAGGTGCTATATGAATAAAGTTATTATTATTACTTTTATTACATTTCAGAGGGAAATGTACGTTTTACTCCTCTACATGTATTTGATAGCTATATTTTCTGTTCACTTTGCTGATAAAGATTTTTACATACAAAACAAATGACCAGCTTATAAAATATGATGCATTCCTGTAGAGTGAAATACCCAACAGTATTTAAAAAGGTTAAAATCACAAATCACAATCACAATCAATTCACAAATCTGTATTACCAAACCAATAGCAGCCTATATACTGTACAATGAGAGCCCATCCTGCATGATGAATACTTTTACTTTTGAAACAAGCACATTTTGCCGAGGACATTCCTGTAAAACTAGGAATGAATGACGTTTATTTGTGATACATTGTTGTATTGCAACAAGTCCCCCTCCATTCAAAATGTGTTTTGCTTCTTGTTCCATCAGTTGGATGTTTGAGCTTCACTGTGCAGAATGATGTATGTGCAGAGTTTGACACTAGAAGGCTGTTTTCACATTCATCTGCTGGGGGGATAAAGTCTTACTGTGCTCACCTTAAATCTGAGTTTAATGCTTGTACCTACGAGCATGATTTGTGATGTCACAATTAGTTTGCAGCCAATCCTGGTCCCGTATTCAATTTACAGTGTGATGTTGAAACATAAAACCTTCAGCGCACATACAGTGATATTGGACTTTACAGTGAAGTAGGAAATATGTTGTGTACAAAAATAAAACTTTTGAAATAAAAAATATTTACTATTCATATATTCATATATTCTGGAATTTTTAATGAGGGCGAAGGAGTAGATGTCATTTTAACAAAATAATTGAACTTTTTTTGTGAAAAAGAAAACATATTAGACACTAATTATCATTCAGAGTATTTTACTTACATCTTAAAACATGTCTGGAGGGGATTTTAAGGAAATAATCTGAATATTGCTTCCACCATGGCAAGAATGAACAAAAATAATAAACAAAACATTAACTTTCTCCTCATGAAGTGCTTTCCAAAAATACAAAAAAAAAAAATAGTTTACATCACTCTTGTTGGAGGAGCAGACTTAATTTCAAAGCTAAGGAAACTGAATTTCTGGGAATAATGCTTTTCCAAACCGAGAGACATCCTGATGCCAATGAAAGCCAACAAAGCGTAGACAGCAGACTGAAAATTTGACAAAGGCATGTTTGAGGAAGGATAATAACAGATTTCAGTGTCATGTGTTTGGATCAATATTAATGACACTATTCAAACATTCAAACAAACAAAGTTAAATATTCTAACATGGAATTTGAATCAATCTAAGATGGCAAAGATGACTTTATCTTGAGGAACGCGAGAAAAATCTTTGTTGTAACTCAGACTAGACATGAACTTACAACAGGTTATGCCAATCATGATGATAATAGTGGGGAAAAAAATTTTATACTATAATTACAGCAGTTGTCATTATACAGTAATTATAGCAATTAAATGTCATCTGCCTCGCATTACTTTAATTTAGCACTACAGTGAGCCGGTGTTGTTTTTAAGTTGCTAATTGCTTTTATAACAATAAAGTGTTTCAGTGGGTACTAGAACATGCACACTGTCAAAATGACAAGCGGTGATAAATGCAAGTATTGTCTTTCAAACACATAAGCAGCATTTCTGCCATGAGTACTAAGTGAAATGAGGTGCATAGGGTTGAAACCATTTTGATCTCTGCAAATGTTGGAAAAAGAGCAGGAAAGAAACAAGAGAATGAGAAGGAGAGGAGGGGATGCAGAGAGGGAGCGAGAGAATTTGTGTTTGTGTATATTTTTGTGTTCTCTGGATGCGTTACAGGAGGCCTTGGCATACATTGAACTTGACATGAACGCCGGATGATCAAAAGGATGAATGCTTAAGTGAATTCTACTGTGCTTTAATACACTGTTTGAACATTCGCAGTATTTCCAATAAATTAACATCTTCTCTGGTTGGTCTGTGCTTTGAGTCAGCAGACAATGAACTATTATAGTATATTGTGATACTATTCATGATTTTGACAAAAGATCTCAGTGCTCAGACACTCGTGTGTGAGAGGAATCACATTATGCAGTGGGCCAAGACAGAAAACATATATCAGGTAAATTAGATTATGTCAGATCACCCAAATTACAAAAACAAACAGAAAACATATTTTCAAGAGCTAGGATGATAAATCGTCCGGGCCAATATATCGACTGACATCATCTTATTATATCTTGGCAAATAAGGAATTAGAAATTGCAGTAAAGAAATGCCAAAGATATGTGTGACATCTTTTAGGAATCCCATAGTTTGTCTATCAGTGAAATGTAAAGATATAATCATCACAAGACAATGAAACCAATATGCAGTAAAGAAAATGAAATCAAAATATGCCATATGAAGATTATAGGGAGAAAAAAGTGCAATTTTGAGACATCCACAACAGAATATACATCAAAAAAGATTTCTTTCGCCCCTTAAAAGGGTACATGGTGTTAAAAATAATTGTTGTATGGAAATAATATATACATCAAGTGTGTAGTGGAGGGAGTGCTGAGTTAGTGTGTGGGTTCCCTAAATTAGGGGTCTTTACAGGATCAGAGTTGGCTTGATTTGTCTGTAAGTGTAATTTTTCAATGCAGTGAGCACCGCAAAATGAATTCAAGACAATTTTATTCAAATAGCTCAAGATCATGAATCACAAATTTTCCTCAAAAGGCTTTACAATCTATACAGCATCCATTCACCTCAATTGTACCAGGGTGGCAGCCAAAATCCACAGTGGATAAATAAAGCCAAAACTATCTCCATGGATACCACTTGAGGTAAGCGTAGAAATATGTTTTTTGTCATTTGGATGAGCCAACCATTTAATATGAATTAACCATGTGCCCATGGTAATGAAGACTTTAGGGAAGCAGCTTATTTGTGGGAGTATGTTTAATGATTCTTAAAAAAAAAAAAAAGTTCTCCAATGTTCACAGCGCACAATTGTTTCAACTCTCCATATTGAATAAGGTTAAATCATGCCGGAGGCAACAGCCTACAGTAGGCTACGCTATGAGTAGAGGAGAAAGAAATTGTATAAGAAATAGATGCAATACCCATCTGCTCAGAGATTGCAGAGCAGACTGACATTTTGATTTCTTTCCTGCAAGTTTGATGTTAATGATTTGGCTGTGGATGGGGGACCCTCATAGAGTCTGAGCCATATGAGTGCAATTTCCGTCCTGGGGATGAAAGCACATCGATTGCCCTCTGATGGTTTTTATGGGGGGCTGCTTTCATCCAGACTGAGACATTATTGAACTGCATTCACCATTAATGCAGGGCTGATTCTGTGTAACTATATCAACAGGAGTCCAGCAAACATCCAATATGCTATACTTGTATAATGCTACTATATAGCAGCATACAAGCAGCATATATAGCTACTGTATTACTGCATAAGGACGTTATTGTATTGAGTGAATATGCAAATGTGAAGTAGGATAATTTCATTTTCTTACAATGGAGCACAAACCTCATATGATCCAGTGAATAAAAACTACAGGAAGCCAGCATGCCAGCCACCCATGGTAGGCATAAAAGTGGCTTTTTATTCTCTGTAATTGATTAATATTGCAATTAGACTTTGCAACCGGCAAGCCCTTCTGCATTCACATTAGGGAATTTTATCCCTGCTGGTGTGCAGTTGGGAGGATGCCTTTCTGCCTTCATGAATCCCTCTCTCAGTGTCTGGTCGGATTAAGGAATCATCCACAGCTGCTTCTACTGCGCTGATGGGGTTTATGCTCGGGTTAAACGCTGAAATATGCTCAAGTGATTCCCTTATAGTCCAAACCTTACTGAACTGACCCACAAAGACACGGAGGAATGCAACCGTCTAAATAAATACAGTATGTCTAGACAAAAGCTGTATGTGAAGATGTCTGTATTTTGTTAGTGTGGTTAACTACTGAACATATTTTCAGTTATTTAGATCCAAAATTGACATATCACGTTGTGAAAAAGGGTTCAAATGTCATATTAGTCATGCAGAAATCTATATTTTACATCCCAGTGTCAGCTAACTGTCTTCCATGTACTGTATCAGTAATACTCAAGGGAGCATGCTTTACCTCTAGTATGATGCAGTTCAGTGTACCTGATTATGAGTATAGCATATGTATCCAATAATATATCAAAACAAGACTCTCAAGGGAACTATGATTTTTTATGAGTTGTCTTCATCAAATATTACATTCATGATGACAGAACAAAGATAGTAAAACATTTCCCTGGTTAACTCTTTACTCTCCGTGCAAGAAGCCATTTGTAAAGCATGGATAATTTTGCATTTCTGCCCTTAAAGCATTCAGTTGAATCAATCTCGCTGCTTGGCTGAAGTGAACGGTTGAGTAATCACGAACGTTGTTGTGCTTAATAACGTTTAGTTTGTTTCACTCAGCTGAACATTTCCAGTTTGACTGTAATCTAAACCAGTAATAGGGACACCTGGTGATATTTAGTACTCAACACAAGACTGCATAGTCTGCATATTTGCCTGGAGGGGAGGTATTGACCTCTGCTCTATTCACTTAATTTACTGTCAAAATATAAATACTGGAACATAGAGGACTCACCTTTGCACCCTAAATTAGCACAGCGCGAGGTGAGCTAAAGGGCAGGGGTGATTTTAGAAGTCAAATGTGTTTGCATTACGGTGGTATAAACATAAACCCATATGCATGTAAAGAGGTCCAATTAAGACTGGATGAAAAACCGGCATAGCAGATGCCAAAAGTATGACTTTTCCCTAAATAATGACCAGTAATCTGAAGTCAACACTGCCTGCAAACAATGCAGCATATTATCCCTAACACTGTTTCCCTTTGTTGATCCGAGATCTACTTATCCCTTCCCTCTAACACCTAATGGTCTGGAGTTAAGTAAGCACAACTGATTGTTGGTCCGACCTGAACATGCTACACAAAAGCCAGCACACCCACAGGATGCTTGCATCTCATCCAATCCAATTTGCAGTTTTATTCTTTAGCCTGCTCACTCCTCTCTTTTTGTTTCTCTTTCTCTCTCTAAACTAAGACCCACAATCCCTTCAGATCTCAAGAGGCTTAATCAGTGTCTGTGTCAGACTACTTCATGGCAGCCTTTGGCCATAGCGGATATTATCCATCTTTTCCCTCTAACAAATCTGTCAATCCACTCAACGGGAAATGAAGCTACTCCTTTGGCAGACAAGCAAACTGTTTGTGTGCAGCATCCATGTGGCAAAAAAAAAATAGATAAAAAAAGAAGTTAACAAAAACAGAGAAAGCAGAGCAACATGAATTCAACATTAAATACACAACTGAGGAGAGCTTGGAGGTGATGAAAAATTGGCACAGGCTCTACAAAAAAAGGAATATCAGGAATAAAATATTGGTATCAAATTCACAATGTATGCAGAGGGGTAACCAACCAAGGGAGAGCTTGCTTTGATTTGACTCAATTTGCATAAACCCTCCCAACTATGCTTTTAATAAGTGATCTTCACCCAGGGAGTTGCCGGTGCATAGCAGATTACCATATTCCAGACAACATAACCACCGGTTGGTTTAGAAAAAAAAAAGTGAGAGAGAGAGAGAAAGAGAGAAAAAAGAAAGGGAAAAAGTGGTGGGCGAGGGTGGATCGGAGGAATAGCAGGGGAGAATGAGGGGGGACGATGTACCAAACAGACCTGTTTGTTTTGAATTTAATTTTCAGTAACACAGCTACAAACAGCAACTGCTAGAGAAATAACCACCCCTTATGACTCCCCTGCTAATTCACTAATGGCTGGGTTGTTTCATAGTGCCCCCTAGTGGTTCAAAAGCGTCTGTCTTTGTGATGCCGGAGGAATAGGTGGATCTGAAAAGCTAATGTGAGCAAGAGCAGCGTAAGACCAGCAGAGACTATTAGCTGCTGAGGGCAGAGATTGACAGAGGAGGGAGATATGAGGAAAACACACTGCCAAAATACAACCTGACACTGAGATTTTATTCCTTTCTGAGAATTTCTCTGCAGTCTTTAAAAAATATGTTACAAATGCTGCAATATTTGAATAATACACTGAAACAGTCTGTTACATATATGATGTATGAGAGCTGTGTCTAAAGAGGACCTCTGAGTCCGGAGTCTCCTACGTGATCATTTCTTTACACAGTAGAGGGGGCTAGATCATTGGGAGCAAGTTACATTAAACACAAGCTGATTATGACTACAGAACTATACATGAATTTCAGCATAATTTACAAATATAGTAAGAATGTTTCTTTTTTTTCTCTGCAAACAGACAAATCTGTCATTTTTCATTGTGACACAAAACAGATAAACAGCTGCATCAGTGTCAGTTGAATCAGATATTACGAGTTGGGTGAGGTTAATCCCCTTTCCATCATATTACTCTTGAGAGTGAACTGACTTTGACTGGAGGATGAAATAATGACAAAGTAAAAGATATAGCACAGAGGGTCCACACTTCAGTGCCCGGGATAAGCTGGAAAGCCAGTTAATTTGCTGCAACTTTAATTTGCATGTATTTGAAAAGACAGAAACTAATTGGTATTAGATAGTTGTGTGTTGATAGAGGAGAACTGTCTGAATATTGGCAGGGACGGGGACACAGGGTCTATTGTTTAATTGCCTTCCAAAGGGAGCAAAATCTCATTAACTCACAGAGCGAAATTTGATTTTATAATAAAATCCACCTAAAAAAAAAACACCCATCTCCTCAACATTATTTTCAGATTTTGAATCCATATTTTGCAAAAAACATTAAAAGCAAAGATTCAATTCCAGCATGAGAAATTGTAATCATGCTTATTGCACTGTGTTTACACAGTTCACATCATTACGTGTCGCCTTCACACTCACACACACTGACACACCAATCATAAATTATTCTATACCCAATTCCTCCCAACAATATCTTATCCCTTAATGTGAGAAATATCACGACTGCAACAGTTTTCAGTTGCATAGAGAATATTTCTCCCTTCTTTAATGTAACTGCAGATCAGATCATTTTCATGAGGCATGCTTTTTTAAATATGTGTGTTCGGATGTCACTTGATAGGTTGACATGTCATAGACATAGTGTAAATTACACTGACTGTATCAGATTGAGAAATAATAGCAGAATACTGATGGTAAACATATTGCCACAGGTTATATGAGTCTTTTTATGTCAATGAATAACATGTTGACTGGTTTAATATCACTGTAATTCCAATAACTTGCAACATGTCATGTGTTTCAAAGACCTTGACAAGAAGGAAACACTGATTAAGATGTCTATTTTTTTTTTTTTACAAAAGCTCTAAAAACCTCTCAGTTACAGTTACAGATATATTCCAAAATAATTGCATAATGTCATCTCATTAAAAAACTAATGATGTCAACCTGTTCATAATGTTCTTAACTGACCCATTGAAGACTGTATTTTCACAAATATAAATGTGTAGGAGTTAAAGGCATGATGCCGACATAAAAAAAAATAAACTGAATAAAGCAGAGGAAGATGATTTTGTCCCTCAAGGTTTCCATGTACTGCCTGTATCTGATGGTTTTGGTCAGTCGTTAACTGTGAGCTACCAAGGCCACTGGGCCAATTCTGACCAGTTTCCTTGACAACAGAGTGTGACACCTCAGCCATTTTCTTATCTGTATCCTTGGTGATTATGCCTTATTCTTATTAGTGTGATTTATATGGACCAATTTTTTTTTTTAAACTAAAATTGGTCTCATTTGCTTGTAGCCGAATAGAAGAGACAATGCTGTGTTTCCTTTTCTCCACTGACCTTCGTTGTGCCTGCTTTGGGGCTGCATCCTGGATCCTGTCAGTTGTTTCAAGCAGATGCCTGTTGTTGATTTTGATTTATTTACCCCTCCTCCATCCACATGCTCTAGAAGTGTCTAAAGGGCCTGTGCTTAGGGGGGGGGTGAGTGTGTGTGGGTGTGTGTGCATGCGGTTTTACATGTGTGGAGATGATGTCAGCTTTACAGTGTGAGTAAAGACAGATGTGCCGAAGACAGACTGTGTCATGAGTACGGACACAGTCAAGAGAAACACTGTGCTGTGCAGCACAAAAGCCTCTTCAGTTTGCACCCAGACACTAACTCTTTGAAATATCATGTGCACTCATAATTTGGGGTGTTTTAGGGATTTCATGCCATTAAATTGCAATAAAATCATGCACACTGTCAGTTAAATTAACTTCTAGGAAGAGATGATCTGCAGCATTGGGCTTTATTTTCAAAATCTCTGGTATTGCTGAGCAGATGCATGCTTTACATGTTAACTATGTGAGAATAAAATGGACGTCTATCTTAGGTGGGATAGCAGAGCTTGTGCAGGGGTCTTGACCATCCCGTGACAGCAACTGATTCTCCTCATGTTTGCATGTTTCCTCTGAGCGCACATCATGTTTTTATGAGTCACCAGATGACACTCAGATGCTCTGTTGTATGGAAAAGCCTTATTAATAAAAGCCAAACAACCCATACAGGCGCTCATTTTTCATCCAGCATTTGGCCTGTCTTACGGAGATGGGCATTGATCTGTAAAGCCCACCCTGATAGCATAATCCTAATGACTGGCTGACGTACAGCGGTTTAACGATAACTAGACAGGAGGACATTTTGAGAAATGGAACCGAGGTCTCAGGGGAATTCATGTGAGGTTAAGGTTTTGCAGTGTTGTCATTTTTGGATAAAGACCAGATGTGAATAAAAATACACAACTTATTGGTTTACTGGCAGGCTGAACATCAGAGAATTTACAGCGACTTTCCAAATAAAGACGTGCATCAAGAAATGCAAAAAGGAGACCGCCAGCATATGTTTACGAGCAAGCAGGCAGGCACACGTACACACACACACACACACACACACACACACACACACACACACACACACACAAACACTCATGAAAGTTATGGTAAATGACAGCTTATACATCGGGTGTCTTTGAATGGGGGCTTTGGAGTGACAGTGCATAGCTCCCATTGCTCAACCAAGTATAAAGAGATTTGATGGAGCATCTGTTTGGAGAACACAGAAACAGCAGGCGGAACAAGAGTGGAAATCTGGACCAGACAGCCTGCACATTGTCATGCAGCGTTAAATTATAACCCATAATAGATACAACAATGGAAAATCACGTTTACACAAACAAAAGACTTATAGAATTAAAATCAAGACATCATTCGATATGGAGATGTTTCCTTAATACATCTTACATTATTAACTAACAATGAGATGATTTGGGTAATTGTGTGCTATAGAGAGATACAGAAAAAGGTTGAAGAAGCAGGAGGAGGAAATAGTATAGTAGTAGTAGTATTTTTTATTCAGTCATCACACACAATATAGGAAGTATAAACAGTATATACAATATGCAATTAGTATAAACAGTCTAGACAATATAGACAAAGTCAAAAGTCTGTATATTAAGTAGTGACTGAAAAGGCACAGGCAGCAGCATAATGCTTATATATGCCTATCCTACTTAGGAAGGTAAAGAAATGTGAGCTAATTTGTATCTCGAGGAGCTGAGCTGTCATTCATTTATAGCATGGCCTTCACCTTGTTGTCAGCTTAATATGATTGTGAGTCACAGCCAATGACAGAGCACCTGTTTGTGACAGAGAGGAATCAATACTCTGAAGTGAAGCCTCGTTTATCTTGTTACGCACTGACTTTGAAAATAAACACACCGGTTCATCCTGAATGTGGAGAAAAGGATAATGATGCAAAGGAGCACTCATGAGTTCTACCTCTCTCTTAGATTATTGACTGATGTTGAAATTGTGTGCTGGTATCATTTTTTTGTTAGTATATTGCTATTTAATATGTTTTATCTGTGGAAATGAGCAAATTAAAAAAAAATTAATAAAATGTGGGATGTGGTTTCTGGTATGCTCATCTTGATACAATATCGTGATTCCATTACATAAACTGTAATCTGTAATTGTCCATCACCTGGGGGGGAAATATGTATGAATATCATGTGACACAGTCAAAAGCCCTGGAACAAGCAATTAAGTGGACCACTGAGTTGAGATTATTTTGTCAAACTCAATTTTCCAACAAGCCAATATGGATGAGAAGTTGAATGCCATCAGCTGATGAAGACCAAATGATACTGTCAAAAGCTCTGCAACAAGCAAGTAAATGGACCTTGAGATGAGATTGTTTTGCCCGTTAAGTTTTGTCTGTTGTTGTTTGTTTTTTTACATCCTGTCTCTAAATTAGATTAAATTAAAATAATTGTAGACATTTTTTTTTAATTATTATTGATTATTATTATTTATATTTAATTTTCAATTTTCAATTTTAATATTTTTTTAAATAAGACTTAAGATGGTATTTTTATGATCTTTGACTCCTCAGTATGATGAGAAATGTGGTGTCTTTATTCAAAGTGACATACCGTAAAAGAACATTTGAAAAACATTCACATCCCATCAGTGTATGAAGAATAAACACCTAAAGGACCAGGGGAGACTTTCTAGGGATGTTGGCACATATTCTGGACCAGATCTGCAAATACATGTCCATTTTCAGTGTATATCAGTGTACATCCTAGATGACAACAATGTCTTGAGCTCAGAAAGTCGGCTTCCAGCTTGTTGTTCAGGTGTTATTTGCCAGTAACTTCCAGAAAGTGCGGAAAGAAGTTTAATGTTTGTATACTAGATGCCTTGTAAACCTGTCTGAGAGATGACATGGCTGAGCTTCTTGCTCCATTAGCCACTCCTGCACGGCCCTCCCTCCTCGCTCTGTCTTCTAGTGATTTATGTTGGAGCGGAAAGATTGCAGTGTCACAATTTGTGTCCTCTGTATATGTCACCCGAGTACTCCAAGTATTTAAGCAGTCAGTTAAATAAGACGCTAATGCTTGCACTTTCAAAAAGCTGAGATCTTTATATCAGGTTTGCAGGTTATCAACCTACTTACTTATGAAGTAGGCCTAATAATATTGGAATTATCCTGTAATGTCAAGAGTACACTTTGATTCTTGTTATAGAGTGCACATGTATGAGTGGTGTACAGCAGTAGTTTTGTACACTCTCATTACTCTGAAAATTGCAATCTTCAATTAAATATTGGAAGATGTGCAAAAATGTTGCACAATTTACTTGCATGCTGAGTCAAAATGACCCACAATTGATATCTAATGGAAAACTCATTATGCCATTATGCTAAAAATTGCATAGAGGTTGCATTGCAACTGACAATCATTTTCTTTATCGATTAATCTGCTGATTATTTTCTTAATTAATCGATTGTTTTGTCTATAAAATGATAGATCATAGCGACAATTGCCCATTATAACTTATTAGAGCCCAAGTTGATGTCTTTCATCCAATCAACACAAAGATATTTAGTTTACTATCATATATGACACATAAAAGCTTCAAATCCTTTATCCTTCAAATTTCTCTAGAAAGAAACATCTTACTCTCTTGTTCTTTATCAGTCTATCCCAACTTTCTTCTTCTCATTTGATGCAGACGCCTGGTTTAATTGAGTTATTCTGAGATAGTATGATAAAGAAAGTGTCTTTGTTTATTTCTCTATAAGGGAAACTTGATGGTGATTGTCTACATTGTGGGCTAAATGCAGACACAATCATCACAATACGCAGCTGATACACATCCACAAGGTGCACCTGATTTGTGTCATGTGTGAGAGGATCATTTTCATTTTACTGCCAGCTGTTGTGTTACATTAGAGATATTTTATATTCTTATGAAGTTAAACATTTACGGATGGCAAATCAGTTGTTTCTTGCTTATCTAACTTAAGTAAATATGAGTTTAATTTTTTAACTGTTAGTTTAAAAATGCACACATGCACTAATGTTTAGTTTTCACCTTTTCCACAGCAGACATTTTGACTTGTCATAACAGGAAAAGCACAGGTGTAAATGACACAATGAATGATGGCTTCATTGAGCCAGTTACAATGTCCTGGTACTGTGCACACACACTGGCTCACTGTCACTACTCATGAAAAGGACAGAGCTGTTGTTAATGTTAGTAGTAACACCTGTGTTTTTCCTGCTACGACAATTTAAAATCTGTCATACAAAAGGCCTATTTTACTCACTAGCCTTTTGTCCAGTCTTCTCAGGAAAGGACAAGTCAGTGCAGATCTCAATCCGAAACAGAAACAAACAAATACGTGCTTCACTTTCCTCCTGGGTTCAACTATCCATGGACTGATCTACTTATCTTGAAGTTCAGTTGCAAAATAAACTGCCTCACCATAACATTGGCACAGTGCACGTACGCCACACATTTTAAGTGCTGTTGTTTTGGTTCAAAACTACATTTGAATGTCAGGTTTTTTTTCATGCTGGGGTTGAAGAGAGGCTGTCAAAATCATGTTCAAACCTTCCTGCCACAACAGATCCTGACTGACACTTCTCTCTCCACAATTATCAGACTAAATACTAAAGGAGGCAATCAAATGTATTAGGAAACATCAAAGAAAAGCTGTGATGAAGGCTTTTTTCCTAATGCTGAGCCACTGTAACCACCTGTTAGAATATTTAAATTGCTTTTCTATTTTTATTGCTCGGTCTATAAATCAAAAGCAAGAGATCAAAAGCTGTCCCTGCCGCAGGTGGTCCTCATTTGCCATGTGTCTCTTTGCAGTTAACATTTGGATGCAGGTAACAAACAACCAGGGTTGAAATCAGTCTGCTCCTTTTAGAAACATATCTGTTTTTTTCCATTGAAAACTCGTACACACTGAATTTGATTTACCTCATTCAAAGTTCATCTTTGTCCGACCGGATAAAAGAATATCAAACCTTGCCATGACTTGCCCTCAGCCCAGGTGCATGTGTGACTCGATAAACACCATCAGATCCTGGGAGGGATTCAACAGGCCTTCCAGGTCTCAACTAGACACTCTCTTGGCACTTCAATAGTCACCAAACCTCAACTTTAATCCTTTAGGTCTTGAGGGTTATTTTCAAGCATGAAGCAAAACAAATCAGTCTTACAATTAATCTTTTTTGTGAGGGTATATACATGTAATTTTAGCAACGGCAAAATAATGAGAGGTTAAACATAGAGACTGTTTTTTAATTACCTCAGTGACATAAGATTTCATATACACTGAAAAGAGCATTTCACGATATAAAATCCTCACAGTCATAAAAGTAGAAAGGTGCTGCAAATATATGTTGTAATTATACAATATTTACAATTGATGTATAATTATCACAAATACATTTTCTTAATGCAACAAAAAGGGACACAGAATACATTTTGTGCTAAATAATAAACACTGTATATCATAATTGTGCTCTCCTGTCAAAACATGGACAAAACAATACCTTTCTAAACAATACTTAGAAAAATCAGATAATCTGTTGGTCGTTTTAAATAAATGAGGCACTAATAATAACATAGAGTCATCTGAACTGAATATATTTATTGAGAACATTCTTGCTTCTCAGAGAACAAACCATTTTCCATTTTTGGTCATTTAGTGAGCTCCAACACCGCCCTCAAGTCAAATGACTTTGCACACAGTATATTTATATCTACATCTAATGGCTATGTGGATAATCATGGTCCAAAAAGGATTAATCCGACGGTTTGTGGCCTTTCACTCACACCACTATCAGTCTTCAATAACAATTTCTACTCAAGAAATATTAAAATCTAGTGGAACGATTGCCTGAGCCCATTCATGCTCCCTAGAGGATGAACCATTGGGAATATGGTGATACCATGACTTGAAGCACAGTTTTAACATGAAATTCCACAATGAAATGCAGATGTAGACTATCCAATGTACCATATGCCTGTGTTTTAATAAAACATGCCCTGAGGAGCAATATCTGATCAAAATGTAACACCTAATAAGTAAGTAGAGACAGTCAGTCAGTGTTTATTTTTGTCCTCTATTGTCATTACATCATTAGGAATTCATGTAAAGTGCTTTAATTATGCATTAGGCCAAAGCTAGAGGGACCACCTTAAATATTTATTGATTATAAATGTCATATTTCATTATAAATGTGTTTTATTCATGGTTGGTTTACTCTTTCAGTTCACATTCCAACATGTTTGCAGGCACACTCTACTCCAGAAATGCTTTACATGCTCTATATTGGTGAAAGTTTAAACAGTTTATAAAACATTGCTAACAATGGTAGAAAGACTATAAACAGCTGTACTGCGTGACACTATTTTCCCTCATAGTACAGCAGGGCTTGTGTTTTCAAGGGTTTCAATGTTAAGTGGAAAAGATGCTCTCTAGAGTTGAAGTTTTGTGCTCACATTTGTCCTCCTTTCTCACATTGGTTACACAAAACCACGTCACTGTTACATAACCAAAGCACAATAGTAAGTAACTGAAATAATGGCTTGTGAGATTTTGCTTGGCCTTTCTCTGGTAGCACCTATTCAGTTTCTGCTCAGCTGAATAGATGCAGGTGCTGTTTGAAGAAAAGAAAAAATGCTACGCTGAATTCATTTGATTTGCTGGGTTGCATTAAGTGAACCACATACTGAGCAGATGGGAACATCTGTAGAATGGATGGTGCTGATTTCAGCCACAGCTACTGTACTGTACTGTGATCCTTGGATGTGAACACACGCTTGCTTACGAAAAAAAAAATCCATAGAACAATCCATGACTAATTAGTTAACTCTCTGTTCCTCGACACTGTCTGCTGAGCCCTTCCATTATCTGTTATTATCTGCAGTATTCGTTTGCCATTTTAATATGCATACATGGATTTTTAGGTCAGCATACATTACTTTCCACAAGAAAATGACTCCATCAGATCAATTGTAATCATCTGAACTCTCCATAATACTTAAAGTGATGGGAGGCCTGGTTTCAGATGCTGTTTTCACAAGATGCAATCATAACCAGACATGACAATCATATCTGGTTATTTATAAGGGTATCAGATGATGGCAACTGTCCCAAAAAATATATACAGTTATACCGCATACTTACTGTCGGCAGCTATTACAACACTTATCTACTGGAACAAATGTGCCTCATACAGATGCAATACAGAACCAGCAGGAGTATCTGTGTATTTCTTCTACAGTATATATGCTGGACCCATACTCTAGTTATAAACAATGTGACTGTGGAATAAGATCTAGATAGAAAACTTGAAAAATAATCAAATCTAAGAAAAACATTCTTAGTTACTCATCCTCCTCCACACTCATTCTCTCGACATGACAACTGTTCTATTTAAATGAACAAAAAAATGTGATTTTAAGATAAATAAGCACACCACTCAGCATTACATCCGGAGAATCTGCAAAACCCATCGGAAAATGTGCATTAAACCATGCAACAAGTTTGTATTTACAGTATCTACAGTATGTAAACATACAAACATCTATTTATGAGGCATCTCAAATTGCATTTCCACTACCAAGAGACACTAAACGCAGTAAACATAGTGCTATCTAAGTATAGACCTCTTGAGCTCTCATGTATAGACCTTCCTCAGAGCACAAACACACAACAGGGAACATACAGTTATAAACTTTACAATACACGCTGTATATATGCACATTTGAAAGCTATAAAGTTAAAAATCAGCTATAGAAACATTACATAATTTTCTACTTATCCCATACTAGTCAAACTCCAGTTAAGTTTTGACTGATACAAGTCAGATCAAACTACTGATGGTAATGGGGCCATCTTTTTAGAGAGAAGGAAGACAAAAAATGTCAAATATCCCTAAACGCTTCAGTATTTTCCTCACTAACAGTGATCTGGTGATGTGGTCTGGTGATGCCTTTTACAGCTGTTTACTGAGGAAAATAGAGAGGATAATGACTGGACCTGCAGAGCAATTGTTTGGCTACAAAGAAATGATTTTGGTGCATGAGCTAGTGTAGGCAAATGATGAATAATGACTTGAATAATAAGAATACAGAATATGACCTTATATTGAATCATTCTATTAACTACAGAGTACAGCTGTTTAAGTATTTTGGGGCACGTCCAAGTCGCTCTTAGTGATGACCCCATAGAGAATTCTGCAGTTTCCCCTCAGCTTGTCTGAGCTTTATAGCATAATTGTTTTTTGTTTTACAGCCTGTGACTTGTTTTATTCTCACTGCTCTCTACTGGCTGAGTACCAAACGGCATACAAAGTTAGCAACGAGCTGGGGAACATGGTGGAGCCGGATGTTTTTCTTAGGAGTTGGTGGAGACCAAAAACAGAGCTAAAGGGAGAGTAAATGTTGGACTTACATTCATCAGTTGGATACAAACACAACTTTAAATGAATGCCAGTGTTGCTTTGTTTCTGCCAGATCTGTAAATAAGCAATTGTTTTCTATCTGTCAGCTATCAATTTTGCAGCTTGTTCAGTCAATGCAGGTTTAAAGACAAATCCAAGTCACAAGTCTTAATAAGTAAATTATCAGTTGCAAATCTTTCAAGTCTCTTACAGCCCATTAAAATAATAAAGCATTTTAACATTTTGCTTTTGAAGCTATGCTAATAGTGTTTTTTTAATCATACTTGACATAAAGTCAGTGCATAGTGCTGTGCCTATGGAAGGCCTGGCTGTCACTCTCATGTATTTTTATTGTTGTAGGATTTTACCATTTTTGGGACTTTAAATGTGTTTTCAGGTGTCAAGTCGAGTCAGGTCTTAAGGGAATCTAGTTTCATGTAAGCATGTAAATGTACATGTGTCTTACTGTAGCTCCTAAAACAGCTGAACACTGTGTCCATTAGTGAGAAGTTGAACAGACTGACAACTATAAACCTTAAAAACACAGTGCAAGTGTACATTAAAGTCCTACAAATATAATTATTAATGTGGAAATTATTCCCTCACATGTGGGAAGAAGAAGAGCATCACACATACGAGCTGATTTTATTATAAACAATATGAACAATAAATTCAAAGTGTATTTATGTCCAAAAAGAATATGGCTCATGGTTTCATCTTGCCAGCCATTTAAAGAAATTACCTTTTACTTTTGCAGAGACCTATACAGTATGCAACAATCAACCATATTCACTCTAAATATTTTGACGCCACTACCTACATCTGTCACGGGTGTGTGTATGGGGCAAACAGGAGGATGACCCAAACAGAGACACCAAGGCGGTTGAGAAGGGGCTTTAATAAACAAAATCCCAAATACAGGCTTACAGGTCGGTAACAGGAAGGCAGTCCTTAACAGGCAAACAAGTCCAAAGGGGCAAGGCAGGCAAGCAGGTCACAATCAGGTGAAAGGTCTAAACAACAGGAATGACAAGAACAGAATACAGGATGGCTGGACTGCAAGTGCACACCGTAACAACATTGACAAACAGGCAAGGATGAATGACAGAGAACTGGTATAGTACTGGGATTGATGGGGTAATGAGCAGCAGGTGAAGACAGTTTGGGAGTGGCAACAGGTGAGCAGGTGAGTGTGGTAACCAGAAAGGAAAGTCTGGGTGCATCTGGTCGACAGGTGAAGAATGGCAAAGCCAAGAGAAGAGAGTGTGGGACTGAAGGCAGGGACAGAGGCAGAAAGGGCAACACAAACAGGACTGAGGCAGGAATCGTGATAACATCTACCCTGTAGTTCTGCCTCTAAGTTACCCTACATGGAAAGCATCTGTCCTGACCCAGGAATTGGAGACAAGTTGTGCTTTTCCTTTATCCATTTTGGTCAGCTGCAGTTACCCTTAGAGAAAGGCATGGCAACACTGGTGTGAAATGCAAGCTCTGCAGTAAAAGTGGTGGTTGTTATATGATGCCAAAAGTTGCTTTAAGGCTGCCATTTAGCACAGTTATTGAGTGATTGATTGATTAGACAAACACACACACTATTGATGGATTTCTATTTATGCAAAGATTGGTAAACATAATTATCAAGAGTTTTTAGGATGCAGAGAGCTGTTTGCTTCTCAGTGAGTCAATCATAGTCCCTCAGGTCTATAAACACATCATAATCTCAGTGATGATCCCTCAGTTTCACCGTCTCTGGATCACTGCACACCACTGAACACCAGGCTAAATAAAATATAAACCATGCTCGTAATGCTTTTATGTCCCTCTTGTTAGATCTATAACCCTCAGCTAAAAAATATAAAGCCTCTGGACAAATGTGAATCGAAGTAGGAAAGTACAAAAGGATCAATACAAAGAAAAATCAATAGAAACCCAAAGGTGGAATGCTGTAAACTGGGATAATGAACTATAGTGAACTAGGAACTTTTTTGTTCAGCTGTTAACTTTATACAACAGCCAAATGTCTGTTTGTTTGTCTGCACCTTTTGGCACACTGGTACACTGAGAGCTATTGACAACCGTAGTCTTTGTTCAAGCATATACTTTGCCAATAAATAAACTTCATTTTAGTCATTTCAAATGAATGTCCCTCCCGGCTACAGTGTGCCTGATGACAATCTCATAATCAATAAAGTTTTCCCTGGTATCTTTGTCGCTGTCACTTTTCAATGCTACGTGACAACTTGATTTTACCTCTGTACGAGCCTTCTGGGTGGGGTTCATATTCTGCTGACACCCCCCTGTTGAGGATCATATGATGCTCTTGTGTTACTTCATAATGTTTTGCATATGGCTCTAGGGCGAGGGTCCAAACTCTGAGCTGAATGGTGTTTTTGTTCAACATGGATCATCCCCGAAGAGAGCAAGCGTGCGCACGGCTGCCTCAAACAAGGCTGTCAAGATGTGCGGAGAGGCCCCACGCCAACATACCCCACCAGGCAGCTGCTGCCTGCCAGGCGCCCATCTACAAATAATCTACTGTGGGAGGAGGTGTCAGTCTGTTCTGTCGGGCTACACAGTGTTTATCTAAATCTATGATTGAAAAGTACAAAGTTTTTCTGCATACAAATAAGTAATAATCCTAATTAGAATAGTTTTAACAGTATAGCACTTTGTGACTTTAAGCTGTTAAAGTGAGAAACTGAGACAGTTTTGAAACTTTAACCCTATTCTGTGACCTCTAAGTGATCATTGCGGCGATAATTCACAGGTAATAATACTGATAAGGATGATGCACTGGGAGGTATCATACTATCATTAATGTCATAAAGGTTTCGAGCTTTTCTTCTGGTGTGCAGGAATATGAAGGTGTATTTAAGGCAAATTGAGGCAAATATATTTAGTTTTTTGCATGTGTTATCTATTGCATCTATATTATGTAATTGCTGGATATTTGGTAACAATTTTCAGTGTATGGTTGGCTAATGGTGCTTTGATATTACTGTAAGACACAGGGCATCGTGTTTTATCATTTCACAGTGAACAACACTTCTCCTTGTATTACAGAGCAGCCAATCAGATTTTGACAGCCCAGTGATCAGGTGGCATGTCAAACTCTATTAAGCATGACTGTGATAGCCACAGGGTCCATGCCATAAACTCCTAAGTTCTCTGTTCACACTTTTTGCTTTGATATTTTAATTCATCTCAATTTCCTTTGACAAGTTAAGTCAGTTTGACCACTTTTCATAGAAAATAACCATGTAAAATGCTGCATGAAAAATGCCAAGTTATATGGCTTTACCCTTGTTGCAAATTGCTTACAGACAGTCGAGTTAACCGCAATCAGTTTATATAAACAGCATGAGAATATAGCTCATGCTACCGAGCCAATACAGAGTCTCACAGGCCTGGCTGCCGACACAAGTTATGTAAACGCCAAGGCGACAAGGCAGATCCTGAGAGGTGCCCGCCGGGGACCGGGGCCATCATGCCAACTCCGAACCTATGAAGCCAGACACTTCAGAGAGGCCCGAACAAGTTATTACTTTACTTCAAAGGAAAGGTGGAACTCTGTCGTTTGAGGAAAATGGTTAAACTACACTTTTAATTAGCAGTTACAGATTAATTAAATGATCTAGGAATTAGAGTTTTTCAAATGTTGCATCTGAAGCTTAATAGTTACATGCCTAAAATGTTAATTTTGCAGATTTTGTGCCACTATTATGAGGGTAAAAGATGTTACTAAAGACTAATAAATAATCTAGCCTAGGTGTTTTCCTGTTTGGGCCCAATTTCTCAGCTCCAGCATCATTCTAGCCTGAAGCCAGTGGTGTCTCTGCATTGTCATCATGGCGACTCCACCACTAAGAGTTGACTGTCATAATGCATTAGCATTCATCTTCCCGCAAGCTGCCAAATAAATCTTGAAACACTGCTGTGTTGAGTGAAGACACTGGCGTAAGATGACCACAAACCAAGCAACCGTTAAACCTTCAGTAGTTGGACGAAACAACATCCTGCAGTCTGACATCGCTCTATTATCCAAACAGTCAGATGTAGCTTTTCAACTATTTCATGCATTTTGTCAAAAACGATTAATAAATAATAAATAATACATTTAATTTGTACCACACTTTTCATTCATAGTGAAACTCAAAGTGCTACAGTATTAATAACATAGAACACACAATATAAAGAAAATAGTTATGAGTTAAGACGAATAAGATTTCCTGCATAAAAAAAGTTTTTAGGCTTTTTTTAAAATAGTCTAGGGTCTGTGCTGCCCTCAGATGGTTAGGAAGGCTGTTCAACAAGCCTGGCGCAGCAGAGCAGAACGTTCGATCCCCCATGGTGCGGAGCTCAGTACTGGAGCTGCTGGCTCTGAGGGTACGGGTGGAGGTTTGTGGTATGATCAGTTCAGTGTAAGTAAGGAGGCGCATGTCCATTGATGGATTTGTATGTGAGTAGCAGGACTTTGTAGTCAGTCCTGAAGGAGACAGGGAGCCGGTGCAATGAAACAGACTTGGTGTTATATGTTTGTGTTTTCGCACTCTCAGGAACCTGGCAGCCCTGTTCTGAATGTACTCGAGCTTCTGGATGCTCCTGCCAGAGATTCCTGTGAAGAACACACTGCAGTAGTCAAGTCTTGAGGACATAAAGGCATGGACAAGTTTCTCTGCATCTGACAGGGTTAGAGAGGGGCGGAGTTTAGAGATGTTTTTGAGATGGTAGAAAGAGATTTTGCACAGATGTCTCATATTGCCATCAAAAGTCAGCTGAGGGTCAAACCTAACACCCAGATTAGTGACCGAGGAGGAAAGGGGGACGTCCTAGCTGTCAAAGGTACAATGAAGTATGGGCGATGACTGAACCTGCTGTGGAATGCCAGTAAGGACAACTTCAGTTTTGCTGCTGTTCAACTGGAGGAAATTAGATTCACAGATGGATCCTTAAAGGGGTCTAAATAACTTAAATTTTAGACCTCGCTGTATCTACATGATGCAAAATCACTCAAAGCATATCTAAATTCCCTGTGCTTTATAAATGTAAACAATACCAGCTTTTAATTTTGAAAGTGAGACAGAAAATCAAAGGATGTGAAAATCCAACACTTCCCTTTATGAAGATTGTGCATCTGTAGCAAGAGTCTTAAGGAAGTAGGCAAACTGAGGTCACAACATGAGTGGTCATAAAAATGGGAGTAATCTGAAATTAAAATCAAATAAACAGAATCAAAAGCATCTCAGCAGCACACGTGTGAGTCACTATGGAGATATTAATGTATATTACAAGGAGAAGCATTTATCTATAGGGCTTTAACGGTGATTTATTGCTCGTAGAGACTCTCTAAGTCCTCTCTTTGGTGACTACAGCGTTAATATTCCTGTGAAGCTCCGCCTTTACTACCACCTTTTATGTTAATTTCAGCGTGATCTGTGCACGGACTGGAGGAAGCTGCCGCCTGCTGTATGTGTTGGCTGCTGTTCCCTGCATGCTGAGGCTTTGGACAGATGCAACCTGCCGCTCAATCGCTGTCGGGACTTTTTTTTTTTTTTGTGGAGAACAGCGTCCGTATAATGTCGCAGCTGAGGACGCGCAGCTGAATGTGAATATTGTGGATCCGCTGGTAGTTAAAAGAAAAGGTGAAAACACACCTTGCATCCAGCCATGGGAGGTCAGATCACCAGAAATACCCTGTACGGTAAGGACAGCAGGCATCACAGCTCCAGGAGATTGTATAGAATCTCTATTATTGACAAATCCTGTAATATAGGTGTCGATTGAAAACAAATGTGCATTGAAAACTGTAGGCGTCCTGGCAGCCTATAAATAAATTGAAGTGAGAAGTGAAAGTAGCTGACTTTGGCCGCCTTCTGTAAGTCACGACTGGCTTGGAATAAAAGGAAACATAAACAGGAAATAGTGTTCATCAAACTGTGATAAGCCCTTACAGTATTATAGAAGAACATCCTGTGAAGGGAAGTAGTGAAACCAGCTTACAATTAACCAAACAAGACGAAGTAAGTTGGTAGACTGCACATAACTTTTCCACCCGGCTTGTCACTTGTCTTCATTGCCAAGTTGAAAGTGATACAGATACACGCTTGATAAATGTCAGCAAGTTGTAAAAAAAAGTCTAACAACTTTATGCCCTCTCATGTTTGTGTCTTTCTACTCATGAGGCTATAAATTGATCACACAAGTTTAAATAATGGTAGTTGACAGGTGTATTTTTTTTATTTATACATTTTCACATCTCAGTCAATATAAAAATGTCTTTTAGAAGCTTTGGTCAACTAGTTAGTAGAAGATATACTTAAGTATTTTTGGTTAGTTGCAAATAGACTTGTAAAGCAAAGCAAGAAACTATTCTCTAGTTTTCATTTGTACTCACAGTAATGCACACAAGCCATATGTGTGTTTAAAGTGACCTTTTTTGCAGTTTAAATGTGCTGATTACTACAAACAAATGCAAACAAAGGCATGAATGTGATATTGACTGTTAACTTTATGTTCTGACAACATTAAACAACATTCTTGTTTCCACAAGAAAATTTGATGTCAAATATTAGCCAAGGTTAGGAGTTATTGTTTTATTTATAGCAACAGCTGAAATAATGATCAATTGACTAGTCAGTCAATCAACAGGAATTAAATCTGCAACTATTTTGATTGTCAATGAATCATTTCAGTAATTTCTAAAGCAAAAAACAAAAAAAAGCCAAACATTTTCTGACTCCACCTTCTCAAATGTGAGGATTTGCTGCTTTCTTCTGGTTTATATGACTGTACATTATATATCTTTGTGTTTTTAGAGTGTTGGTTGAACAAAATAAGCAATATGAAGATGTCAGATGTCATCTGGGGTTTAATTGTGATGGATATCTTGCTCTATTTTCTGACATTGTCTAAACTACACGATTAATTTATTAATCAAGTAAGTAATGATGAGAATAATTGATAGCTGCAGCCCTGATTGATAACAAATGTGGCCTTGAAAGAGTTTTAAACACCGATGAAGAATCAGTGTTCACTGATGATTAGATGCCCTAATGTTGCATGCGCTGATTTCTTTCCTTGGGCTTTATAGCAGATGCATGTACTGTATAATACATGTTTGGTTTTGAGCTGTGTGATGATTTTAACTAGTAAACACGATCAGGAAAAGAAAACATCTCATCCACCAGACAGACCAGTGGACTCGGGTTTAATCCATAGTAATCCATCCAAATTTCATTTTGAGGGGCCTCTGGTGTGGAGTAGCAATGTATGTAAGTGCCGACAGGGGTGCTGCTAGAAATTCTTGGCCCCCTGACAAGAGCTCAGTCTGGGACCTGAAACTGTAAATATCTATAACCCATGTCATGTTCCAGGGCCTCTGTCCAGCTCATGGGCCAATGAATCATTCAGCTCCCACCTCTCCTAATTTGGCAGCCGTGCGCGTATGTAGCACTGAAGTTTAGCCATCGCAGTTTGATGTCAGCATGTTAGAGGTTAAACCATTTTTCATGAAAAGCGATTTAGGATTATATGTTGAGTTTTAAACGATTATCCCAGTGTTGGACCATATGAGTAAAAAGGGCCACTAGCTCTTGTTTTCTCGTTCAACAAAAATCTTGCTTCAGTTTTGGCTTTTGTTACACCCTGATTTAGAAAAAACCTCCGAAACAATATTACAGTACAAAATAAATAGCCTAGAGATAAAGTACATGGTGGTTTCTGTTTTAAGTCACTCAGTTGAAACACAAACACAAAATGTCACTAAAAACACTTACCAGAAGATGTTTTAAAACTTTGAGAATCACTTTTGTTTACCTTTTGTTGCAATCACACAAGCTATGACAAATTTGCTAAAGCTAAAAACCACATACGTGCCCTCTGGCTCTTTAGGATGCTGCCTATGAGTGCCGGTCTTGTGAGAGCGCGCCACCGAGCCTTGATACTAACGTCACACCACATTAGGGCCTCTGTTGAGGCTTCTTGCTGAGACCTAGCCTGCGGATAAAACACAGAGGAGCTTAGGAGACCAGGTGACACTGGCCAGGGCCATTCTTTGTCTCTGCAGTGTTTGTCCTTTCCAATTAATGACACCGACAGCAGTCACATTGTGTGCGGTGGTGCATTTAAGTAACATTATCCGTTCTTAAGTTGCTCATCTGACGTTTGTCATGGCACCTCTCTTTATCATGGCGGGGCTCTGGTAACTGTTAACCATGACATCTCTGTCAGGTTGCATGACTTTTTAAACACACTTCAACAGCCACTGTATCATCACCACTTTTGGCTCTAATAATTAGTTCTGCTGCCATTTACACTAAATCAAATATGGTATTTTTATTTATCCATTTATTTACTTATTTGACTTCATTCAGTTTATATAGTCCTCTGTGTGCTCTGAATGCTGTAAACCCATTCAGAGATGCCTGGGGTGTGGAAATAAAGCTGCTACTGAAGAAAGAATTTAATTTCACTGCTGCAGAAATTGTATTAATATAGTGAAAATGAAAAAATAGATTGGAATCTGTGCTTACACGGTGAAGCATGCAGGCTGCTGCACTGTCTGCTGAGGCCTGTGAGGTGTTACTGCTGTTTTCAGACCTCACAGGAAATACTCTATTCAGTCTCGGGCCGAGTCATTGATGGAGTACAATACAGTCCTGTTTTGTTTTCCTGAAGACATCGCGTATGATATGACATCATGGATGCAATATGGTTGAAGGATTTTATTATGACTTCATTTAAGACCACTGTTGTGCAAAGAGCACAATTCAGCATTGTTCTACAGCAACAAGAACATGCAAAGAGCTTCACAAATACACTGTACTGAGTCCAGTTCACTTGGCAGAGCCTTTCCAATTGTGGTTTGATTATAGGGAAAGACTCTACAGAAATATGTGACAAAGATGTCTAATTGAGAATATTTATGATTCCTTTTTGGGCCTTCTCTAGTTTAACCTCGACAAACTATGAGTTTTTACATCCATGGATGTAAATTAGGGCTGAAACTAACAATTATTTTCATTGTCGAATAATCTGTCGATTATTTTCCATAAAATATCAGAAAATGGTGAAAAATGTTGATCACTGTTTCCCAAAGCCCAAGGTCACATCCTCAAATGTCTTGTTTTGTCCCAACCAACGATCCACACCCCAAAGATATTCAGATAATCATAGAGGACTAAAGAAACCAGAAAATATCCACATTTGAGAAGCTGGAATAAGACAATTTGGATTTTTTTTCTTTTTAAATGACTCAAAACTTTTAATCAATTATGAAAATAGTTGATTGATTTAATAGTTGACAACTAATCAATTAATCATTGAAGCTCTAATGTAAATCTTGTCTTTATCCACAGAACAGACCCATTACTCTGTCCTGAAATCGAAACAATGGTGATGTTATAACAGACCTGGTCTAACAGCCGTTCCCAATCCTGACACTCTTAATTGATTTGTCTCCAGGGTACATAGTAAAACCTCTCGACCCTCCAAGGTCACTCAAAGGAAAGCGAGAATAGCTGTCTCTCAGCAGTGGCACGTATAGTCTTCTTCTCTCACACACTAACACATGCAGCTCCCACTCAGTCTTCCAAATTTAGGTGTGAAAATACAAGCAGCTCTCAAGGACAAGTGTTAATTAGGCCTAAATTATTTATTTGGCTTCCAGTCTTGGCGGATTGGCTGGAAAACCTTTAAATGTCATTGTAGGGGAGACTTTAGTTGTTGTATTGCAGAAAACATTAGATGAGATTTGTACATGAAGTCATCTTGCCGTACATTTAATGAGAACCCAATGTCTGTGAGAAAATGCCTCCTCCACAACACCACAGTGACCTTTGCAAAGAGAAATGCGGGAACCCAAGTGGGGAGAGTTTGTGCTCATGAAAGGCAGTGTAAAACCAAAAAGAAAGATTTAGGTGTATTATGAGTTACGGTAAGTGGGAGCAGTCATGATTCACATGGGAAAAATGGAAAAGACTGGCTCTCCTGAGGGTCTGCGCTTATTGTGCCACTTCCTGTGCAACAAAGCACAGTAAATATCACAAAATCTGAAAGCTGTTCTGTTTATTTTCTTTATTAGGCAGCTAGTATGTCCTTGACTCACATATTGCGATTGATATGTGCTCATTAAAACATGAGCCACAACTGGAGTTTCATGTAACAGCCTCGCTGTTATGAGAGCTGTTTTGAACACATCAGCCAGCTGAGCATGCATATCAAGCGACTGCCCAAAGGTCGCTGCTTTCTGCTGTGTTAATTTAGATGTTAAATTGTGTGGTGTTGTAGCACCTTACTGTACATGTTGGCTAGTCGTTGTTAGTGTTACTGCTCCATTTCCTCTTCTCCACTTATTATTGTACAAATGTGTTCCAGCACAGAGAGAAACAGACCACAAAAGAAACACTAACCAGTTTCAAATTTGGCAAGATGTAGAATAACAGAAAGTGATGGGGTCTTACTGGAAATATACCATTTAGTGAAATTAGAGCATTTTGTGTGAACTTCTCGCAGCTGCAATTTTCTCCTTAATTACGTAATAATGAGAGCAAGTCTGTCCTTGTATTTTTTTTTCCATCCAAGGACATTTTTTTTAATGTAAACACCTTACACATTGTTCTTTCTTTTCTAGTAGGTGTGTGGTTGAAGTTATCTACCTTAGGAGGCTGGAAACAGAACCCAGAGATTAGGTTATTTTTATGTATTTTTACTGAATTTGATGTAACATGAGCAGATATGTGAGACAAAATGACGTGACAGCAGGTCACAACAGTCTATAATAACATTCTAATCTAATCTGAAAATTGGTTACATTACTGTAAATTATGTACCAAGAAGAATTTATTCATTGATGTATTTTCTGGTCACCACCTGTGGACCAAACCAAGCATAGCTAACACATCGATATTCACTCTTGTTTCTCCTCGTAGATTCTTTGAACGGGCCTTTTCCTGCCACATCCCACCGATGCCACCACAAGCCTAAAAGCTGCCTGCCTGTTCAGCCGTGCAGCAGTATGTCCTCCTTCCCTCTGCTCTTCCACCCCAGCACCAAGGGCTCGCAGATTGTCATGGACATGTCCCAGAGGACCGTCAAGAGACAGGCCAGCTTCTGTAACGCCATCACCTTCAGCAACAGACCTATCGCTGTTTATGAGCAAGTTCGGCTGAAGGTAAGGAGGATACATGGAAATCACTAGCTGATGTGTCCCAGTCATATACCACAATATATGCTTATTCTGAGCGTGTTTAGAGAATGCAGTCTATACACCGTAAAAAAAATGACAAAAGGAAGTCAACAGAAAAATCCCAGCATGCTGATTAAAATCAATCAATTTCTGAGCGGGGCATTGATGGAAACTATTGTGCCATGGTGGAACTTCTTAGAAAAATGTAGGAACTACTCGATATAAAAAAAAGCGCAACTGCTGCTGTGAAACCTTAGAAAATGGAAAATAATCATTGGAAATACATTTTTTACTTACCATTTGCAATGTTTTTTTACATATCAGGGGTACATTTCACCAGATTTGTAGTATGCAAGCTGCACTTTTCATTTTGACAGTTTCACTAATCACTCTCGTCACTAATCGAGAAAGACATTATATTCGGACCTGTGCATGAGCATGTGAGCATGTAAATTTATCTGCAATTTGTGAGCAAAAATCATTTGTGAAACATGACGCCAACAACATTTATGATCTGTACAACATGTAAGCATCACTCGCAATTTGTGAGATGGGTCATCTTGATAACTTCCTTCATATCCTGTAAAAAATGTTACCATACAAAACAATACAGTCCATCAATTTATTGTATATTAATACCAAGAAACTGCACTATCAACTTTAGTACTGAGGCTGTACCCAACCAGACCTTTGTCATTTGAAACAGATTTGGCTGTTCAATACAAAGATTTGACTATTTGTTCCTTTTTTTTCCACATAGACTATCTGGCAGTCAGAAAATCCATTGGCGTGAGTTTCAGTTTCAACCACATTAACATAGTCAAATGCATCAGCGTCATGGGAACATATTTTTGAGCATTTAAAAATCAATAAAACACAGCTGCATATGATGCAAGATTTGAATTGAGGCCTATTTGAATAATGTCGGGTTACCATATGGATTTGTTTCTGAATAATGACACAGGCAGCACACATGTATTCCTGTTCAAATCAAGCCCTTATAGCCTGTTTTTTTTTTTATTTCACTTTACAAATTCAAAGCGTGTAAATGAATAAACAAATTAAACAATTTAAAATAAATTCACAGCATTGCCTGCTATGAAATAACTGATATCTCTTCTTCAGTAGGATAGGCCTACTGCTTTCTTTCTCTTTAAACATAAAAACTAATAAATACATCTAAACAAGAATTAATTAACAAATCTATCTGTTTTATCCTGTTATTGTAATGCATACTGACTGCAAAAAAAAAAACTGACTCGACTGAGGGATCTCTGACAGATGATTCGACTCATCGACTTTCAGGGGGCAGCTCTAATTAGAACATACTGTACTTTGTAATATTAGTAGAATAGTAAGGACACGCTAAATGTGACTGTGATGAAGAGCAACCTCCTACTGTATGTCTCTGCCTCTCCTCTCTTCCATTCTTTCTGTGTTTTTAATTTACTTCTCCCTTCCTGCCTCTCTCTCTCTTTCTCTCTCTCTCTCTTCATCCCACTTCTTTGCTCTCTTGTTTTGTTTTCTCTTCTCTCTCTCTCTCTCTCTCTCTCTCTTTGTGTGGGCCAAAGCAGCAGCTTAGAACAAGTTTCCACTTCACCTATCAGGCCATCTATGTCTCGAAAGTGAGAGAGCAGGGCAAGCATTGCCATGTGAGGAATACTGTTATCTTGCACAGTAAATGCAAAGTAAATAGAGACAAAAATCGTTTGCAGGTGATAGACACACAAAGGTACCTACACTAATCTTTGTTTGTTTAAAATGAATGTGTTGTTTTTAGCTCATTGTTCACACAACATTGATCTTAAGTTTAATTAAATATATACTCTCCAGATCACAAAAAAGCAGTGCTGCTGGAGTGGTGCTCTGCGTCTTGGTTTTACATCCAAAGACCCGTCCAGGATCAACCCAGACACCTTGCCGAAGTACGCTTGTCCCGATCTGGTCTCTCAGAGTGGCTTTTGGGCAAAAGCTCTGCCGGAGGAGCTCTCAAATGAGGGGAACATCATCTCCTTCTGGGTGGACAAGAAGGGCCGCGTGTTCTACCGAATCAATGACTCCAGCCCCATGCTGTTCTTCAGCGGGGTTCAAGTCTCTGAACCTCTGTGGGCTCTCATAGATGTCTATGGCCTCACCAGGGGGGTCCAGCTGCTAGGTGAGTCATGTGTTCAGATTATGTTCTTTCGGATAAACGGTAACTCTGTTTGAATTTTGAAGTTATCACAAGTGTTTGGCTGCTTTTTTGACTGGGTGATTTTTTTTTTTTTTCTGCATCTGATACTTTCAAAGTGAGCAGTTATAAGGTGATGTTACCTACAGCTGCTCTACTTTTCCCACACCCACCAAAATAGCTCAGTGGAAAAAGATGGTGGGAGATTAGGTAGATTGTATAGTTACCACGGTCGTTAGTATCAAAGAAGTATCCCTGAGGGGTAATTTCAAAATGTCTGAAATCCATTCTAACAAGTTCACTATGCTGTTTAAAGGGTCGTTACATCAAAGAAATTAAGAGCAAACAGGTTCCCTCCAATCATTAACAGCAGTTTTTCACTGCTTTGAAATATCTGAAGTATATTTTCATGGTAGCTTGAGATGCATTTATGAAACACATCATGCGTTGAAAACAGCTGTGTCCAATTTTTGAAAACAATACATAATAGATAAATAGGAATTCTTGTGGACGCCTCAGTACTTATATACTGTATGACCATTTCCAAGAATTGCCCTCCCTCTCATCTTGGAATAGAGGCTGTCAGCGCCGTTAATAAAAATAGAAGAGGCTCCCATATTGTGTAGATAGTGCCATTTAACCTCATTTCTTGCGGTGTGGTTGACAGCAAGAAGCGTGCTATCTTGTGATGGGCTGTTTGGTATCCAGCGCCAGAGTGCGACTATCTGGGGTTCACTGGCCTTGTGGTGCTGACCAGTACGCGGCTCTTGTCGGAGAACAAGAGGAGTGTGTTGGTCATCCCAAGAGGACAGACAAGAGGAGGGATGATGTCAGATAATGACATGTCTGGGGTGTTTTTCCAAGACAATCAAACCAGTGGAATGTCTCACTCATTGGGTCCAAGTCTGAATTCAACTTCATGTGACGTGTGACAGCCTAAAACACTTGTCATGTGCAGCCCATAGTATGATATAATATCCAAATGCTGATTTGTGGATTTATCTTTTGCCATTTTACAATTAAAACCAAGATTTTCACCAGTGTGTAGTTGTACTTCATGTGACTTTTGTTACTGTTTTGCCTGTGAATGAGGCCAGCAGCCCTAAATCCCATCGTTTCTACTCCAGTTTTCCCACATCTATCACCTTCATCCCTATATTGATGGCTTAAATCGAAAAGCCTCGGCCCTCGGTCAGCTGAAGGATCACTTGGCTATCAGCTTTCCTCTATAGCCCGAGAGCGTCACTAGTCAAGAGCATGGTATATCTCAAAGGCCCAGTATTGTCTCAGCAGTTGGCTGCAGTTCAGCAAGCACTTAGTCTCTGAAATATGGGCGGACACATCAAAGTCTGGTGTTGCAAACTGGCACATGTGCACATTTTCCTTTAACAGAAGGGCACGTTTTGATTCTTAATGATGCTTACACTAGGGTCTGAAATTAATGCTACACCAGCTGATAAATTGAGCCAAATTTCACCTGTTGTGGGCAAAGTTATCACACAATCTGTCCAGGTGGGAATTACAGGTCTGCAGCAGTTGTTGTTGTTGTGTTTTTTTGCAGGAGACAAATGGACCGTGGAGCTGTGAATGGGCTCTGTGGAGTGGAGAGAATGGTTTGGATGGGTGACCTTGATTTGGCTTTTGAGATAAACGCGCTAGACAGTAAGAGTTTAAGAGAAAATAAGTTGTTGATTCAAGCAATATGCATCGCTGAGTGAGTGAGATAATGTAACAGTGTTTTTAGAATTTCACGTTCATTTAGTGTATGTTGAGAAAATGAAAATATGAGTAGTGATAGCAGATCTCCCCTTCCCCAAAACATTTAACTTTTGTTTCTCTAAGCTTAACCATTCTTGTGTTGTGACCTCATTCCCCAGCTGACACAGCCGACAGCTTGGTCCATAGACTGTAGGCCTTTCTCAATCTGCGTTCTTGTCTGTACTTGTGTTCTTGTGAAACGTGATTCCTTTTGGAAGATAAATGTTTGTCTCACAGATGATATCTAACAATTGTAACTGCCACATTAGTTTGTCTGAATTTTAAGTTTCATGTTTTTACAGGTTAGAACAACAGCGCTGCCCCTGGGGCTCTATATGCACAGATGTCACCTTATTTCAATAAATATAAATGTATTAAAATGAACAGATCGGTCTACAGTATATTAAATTTCATCTTATTTGATTAAACTACAGTTTGGGTTTTTATCATAGCTACATTACAGACTGAATAACATAATTTACTGCATCAATCTGTCAATGAGGGATTTTTTTGTGGTGAAAAAAAGTGTTAGCGGAGCTGTGAGTTGAGATTATTTCGTTACAGTACAGTCAGGTAGTTGTGTTGAAGCTAAGCTGGTGCTGTCAGCAAGTAAGCTGCTCTTCCAGTTGCAGAATGATCGTACTACATCCTCACGTCCTCGGAGGATTGTACTCCCGAGTTGAACTTAACCAGTCCGAATATGGTGTAATTGGTATTGAGAAAGGCCCTGTATGTAAAGATGGACAACATGACAGCTCCCCAAAAGTGAAGCCAAAACATCTCGATCACCCCCGGGTGGCTGGTTGCAGTATAGGTCCTAAATCTCATCTCCTCCATGTTAGCAGATGGGACATGAGCCAAACCAAAACTCATGTAGTTCTTATCACACTGATGTTTGTACAAGTGCTCATTTTTCTGATAAGTTTGTTTTTAATTAGTTATTTCATGATATAAAAAGGGGGTGTGACGTCATGATTGACAGCTGTGATTACAGCTGCCCTCAAACACCAGTCAGAGCAGTTTCTGATGGAAGACACTAATGTACGTTTTCATTTGTGATTCACTACTAACTGTAGCTGCTAGTTACCGGCTGGTTTTTGCTGGTTTACCTCTCTGTGGTGGTTCCTCTCGGCAGCAGGACAGCTGTCAGTCACGTTGAGGGGGCGGGGCCAGCGGGCCGCCATCCCGCCGCCCGACTCCACTGCACAGACTCTGGTTGCAAATTACATCACACAAGCAAGATGGCAGCTCCCGGAAACTAGATATTTTGGCTTCACTTTTGCATAGCGGCAGGAAGTGGAAGTGCGTCGTCCATCTTTATATACAATCTATGTCTCAGTCCAACCAGCCTTCACTTTCTCTTATTTTAAGACCCATGTGGTCCATGAGCATAACTGTATCTTCTCACATCCTTTCTGTCAGTAGTTTCCTTGCCTTTCATATTTCACAGATGAATTATAAAAGTGTCCCTGTCAGCACATATCACTGTAACTGTCACAGTTTTTCTGTGCTGCACCACCTGAGTATAAACCTTTGAGGACAGTGTTGCAGGCACAATGCGTCATTGCTGTTCTGATAAAAAATCTTTTTGGTGGTTTGATTACCTTGCTTGAACTAGAGTGAGCAATATTTTCTAAACCTAGAGGCTGAAATTCATTCTGAACCCATGATTTAAGTTGCATCATTGTCAAAACAATCTTTTTCTTTATAGGTGTATTTTTTAAAGATCTTTTTCGTTCAATAGCAGCGACCTACTATGAAAGTGATCCATTTTAGCAGGGCTAAACGTTTGTTGTTGGGTTTTTTTTTTTAGCCTTTTGATAATCCACATCAAACACATGCTCCACAGGACTCTCATACCATGGAGTGTGATTGATCTTTTACAACCTTACATGCTGTATTAAGGAATTCATCAAAGCCACTATCCACTTCTGTCTCTCAATGTTGCTTGCCGCCAAACCGTTTGCCTGCTATCAGGTCTTATTCTACTGTTTAAGGATCTATTCAAGAGCAGTGTTGTTTCCTCTCTGAGCTGCTATCAAGGGAGTGCAGTTCAGTAGCTAGCCACCCATGCAAGGAGTCAAAGGTGATCCTGAGATCAGTGAGACTGCTTGAAAGCTGAGATGGTGTTGCGTAAGAGAGGAAGCTAAATTAATCTGCTGAAATCAAACTGAGCCTCGGGGGTTGTCCAGACCAACAATGCTGCCCATGCAATTTAAGAAAGATCTGTTACATCACCACACTTGTCCTACTCACGCAGCTATCAATAAAGACTGAAGTGCCTTGCTTGGGTTTTGTACAGAACAGATTGTGCTGTTGAGCATCTGTGGCGCTACGCCGAGACACATTAGACACTAAGAGGGGCTGACAAAAGGTCTCTTCAAGTGTATTATATGTCTCAAAGCTCAATTTGTCAGCTGTATTTTCACACATCTCTGTTTACTACATTCTCCAATAAGTGCTATCATAAGGAGTCAACCATAAGATACAACATTTTGAAAAAAAAAATTCCTATAATAAATATATTTAAAAATGTAAAGGTTGAATGGTTACTTTTTAACTTTTCAGCATTTGAGTTTGAGCAAGTTGTTTGTGTAGAAGCTCCAGAAATCAGGTCAGAGATAACTTGCAAGTGTTTTCAGTTTCATTTCCCTGAAGCGAAACACATATGGGAATGTTGTACCTTTCCGCAGTCAAAAAAAGTAATGGGGAATCACAGTAATCCCTTTACACATGTATGGCTGCAGACTTAACAGAATGTGTTTGTTTATGGGAAGAATCCCGGGAGACCACACAGCATCCACCGTTTTGTACAGGTATGATGGATTTCTTCCAAGTTAGATAAGCGGAGCGAGTCAAAGGCATCTTTTGATGGATGCAAGATGCTCTACTGGGGGTTTGTTTACTAGAGGTAGATGAGTCACTTAATCACTGACAGAACAGTAGTGATCCGTGAGACCGGCGTCAGCTAACATCATCTGCAACCTGTCTCTCTAGTCATTAGAGAAGAATCCAAAATGTCTGCCAGACTGCCAGGAGGCTGCGTACCTCTCAGGTGATTAAAAGGAGGGTGTTGACATCAATCATCTGAGTACACGGCATTGCGATACATTAGGCCTGTAGAGCATCATGGTAGGGGAAATCTGCTGTATGCTTTTCATGCTCACTAACATTCTTAGAGACATCACTAATATTTCCATCTGAGGGGACAGAACTAACAATTTGGAAAGATGCTGCAGAACATAGGTGGCAATGTCAGTCTGTCAATCTATCTCAACAACTATTGGATGGATTTCCATGAAATGTTGTCCAGACATTCATGGTCTCCAGAGGATGAAGAATTCAGACTTTGGTGATCCTCTGACTTGTCCAATTTAGCACCACCATGAGGTTGACAATTTTAGTTTTTTTGTGAAATGGATTATTGTATGGATGTCCATGAAAATTAGGTCATTATTTAAATTTGTACAAAACTAATTATATTCCCATCACCCCCTTTTGTTCCTTAATTAAGCACATCTTTGTATGCTAACACGCTAAACTAAGATGGTAAACATTGTGAACATTACCTGCAAAACATCTAACAGCTAGCATGGCTCTAGACTCTTGTTTTAAATTCATTGGTGCACATTTGCAGTATTTGATCTTTTCATCTGAAACCTTTTCTAAGCTCTTGTTATTACATGAACCTCATCTTGCTAAAATTAAAACCGAAATAGTTAAAGATCACTGTACCTTTGACTCATACCTGTTCTGTCAACAGATGCAAAGATATCACAGAGATACTGAAAAGCTCTGCACTACACAAACATGTTGGTTTGTCTAAACCTGATTGTGTTGTACTTTCCTTTCTTTGTGTCTATTTTTGTCCGTGTTCACTCAGTGCGTCTAACGCTCGTGCTTACTCGCTACAGATCTCACTTATTGTCTCACTTGTCAACATAGATTATGTGGAGTTTCACAAAGTTTTGATTTGTGGATAAAATGGTTTTAAATATAGAGAGGTCAAATAGGTGCAGGCTGACTCAAGTGGCCAGATACAGCATGGGGTCAGTCTGGTGGTTAACTCAAACAACAATGCAGGTAAAAACAGCTCAGCACGACGGAAGAAAGAACAAAATGAAGGCTATAATACACTGAGTACAACTTTTAGATTCAGTTTTATACTCTCTTTAAATCATGTGAGATTACCTGCATCCACTTGGTTTCATAAGGGAGCAGCAGAACTAAACTCTTTCATTAATTTTGATTGATGAAGACGTGATAGACCTGAAGGCTCTGATTACCCCTAAGTACTACAAAATGGATGTTGTACTAAGACATTCGATTTCTGGTCTGCTGCTTACATCCAAATCCTCCAAAAACAATAAACTGGAAATCCAGCATAGTAATAACAATATGCAAACTCATCTGTCAAAAGTCTGTTTCCAGCCAACGGCAAACAGCAGACAGTGAAGGAGAAAGGCAAAGAGAGATGATAAATGTCTCCATAATATAAACATTTAATAATTTCCTTGAGCTGAATTCTTTTGGCAGAATTAGACTAAAATCATGAATCATACTACAGCCTGTCGCTCTTTTTTTTCTGTCTCGCTCTCTCTTTCCTTCCACGTTCCTTCTCTGTATGCTGATCACACAAATAAATTACATGAAAAGTGATCCATTTTCAAGAGACTGGACATTTAAACCTGATTATAGTCACATTAAGATTTTGCAAGACTATGCATCCTGTCCCAAGTTCTCCTCTTTTGGAAATTACTGAAGCCTGCAGCTCACGTTCAGGTCAAGAGGACCATTAAGGCCGATGTTGATACCTTTTTTGGGTAAAAATTCTAAGGCTTGAAGATTGTGGTAACAATGTCCATGTCTGAGTATTGTCCCTCTTAGCCTCATACTTTTAAGTCTTTCCCAGCATTTTTGATGCCGAAGCTGCAACTATCCCCAGCGCCTTTCAGACTGCAGCATTAACATGCTAGCTTTACATGCTAACTCTAACCATTTTTGTATTTAGACTATTTAGTACTTTCACATTCATTCAGGAAAATGAGAAAAATTAAAAACAGTGAAAATGCTAACATGCGTGCCGTTATTTCTAAGGGTTTCTTCCTCAATGTGTAGCAGATATTGAGATATTTTTATTTGCATTTTAATCCCTAAATGTAATGTTTTCAAATTTAGAAGTACTGGTAGTAATTTTATTTACCTGGTGTCTGCAGACGCACACTTTAATGGTTTTCTGTTAATACATATACTAATAATACTATACATTAGTCATCTTTTTGGATACTAACTGCCAAAGTAATGCACTGTGAAGATCAGAACATACAGTATGTAGAATCAGGATGCAAATAACCTAGATCTCCTAAATTCCAGTGCAAAGTTAATTTTCATAATCTTCAGCATACAATGATGGATCTGTGAATATCCTTTGTTAACATTTATTTCCAGACTTACTTGCTATGGTACAAAGACACATCATGAACAAGAATGTGTCTGGAAGAAGATTTTCAACACAAACATTGAAACATACTCAATTACTGATTATAGCAGTTCAGTTTTCCCAAGATAATAATAAGCCTTCTTAATCTGCAGTAGATTGGATGTAATCAACAAGAGAAAAAGGTTTGGATGAAAGCAACCATGGTAACGGTGCATCTGAGGCTGGTGTGAGTCAAGAGCAGAGCAAAATGCCAAGAAACTACTTGAAAAAACAAACTAAGATGAAAGACATTCCTAGACTCAAATGAAAATTTAATGATTAAATGTAGTGAAGACACACGGGGAACATTTTTTCGTGGTATTACACAACAAGATGGACATGTATTATTAAATGTCCACTTTACACTCACCCTTTCTCAGAAAATGTTATCTTTCATGGTTTATATAAACCTTCTTAAACCTGCAATAACAGATTTTTAGCCACTTGCAGACAGCTGAAAAAGCTGTAAACACTAAGCTGACAGATGAGCACCTTTTAAGTGAATAAAGTGAGCATATTTACTTATTTTTAGCATTCATTTGTTGCCATGTATATAGCCACCTGATGAATGCCAGCCCATATATTCACTCTCCTTTTCGCTTTGTTTTTTGTCTCCACCAACTCCTGAATATCTGACTCTTGAGTGGCTAAACGGTGTTCGGCAGGTAGCGTACAGTAGATTTATAGAGCTGAAAACAGCTGCCTGCTGCTGGCAGAAATTAGACTGATGAGAGAGAGGTGAGAGAGAGTGAACAACTATAAAGGTGCAGGCCATAAAACCCAAACAAAGAGCTGAGACATGCTATGAGGGGAGCTGCAGAGTCTGGTTATAATTCTCTGTGGATTCACCACGTAGTCATGAATTAAACCAAAAACTAACAGGGCTCCTCAAACCTCATTGCATGTTATAGTTGATATGTCATTAACATCATGCACTGACTTGATGTCTTGATTTCCTCTTTATTTCTCCTTTGGAGCCTTATTATAACTGAAGTTAAGTCATTCTGTCAGACAGTTAGAACAAAATGAAGGGCCTGGTATAAACTAAAATGTTGGAGAATTGTCCTTTGACCTAACATCTGCCAGCATGTGCACATTGGGATTATGGTCTATGTATTTATGAGAGCTCTGTTTCAAGTGATCTCAGTGCTTGGAATTTATTTGATTTGTTGAACTAAAATAAATGCCGCTGGACAGGCTATTGTGCCTCAGCTGGGATTTAATCGGCCCAGATGGAATCGAACAGATTTGCGGAGAAATCAAAATAGAAATCGTAATGGAGCCTGTCAGGTTTGGATCCTGGGAGCTGCGCTGTATGGGGGGAAGCCTTCGGAGAGAGGAGACTAATCACTTTCAGATGACTAGAGTCTAGTCCCAGTGAAGATGTGATTGTGTACTGCGTATTCTGTGTGTGCGTTTAGTGTAGCAGATGTGTCCAAATGTGTATAGTTTTTCACACTCACTCAATATCGCTTTGATCAAAACAATGAGATGAATCTTGGAGAAATGTGTTGCTGATCATATTGAAACACCAGAGACGCCTCATCTACCAATGCACACTCTCACCTTGAGGCTTCTCTGCGCTACGTATTCCTTTCGAAAAGATAAGTATTTTGTTCAATAGGGTGTTATCATTAAAGAGCTGAGACTGTGTGAAAGTGCATTGTGTTTTATGAATGTGGAGACACTTGAGTTAAGTTCAGAAGTGGCTTTTAACTGGCTTTGGAAACACTTTGACCTCGTGACATCCCCTGAAGTGCTTAGCGTCGTTTTCACTGCTGCCATTTGTCACCTGGGCGTGTCCCATTTTTCTTTCCACGATCAGGGTCCAAAACTCAGAAACATCTGGCACTTAACCAGAGACTCGACTTGATCTCTCAAAAACGCCACATATGCGGCTCCTATTGCACATGGCATCTCAGATACTCAAACTGTTGGGCTTCTCCTATATATCAATATCTCTAGCCGTGTACCCCCTCCTCCTTCACACTCATATACTCGTGCCATTATCTTGACCGGGACACCACTCCTTAAAAGCTCATCAATGCAGATTTTCCCTCTGAGCCAGTTCTCATTTCTTTTTTTTTCTTTGATAAGCGACAGCCCTTCCCAGTCCTTTTTGGGACAGACACACAACCTCCCCCAACCCCCCTTAACCTCCTCTCTCATGACAGATGACTTCACTCACTCATTCTACACAGAGCCCTGGATTGGCTTCCGCGGCATGCATACTTAGGGCAAATCCCCAAACTTACACATACACACACGCACAATTGGTGCAGCTGACCTTGTATAGGGGTTGCAGCTTCACTAAACCCCCCCCAAAAGCCTCCTAATCCTGTTCCACTGGGCCAAGGAATAAACTGAACCCTTCCCTGTCTATCCATGCCATTGTTTGACTGAGAGCTGTTTAAGGCTAAAAAAGGCATTAGATATATAAAAATCAAAATGTTTCCGATCAAAAACGCTGCCACAGTAATAAATGAAGATAATCCATTGAGGCTCTTCTAAAATATATTTCAAGATGAGGTGGAGCTGGGCTGTTTTTGGCAGTGTAATATTTTGTAGTTTTTCAGTTATATCCTGCACATCCTCCTTTCCCAGTGTTACGCTCACTTTCCAGGGACTGGTTTTTCCAGTGTGGTTAAGAGTTTCTGACTCTGAGGGTTGCAACTTCTTTGAAAAGGTCAATCGAAAACAGGTAGAGGGGTGTTAATCTCTCCATGCACGGGCTATGTTTTGGCATTGGTGTGTTCTTATTTCCACAAAACCAAGACATTCCTCCCTAGTGTATGGCAAGAGTTTTTAAAAAAAATGTTCCCACAGCCACAATGCTTAATACAAAGCCAAGAGGTCAAGCATTGAGTTGAGTAGCTTGAATTGTTCAAAGACCACTTAATTTTACTAGGGCAATTTCAGCCATGCACTTAATCACGTCTGTATTGTTTTCATGCCTGAAAAAAATAAGTGATTCAAACTTTCTGTTGCTATTCAAAAGCCTCAAGGACTTGAACTTTAAAAGTAGAATATAATCACCATTATGTTCAATGGGCGCTATTATAAAGCCACTGGAGCGTCGCCAAATGTTAAAACTCAAAAAGTGTGTCACGTTTAAGCTGCAGTGAATTTTCTATGGATGCCATGCTTAATTTTGTGACATGATTCAGAGGACAAAAGGTAAGACTGCACCTGTCTGTGCGTGAGTGACATTTTAATGAGTGAGTTGACTGAGAGGATCCAGCTCCAAACCCACAACTAGAACAGTTGGCACCTTTTCTACTAGTATAACAAGAAAGTGTTTATACCCCCAGATACAGCATAGTGAAGAGATTGTTTGTTGTTGTGCTGATGTTTTTGTCAGACGTACTCTCACAGCCATTTCAGATGAACTGATGCGCATGTTCATCGACACCAACCTTCATGTTCCAAATATATTCATCACATCATCTGTCAATCACAGTTTCCCAAAGCCCAAGATGACCTCCTCAAATGTCTTGTTTTGTCTCGACCAACAGTCCACAACCCAAAGATATTCAGTTTATTGTTATAGAAGACTAAAGAAACCAGAAAATATTCACATTTGAGAAGCTGGAATCAGAGAATGTGGACATTCCAAACGATTATCAAAATAGCTGGAGATTAATTTAATATTGATGATATAAAAGTGGATATTGTTGATATACTTTTTCATATTGAACTGTCAATGTAAATTTGCAAATATGGTTGTAAATGATATTTTTTTATAATAACAATGTATCAAATGACAATGTGTCATTTCAAAAGTGCGTATGTTTGTAGTTATAAACCTACAGATAGTTATTATCTGACTGCAGCTCACCTCACCTTTATGGAGCTTTATAGCGAGTTTCAGTTCATTGTTTAGCTGTCCGGCCTGCAGCTATACTGTTCTGGTTCACTCTCAGCACTCTCATAGTGTCTTTTACAGCCACAGCAGGCAGCTGCTTTCAGCGGGAAAAAACTCTGTACACTACCTGCCTAGCACCAAACAGCAAAAAAACACAGCTGGCGACTAGCTGGTGAACACAGTGGAGCATTTAGCAGCTAAAGAACCAGATATTTCCCTCAGGAGTTTGTAGAAAGCAACAACAGAGCTAGTGGAAAGTGAACATTGGACTTACATTCATCAGGTGGACAGAAAATGCAACTCCAAATGAATGACAATGATGCTACAGAAGAAACAGTTTCTTGCAGCCCTGGTGTGGATGTTGCAGTGAATGTTGGCGTACATAAACAGATGTTCATCATAGGACACAGAAGATAAACAGTGTATTGTGTCTTTCAGGCTGCGTAATCTCACTTTATAACTCGATTTTTACTCCTTTGAGACCAAATCTGGGAAAAGGTCATATATATTTATTTGGCTCACGTCTTTATCTCTCATTTTTTTGTCTCCTTTCATCTTTTTTACATCTTTTTTCCCTGCAATAAAACTTTAAACCTTTCCATGGTACTATTCTCCTCATGGCTTGTTTTGACTGCTGCGCTACTCTCAAAACAGAAACTCTAAACCACAGGAAGCTGTAATAGCAAGAATAGAAATTATCTCTTGTATCCCAAAGTCGGCTAACTTTGCCTTGAAGATGATAAGGCTGCTAATAATAAGAGCCTCCTGCTTGGTTGTGGACACTCTTGACTGAGGAAGTAATTAAGTTCAAGCAGTTTATCAGTGGCTGGCCGGAGATGTGCTGTCTTTGTGTGATAAAGAGGGGCTGGTGAGGTATGCCCATTCTCTCAAGTGACCATCCCACCCTATTTTTCATCCTCCTCTCCTCTGTCGTGCTCCCTCTTCATCCACTTCCCATAAGGGAAGCCCAAAGCAGATCGAGGCTAGGAGCCACACATCTCAGGCATCATGTCACTCATCCCTTGGCCTGTCCCTCCCGGCTCTCCTCAAATGTCCAATCAGGCTAATTTTAACCTGCGTTAGAGGGCTCTGTTAAATTTGGCAGCGTGTCCCTAAGCGTGCCACGCTGCGGATCCATTTGTGCCGACTCTGTGCACGGAAAGACACACTGTGTTTCTGTTTTCTTTTTTGTAATGATGTTCCCATGTGGCTTCTATTTTACAGTCGGCAGAATTAGAATAGGAAGGGCTATTTGTGAGGGTGGTGCACCGTATGAGCAGACATGTGATAGACTTTTTAGAATGCCTTTCCCTTTCAGTGATTGGAAAAAAAAGCTGCTTTTAGCATCCAAGCGCATAACTGAAAATGATAACAGTGTACAAAGGTAGAGTACATGAAGTCACTGCGGCTGAGGCAGTTTGTTATGTAAACACCTAGGACTTGTGGTTGCTCATTATAGCAGTTTGAAACCCACTGTGTTATACATACACTTCCAGTCCTGGAGAAAGACTGAAGGCAAACTGGCTCCATTAAGAAGTGGCCTTTTAAAAAAATCCAGTCTTAATAATGTCGGCATTTTCACTTTCAGTCCTCCATCAGTGTCTGCACAGGATGTGTTCAACAGTGGTGGAAGAACAACATGCATCCTTTACTTAAGTAAAAGTAGCAATAACACAGTGTGAAATTTATTAGTAATACTAGCAAAACATACTTAAAGTATTACAAGTAAAAGTATTCATAATAAAGAAAAATGACCCCTGTCAGTGTTGTGCCATTTGATTATTATTTAATGTTGTAGTTGGTCAAAGTGGAGCTAATTGTAACTATTTTATATAGGCTACTGTTGGGTAAGTAGGGTAGGTACTGATCATGAATGTGCTTTGACTGTAAACAGTAAATTTATGCATAAGATTGGCTACGTCCTTCTGTGTAGACCGTTGTAATGATTACAGTAGAAGCATATCTGGTCTGTCAGATGTGCGTGAGATGAAAAACACAGCTGAAACGCCTTCTGTGTAGACAAGCCTTAAGAAATAAGATCAGTCCTGCCCATTATCACAGGACTCCAAGCTATAGACAGAGTGGGAGGCTCAAACACAGCTGAGCTTTATGGTCTTTCAGTGGCTTCATGTACGTCTCTTATTCAACGTTATATAAACCTGTTACGTCTCTGTTACTGTGATGTAGCCACTGGCCTGCAGCTACAGCATGTTCCCACTTAAAGTCCTGAAATGTTTCTAAATATGTAAACATGGATGTATTTGTTGGCATAATTGAATAACAAGCTTTGCCATTAGAATGAGCATGTTTTCAAGCAGGGAAGCCGGAAGACACCATTTGTTTACAGACAGGTATGATGAATGAATAGTGTACAGACAGGCATGTACATGACATGTAAAACAAACCAGTGTTGCACATGAGGATCTGCAGAATACTAAGTGGGTACATAAAGTGATTTTCGGTCCTCTGGACTTGCAAAGATGCCCCACTTGCAAAGATGAAAATAGAACATTTTGTGACTCTATTAGCCAGAGTCCAAATAAAGATATGTTCTTCAAATAAATATTAAAAAGCAACAAAAAAGACATTGTGTAGTGATTCAGACTGAAAACCCAGCAAACAAGTGATTACATAACATTTCTGTTTATCTGTTTTCACAGACAGTGAGATGGTCCCCCTGGACTGCTTGCGCCCTCGTTCTTTTGCTGCCACCCACCGAGCCTCTATTCAGCGAAACAGCGATGACCCTCGTCTTTCCATCAGCCTGTGTGACCTGAGCCTGCAGCAGCAGGAGATGCATCTGGAGGAAGATGATGAGGAAGAAGAGCGGCTACAATCCTTAAGCTCATCTTCCTGCCATGTGCCCCAAAACTCTCAAAACTCGCAGCAGTGCTCACTGCTGCCCAGCCATTTGGACACTGATCTGCACTTCCACTCAGTGCATGGCATCCATGTTACTGGGCTGGATAAGCACACGGTGGCGCGGCTGGATCACCGCGGTGACGAAAGGACCCTGGTGTTCACCAGCCGGCCGCTGCACTGCTCAGAGACTGTCTTTGTGAAGGTGAAAGCCGGTGCCACACGGCCTGGTTCTCTTTCTTACGGCGTGACATCCTGTGACCCAGCAACCCTGAGGCCCAGTGACCTGCCATCCAACCCAGAGTCCCTGGTTGACCGCAAGGAATTCTGGGCAGTGTGTCGGGTGGCGGTGCCACTTCACAGTGGAGATATCTTTGGCTTTGTGGTGAATGCAGAAGGGGAGGTGATGATGAGCCATAACGGCATCAGTGCAGGGATGCAGCTGTGTGTAGATAACTCCAGGCCGCTCTGGATGTTCTACAGTCTGCACGGCACCATCACACAACTCAGGATTTTAGGTACGTTCACTTTATCTTCTCTTTTTTTTTTTTTAAGACAAAGAAGAAGAAAAAAAAGTGTAATTATTTACAAGCTTATGCATTCAAAGTTTGTTGCTAAAAAGCCAAACCAAGATTCAAACATGGGGCCAAATCCATGACAGGATTGCGTAGTTTTTGCAGCCGCTAAACCTGCATAAATGAGACAAAAAGCGTGTAATACACAAAGCACCCGCAAAGGGTGACATGCACCACAGACTGTGCTGCCAAGTAAATAGTGTCATGGTGCACCTGCTCCATTTGCATGCATGTATGTAAATTAGGTAATATTCATACATTGGGTGCAAATTATTCTATACAAATAAACCTTGTTGCAAAAACAGTCTAATTCACGAAGACCAGTGCTAATTGCCACATGCAATTAGGGTGAAGTTATTAGCGTCTTCAGATAGTTGGTGTTAACTGCACGCGCACTCACTCCTCCCTCACTCTCACCCTCTATCTCTCTTTCTCTCTCTTCAAATCTTCAAGCTTGTGAGGCTTGAATGATATTGAATTGATATTGAATGATATCAAGAGCGAAATCTCCAGACACTGGGGGGGATCAAGTGGGTATGTGGTGGTAGGCTTATCTCGGACTTTCAGCTACTTAAAAATGTCCTGACAGTGCTGATGGAGCTCAGGATTCATCCATAAGGGCTGCTTTATTACAAACAATTTCACCATATAAACCTTGAATCTGGGTGTAATAGCTGATCTGTGTAGATGTGTAGCAGAACACAGAACATTAATTACCGTCACATCCTGACTGATTCAGAGTTAATGAAGTTACCGCTGCGGTGTTACGTGCATAAATACGCACAGCCTCTTTCTCAGTTTGGAGACGCACTTATAGTTTCAGCTACTGTGTGATGCCGCAGCCAGCTGTGACACACAGCCAGCTGTGGGCTACAAACAGTACATTAATACTGATGTTCCTGTAAAATCCCAGATACATTCAGTGACACCTGAACTACACTATTGTAAGATTCAGACATTAATCTAACGTGTGTCAAACCTGCCTGAGTCACATTAATAGCTGTAGCCTATTTTGATGGACATTTCAGTAGATTATGTTATAGATCCAAAACACTAGAGAAGTAAAAGAAGCAAAATGTGTTAAGTAAGTAAATGAAGTAAAGGGAAGTAAATGTATTTTGTATGGTTTAAATCCTACTATTTGGATCAAAAATGGTGCCATCTATTTTTGTCACCTGCAACTTGTTTGTGTTTATAGTTTAGTGTTGGGAGACCAGATTTGGTACAAGCAAAAAGAAAATGTACCAACATAGATCAACAGATTTCCATTGTTATTTTGTATTAGAATTGGTATTATTTTTTTTATTTTAAAATGGTGTTTCAAGAAATAAGAACATGTTCCAAGGACCTTTACGGGATGTCATTTGTAACTTTCCATTCAGAAATAAAGGCAGTCTGTGATCCTTGAACGACCTTTGGAGGCTGAATTCCCACTCAGCCAAGTCATGAAATAGTTTCTCCTCCTTTGCCTTCTGGGCTGCTCTGTCTGACTTTTTATCAACTCATCTATCTCTTCGGAATTTACATTCGGCTCCCACAATTTGCATATGAATGTTAACTTTGTATCTTCGGCTGATCAGAATTTCTGTCAACTCGGTTTAATTCCGACAGATTTCACATAATGATACCGCAGGATCAACTGAAGGTACTATGAAGTCTGTCACGCCTGTGATGAGATTCTGATATAATGGCTAACAGGTTAAGAAGCTGTTGAAGAAAGTGACTGAATGACCAGCAGTGGCACTGAGTAGTTATACCACTCACATCATTTTCTTCTCCAGGAGAAGACTTTGAAATTTGAAAGTGAGACTGCAACCATACCATATTGCATGCCATGCATGACCACAGGCTGAAACACAAACATGTTGAGTACATGCTTTTTGATGGCGTGTGGAGAGACAAAGCTGCACATGCCCTCAGTGAGGAGGTACAGTAAATAAGCTTCACCACAGTTTATGTGATTCCAGTTTGAGTTTGAAATATTTAGTATGACTTGCTCAGTTTCAAGAGTCCTGCACTGAAAGGATTTTAAATTCTTTACTTTTTATAAGATGGAGTCGTAGTCTCGCTCGGACTTACTGTATTATGATGTAGCTGTGAAATACTGCAGAGTGCTGTAAGCACAAATGCGAGTGCTTTCCATTTGTTTACAGTTGCCACAGATAAAGATGTTTATCTTAATTCTTTGGAAACAATCTTCCTTCACCCCCCTGTTGTATTCTGGCTAAATTGATAGTGATTATGTCTCAGCATGTTTTCACACAAAATGTGTAATTACAGGCAAAGTTTTTTGAGAAACTTCAGAGAGGGCCAAAATGCACTAGCATGTTGGAAGTTGTTGATTTACTTTAAATTTGTCTCGTAATTTATTTCTGGGTTACAGTTTCGCCTCTTCTCTCCTCTCTTTCATGTAGTCAGTCACACCAGAGCAGAGGAGGTTATTTCTGTCTTGCGTGGGCTCCCAGCAACCAGCATTATGTATCAGGAGGGGGCCCGTGATAGCTCCTTATGATGCCCTCTATATGCATTATTAAAATGTAATTGCATGGAGGTTTGAGATGCTGGGTTTTCCACCCACAGCCCCATTCCCTTAACACTGACTCTCCAATCGTTGTTCTACTTCCTCTTTTCCTCATGCAATTTCATCCTCACTCCCCACTCTCCCCTCCCCTCCCCCCGCCCCCCTCTCCTGATTCTTTTGGGTATGAGCGTTCTTCGAGTCATTACCCACTCCAGTTGTGGGGAGTGCGTTTGTGACGTCTCCTCTCACCCACACGCTGCAGCCTCACGCCATGAGTTGCCATGGAAACATCTAGCCACTGAGGCAAGTGACAGTTTGTCATGGCTGGGTGTTGTCAAGCCTGTGAAGTGGAACAGATGGGAGTCTGTTGCTTTCACATGGTCATTTTGTCTGTGTTATCTTAGACACCAAGATTTTATCATTTCTTATGAAATATTCATTTTCAATAATGGCCTACTCATGTATTTCCTTATTACAGGTGTCCTGCTGTGGTTTTGTTTCTGTATTTGTTCAGCTTAAAGCTGCTACAATTAGTATTTTTACATTAACAATTGATCTAGAGCTGCAACAATTAGTCGATCAACGCAAAATTAATTTGCATCTATTTTGATAATCAATGGATTGTTTTGAGTCATTTTTTACGAAAAAAATATAAAAAATCTCTCATTCCAGCCTTAAATGTGAATATTTTCTGGTTTCTTTAGTCCTCTATGACAGTGAACTTTGGGGTTGTGGACTGTTGGTCAGGACAAAACAAGACATTACATCATCTTAGGCTTTGGGTAGCAGTGATCAACATTTTTCACCATTTTCTGACATTTTACCACTTGTATGTGAAAGGGATTGCTGTTAGTGACAAACCCTCAGAGAATTATCACCAAAGCTCAAGTTGCCTTTGGCTCTGCAAAGCATTTCAGCTCATTTGTTTGTTTATTTTTATAGCCCATAACTTTTAGTTTTGGTTCACTCTCACCACTCTCAGCAGTTTCCGTTCCAGATGCAGTGGACAACTTTCTTCAGCAAAAAAGCTGTCAGAAAAAGCACCATACATTACCTGACTAGCACCTCACAACAGACAAAGTTAGCAATTAGCTGATGAACATAGTGGAGCATTTAGAAGAGCCAGAAATGTCCCTCAGGAGTCGGTGGAGAGCAAAGCAGAGCTAAAAGAAGGGTGAATATTGGACTCACATTGATTGGGTAGCCAGAAACAAGACTCCAAATGAATACTAAAGTTGTTCTGCACTGTTTCCTAACAAGTTCATAATATCAACCTAAAAGCTGATGCTATATCGGCTTGTTTTCACTTCCCCCAAGTGGCCAAAAAAATCATTTAAAGCCTGACTCTTTCAGACAGTAACGCTAACAGAAAAAGAAATACCCTGATGGGGTGAGTCAGAGATTTTTATGTTTGATAAGCAAGTGTTGAAAGCCACCATACACATGCTCAAGCTCAAATAAGTCTCCCGTGCTGCCTGCATAGCTAAAGACATTTACATACTCGTTCCTGGCTATGCAGCCAGCAGTAATTCACAATATGAGGGAAGATGAAAAGTACACTTGATGAAAGGGTACATGAATAGATATGAAGGTTATCCATTCTGCCTTATTTGGGTCGACAAAGACATTTGCAAACAGCTGCGTTGCCACATAGGTCACGTTAAGTGGGTAATGGAAGGGTGTATAAATGCTACCGTTTGCATACATGACTCTGTATCCACTCTACAATATGAAAATATAAAGAATAAACAAATAGACGACTCTGAAAGCATGTTTCAGCAAAGTGGTACAAACATCCCAGTGCTGACCTTAAATGCAAACACATTCTGGAAAGGTTTTTGCATGGATTACCAAAAGTCCTGTATACATGCAGACTTTGTTGTATTTGTTGATTTTCTGTCCAGCAAATTGGTTGTTGCACGACTAAGAAGCTACTATGGTTTGTTTGTGTAGGCTGAAACTGAGACTGCAGTTGTTGGAGTGGTCCAAGGAAAAGGAATCAAAGTTCAGAGCACGTAGCTGGAGTTATGCAACAAAACTGTATACATTTTTGTATACAAGCAAGCAAGCAACAGACCACATAAATGTATCTTTTTCTCTTCTTATTTTGTCATTTAATTTTTTTCTGCTATTTTGCACCATCTGTGGTTCTTTTTTTAGCCATTTCTCCCCACCACACTGTCAGTGTTGGGAAATTTGGACAAGCAAATTGTGGGATAGGATGTAAACTAACAATATTAGATTATTTGACACATGGAAGGATGATGGTGCCAAGTAACCGGCCAGCCTGACAGTGTAGCAATATTTCTGCCATGGTCAGTTGAAGGACAATGTGTAAACAACAATGGCTTGTGGCTGCCAGGCAGACTAGATCAGAATTTGTCTGTGGATTCGGGGTTGGTATTCTAGTCTGTGAGGAGAGATGAGCTGCCAATATGAGAACTGATGCCAGAGCCGGTGGTTATGGGGTGCGGATGGGGACGCACCGTATGGGACGGAGAACAGATAGATTGTGGAAGCATTTTGTACCCTACCCAGAGGGATCATGGGCTCATGAACAAGGAGGAGGGGGGTCCTTGGCGTCTCTGAAGAGACTGCACCAACTCAGAGGCTCTTGACTCACTCACACACACCCACACACAGACACTCCGGACTCACAAGTCATCTTCTTGGTGATAATACAGACTTCATGTATGTGTGAGTGTGTAAGAGAAAAAATGACGGATGGAGAAGGTGAGAGAGAGATGCAACAAGACATCCGCTCTCCTCCGTTTGCTAATTTAAATTATCAGCTCAACTTCCTCTCAGTATGAATGATGGAAAAATTTAATTTACAGTTATGAAAGCACTGATTTTGTCTCTTTTGAACACTGAAGTCTCTTACTTTCATAGATGATCTTCGTGTTGATAGTCAGAAAGTCTTAAGTGTGACCCAGATGTCTTTTCTGTATTTTCAGGCTCATCTCTGCATCCAGATCTCCGAGGCCCATCAGTTCCCAGTTCTCCATCGTGCACACCCAACACACCCACGATGCTTTGCAGCGGCAACTCAGAGCCCAACCTAAGCACACCTTTTAACATCAACCTCAATTCCAGCCTCAACTCCAACTATCAAACTCTCTTTTCTTCCTCCGCAGGTTTGTGTTCCAATTTACTCTTTTGTCTCTCTATCTTTATCTGTACCTACTTAGGTTCCCCCAGGGTATTGTCATTGTCTTAACAATCAGTTGTCCTAATGACCATCCTCAAAATCTTCATAGAATTGGGGAAAATAAAAAATGCATACAGTGTGCACAATTATTTTCTTATGCCATTTCCTTTCCAGATAGTCATGATTTTTTTTTTCTTCTTTGTTTATGATGTTTTTGTTCATGATTCATCATTGATTAAAATGTAGAGGTCAGGAGGACAGGGATTGAACAGCCAGCATTACACAAACACTGACAGAACAGAACCACAACATTGACTCACAATATGCATGTTAGAACATGAAGCAAATATTTACCTCGGTGATGTGAAGCAGTGATCCCCGACATCACTGCAGTCCCAAGCTACAGACAGCATGACAGAAAAAACTCCTGACAAATAATGGCTGTAGAAGCAGCAAGGATTGCAGCGCAAACACAATTATTCCTCCATAAAGTTGTTCTGAAGTGTCATTAGTAGAGGAACAGTGGGAGGAAGAGTATTGACAGCATATGGCATATGGAAGAGTATTGCAAATGGTGCCTTGGATATACGTTGCGGTGAATTGACTGTGTTTCTTTCTCACACACTTCAGGTACAACGCCGAGCTCTCCATTCTCCAGCCACCCAGAGTCCCCTACCTTCCCATCCTGCTCAGGCTCGTGGAGCGACGAATGCACTATCTGCTACGAAAATGTGGTGGACACAGTCCTCTACGCCTGTGGACACATGTGTCTCTGCTACGCCTGCGGCCTCAAACTCAAGAAGATGGCCAATGCGTGCTGCCCCATCTGCAGGAGGACAATCAAAGACATCATAAAGACCTACCGGAGCACGTAGGCTTGTGTTAGACAATGTGTTACATCGTCAGGTTCAGCTCAAGAGGTTGTCAAAGCCATTTAAGACTTTGTAAAGACGGACACAGCACATGTGAAAGCCCTGCTTGTTTGTGTGTGCAATCTGTCTCAGGTACTCTACAGCAGGACATTAAACTCCATCATTTAAACATTTTATCTATGTTACGTCAAATGCACACGGTTGGTTCCTACCTGTGACGTCTCAGTAAGGACCCAGCAATGAGATTCATCAGAGACCATTAAGAGAAACAAAATACTCTATGTACTAGTGCAGTAACAGAAGATTGGACCAAACACATCAAACCTTGACCTACTGTTCTCCAGAGACTGTGTATCTGTTGAAGAGAAAGAGTAATCTGAGAAAGCATCTGACCTACTTCCTGCAGAGAAACCCTTCATTCTGCTGGTGATAGCATTGCTGCTAGCTAGATGTAGAAGGAGTAAAATTGTCAGAGCTGTGGGACAAGCAAGGAGAATAAATCTGTGGTTTCATCAGCTGCTCCTCCACTGCTTGTCAAATAGCATTTGGTCAAAAGACAGTGTTGAATCGATTCTCTGCTAAATCTGAGAGAATAGCAACACAAGACAGTTTAACTTTCCTGAATGTTTCCAAGATTCTAGAGGCCAGTGAGGACTGAGTAGAAAGAAGAAATTGTTGGTGAAATTTTGAAGCAAAATAAGCCATTTTTAATGCAAATTCTCCTGTAATGATACACGATGAGAAGCCTTCAACTCAAGGGTAAAGAACTCCTTAAAGGAACTCTGTTTTGTAACGAATGAAGCGTTTTGTCGAATATCTCACTACCTGCTGCCTGTGAACTTCAGGCAGGGTGAAATTGTGTGAAGGGTAAGAATGTGTGAACATCGTCACCATAGAAGGTCACGCTTGCGGTGAATGAGAATGTAAATCTAATCTGTGAAGAGGGAGGAGGCGGAGAGAGGATGTCGTATGTTTGGGATGAAGACAGGGGAGGAAGGGGCACCTTTGCTGTGTGTCTGCACAGTGTTTGATGCAAAGAGACTGTTTGCTCGTTCAGGCACAGAAGATACATCAGAACTTTTATATGAAAGCCTGTAAAATGTGGGATTTGCATGGGGTTGCATGTCCTGCTCCTTGGCAGCGGTCCCCACCATCTCTGGCTGCTCGGTAAGCCTGGTGGATGCTGTAATTTGACAAAACTCATGCAAATAAACATTGGTGGGCAGTGAGGTATTTTTAAAATGCTGAAAGAGCACATACGGATAACGAATAAGCATCTTCATCATTTCTAGTAACCCATGAAACACAATAAGTTACAGATGGCTTTGCTTTCTTCAGGTTACACACTTCTCTTTCTTTTGTGTGTACATTAAATCAGAACATGAATATTTGCTTTCAGTGATGACATATTTTAGTACACTGTGTCTTCAATTGAAAAGAAAATTCACACGTGCAGTCAGTGACGACGATGTAGCTTGTTATTGTGGGTCTTTGTGGGAATTTCATTTGCATATCAGTTGCTGAGTGCTGCTCTCCATCAGTAAAAGCCAATTCCAAGGACATTTTCACATGACTAATCTCATACATTATGTACTGCTTTTTGCTAATTAATACAAGCTATTTTCAGGTGTTTTTTCCTTTTTTTTATTTGGCCTTGCTAAAACATTACTCCTGATTTTTTTTTTTTTTTTCCATAGTGTTGACGCTTGTCATATAATTTTCTGGAGGGAAAATGAGCAATTATGTTGTTTGAGTCACAGTTATGTTTTAGTACTGGTGTGCCTTTTTAAAAAGAGAAGTCTGGAAAACCTTTGGCTCGTTAGGCTCCTTTCTGTGAGGAGGTTTATATTAATCTTTAAGTCACGCTTATGTAGTTGTTATGTCTCTGACGTTAGCAGGTAAAACCACACAACCTACCAGTTCAAAGCTGTTGTGTTTGACTTTGAAGCGAATGTTTCAGTGTGCTTAAAGGTGTACTATGCAGGATGGTTGGTGTTTGTAAACACAGCGTTCAAAGTTGGCCCCTCCTCCCCGAGCTGAGAGCAGAGCAAGAGAGAGAGAGCGGGGGTGGTCGAGCGAGCTAGAGAGTGAATAAAGACGGTGAGTGGTGCTGGTGAGAACAAAGTTATGAATCAGATAAATAAAACGTTATTCTCAGATTGTTTCATGCCGGTTATGTTCTAAAGCACAAATAAACACGCCCACAACTCCGCACAACGCTGTGGGAAGGTGCTGCATTGCCAGAGTGAATGCAGAGCTTAGTCCTGTCTGTTGTGGCCTCTCTGCTCTGCGTGTGTGTAGTTCAGCCCCACCCTCGGTCAAACAGACACACAGACCTGCAGCTCTTTATACATCCCCTGACAGAGATAGAGAGCAGAGCGGATCAGAGGAGAGAGACGGAGACAGCGATGTAACCTGGTCGCTACACTACAAGTCCCAACCCAGATGCTCAGAAGTGTCCCAAACACAGCAAAATAATAAGAAAATACGGGCAGAGGGCAGGGTCTCTGTAGATAAATACACCACCACACACATCTAGTGGGTCATAAGTGATGATTGAGAGGGATTATTTTTGTATGAGTCTATACATAGTTTTTTAGGAAAATCCTGCATAGTATACCTTTTTAATATCAATGTATGCATTTATTCACTGCTGACGATCAAATGTTTAAATATTGCTTTGTTCCCCTCTGTCACTGCATTGCATAATACTGGAATTTTGTCGTTCTCAAGAGAGGCTCCGCTTTTACATTTCTACTTGTTTTATTTTTCTTCCTGACCAAATATATGACCTAGCAGATATATTGTGAAACATTTTCTTAGAAAAATGCTATTAATGACGTTTAGTGTAATAATAACTGTACATTATGAGGTTTATTTATTTTGTCAATGCTACTATAAAGAATTATCACTGTTTGTTTTATATGTATGACTATCATGTCCAAACAGTAAGAATATTGTCTATTTTATTGTTGCATAGTTAAAGATTATAGAAAATTTTATTGCCTTGAAAGGCTCAGTGTTTGTGTCAGCTGATTTTCACTTCAAGATATAGTTTGACATTTTGGGAAATATGTGTGTATATCTGGCAGAGAGTTAGATGGGGTGCTGGTAGGCTGTTATTCTTTGTTACTCTTGGACAGAGCCAGACTACTGTAGCTGTTCCCCCTGACTCCAGTCTATATGCTAAGCTAAGCTAACTGGCTGCTTGCTTAAGCTTTATATTTAACAGAAAGACATGAGAGTTGTATCGATCTTCTTGTCTAGGTTAACTCTCTTTCCCAAAATGTCAACTACACTAAACTATGGTATTGAAAAATGGAATAAAATGTGTAAAGTTGGCATTGATTAACTAATCAGTGGTTAGTCGGTAAAATTATGTTTGTCCTACTTGTGCATATTTAAATTCTATCTTGAATTTGTATTGTAGTGAAGCGGTGTGAATAGTTTCCATATGGTCATAATTTAGACAGCCTGTTTGAAAACTGAGTTTTTCAAATGTGACCAAATATTTGTTGTCCAAACAAAACCAGCAAGTAACTGCAAGAGGGCATTTGTGCATTTTGGACAAGAAAATCAGCTCATAACTTTGGCTTTCTGGGCTTAGGATTTCTATTGGTCGTTAAAAAAAAAAAAACATTCTTAAGCTGGTTTCTGAATTTGCTAATAATGTTTAGTTTGTTAAATAAAGTAAGTCTGAATCACTTGTTTCAGTTTGTCATTGTTCCTGCTGTTATTTCCTATTGATTGATTCTTATCACATGAAAAAAGCACAACATTTCAAGTACAGAGACCTTCGGTGCAAGCATTTGACTCAATTGCAATAAAAAGTTAAAACTGACCATTTCCATTTCACAGCTACAGTCCTTATTATGTTTTATGCACAGTAGGAAACTGAAGTCAATCTAGCAAAGGAAATGGGGAATGAGAATGCATTAGTGCCATTACCTTCTCCCAAGACGTATATTATACAAATGTTTGATGATGGATTAACCTCTTAAGCAGGAAAATTCAAATTGGGCAACAGATACAGAACAAAAAGGCAGCCATCTCTCTGATGCCTAACACCCAACACAATCACTCTCCACGGTAGTATACTTGTGTAACATCCCGCCATATACTATATGAATAACAAAGGCAAGGGCTTTTAGTAAACAGCTATAACTCACAGAGAAACTGTTTAGAGCCGTGGTATGTAAACCTGGCCAGAGTGAACATAATGTGTTATTTACTACCCGGCAGGCCTAGCTCTAATGTAGCACTGTTTTATGCTGCACTCCAATAGGCACGAATACAGTGCATGACGTCCGGACATGAAACAGGCAGCAGTGGCTGCCATTCATGGCCAAGTGTTCTCAGAGGTGAGAGGGAAATACACAGCCAGGGTCTGTGAAAGTGACATGAATACAGTATATCTCACTGGTGTCTGTGTACACACAGACTTTCCACTCAGACCTCTCAGTGAACCTGGCTGATGGCCTTCTGAAGGCTTAAGGGCTTGGCAGACTTGTTTGAGCTGTGTTGTGGTATCTCTTCTAGACAGCTGTTTGGTCAAACACACACCATCTATTAGGGTATCGAATTTGTATTCCAAAAAAGCACAATACTATCAATTTTGAATTTTAACTAGACATCAGACAGTCCATGTTTGATTTTTTTTCCTCTGTTGTAGTTAAGGCTTTAAGCTTTTGGTGTTCAGTGTGATGTAAAAACTTTTTCCTCAAGTCAGATTTGCAGCATCAAGGGACAAGACTTTGAACAGCAATTATATTCCAAAGTACAACTTTGTTTATAGTCCAAAATATCAATTGAGTGATTTCACCCCTTCATTATCTAATTACTGTGCTGATGAAGAAGGAGGTGAAGGTTATTGTGATGCTGTGCTCGATCGGCAATGAGATGCTGAGTTCTGCTGCCCTCCAGTGGCCAGAAACAGCTGCTGCACCTTGTCTACAGTCGAGAAAAACCCAGAAGGACACATAGATCAGCAATGTGTAATGAGGGCAGAGATCAAAAGCTATTAGTGTCTGTAATATGAACCTTTAATCCTCCCATTCAAATTTAATATGTAATTCTTTGTAATTTTCTACATTTTTTAAATAATAACAATAGAGTGGGAGGAGGCTACTTCATAGTCATGATTACTATTTTTCATGGCAGAGCAAAACTTTTTAATAATGACCTTAAAAATGTTACAAAAAACTAAATACAAAAAAATGTCCAGACTTAGGAAGAGGCTTAGATCATACTAATTATTTGTAGTTTTTCTGTTCTCTAATAATATGTCAATTTGATAAAATAGTATTACATTAACTTAAGGTATACTTACTACTAGTTGTTTTTCCATCGTTTTAAATTGCATCTTACAGTCTTCATCAGTTTGCTCACTTGTTAAACTACTATCCAACTATCAACTTTCATACTCAATAGTCAATATACACCAAACTGAGAGCTTTACAATACAGCAGCTTTTGATACGATGACCAGCTCCACATCTGAGGTCAAATTTATTTAAAACCCTCTCGGGGTGTCTTTATCTGACCTGCACAATTTGCATTTTCTTTTTCTTCTGTGTCCTTCCCATGATTTGTTATTTGCATGCACAAATAAGTACAAGCAAGCATGCAAACAAAGATACACTTACAGTAGGCAAACATGGTATACTGATGATAGGTATATTGATAGTTCCAAGCCAGTAAGTGTCGTTCAAGTGTAGAGATCCCAGTAGAGGAAACAGCCAGTGGGATGGACATATTTCACATTCAATTCCTGTGGGCTGTAAATTTTATTATATTTCAGGCACCAACTCCAATATATGAGCAATATGCAGTGTCTGACACTTGAAAACTGCATCTGTGTTTTGATTTGGTGTTTTGCTGATTATTGCTGAAGGCGACAATATTATAGACTACAAGTTCACACTGGTAAACTTTTGCATTGTCAGTTGATGCTAAATTAAGCAGCCCAGCGACCACAGAATGAAAGCCATCTAAACCAAAGTCAAATTTGCAGGTTCTCCTGAAGCAGAAGCTGCCAGAGGAGGCCAATCAAAGAGAATTGCATCACTATCTGGCTTCGGGTTAGAAATAAAAGGGTGTGATCTAATTTATTCGCATAACAGCATCCAGCTGGGTCAAACACTTCAGCTGTATTGCATATGCAGACATGGGTTTATACAAGATATAAACATGTTCAGTAATCAGTACTGAGATCTTTTACTTAATCTTACGCAGAAAGCTTTTAGTGCAACAAAACTGAGAAGCTTCACATACCAATGATTACCACCTGTAATAAGTTTTAATTATATTGTTTATTATACGCCACATTGATTCATTAATAAATTCATTCATCAGATAATTACTCCCCTCTCACATCTCTTTTACAGACTATGATGGCCATTTCCACATAAAATCTTAGCCCACATGAGCAGCTTTAAAAATGCTCTTACAACAATGAAAAAAATGGGTTAATTTTGGTTTCCTGCTGATTCAAACTATTTCTCTTTTCTAAATATGCCAGTGTGAAAGTACATCTCATTATTTTGTCTTCAGTTCTCATTTCTCAGTAATTTTTGAGATCTAGGATTAAAATGTTTTTTTTCTAATAGCCAATTATCACACCTGATGTAATCAGATCAGGTTATATCAAATAATCAAAAGAGACAACGGGATGTCTCAAGCTAATAGAACAACAAAATAAGTATTTTCAGGCTTTTTTGCCTTTCATTTAGACAGCAGACCATAGAGATGTGACAGAAAATGAAGAGGGAGAACTTGCAACTATCCCTGGGGACTGTGAGTACATAGTCACCAGGGGATAAACTAAGTTAACTGTATAGATTTATTGTGATGTGTATAGATATATGTGTTTTTAATGTGATGTACTGTATGTTGAATGTGAATGTGTATTCCATGTGAAATGTATCACGGTATTTACAATGACTGAAGCTCAAGTGACTTGTGTTTTTGTCACACAGACTCACAGATCGAATGAAAGCCCTTTACAATGGTACCAAACATTATATTAAAATATTAGTAAATGTCTTTAATGTGTGCCTAAATGAAAAAAGCATCATACTTAAAACTCCAAATGTGAATATTAAGTGATGCAAATTTAAAAAAGGAAGTACAAATAATTGTTCAAAAGTGCATTTATTTAAGTCATTCTTTTGGCACTTCAGTTATCATCGCTGGTCACACAGTTAACACACAGTTAACATAAAACAAAAGTGAGCATCCCCGCACGACTGCAGCTGAAAAGTTATGTCAAATTTACTGCCCAGCAGAAATTTTTAATGTTATCAGGATTATTAGAGCAGTCAGCTCTTAGAAATGTTTGAGCGGTTGTGAAAATGTGTTTATCAGTAACTGTCTTAAAATAATAATAAAATAAGTAATAATATTATTTTTAAGTAATGAATAAATATATTTTTTGCTGAAGTTAGGGAATTTGTAATTTGGACAAAAGCCTCTGAAATAAAAATAAAAAAACATACAAAAGGCTCATATCAGGGAAGTCATCAGGGATTAATTTCTGATTTAGGGAAATAAAATATTGTGATAATCAGAGATGCTCACAAATTGTTTCATTAGGACAATATTACACAATTAAATGGGTAAAATATTTAAAATAAAGGTGACATACAGTATAAAAAGATATTAAAAAAACATGCAAACAGACAGCACCAAGATCAGACTAACACAAAGCAGCTTTGGCAACAACTGAGATTTTCTTTAAGGAAAGGAGGAAAAATGTTAAATCTTAACAGCCCAAGGCATTGTCAGTATATTGAATCATTTCAAACATGCAGTAAGTTTTAAATGCTTAAAAAGTTGTACAAAATTACATTATAAACTTACAAAAAAAAGAAACGTTCAAGGGGTGGACACAAAATGACATTTTATTTCAAGTTAAAGGTAACGACTGAAGCATTTAATCATTCTTCCACTATCTGGTGTTATAATAAATTGCTCCTAATGCAACGTCTCAGACACTGTATCATGTAGACTCATTTTACCAGATGTCTCATTTCAATTCAAAGTCACGATCTGATCTGGCTGCTCATTTTGGCAAAGGTACCGGATAAGATTTCAATACTAACTTAATGTCTTAGGGTTAGCCTTTTTCACAAAATAAATGTGTCTCTTTTAAAAGTCTTTACACGCATGTTCAGAGTTCTGCCAGCTCCACACACAAGCGCTAGTGCTTTTTCTCGAGGTAATTTGAAGGAACCCACCCTTTCCGTGGTCTGCCATTGTCCAGAACCTTGCAGTACCACCAGCCATTCGGGTTTCTGTCAAGAACCTCCAGACTCGTCCCCTCAGGAAATCCCATGGTCTCCTCGTCACCATGGTAATCTGCTATGGAGACATACACCTCTCTGAGGTTGTTATGGATGATGTGGGGCTTGGGTTTCACTGTGGATACAGGGAGAGCATTCTTCAGAGAGCTGAGGCCGAGGGATTCAGAGCTACCGGTACCAGATCTGTTCCTGCTGGGTAGTGCTATATTGTTTGGTGCCAGGCTGCGCGGCACTGTGCCAAAAGAGGCATTACGGCGCACTGTGGGGCTGGCACGAGGATGGTCAGTGGAGTTGAGGGATTCGTTTCTCCTGAGAGAGCCGACAGGGCTGGGACCATCCCTGATGGGGGCTGATATGAAGACGGACTGAGGTCTGACGACCTGCTGCTGTTTGGAGCTGTTCTGCTTCTGTGATCCAAACAAGCCGGTAGGTTTGGAGAGGCCACCAGGAGGCTTGGAGGGGATGGGTGGGGTGACCTTCTTTAGGTTTTGGTTGATGTTGTTCAAGGCCTGCACCCTTTGCTCATTCTTCTCCAGGCTGTTGGACTTGCTGAGGCTTCCAGGTTTAGTGGGAGTGCCATCAGATTCGGACCCTACCATGTCATCTTGTTGTCTGACTGGCTCCAGGTAGTACGTCGGGGCCCAACCCTCTGTATCACCCCAGCGAATGTACCACCAGCCACTCTCCTGCTTCTCCAGCACCTCCACCTCCACTCCAGCAGGGAAGGTGAGCTCACACTCTTGGATCTTTACATAGGGATCTGTGGTGCGATAAAGGATAGAGCCTTCCAGGTCAGAGTCTCCCCGGCTACCTTTGGAATAGATAGAGGAGAGATCTGAGGTGCTCTGAGAAGAGAAGGAGTCCTCAGAGGAGATGACAGAGGCTGTCTCAGAGTCCTCGCCTTTAGTTTTACTGCCATTCTTCAGCTGCCCTGTGGGCCGCAGCTGTCTTCTCAAGGTGCTGATGTCCATCTTCTCAGCACTGGACGCCTTGGCCATCTGTGGTTTAGGCCGTACCACTGGCTTTAATTTAGATGAAGACTTGGTAGCAGAGGATGCCTTGCTTTCCTCTTGATCTTTCTTGAGTCTGGACAGATCTGGGGTGGACTCAGTGGAAGCAGACTTAGGACTAGACGCCTCCTCAGCTTTGGTTATAAATGGGCTCCCATTCAAGTCAATCTTGAGCTTCTTACCTGCAGATCTCCATCCCGCTGGTGCTGGGTTTATGTTTGCAGCCTTGCCAGTTTCTGACAAGACACTTGTCTTGGAGGAATTTGAGTCCCTACTGCACTGCCTCTCTGGCGTCTCCCTGAAGGGCCGGAAGCCGTCATTCTCATAGATACACTCTTCCTCTCCCTCCGCTTCCACCTCTGCCTCATGGCCATCTTCAAATGACTCACCCATCTTGAAGGATGCACTGTGAAGCGATGAAGCCGGGGAGGGCTTGGAGGACAGATGGGATCCCTTCTCCGAGGAAGTGTCCTCATTCTTTCCATCCACCAAGGAAGCTTCTCCCCTCAGAAACTCAAACTCAGACTCCATATCCAGATCGCCAATGGCAGGAACATCATATTCTGGCTCTTCATACACAGGCCTCCCAGGAGACACAGGGGACTCTGGAGCCTCAGACCCAGGACTGCTGGGAGGTGCAGTCTCCACTGAGTCCTGTTTTTTGACAGGAGGAGCTGGGGGTGGGACTTTGGGGCGACACAGAGTGCTTGTTCTACGATTCAGATTGGGCTTTTTACGTTTGTCAATGTAGGAGCAGGGAGCCCAACCCTCCCTCTCTCCTATCGCGACATACCACCAGCCACCAGAATTCTTCTCAATGACCTAAAACACATGTTCAAAAGTTTAAAATCTGTTTAATCTTTGTACGGAGGCATTTTAATATATTTTGTAACTGAACAATAACGAATACATTTATCAATCTACAGATATATGGTTGTTACACAAGTTGAAGAGAGTTTTGTCCCTAAGGTTTACTTTACAAGAGATAGCTTACCTCTGCTTTCTGTCCTCCATTGAAACTGATCCCATCAGATATACAGGACTGAAAATCTGCAATGGTGTAATACTCTGCTTCAACTGTAGGGGGCTCTGGTGGGGAGGGCAACTGAAATCCCTGAGCAGAAAATGAGATCAACACAGTTATACTTTGGTAACTCTATAAAATTCCTGTGCATGACCACTAATCTGAGTAATTTATACAAACATAATGGGTCTGATTTATCTTTTACATTATGGATTATTTGGTTTTGTTCCTCGAACAAGAATAAAAACTCTGAATAAAAGTAAAGTCTGTACACTGTCAGTTACAATTGCTCACAAGGGGTATATATATTTATTGGCACCTCTTCAAGGTTTGTGCTCTTCATCAACAAAAGGACAAATAAGTAAAACAATCTTAGTCACTTAATCTTAGTCACTTTTTTGTGATGAAAGGTTAATTACTAAAATATCGAACATTCTTACCAGGGTTGCATCTCTTCGAGGAGGAGGTTTTTGCCTGAGAACTGGAGAACCTATGAAGCAATCACAGAAGAACATACACATTTCTTTGGTGACATTTCAGAATAAACATTTGTAACCCTTAAGAAATGAAAGAAACAAGTTACTAATAATAGAAAAGTTATTATTAGTGATCTACTGTCACAGATTATATTACAAGTTAATGAGAGAAATTTAGACACTATGGTGACATTACGGTGACATTACTAACCAATTTCCACCCGATGAGGGGCAATACGGGCTATAGCTGGTGAAGGAGGCTCTGCTTTGCTTTTTCCATCCTGTTGAGTATTGACAGGGCTGGAGTCAGAGCATGGGATTGGCAAACTGATCTCTTTCCTGGCCACCTGGGGGCTCTCTGGGACACCTTCAGTCTGCACGTCTTTCTCACTCAGGGCTTTCTTGTTAAGCAGGTTACTGATCTCCATGATGTTGCCAATAATCTCCACTGGGCCTGTCACAGTCTTCTTACGGGGAGAGAAGTCATCCTTCATCTTCTTCAGGTAAGAGGCTGGAGCCCAACCCTCCTTATCCTGGTATCTGTGAAATTAGTCAGGAGAGAAAACAATAAACATGAGAAGATGAGCTTTTTGTGTTGAGAACAGTGAAACCTGAAAGTAAGGCGAGTGATCACAAGCTTACCTGATAAACCACCAGCCTTCCAGGTTCTTCTGAATCACCTCCACAATGACTCCTTTTTCAAAAGCAATTTCATCCTTGCCCTGGCTGGTGTAAGGCTGCACTGTCATGTACTTTTCTTCTGTCAAAGCCATAGCAGAGAATGACAACAAAGTTAAGGTTTTGAGGACTGAAAACAAAATATTTTTTTAGCCAGTAAAAATAAGGAAAAGATAAAGATATGTGTATTCTATAAATCTTCTATTGACTCTCTACATTCACATGATCATTCTGCAGTTATAAGAGAAAACAGTAAACTAATAATCACTATTATATCATCCGGCAACATACTTGTACAGTAATATATCATGATATATTATTTTGTGATCCATTGGCACCAATTTTATATGATACTAGAGCAGAGGTGTGTCTTTTCTTTAATACAGACTTGAACTGTTGTGCTTTCTGGCAGTTCAGCTACCAGATGTGAGTAATGTGTGATTAAATGTTTTTGGCACACTCTGCTTCATAAAATTTGTCTAGTAATGTTTTTCGAAACTGAAAGCCCTTTATAATGCAGTAAATATAGTACACAACTAATCTCTTTTAGGAATGTAACTAACGATAAATTTCAATTGATTAATCTGTCGATTATTTTATCAATTAATCATTTGGTATATAAAATGTCAGAAAATAGTAAAAAAAAATATCAAAAGAGTCAAAGGCGACACCTTCAGACTTTTTGTTTTGTCCATCCAAAACCAAAACATATTCAGTTTGCTATTATGTATAACAAAGAAAAAGATTTAAATCTTCAAATTTGAGACGCTAAAACCAGCAAATTTTCTGTGTTTTTGCTTAAATAATGACTGAAACAATTATTTGATTATCAAAATAGTTACCAATTAATCTTCTGTCGATTGATTGCAGCTCTAGTTATTTTACTTTTGTGGTGGTTATATGTTTCTCTGAAGTTACACATATAGTGTGATGTACAATACATTGAATATTGTTCAGCAGTAGAGTATATCACATAGCACAAAATAGCTTGTAGTGTTAGCATCATTATCATGAGAAACACATCATGACAGTATTGATTTATCAGTAACAATATCTGGGAGTACTTGTATGTATTCCTAAAAATGTGGAATGCAATTTACTGGTATTGACTACAGCATATGGCACAAGCTAGTGTCCTAACAGTTTCCTTGGCCTTGTGACAGCGAGCATCTCCTAACTCGGGCACATAGCAGAGAGCAGTGGCTCCATGCTGATTAATGTATTCCCACAAGGCCAACAGGCATAGCAGAGACATCATTTCCTGTCATTATGGCAATTCCTGTCTAAACACAGACGGTGCAGGGAGAAGAGGTGTGTTCAGAAGGGAGAAGAGGAGCTGTTTTGTATGCTGTCCTCCTAGTTGGTATACAGTCATTCAGTCACATTCTGGTCACATACAGTTTTATTCCATTTTCCTTTTCTCCACCCATTTCCCAGTAGGTGAATGGGTGTGGGATAGTTATTCCCCTGACTTGCAAAAACTACAGTAAGTTTCGCGGGTAAAGGATATTTTTGTACACTTTATTTTCCTTTTGCCTCGTTCTTCCGGCCTCTTTGTGTTGGGGCTGGTAGAACGTTTTCCTCTCACCAACCTCTCTCAAACAATATCCAGCAGTGCAATGAAGGGAAACTCTGAATCAGATGTTATGTTAACCACAACATGCATCGCCTGCATCAGTGTTATAAATCATTCTTGTGGAGTCAGCAAAATATCTGTCCTTTTTTTTTTTTTTTTTTTTTTTAAACACAAAGCAGGATTTCAGTCCTAGGGTGGAAACAACTCTCTCTCCACTCCAGAGAGCAGCATTTAGTTCTCTAGAAACTACTGCCAAGCGCAAAGTTTGGGCTGAACTCAATAGCCTATCCTCACTCCTCTGTCAGCAATCCAAATGCATCTCCTGTGAAAAAAAACCCTTGGTAAGAAGAACATGTGCAAGTTTGTCATTGAGAATGTGATTTTCTTGCTAACTAAGTAAGAGATAAATAAGGCTCTTTGTTAATCTGTCAATATTAGTTGTTATCTGCACCACAGAAGGATAAATGTCTGTTTCTACCACATGTTGGTAGAGCACATATTCATTAGAAAACTACACACACGCTTCATTTGCTCATAAAAAAGCAAAATATGGTTCTAAAATGTGGAATAAGGCATTCCAAAGTGTAATACGCAACTACTTTTTGATGAGTGGGTAGCATTTTTTTTTTTTTCTGTGATTCTGAGAAGATTGGTTTTGGCACACAGTGTTTAATTATAATGAAAACGCTTGCATGGAGCAATTTTGTAGCATAATTTGAGCTTAGCATCAATAATTGGTGTATATAAAAGTTGCTGATTTCACCTTTGCTTTCCAGGCTCATTTCATATTAACGTCAGTTAGTGGTTAGTTGTGGTGGATTGTGGCTCATGATAAAGACATTTGCTGGAAGACAACACAGAATGCAAGACTGAACAATTATGTGCATATGGAGAAGGGCAAGTTTAGTCTTGTGATAAGAGACAATAAATAAGACCAGGCGAAGAGAACAATAACAAAGAAAGGGAGGGAGGGAGGGAGGGAAGGAGGTGATGCAGCATCTGTCTCAGTTCACCTCGGCTCTGCTGCCTGCTGATGACACCCCCCAACGTCCATCTCCGGTCCAGCCTCTTCAGATGGGCCTTATGTCGCTTAGTAACTAACAGACACAGATGGTGACCAGACAACAATGAACAAACAAACATGGAAAACATGAAGAGCAAGCACAAATGTTGCACAAACACACAGCACACAAATGACATGGACCCGACCAAAGGAGCCCCATTATTAGCCACATGGGAGACATGAAAACAAGACCACAAAGCCAAACATGATGGACAGTTAGAGTGGATGGATGGGTGGTTTGAGGAGTGAAGGTTATAGAGGAAGTGTTAAACCAAGACATCTTCTCTGTGGCTTGTAATTAGGATGTTGTTAGCATGGTTTCCCCATCCTGTCGTGTTAGAGCATCTGGGACACGCATTGCTGCTACAGGAATGCCATCCAATTAATAGAGCAGCTGAGAGTGCCGCTGGTTGGAGTTGTGTGCCTCAGAAGGTCTATATTTTCCTACCTCTTTTATAGGCAAAAGAGTGGAGACAGGAATTATTTCTGCCAACTGAGAAGTCTTGTGTCACATGTCAAAATGATAAAAGAAGCTCCTGTAAATGATCTTACCGTATGTAATTTCCAGTGATGGAAATAGAATCTGAGAGATGGGTTGAAATAAATAAAAGTATTTTAATGTGATTAAGTTAAGCTTAGTACTTTAAAGCAATAGTTCAACATTTGGCAAATATGTTTATTTGCTATTAGAATTTGCTGTGATGAGAAGATTGATACCACTCTCATGTCTAGACAATAAATACGAAGCTACCGCCAACATCACTAACTCATTGAACACATTATATCCATTTGCTTGATTCGTACAAATTTCACTGGGACCAGTAACTTCCTGGTCTCCACTGGTTGCTAGGCAACTACTCAAAGGCAAAAAATAGTCCAGCACATAACACTCCCGTAAAACGCTGAATTGCTCTTTACACAGATGAAACAAATGATACCTAATGTAGATAGGCGGATTCTGTTACCTTTTGAACAGTCAGAATAGCTGTTGTCATTTGTTTTCATAGTTTGTGCTAAGCTAAGCTAACTGGCAGCTTGCATTAGCTTCAAATTTACTGTACAGATATGTGACAAGAGTATCAATCTTCTGATCTAATTCTCCGGCAGAAAGCGAATAAGCATATTTCCCAAAAGTATTCCTTTAAGCAATTGTTTATTATTATTATTTTTTGTATAAAATATGACCAAAACAAGGAGGAGGATAAGCATATGTATGCTTCCATCAATGTCACTCATGTCTCGAGTCGGCGGAGCTTTAAACATGTCTCTTTTTTTGGCTTTTCAAAACAACTATCATGTTTTCCATTTTTTTCTGTGACAATGAGGTGGTACAGACTGCTGAAGACCACAAGATTGACAAAGAGATGTTTTATGAGTTTCATGCCATTCCCATGACTGACTAGACATATAAACACTAATTGCACTGACAGATTGTCCTTCCCAAAACTCGCTGGCAAGAAAACTCCTGTTATCTCTGACCAGGTAGATAGGAGTGTTGGGTGTAGACATTTGCATTTAGGTATGCGTGTGTCTGTGTGTGGTCATACATTTGCGTTATGCATACATGTTGAAATCTTTTCTGTTGATAGGTAGATTATGTATTGGAAAGTTTCAAATGGGAAGAAAAGGGCATTCAACATACTGTTAAACTGTAATACTGCCTGGCCTCATGTATTCTCTCTGACTCCATCCCTGAGTCATAAGATATACAACACCAAGGGGATCCTGGGTCCCATTGTTTCAGAGCGTACCAATTGTACAGCAAAAGATGTTTTGGCCAGAGTGCTGGAAAATCCTGATGTTTGTTTGGAAATGTAATACGCAACTTAATTATTTCCGTGCCTCCAGTTTGTTGGGTTTTCTCTAACACAATGTTGCATAAATCTTAACGAATAAGCTGCAATTGCTTCACTACCTGTCAAAACTATCAAAATCTGAGTATGTGACACTAATTGAGCTCTATTGCACTAAGATTAAAATGTTGTCTACACTAATATCGAAAAATGCTGGAAGAATGAGATGGCTTGAGCTCCTCTTAGATGTCTCGAGATGATTGCATGATTGGACTCCATCTCAAACTTCACTTGTCAGCATGATATTCTGGCAAAAAAAAACAACTTACATAGGTGTGTTTCCTATCAAGGTTTTGGATCTTGCTCTGACTCCAGTAAGTTCACAAAATCAGCACTTGTCTACTGTACTGTAACTTATCAGCAATTGCATGAAATAGCATAATTCAAGTCAGAGCTTACACTGATTAACAATATCCATAATTTAGAGAGTATGACTCATTAAATACTCTCATGTTTTATTCCTTACTGCTGATGGAAACACATGCCTCTTTCATGAGCTCACTCCACGGAGGTCATATCACTTAATATTGCATCGCATCTCTACTGTACAGTGCATTACTGTACAGCACGTCACTCCAGTGCACCTCCGCACTCGGTTGTGGTCTGGTCTCTCCTGGCACTGCTCCTTGCTGTTTACTCAGGCCTGAATCTGTACTCTGTTCAAGTGTGCTTATGATGGCAGGCAGACAGAGAGAGTTGTTCACACCAGCCCGGCGTCAGCCGTTAGCGTAGGCTGGCAGTGGTGAAGCAGGGGTGAGTCTGCTCCATTTTGTCACAGATCAAAGACTGAGGATTTGAGGGCAGAGGTGGTGTCTGTGTGTGGGTGGGTGGGCAGGGGCAGGAGAGTTTACAGTGACTTACCTTCCCCGACTTTTGAGGCGCCCAGCTCCAAGTCATCCCGTGTACCACTGTGGGAGTTGAGATAGGTAGCAGGGACCCAACCCTGCTCCTCTGCAGTGCTGACAAACCACCAACCTGTGGAAACACAAAGGAGCTGACTATCACCAGGACTATGTAGAGTTTACCGAGGTAATCAGATGTAGAGTGTGCAGGACATTTAACAAACATGCACTGCATCACATAACAAGAGAGGTATAACATAGACTGTATGCGTGTAAGATAAGATACATGAAATGATAGAAAGTGCAGGATCACAATGTCTTTTAGGGTCTAGAAGTTTTGTTGACATTCTGCCTGTAATTCTTGGCCTGTGATAAGAACCCTTCCCTAGAAGTGAACATAATAAATCTCTACAAAGACGGACAAAAATTAGCACAGATGATGTCAGCTGATGTGACCATAGATCTTCTAGTTTGTCTTATATCCCCTGATAAATCACTTGTGTCTTTGTTTTAGTCACTGAACCCCGATTTGATAAAATATCTCAGATCACAGGGATGAGCTACAAATGAACATGAACATGAGGTAAAAAAAAAAAAAAAAAATCAACTTGACTGCGCTGCCAACAGAATCTATAACTACAGCCAGGGCCAAGAACATCAGAGGGAACACCGCCTGGCTGTTGCTCGACTCATGACGAGGACTTGTTAAACCTGCGTTTCATCAGGATCAGTCATGATTTTAGTGGGCAGGACATTGCTGGTGTGCTGTTACTCACTGAAATATCCATTTGCAATGTTGCAGCTGATTTGACTTGGTTCCTTTGGCTCTGACAACTGCTTTATGACTAACACCTCAGCTGGAAAGGTGCACATAGAAAGCAATGTTTCACTTCTACAAAATCTGCTCCAAATGAGGTGACTTGAGTACAGTGATCTATTGTGTTGGATAAGGTGTGTTGAATGACAGCTTATTGCAAATTTAAAGTCCATATGCACATTAATCAAAAGTCACTCCACATTTGTGACATCACGTCAGCTCTTAGCAGGAGACCAAAGCAGCAAATCTGGCAAAAAAAGCCGCCCTATATGTGGTATGCCGCACATATGATATTTGTTGTGGTAACAGGAATACAATATGGCTGACAGCTGTGTGGACAACCCATAAAAGAGGATAGAAGTGTTCCATCACACTTTCACAGCTGGTCCAAACCTCCAGCGTACATTTTCCTTGAGAAATGGTGTGATTTGAGGTGGTTTAGTTGCACACAATTAAAAGAAACAGAAATCTGTTTTAATTATCTCCTTCATTTTGTGTCATGTATTCCAATCAGACAGGTAGCAATTAAAGGCATATGTAGATTAAAAGGGGTAATTATTGGAGTTTACGGTAGATAGAGGTGTAATTTTTTGGAGTTTCACACTTTTTTTAACTCTTAATTATGCTGAATCTACCGGATGTGGAGAAAATTATTCTGTTAAGTCTGAGAGAATTTGAAAAACGACAATACACAACATTTCACACCTGGTGGATCATGGCATCTTATCTCTCAGCAAAAAAAAACAAACAGAGGGGAAATATAAAAACTCTGCCAACACTGAACAATTCTTCAACCTGCTGTTTTATCCCAACATCATGACTTTCACTACAATATATTCATTTCTGCAATAATGCCCTTAGGATTTGCTATCAGGTCAGAGAGTTTTATATTGTTATGGTTATAAAAAACGAATAATTGTGTAATGCTGGCAATCCAAAGTTTTGATGACTACCATAACTGAATCAAATTGTCCCCTGGCTGTATTCCTATCTGTCCACCAAACATAGTTGGAATCTAGATGCATTCGAGATATCCTGCTGACAGACTGAATGCATGACTTTCGAAGCAAAGGCAATAACAAAGAAAAATCTGTCCAAGCCTTTAAGTTATACACGCAATCTCTGTGATTCATTTGAAGGGTGATTTGTTGAAATGATGAAACTTGCTAAGCTACACAACAGAAAATATCATCAGCTGTACAGTGGAGCTATTTTGCATAGAGTTAGGGTGGGTCCAGCTTGGAGAAAGCCTATGCTGTTAGTGCCTGGCTCTGAGCACCATGCTGGATAGGGTTCAAGGACATAACAAGCCATGTAATGTGCTCAGTCTTTGCACCAAAAGCTGTGGCTTGAACAAAACACCAATAAATCAGACAGAGCAGCACGCTGCAAAAAAAAAAAAAAAAAGATGGTGGTCTACATCATTCAGAACCAAAGGACTCACAATATAGACTTTTTCTTTCCACACTGGAGTTAAAAGCTTGTGGGGTAATGATGCTTGGTACTACAAAGAAGATTTAAGTATTGTTAACTTTAGTTTGACATTAACTACACTGATATCCTCATTTTAAAAGAGTTAGCTAAACCTACATTTTGCAATATTTTATCAAGTCACTAAAAACATCTAAAAAATATTGAAGGGCAACATCACCAACATTAATGGTACATTAAATTAAACTGACCATTATAGCACAGCTTGGCAAGAGTAAAAATACCTGCATGAACTCAATATAGAAAAAAACCTTACGTTTGAAAATTGCCAGTTTCACACCAACATGTCATTTGCACTTCAGCAAACTTACACTTGTACAAATGTAAGCAAATACAAGACTAAGGTGTAGGAATGTACTTTAATTGAGAGCACTTGACTAAAAGTCTGAATATACATACACAGCAAAGACACACGGTCACTTTAAAGGCCTGAGTAAATATGTGCTGTTATTGATGGCTGGAGCTGCCTTGCCTGTATTTTTCAACCATCCTACCATATGGCAGGTGCTTAGGCTGAGTTCACTGAACCTCAAAATCAGCAAAAAAAGTACTTTTAAAAACACATACATATTACGCAAGTGCTGATTTCCTGGCCATTGCAGGTTTATAACAGACAGGTTGCATAATATGCATTATATGAAATGTAGAAAAAAAAAACACTTCTAAACGAGGAACCTGCTTCATGTCTGTCATCGCATGCATTCATTCACAGAGTGACTGCAAGTCAATCTTGCACAAAACCAGCTCCATATATGGGAAACACAAGGTGTCAAAAATCAACATTTAAAAAACTCTTTGGTGGATATTAATTCATTCAATCTATGAGTTATGTTTAACGTTTAAGATCAATTATCAAATCAATTATGTAATTGAAAGTATATATTTCATAGAAATCGACTGCTCAACCTTTTTTGAAATAATTCATAGATAAACACAACACCTTTTGAAGGTTTTGTTTATGTCCCCCTTATGTATCCTGCTCAGTGGGGATGAGGGACGACAAACAACTTAAACAAACTCTGACGTGAAGAAACGGCACACAGTATACTGAGCAAGAGACTTGAAATATTTCTATTCATTCTATCGAGAATCGATTGAATATATTTGCATATACTAAACTAAGTAGGAATTTGGGATTAATGGTTTACTTCATTCTGATACATTTGCTTGCTATTGGACTACATTTCCCAGATTCCATCTCTGTAGCACATGAGTTGTGTCTTCAGTGAGTGAGTCTAGTGGCTGGTGACTGATGACTGCTAAACCCCAACACAAACAGGCCGAACTGCTGCTGGAGAGTAAATAAGCAAATTCTGCACCAGCAGCTCTGTGAAATAGGTAAATATGTATAGTGATGGCCTGAAAGGGATTCATTATTAGCCTATATAGTTTAAGCTACTATTAATGGAAAAAAGACAGCAACATCTTATGTAGCCCCAACAAGTTAACAACAACCTAACCAGGTTCACTTAAGGTGGACTGACCTATAACGTGTACCGGCTAGTTTTGCGCAGCATCTCCCCCCACCCCACCCCCATTGTAATGAGATGTGCGCCCTTGCCTTATGCTGTGATAACATTTGCTGAATATTTCTCCGTAGGGACTGTGATTCTTAATTTCTGGAAAATGTCGACTTCATATTTTGACAGGGTTATCATTTGTGCATTCTTTATGATTACACGGACTTTAAACTGACGTCATTACAAAAGAAACAGCTGTTTTGTGGGTCTCCTGCTGCCAACAGAGCAAATTTGCTGAATTACATCATGTCAAACATTTTGATAATTTCTATTAACTAAGCCTACAGAGTTTTCATAAATTAATCTTCATTTTATCACTGTATGACCTAATAGCCTTCAACCTTGTATCTCCAGGTTTAAGATCTCTGTTGTCAGACATGAGGGATTGCATGTAACATCACAAAGACACAAAATGACCTCACAACAATGACTCCTAACAGTAAAAATTTTAACAATGAGGTGAGTGAATTCAGCTGTTGAAAGGTGCAATAACATATAATGGAAATAAGATTGGGAGAGGAACATGCTCTCTCTTCTTCATTTATGGATGGCAGGGATTATCTATACAGCTGTGGGAGGAACAAAAGTGAACGAAGCATACTTTCAAACCTAGAAATCTGTGTGTGGGTGTGAATGTGTGTTTTAGTACGAGTGCACATGTATCTGTGCATTCGTTTGATTTTGATCCACCAACTGTCTTGGCTCCCACAGCACAGAGTGCAGCTTGTATCTTTATCTGAACTTGTGTTTCATCTTTAAATGTTTTTGATCAGTCTCTGTCACAACCTGTCTCTCCCCACATCCCTCTGCCTTGCTATCATTGTCAGGAAAAGCTAAAAATCTTGGGAAACTGCTGCAAAGTTTCAATCACAAAGGGAAACAAGACTAGATCATATCCTAATATATGGCTGGCCGTGTATGAAACGCTAGAGGGCTTTTCATTTATGTCGCCTGGTTACCATCAGACAAGGACATCGCGTCAAGTTTAAATTTATTTATTTGTATAGCCCTTTTACAACAGTAGTTGTAACTCAAGGTGCTATACACATAAGAAAAACATTAAAAATACTTTAAATACGTTGTACCAGATTTTAGGTGCAGACTATATGATGCTATTGTGAGAAGGGTTGAGTTTGAGTCTGAAATGTAAAAATAGCTGTGGTACATATAGTCATCATATGTGGTTGTGAAAAAAAGTGACATATTAACAGTCCTACAGCAAAAATTACAACAGCTTAATCTCCGCCTTGCTGTCGGTTGCTCTTTATACATCCATGGTCGGTTGGTGCAAAATGCATTCTGGGATACTTAGCTTCTGTGGCCTTTGGCCAGCTTTAGCCAGCTTTGGCCAACCTATGGTGTTACTTCATCACTGTCAGTCAGTTAGTCAGTAATGGACAGATGCGTTATGGGGTTGGCCCCGTTGTTGCGGTCCAGCCAAAAAGATCATAGCCAAATGCTGACTAGCAATACACTTCACTAAACATTATTCAATATTACGATTATAGCTCCTTAGTCAACATCTTGAGTAAATCAAAAAGCTTTTAAAATAAGGTTACTTTTTTAACCCCACTGTTTTGGGGGTCAGTGGTTGCATAAGACAATAGCTAACCCACAACCCTCTGGTGGAGATCTCATATAACACCATTGCACCATAGGATCGTGACCACAGATATCGACCTCAAATGTCACAGCCTTGGAAAGAAAGAAACCAAACAGTTTGTCTTGACAACACTGTTGTATTGCACTACAAGGAAAAACTGGATGTTTTAGGCAGACCAGAGGGCAAGTTGTAACTAAGTTTATGTGTAATGTAGCCTGCTGTGAGGTGCAAAGCTCTGGTCGTTTGAAGTTCAATGGCTGCTTGATTCCAATTATTTCAGTAATAAAAAAAGAAAATGATGTCAGCCTAATTTAGACAGCATGAAACATACAATCCAGATTTAACCAACAATGAGCAACACATTTTAAAGACCATTTGATTTTATAATGAAGAAAGATTGATGTTGGTTATGCAAGTTGAAAGTTTTGCAGCTATTTGATAATGCAAGATGGAAAAATGCTACTGAGGTAGATATTTCTGAAAGGAGAAAGCAAGACATGTGAATAGATCCTTAGTCCAGACTTCTGATGGTGCTGCCCTCGTAGCCTCATTCACCCTATATTCTACCTGTGCAAGTAAAGATACAGTACAGCAGATAGACCTATAATGAGAGTGAGCAACATTTCTGAACTCTATTTGTCTCTCATACAGTACCTGCCATCTGGAAACTCTATCAGCTTTAAGACCCAGGGTTCATTTTTACTGTAATCAACAACAGATTCTCAGCTGCAACAAGAAACTAAACTTTCATTTTAGGGGTTTTTCCTAAAGTGACTGGATGACTTATAAAACAAAACTGCAATCTATGTATGCAATCAATCAGTCTGATACCTGGCAACTGCATATATAACACAGCGTGACATTGCAATGAATTGCCTTAATGCCTTAATGTCATACTCACCTACATATTTATCATCGAGACTTAGACCTGAGGCTGTACTAAAGTTGTTTTGTGCTTTAGGAGTAACTGACAAAAGATATTCTACACATGAATATGAGAACCACAGATTCAGCAGCAAGCGGAGGCTTTTTTTTCATGGCCTGAAATGATGAGGAATGCAGTGGCTCAGCAGTCTTGCAGATATCTGACACCACTGTTGAGTAGAGCAGGAGAAAACTCCATTCATTTCCAGCTTCTGTATTTATTAACAGTAGATCTAGTATCAAAGCACAAGGGGGAAGGTATCCAGCCCTATACACACACTTCCAGTTTTCATAAAACACTGGGTTTCAATTACCTGTGGGCCGGGTATGAGGGGGGGAGGCGAAAACGGCACAAAACGACTTTCAAGAGCTAATGTTGACCTAAGGAACAACCTTGACTCCCTCCCAGCCTCTGAAAGGATCCCCTCATAGTATGAACGAAGCTATAGCCCACAGTTTGTGTGCACTCTAGGCTCCACTGATTTGGAGACACAGCAACCCTTGAGTGTGTGAAAGCCCACCCCTTAAAATACTGGTTTAACTCAATGGTCAGTTCTTGAGTGACAGAGAGGCACCTTTTTGGCTCCACAAGCTGATTTCTGTACACTTTTACTGCCACAATTTGTGCATGTGAATACTGTTCTTACTTCTGTTAATCTCTTCTGTCGGAATCGCTCTGTGACGACATTCAAAAGAACGGGGCGATAAGGTTGAAATGCTATACTATACAATACTAAGCCCCCATCTGAGTTTCCATATCTAAAAATATAGGATAAGGATAATTTCATGAGACGCTCATTAGTACTTTCTATGGTGAGCTAAAAGAATGTGGAGGATGGGGATTACTATGAGTGGATAATGTGTCTTCCATCTGCTCCTGCAACTTCTGCTTAAAAAAGACATTCAACTCTTGGCAAGCTTTCTGTGTCGTGTCTTTGGTGGTTCATTGACAAGAGTTATAAGGTTTTTCCTTCTTTATACAAGAAAACATGCTCTTGCTGAAACTGCAAATACCAGATTGGGAAACTGACAGTTTGAGCACAAGGAGGCTCAACACTAAACTGGGCTTTAATCCTTCTTCATATCAGAGACAGAATCCTTGCAGCAGCCAATACACATGATGCTGTCACGCTGGCAGGAATGATTGCTGATAAATTCTGCAAAGGAATTGTAGTTGAATCAAAACAGCTTTTGTGTGCTATTAACTAAGTATAAGACAAAGTCATTTCTAATACGATGAATGAGGAGCAGCATGTGTGTTCCAGGTGAAACAATAACTATAGATCAAGGGCTACAATAAGCTTCACAGCCCTCTATTTGTTTTTGTCTGTCAATGAGAGTCCAAAGAGACTAAGAGTCTACAGCCATGTTTACCCTCTTGATTTAGCATGTTAGCATTCTGACGTGCAAATTATCAATGATGGGAATGTCATTATTATTGAAGGTATTTGGTCATAAACCAAAAGTATAGTGCAAATTAAAAATTTGACCTGATGATGGCACTAGATGTAAAAGTTAAGGGATCACCAAAATGATTCATACTGAGGGAACATGTAACTAATTATATGGCAATCCATCCAATAGTTGTTGAGGTATTTCACTAAAAACCACAAATGTCAACCTGCTGGTGGCGCTAGAAGAAAGGTAAAGGGATCATCAAAGTCAGCAGACTTCATCATCAAGGGACCATGAATGTCTAAAAAAAATTAATGGCAATCCATCTGATAGTTGTTAAGATATTTAAGGCTCGACCAAATGGTGCACTGACCAACACTGCCATCACTAGCATGGCTAAAAACAAAAAAAAGCTGCACAAATAATCTGAAGAAATCCAAGACATAAACTAAGTTGTAGTTTTTGATCTTGGAGTTGACTCCGTTACTGGATAATTCATAACCTCTCTGAGCAAGCTCCTGCTGATATGAGCTCTAAGATCAACTTGTTTCCAGCCTGAAGACCAAGGCCTGAGACTATTGTAGGGGTATATTTTTTCCATTTGAAAGTAAAGCAGACATCCTGCACATCCATCATGCCATGCTGACGGCCAGACCTGCTTAATCTGCCAGTATTTCACTCCTGTAGTTTCTTTGGGCTTTCAGCCAGGCAGTCGGACATCACCTGTGGGATACCCCTGTTACCTTCCAGCTTTTCTACAGCTCAGATTTAGCAAAGAAACATAAGTGTTCAAGAAGGTAGAAAAGGGCCATTTTATAAGCATGAGAGAACTGTCTTGTTAAGTGACTCTTCATCCAATTTCACTCACTCCACCCTGCTTAAGTAAGCTGGGTGGAGCAGTGGAGATACATACTGCACATGGGTGGTGCCAGTGGGTCTTGGGGGAGCCTGAGGGGCTGACGGATCTGAGCTGGCCTCTCCAAAACAGAGAGGCAATCCTGGAGTTCATTTGTAATTCATAAAGGCTGATCTAGACTTGGAATGGAGACAAGTTAAACCCATGCTGGTCCATAGGGAGAGATTTGCTACACAGGACTGGGCACAACATGCATAGGGCTGACCTTGAGATGTAGGCATTCCGGCTGCAATATAAGTACAATATTTCCAGAAGTGACTGCAAATTATTTTTTCCTTCCGTACATACTATTCCATTAGAGGGCAAAGTTTAAACCAGCATCTGAACTGAGTAACAAGGCTGCTAGCTTAGCTTTGGTTAACATCTCTCCAATATAGTGTAAACTGAGGAGGCATCCTGGAGGATCCATTAAGCCATTATAATGAACCAACCTCTCTGAACCACTAACTTTGGCAGGAAATGGGTTTTTCCATTTTCTCCATGAGTTTCTCCTGCACTACTCTCTCCTCCTGAGCCAGCAACTCCCCCTGGCAAACTCTCATAAAACAGACAAATAAAATAGCTGCAATCATGCAGAGGGAGTGAGGACAGAATTAATAATTGTAAAATTTGCAGCACAGTTTTTGACAATACTTAGTTGAAATTTTTCTAACATTTTCATATTGCTCCTTTAGACTGAGCATTTATTTCCTGAGTTTTAGCTAACAGGAATTCGTGTGTTTTTAAGTATTATTCCAGGGAAACTAAATGCTACATCATAACATCAAGCAGCCATTGGTCTTTCCTGTTGATGTACTGCATGCTGCACCTACTTCAAACACAACCAACTAAAATAACAATCATTATTAACCATACTGTACCAATTGAAACAAAGGCCACGACACAAACTGTATCAAGCCAGTGCAACGGAAAATACTGCCTTGGCTTGAGACAGCAGGCTGGAAAAGTGGAGAAAGCTGAGCTCGCTTATAGGTCTGACCTAGATTCACTGCCCTGTCAAAGGCATATATTATCTAATCCAAGGTAAGAAAAACTTGATAACTGCGCTGGGCAGCACAGCCACAGCAGGACTCCTGTTGATGGACTACGGTGAATGACAGAAATCAGACGGAGATGAAGTTCTCCATTCATAGATCTATCACTGTTATACCTTTATGCAACAAATCTCATACAAAACAAGCTACATGCACACAATGCTGATACAAAATTACATTGCAATATGACAGTGTACAGAGATTTTCCACTCAATGCATTGAAAAACCCTAGTCCATGCTAGTTTAAATGTGCATGGCTTTAAAGGAAAATGTGTGTGTCACTGACTGTAGCTCAGAGCTCCATAAAAATCCACACAACGCTTTTATCATTACAAATGCAAAAGACACCTTTTAGTACCTCTAGCTCAGCACATTTACCACTTAGCTCTTTAATTCGCAGATCAATCTGTCAGAAACCATTAAAAGGTTTGTACTTATCCTGCTAGGGAATAGATGCTAAATGAAATGAGCTCTGAAATCTTCTTAGCACACACCTGGTCTTGTTAGTATTGGCAAAGGGATAAGGAGTGATGTCACCCAGCCAAATGCAGCAGCTTTAGCCTACTTCCATTGCAGGAGGTGTTGAGATTTCAGTTAAATGCTAGCTGTGCTGCTGGAAACAGTCTCCATAGCAAGATGTAAAGGGGGGCTTGTATTTACTTCTGATATCTCTGAAAGTGTCCGTTAGTGTATAATAAAACTGTCAAATGGCCTTAAGATGTGTTTTAAGAAGCCTGGAGTCTACTGTTTTGCTTTAACCTCGTGACAAATGCAACCAAACCAGAGATGAATGAATGATCTGAACTGAGAGTGGCAACAAAATATTGCTTGCATCAGAGAAGAGAATGAAACAAAGCAATAATAAATATGGAAACTAAGCTACAGAAATAACACCGAAGCCTGGAAATCATACTCATAATGAGACCATTGAAGTGCATGAGTTTCACATTCTGCATGGATCATCAACACACAGCTCAGCCGCCATAACCTTGCACAGTGGTCAGCTGAAATACAAAAGTGAAGGGGCCTCTACTTAAAAGCACAGGACCATGCAATTCAAGTTCATACATGTGCTTTGAGGAGAGCTCTCATATAAGGCCCCTGATAAAAGGACTTCAAGGTGTTGGAATATCCGCCTCACTGTGGCTCCCCATTGGGTTGAAATCCTACTGGAGCAGAGAGTGAAAACAAATACATGAACCCGAAGGCAGGACATGTGACACTTCAAAGTGTTCCTGCTCTATGGACCCTCTTCCTTAAGGCCAGTGTGGCATGGCATTTCACTCACACCCATCATGAAACCCAAGTCCAATTGCCTTCCTGGTCACCGTTTCCTCCTCCATCTCTCTTTCCCCGTCCTCCCTCTGAAGAACACATGAGTCCCATTACTGTTTTACTGTCTCACCACACCATTAAAACTGAATGTCAGACCCTGTTACTGGGCCCATACCTCTCCAGTCACTTGTGTGCCTCATATGACAAATTATCTTTGAAACAAAAGTGATTCGTGCAGGTGCTTTTAAGCTGCTTAGACATGGGTTCAGCAAAAATTGACGGTTTTAATAATAAATAACATATATACATATACAACTACCATATAACGAGCTTTTATGCTGTTCTGCTGTCTTAAAATATACAAAAACTATTTTAACCAGCTTTCATTTTCACTGCATTTCAAACAGATATATTGTATTTAATTTGATTCATATACATTTGCCTTTTTGTGTGTGTTAAGATCTTGGTAGCAACTATTCCCAGAATATCATGAAGTTGTGCTTCATGTCAGCATGCTACTGCCTCATTAAACATTCAGTATTGTCAAACTGAATGACATATACCCTAAAACATGGTCTTGGCCTTGTTTGCTAGCTTTTTCCAGCGGTTTAACAGCTGACTAAGGACTCTCTGCAGCTGGCATTTGTAAATCCGGCATGTCTTGCTGGCTTTCCATTAAAGTGAGGTGGAATAATTAATACGAGTCTGGAAGACATTCCTCTTGCTAGAGGCAACATTCTGGACCCCAGCCTAAACCAACAGTGGGAAAAAACAGAGCTGACTGCAGGCCAAAGTGAGCCTCCAGATGGGGCTAAGTTACAGCTAGCAAGCTGTGGACAAAGGAGGTGAGAGGGTTGAGATAGGGAAACTGCCAGGGCAGAAAGTTTGAGGAACCAGGAGAGAAAGACTGGATCATGAAAATGTGTTTGTTTCAGTCCTCTGTGTTTGGCTGACAGCATAAACAATGCATGTCGTGTGTATGTTTTGCTGTCTGTCCATTCTTGCTCAACATGTTTTTGTCATGCATTTGTTTTGGTTACTCACCACTCTCGCTCTTTTCAATGACGTCCACCACCTCACCCGCTTGAAGGCTGATTTCTGCAGGCTCTTGTTTCTCGTAGCTGGACACCACCACATACTGTTCCAGGAGCATGGGATCCGAAGCATCCAGACCTGGAGTTGATGGGAAAAAACATGCTGTCAGCCAGCTGCCAGCCATAGGTCCCCGAGAACGACTGCTGGGCACTCGTTGTGCCATAGGCCAATTTGTCAGTAGAGCTCAGCCAATCACAATATTCACAGGGCTCAGTGCATCTTCCTGGGTGTCTAGCCATAGAGATACATCCCCCTCCAGCCCAACATCAAGGGCAACGGAGATGCTGAAAGTCTAGAAAAAGAACCTCCTTCCAAAAAGTGAAGGATCAGGCGGTCAACTGCAGAAAATCCATTCTGTGTTACAGAAAGGGCCTCATCCTCATTGTCCAACAAAGCTGAAACCAGATCAGTAGATGATGGTAGAAACATTAACACAGTGGGAATGAGAGCCACAACCAGAAAGCAGAAGAAGCCGTAGCAGTGAGAGAAAAGTGTGCTAAAGCCAGTTGAGGACAGGACAGTAGAATGGAAGAAAGAAATGGTTTCCCTTGGAAAATAAACCATCTGCTAAAAAGCCTCCTTCTCCTCAGTTGGGGCTGGAGCTGGAGGAAGAGTAGGGGGTTGTGTACGCCAATCATAAGAGTCGGCACTAGAGGCCTTAAATAGAACCAGATGAAGGGGCTGGAGCTGTGCTCAGAGGGATGGCCCTCTGTCTCCATGAAACACTAGAGCTCTGACTACAGCGTGCAGCCCAGCCAATGGAAACCTTCCTTTCTCTACTTCACTGGGTTAACCATATAAGCACTAGCAGTGACTTAGTTCTTTCACAGTTTGTGCTTATTTTCATAATTTGATCTCATCCATTACTTAACCAGAGTATTTTTCACTTTAACTAAATACAGGAATATCTTCTTAAGACAGAACCAGATGTTTTTATTTGTGAAGATACTTCAGATAAAGAACATCCCAGTCCCAGATACATCACAAACATCCACAACATTTTCCCCCCACATGATTAACTGAGCCCGGCTGAAACCTTAATCATGAAAAATCCTTAAAAACAAGCGTAGCTGAATGAACTAAAGCACATCTAACAAGCGTCAGCTGGAATCCAGACACAACCCCAGCTGACATTCAGTTCACACATTAACAACAGCTTCTGCCGAACCATTGAGTTCAAAGCTCCTAACAGAAGGAGGTTACTATATGCACACACTTTAGATTAAATCTCTTTATCCAAATATTGCTGCTGCTTATGTACTGGATATTTCCTCCAGTTGATGTGACAATGTACTTTTATGGTTTATGTTTGAATAAAAGTAAAGGATCTTCAAACATAGTAGAGATCACAATTTCTATTTATAGTCACAGTGCTCGATACGCTGATTTTTACAAACTGCCATCAGTTACCATAGTAAGTGAAAAGAAAATTTAAATATGTGAACTCTTGACTCACATGATAAACAAATATTTCTAGAAAAAAATAATGTCACAAGGAGAAGAGAAAAGTCAAGTTAGTCCAAATAAAACATTTTCTGGAAAGAGGAAATACGCTTCATCCTGAGGATGGAAAAATAAGAACAGTTCAGTCCAATAGATGGAAGGTTTGAGGCTTAGATAAGAAATGATTGAGACAGTTTGGATTAAGCTGCCATTTCTGCAAAGAGCTGACCTGACAGTCCCCCAGACTAGAGATTAACATTTCTCTAAATCAGGATAATATTTTGCATTCAATTTGGGAACCGAATTTGAAATGTCAAGGAGCTAATAACTTATGAAGATGAACTAAGCACCATTAGCATCTCAGATTTTAAAACTGCCAAAGAGTCTGACACTGGATTACTGCGGTCACGTTCACATTATTTGTGCAAGATGTTTTGTCAGACCACAAAGTTGGGTGCAGAAACACTGGAAAGAACATATTATTTAAATTCTGGGTACAACCTTCTTGTTCTTCAAAGCACAATATGACAGCATTTATTTTAGTTACGGCATACAGCGGTATTTCTTTTGACACAATTCTCGGAAATTTATGGTTGAGTGGTTTGTTTTAACTCACTGATCAATTAACACTGATTACTAGGGTCGACTCAACAAGGACATGACTGCCGCGATGCTATAACTATTACAGGATTTTTTTGCCACTGATAAAAGTGAAAAAGTAGTAGTAGTAAAATGTTGTAGGCTGCAAAGATGGTAAAGGTATGAGACAAAGTATGGGAATCTGAGTGCATGTAAATCAATTTCCCAGCTTATGGTCCTAGCTTGTCTAGATTTACAGATTTATTAGTATGCACAACATTATCGGAGTGCATTTTAAATTAGCTACTCTTTACTTTTTCATGACCAGTAATTTTACCTCTATTCGACTACCCACCTGTATAAGAGACGCAACAAACTGCAACACCGTGGATTTATTTCCTTACTTAATGCTGAATTAGGCCATGAAATAAAATAATAACCTGTCTGAAACCCAATTTCACACATGCTATCTTCGACATTGTCTTATCAAAAACATCACACGTCAACAATATGATTTCAAGACAGATGGACATAAAACCCAGCACGTTGTGATCTCATAAAACCATAATTTATGTCAAATGATGTAAACTGCGGTATCCGAAACCCACAATTAACTACTGCCGGTGTTTAACAGTAAATCTGAGACCTGAGGTGAGTGAATAAAGACTTTGTCAGCAAAGTCAATAGGCCTGAAAAACAAAAGCTAATATTTCAGCATTGTTCAGGAAATGAAATGTTTTGCAACAGCAGGAAGATAGAGCCAGCACAAGAGCACGTGTGAGAAAAAGGAGGTGAAACAGCTTCAGACAGGATAGGTCTAATTTCAGATGAACTCTGTACAAGGAGTATAAAACGAGCTGTATAAATTTCTGTGTACATATCGAGGTTTTAATGAAACGCATCAGCAAGTGTTATAGAGTGTGCGAGCTTGGATGTGTGTTTTTGTTTATATATGTGTATTATATGTGTATGCACAGTGCAGACCATAAGAATTTATGGGCTTTGAAAAGAAAAGTATTTTCTTCTTGGCTTCCATCAGATAGCCCTATTAGCCACTCATTGTGTTTATATCTCTCCTCACTCAGATTTATACATGTGCTTCCTGCTCCCACCCCTGCACTCCCAGACGTCCTAACTCCATCCAACCTTCCGCCCCACCCCCACTCACCCATCATCAGCTCCATCCAAAGATGATGACAGTTGGAAACTTTGCAATAATTCATCACCAAGAGGAGGAAACCAGGGAGTCGAGGAATTTTATTTTGTGAGAGATTTTTTTGGGATCAAGCTTTTTAGCTGATAGCATAGTTGGCATTAGCTGTTATTTCACGGTGCCATAATTTGAACCCCGGGGTAACTTTATGAGAGCAGATTTGGGTTGAGAGGAGCAACATTTGGCAAAGTGCAATGCCTTTGTTTGGCTCATCAGCAGCAGATGTGCAGTTGGATTAGAAAAGGACACAGGACTGCTGTTCAATGTAGTACAGATGTACTCATGTCATTGAATCAGTATGTGGCCCTGAGGGAGAAGGGGCAGACCACAAACAAATAGTACAGAAACTTTCCCCAAAATCATCTTACAGTAAGGCAGCCTTTACAAGCCTGATAAAAGCTGTTAAATATCTTGGTATGTTCAATTGATCTCAGTATTTTAGGTCCAGCATCAATGTTACGAAAGCCAGGAGCACCATAAAAGTAGATTCAAATATTTCAAGGCTCCCTGTGGAGTTTTGTTGTTGTTGTTGTTGTTGTTGTTGTAAACAAACAAAGTTATGTTTACATTCACTGTTTCTGACCAAAATGCATTGTGTGCTTTTTCCTTATAAAATATTTGCAGAGCCAAGATTTGTCAGAATTTGAAACCTCCATGTTTGCTTGCTAACAATCTTCTTCCTTGCCTTTGCTGGTGTATTGCTACATTTCTTGTAACATTACCACCGCCACCTGTCAATCAGTTGAATACATAAAACCATCACAGGACTGTGAATCATGTTACCCACATGCACCTGAATGTGCATCCTTGTGCACATGCACACAACACTCGCTCGTAAAAACATTGCTTCATAACACTACTGGACGTACGAAACTCCATAGCAATATGTCCTCAAAATTAAACGACCAAATACGTCGTATGACCATGCACTTCAGAACACATAGGAGCGTTTTCTAATATTGCACCTCTATTGGCAGTAATTGACAGGACAACGTATTTGTCAGTGCTTTCCAAACCGTTACAAATCACTATTAAAAAATAAAGATGTTTGATGATGTGACACCGCTGTGGTTAAGGTCTGATTAGGTTTAGACACAAAAACCACTTAGTTAGTTTTAGGGAAAGATCATGGTTTGAGTTAAAATGATCACTTTGTTAAGATTTGAGAAACATGATGTGGGTTAAGTTACTACTTCCTCAAAGTTTGGCGACCTTTGTCGTCATGGCAATAGTAAACACCACAGGGTTAAAGTTAGGGGACGATCATAGCTACGGTTTTTAAAAAACTGTCCTGTCTCGTGGTTGGGAATGGAAAATAAACAGTGGTCTCCTGCAGAAAAGTCCAAAGTCCACCTTTTGCAACCATCCACCCAACCCGCCACCTCCGAATGAGAAAAATTGTCAACTTATATAGACGTCATCTGAACTGCACCACTTCTCAAGGTAATGATTACTACGGCCGCTTGATGGCATCCATCACTCAAACGTAACTGTAAGTTGTTTTTGGCTGACTGACATTACAACCTACTGTGTCGTTTTTCTTGGGAGGACAGGCTCCTCCATAGGGTACCTTTAACTTCAGTAGTTCCCGTTGCACTGGGTGTTATTGATACGGAGGGATTTGAGGGTTTAGAAGGAAACTGTTAAAAGGGTATTCCACTGATTTAGCATTGCACTCATATAGCATTGTTGGACTCGCTATGGACAGCTTTTAAAAAAGTATCAAAACTCATGCAGCAGAACCAGAGATATCTTTTTTATTCCATACAGTCTTCTTCTATCTTATAACCTGGGGCCTACATTACCCACAATGCAACTCGACTTGATTCACTCAACTGAACAGACTTGGTTGTATTATGCTAGTAGCAGCTAGCTTCAAGCAGACATGAGGAGTGGGATACAGAGGTCTGGTCTAAATCCACAACACCAGATTGTTTTTCATTTTCAAACTTGTGGACTTCCACCCCAACCGACGTTCAGTCGATCAGTTGACGTAATTTACTGTATCAGACTTTGCACAGCTCCTTTTGGATACACAAAAGGCTTTATAAAACTTTTTTCATATATAATAGTAGTAATAATAGCAGTGGTACTCCAGAAAAAAATATAAACATACTTTGTGTACTACATGTTCCTGTAGAAACTCTGACGCCTTCAACATTTGACAACTAGTATGTGAAGAAAAAGCAAGTGAATTAAAGACCATAACTTATCCCTAAGACTTTAGTGACACCCTGTATAAAATTACCAAAAATTATTCATTAATTTGATTTCTGCACACATTCATTACAGATTTTTTCTGGCTTGAGCTCGGTGTTTTGAGCAAGAAGCTTAAGTGCTGCATCCGGAGTGGGAGGGTTTCCAGGATGGAATCCACTGTGACAAACGGTCACTTATCAGAAACAGAGCGGCCTGTATTGGATCTGCTCCATGATGTAGGGGGCAGAGTTTCAAAACTGCCTGTGTTGAAGCTCTGCTTTGACTGTATGCTAACTTTATAGTTATGTTAAAGTGGACGGCAATATTCTCAACTTTAGCGATATCTACCAAAAAAAGCAAAAATGCACATTTGATTTAAACCTGGTTTAACCCACAAAATGAATCTTTCTGATACTGTAAGACTCATCATTGTGCAAAAGCCCAAAAAGGCAGGAATTCGCTATTCAATAGCTGTTCATTGAGAATGAAGCTGCTGAAACACAGTTCAGTTGTTAAAGTGATTTCGGAGCACTCATTTGCCTTAATGATTTCCTATGCCAATTTAAAATCTTATCCATCTGCAAACACAAACAAACACACGGACCTCTTGACCCACCCACCATCTCTCAAACTCAGTTAACCATTTGTATCCCACAAAGCATGCACACACACACACACACACACCCACATACAGTATGTAAACACCCACAAAAACACAACCTCATGCACACATACACACACGCTATAGGACTCCAGAGACCTGCAGCTCAAATAAAGACAGCAAGTCTGCACACATTTATTTAACCTTTATTTAACCAGGAAGTCCCATAAGATTAAAATCTCTTTTTTGAGGGAAAAGCACACTCCCTCACTCTGTGCGCAACACTGAAATGGTTTCCACTTGCCACGTAAACCTCCTCTCCTCTCCATCTGCTTTTCACATGCACTACACCCCCGTGCGCTCTGTTTCTTTCTCTCTCCTACTCAATTTCTAACTGTCTTCTGCACATCTCACTTTCTCAACTGCACATTAAATACAGATTATGACTAATGCTCTAAAGATGATCAGACCCTCATGATCCAGAACATCCTAAAAAGTATGTGTTTATTTAGAAAAAAAACTAGTAAGCAGTGGCTGACCCTAAAAATTTTTTATGCATGCTAGTATTAAGTACTAAAAAGATGTTTCCTTTTAGGGTTTGGTTTTGGACAACTCCTTGCATGTACTGTCTTTCTTTGAACCTTATGTAGATAGTGGCCTGGCTATGACGCTGCGTCAATCATGTAGACTGCTTCAACCTCATAGCGCTCTTGAAGTGGAAGTCACAGTTGGAAGATTATAATAGAGATATGAGACAGACTCCTACTGAAAACATAAGACTGATGAAATTCTTTTCACTGGTCTCCATCATCTTGTGAAAAAAGACAAATCTCCAATTAAGAGCAATAATGACGGAGTTTGACTGAGACAAAGAAGCAAGAGAGTCATGATGGTGATGATAATGATGACAACATTGTCATGAAGACAGAGATTATGATGAGACAAACAGTGATCAATCTCAGCTGTTCAGATACTCTAGGATTTCCTCTGCTTGCCAGGTAAACAGAGTTCCTCGTCGAACCTCTAACCGCTCGCAGTTTTGTGGGCAGGGGCTCAGTAAACTCTTATGGGAGACCAGCACCATGTAATTATGGAAACCATAAGATGCAGCTACAGCACAAATTCACCGCAGACTCAGTTCACTTTATCTGCTGTCCTGCTTTAAAAGAGAAAGATCAATCTTTCATCTGCATTAACCGCTAATGCCCAGCGTGCTACGGGCTACGGTGAAGGTTTGGAGATCAAGTATGGAGGGCTTGTACAGTATGTGCTCCATGTTGACTGTGGACAGTAAATTATCATAAGCACCAGACATTAAGCATGTAATTAGTGTTTTCATTGGTAGATTTGATCCCATTGAATAATGTATTGTAAGCATAAATATGTGTACATTTTAAAAACTACATAGCTGATAACATAATTATAATCAAACCACTCAGAGTAAAACAGCTGAAACTGTGCATGCAAATGAGAAGGACTATACAGTATGACAAACTTTCCAGGCAGCTGATAGGAATATAACTGGAAACCAATCTAATATCTTGCACAGGCTGAATGTAGGCTACTTGACACACACACACAGCTGAAATAAGACAATTTTTCCATTTCACCATGTAGCTGGAATTCCCTCTTACGTAAAGCCTCGATACCATGGAACACATAATGAAATTAAGTTGGGGTCTTATTTCGTTTTGGTGGCAACTCCGGCACGGCCTTTCCTCAAAATAGGTCGCCCACAAAAAATTTACTTTCAGGTCACTTAATCGGACTTCATTGCCAAGCTATGTCATACGTAACTGTGGGATGGCCACAGCAACTTTGCATCTGATTGCAAGACTAACGTGTAATTTAGTAATGCATGTGGGTATTCTAAGACTGCATGCGTGCAAGTACACGCACACAGACACAAATACACAACACTTGCACAGCTGTTCACTAAACCCCTCTCATACTTTTCCTGCTGCCTCCTACGCCCGTATCCCCATGCTCAGCTGAGTCACTCAGTCTTTCTGTCTGCCTTGCATTCACACACACATACAAATAAATTAAACATACACACACACACAAAACACTCCAACAGCCAACGTTGGCAGGGCAAATTCAGAGCATAGAGGCACAAACAGGTGGTCCCCCCCACATAACATTGTTTTTTAACCATTTCATCATAATACAGAAGTCTGGGGTCAGGATGCGTGTTTGAAGAACAGAACCAACATGTTGTCATACGATGTATCATGTGAAAAGAGTAAAGACACAATAAAAATAGACAGAGCATAGGATAACTGTATCTCAGATTCTAACGACAGAGGTAAAACAAATTGAAGATTCTTACCTGATTTGCGTTTGCCGGAGCCGCCACAGTCTCTAAAAAAGAAGCAACACCAGAGAGGCATGGTCAGTATAAGTGTGTGTGTGTGTGTGTGTGTGTGTGTGTGTGTGTGTGTGTGTGTCTGCAAGAGGTCAGAGCATTAATACAGCTTGATCAATCCAGTACAGCTGAATCTCTGTCTGGGACCATCCAAATGCAGTTGGCACACAAGTACCAGCCAAACCCTCGTGGAGAATGCACGCAGAACTTGACCCGCCAGCAAGGGGAGGGAGGCAGGGTGGGATACAACATACAGTACGGGTGGGTGGAGGACCACAGTAAGTGTGTCAAGGACAGTAACAAAGGAAGTCACCAAATCTGTTAGTCCATGTACTGCCATGTGTGTATGAATATCTGTTAAAATTGTATTAGTAGTTGATAACAGTATCATATAACTTGGTAAGTCCCATTCATGTTTGGATGTGAGAGCATCTTTCTGTTCAAAAGCACTGAAGACTGAATGGATGAGCGTTAGTGTCAATGAAGCTGCTCTGTGCTTTGACATCCATCAGGATGTGACAAAGGTCACAAAACTTTGACAACCACTGATTTAGAGGCAAACAAAACATTCATATTTGGTATGGACTGGAATGATGCGCATGGGATAAATACATAAAAATTCATGCATTAAAGTGATGTCAGTTCAGTTTAAGGGGCTCATGCTTCATTTACTGTAACGCAGGTACATACATGATGATACTTCACACAATTATGTTATCCAATTTGATATGAATAAGAAAGGCTTTTGGGCCTTTCTAAGAAACATCCTAATAAGAAAGGACGTTTCGGGCAAGATGCCCTTCTTCAGCTTGCGTTCTGGCAATTTACACATTGTGTAAATTGCTGTGTGCTGTCCTAGCCTTTCTTATACATTTTCACTACTTTAAGGTTTCAGCACCCTGCCTTATTATTATCAGTCGAGCGCATTGTATCATATTTTTCATATCCAATTCCATATACAATGGAAATGAATAAATATTTCAAAACTGACCTAAATATTTTAATCAGTATCTGTATGTACTGTATGTGTATATGGTTTGTAGCTTGATGTGCACTTTAGGAAGTGCTGGCTGACTGCAGGTCCTGGTTTAGTTAACTGAGCTGCAGATAGAGTACACAGAGGAGAAGCTGAGGTTTGACACAGATGGGAAAAGACACCTGGCTCTCTGGAGAGGCCAGCAGCAGGACTGGAGCCATGGCCAGTTATGGATATGAGTGCATGTTTGGATAAACCTTGTCCAACATTTGCCAGGTTATAGCCTTTTTGTCAACCCTTTCTGTTTCATTGATTCCAGTTTTTTTTAAAAATGAGAATTTTATCTATTTCTGCGATTGCTAAAGTAGATGATTTTACACTGGGGTACAAAAAAGCTGCTTCACATTTAGATCTTTCTTTTAAGATGACAGTAATTTGATGTAAAATGGCATGTTATCTGTGGATTTCATTAAACATTAACTCAATAATATTAGGATTTGAAACTATAAAATTGAGGTAAGACAGTATCTGTGAAGCATCATGAAGCGATTACCCTACTGTACTTCAAGCTAAGCAACACTTCTTGCTTAACCAACATTAAAACATTGTTTTACCAACTGTATTCCTTTGTTACTTTAGATGAAGTCATTTTTGGCAAAAGGCTTCTCTGTTTCCAGATGCATGAACAAATGAGACAGATCAGTTATGAGACTTTTCCAATCACACAAGTAATAGCATACAACTCAGTTCAGCTTCATTAAAAACACGAAATATATACTTACTTAATTTTGACAGCAAATTCAACTGTGAATACACTATTAAATTGGATTGTGACATAGTAAAAACAATGTTTATATTGGATCTTCAAGCAGTGGTCATGCTGTGGAAAAACAACTGCTATATGAATTTCAGAACTTTCTATAATATATGATGGGCTGAAACAAAATAATGTTAAACACTTATGCTGAGCCAACATAAATAAAGTTACAGTCTATTAAAAAAATTAACACAGTCCAAGCAGATGATGCACAAAGTATCATTGTAAACAACTTGAATCGAAACAACTCACACATCATATAGGCTACTGTGTGAAGAGTTTACAGATTCTTCTTCTCATGGAAAGGCGAGCGAGATGATGGTGGAAGGATTTCTTTAGGTAATGTAGCATAAACTTAGGGATAAATTATCATATGTTTACAGTCATTTTTCAGATACTGTTCACATTGACATAACGTGTGAAACAGATTAATTGTAATACAGGTTAAACATTTCTGAAGTATTACTGCATATGATGCACTCTGTGTTTATTTTGCCAAAATCTGCTTGGGTGGAGATGAAACTGATGAAAGCACTATAGAGGGTTGGGGAGAAATGATGGGGATAAAGTAGATGCTTGACCTGCCCTGCTCGCTTATGACCCTTAGCACAGAACTGGAATAATATTCTTCTCAGGAGGAGATTGAGCACACAACTCTGGCTCTGTGCACCCGCCCCCCCAATCACCAGTAAAATCCAATAGATGTGAGGAAGGTAAAAAGAGAGAAAATATGTCTAAACATTATAAAATGTTGAAGACTTTGCTCCTGTGTTTTAGGGCTAAAGTTTAACCTTTAGTTAAATATGGAGTCAAAGAAGTTGTGAGATAGTCTTTATAATTCATACAGCTTTGATTTCATTGTGTACGCACCCACACCAGGAGATGCACACCCACTGTACGCTGCAACGGCTGATTAAAAATCCAAGCCCATGAGAGTTCATCCTAAGCCTGAGTTGAGAATAACCATCTGTCTGCGCATAACTGCAGCTCACTCTTTGTAGGTGGGCCTATTAGAAATGGAATGTGTGAGATATTAGTCCTTTGCTCACATTTCTCAGCCAAGCCAGAGGACAAAAGTGTTTGCTCTGCTCCATGTCTACATTACACAGACACTCCTGCCTGAGGTTGACCTAAGATTAACCTCTGCAAGAGTAACCTCCAGCTCAAGGGTCAATGGGTCGACGTCATTGAGCAGGAAATCATTATGATAGAGCAGGGGTCTGGTTTGCACATAGACAGGGTGCAGTAAGAACTTTAGTGTGTATATCCTTAAGAAAGGTAATGAAGCTGCTTACACACAAAAGCACACCCACACATTAGCACAGTAAACTCATGCATACTGGTCCACATCTCCAGCGAAGCTTGGTCATGATTTCACAGTGATGTCAGGGGAGAGGAATGTCAGTTTGATCACATATCAACCATTAATAACTTTCCTTGTGGGGAAATACTGATATGAAATTAATCTTAAGGCTGTAAAAGAAAATATTTTAAAACAATAAAACAAAGAAAATGCTTTACAACAACTATACTTATAATTTATAATGCACAATTGTGTGCTTTTATTAATCATATTGTTCACAAAACCTTTGTTTTAACCCATCTTTGGGTTAGGGTTAGTATTAGGGTTGGGCATGTAGTGATTATAATTAAATATACAGTAACTAATAGTAAGCTAATTCAATGCAATGTCTTCCTAAGTGACAAAAAAAATGTATGTGTCACATGCGTATGTAAGGAGTCCACAGCAGCTGTACCACCATGTATGCACATCTGGAGAAATACGTTATGACTACAAGTTTGGTACCAACAGCATGCTCATATGTTCTGAATCAAAGCTACAGAATAGCAAGAAAAGTGAAACGTCTTTTCTTTATTGATGCCCGTCATCTTGTCACAGCCAGCTTTCCTCAGATCTTTACAGCTGGTCTTTAGTGAGCTACGGCTTTGAATACTAGATTCACTGTTTGTAATGAAGAGATTTAATTCTGACGAAAATGCATCTTGCATGATCAAATGTCACAGGAACACCTAAGTCCTTGACCCTTTTGGAGTAAGAACGATGGAATTTAGATCTCCAAAGTCAGACAGCAAGGAGGTTATTCCCTACATACTGGTTATATTTTTTATCTTCAGCTGCACAGTCTTTGCTGTTATGGTGTACTGGTTATGCTGGGATTAGAATGAGAATCATGTACTGTCAACTTTCAATACTTTGATGGCTGGAGTTGCTGAAAGGTTCCTTGACATCACATTGCAATTGTTTCCCTTTCTTATAAGTCTACAGGGTGGGCAGCAGTTAACAAAGAATCCAGTAATGTGGGACATACAATATGAAAGTACTGTTGACAGTCTACCTCAGAGCACTTACATCCTTTTCATTTGAAATCAAAGCTTCAATGGGCAAGAAGCTGCTGCCTGGTACAAGGACTTAGCTCTATGCAGGTATTCATCAAAGCATCATTGTGAAATTGAGTCAAAACATAATTGAGCAATGTCCTTCTGCTGACTGAACGTACGCACAGGAAGTGCAGTCCACAAGGTACTGATTTAAGTTTAGTCAGTTCAATAGAGGTAAATATTCCTCTGTGGGTCGAGGTCTTCATCTTAGATTTTTTTAGATGCTGAGTTTGTATACTCCCACTGGGCCCCACATGCAGAGACTCCTGAGTCCAGATGTAGATTTGGAGCTTAGTCTGTTAGACTGCAGTAAAGCTCAACCAACCAAGCTTCAGACTAATAAGAGGTTGAAATATAAATGCAAACAGTATATGATAAAATACATGGAAAGTTGAGAAACTTGAGATTTGGCTGTACGAGGATTAAAATGATGTTTTAAACTGTGATGATGCTATGGAGATGGTGGATTTATGTGTATTTTTATTGGAATTATTCATACTCCTGTCTTTGCCCTTGATTAAAATTGAAATAAAATTTTAAAAAACTGCCCTTGACCAATGAACTGGCCTATAACTGGAGCTGGTCCCCGGGCGCTGTGCTGCAGCTGTTCCTAAATAGTTTAGATGTATCAAGTGCAGAGGACGAATTTCACCATGGGCATTAATAAAGTGTTACTTACTTTTTACCACTCACTAAAAATACAATACAAAGCAAAGTCACATTGCAGACAGGGCAATAAAAGATATTTTTCAGTGAACAAGCACTCCAACAAAACACCTTAAAGCAAACTAATGTCGAAATGATAAGCAATATACCCTCACCTTGTTACAAACAACACAAATTCCTAGTTTTAAATCTGCATAATTGTCAAACTAACACTGCAGTTATGAAAAAATGATAGATGACTAAAGCTTTTATTTTAATTTTAGATCTGGCCGGTGGCATCCATTATCATAAAGGAAATTTAAGCTCCATAATTTAACATTCTCTGCATGTACTCGATCATAAACTGTGACTGGAAGTGCTGATTAGGACCCCAGGATGTAAGATGAATTGTAAGTATATGAAAAACAAACTGCTATTATCACAAATGCATTACAATGACTATTTTTCTTAATTTGTCTCTAACTTTCCTCACAAGTTCCTTTTTGTTGCATTCAGCATCTAAACCTCTGAAACAACTTCAAAAGGGTACAGCGTTATCTGAATGAGCTGTTCATTACTTGATTGTTACTGGAAGTTAGCATCACTTTGATTAGAATAAGTTTAAAATAATTCACTGTAGCAATGGTCAAATTATTGAGCACATATTAAAGTAATTTCAGTTGACTTCAAACAATCAGGTGTCAGAGAACTACTTAATTACACTCTTTTGATACCAATGTTTCAATTTTAAGATTACAAGAGAAGACATTCTTCCATCTCATCACACTACCCTCTAGCTGAGAACTTTCCACATTGTATAGATAAAAGACGTACAGTTCTATGAACAGTATATTTATTATGCTATGCACTATTCACCAATATAAATCATTTATAAATATAAATCTAAAAAGGCAGATCAAGACATTAAAATGAGAGTTAGATATGTTTTTTGCTAATGACTATTTGTGTGTCTGTCTTCACCATTATTATGACAAATCAGCTGTTTATCCTCATATCAGTGTGATGTGACACTTCTTTCATTCACCAGAGGGGGAAAGAAACATCTTACATATTTCAAGCTTACTATATGGCTCCCTCTTGTGACGGAGCAACATAACATCCTTTTATTTTTGCATTTTTTAAATCTGTGCAGGGACATCTGTTGACCATTAGATGGCAGAAGTAGACGAGGGCTCAGACAATAATAGTGCCTTTCTGCTGGTGCTAATAGTGACTACTGGCAGGGACAACAGTAAAATGAGTCTTAATCATGTTTCATGTCGAAGAAAATGTCACCGATTGTATCACTGCATCTCTTATTATTTAAGCTGTTTTCCAATTATTTCCAATCATTCCTTACTTTGCATAGAATATGATGAAAAAGCTCTCCACTACAGGGAAAATACAACTTGTAAACAGTCACTTTCCCAACCAATTTTAACAGATTGTCAAATGCTTCATACAGGGAACAGTTAATGACTGTCAGTAAATGTCTCTTCATCCACCTCGCTCATCGTCATTTTATGGCATCACAAGATAACCTTTTCTGTGATCTCGAGAACTCGTGACACAAAATAACATCAATAAAGTCACTCTAAAACAGTCCAGAACAGATCCTGCAGTAAAGAACTGAGCATTTGGGTGGCTTTTAGACCCCCACATCTCAATTTAAGCTGCACTGGACTGTTTCAGAGACAAGAGGAGGGCCTCACTTTGAAGTGGGATTAACATGTTAGAGGTGGTGGGCCTGGTGGTAGTGGAGAGACCACTCAAGAGGTTATTCTACCACTTTTTTTTTCATAGAATGTGTTGGGACAGTGAATCTGCTATATTCAGGGTTTGATGAGTTTAAATTCACATAGGCTTATTAGTAAGAAAACAATAATACTGACATACTGGTCAGTAAAATAGCAACTTTTAACAAACCTACATTGAACATAAATCAAAAGGAAAGAATACAACTTAGACAAAAGTAAACTTGCACCCATTCAAAAGAGCAAGTCTGTAATTACTCCCACTCTGACTTTGATCTGAGTATGACAAATGACTAGGCTGAGAGCCTCGTCTGCCCTGAGACTTGAACTCAGCCGCACTCTCGTGACACCACTGATCCTTACGCATTTGTTCTGGGATCAGGTGTCACGTCCCAGAAATCATTATTAATAAAACACAGTGCCTCTCGACCAACATCAATCAATCATCTCTGAGACACGGTAAAGCCTCTGGATCAAGATGGGTCAGCATGGGTGAAAGGCATGAACCACAGCTGCTGAACCCACACAAACACACACACAGTCTACTGCTGTGGCCGGTGCTTACAACCCACCAGAGGGGAAAGCTTGGTATCTAACAGTTCATGTAACAGAGATGATGTTAATGCTCAGTGATAGCTTATAATTTATAAAGTAAAAAGCGATAGTTACTCTGTGGGAGGGTTGAGGTCCTCTGCCTTGGTCTCAAAGAACTTAAGAACTTCCTCGCTTTGGGAAATGTGGGAGGGAAGCTTCATCAGAGCCTGCAACAAAGGCACAAAATATTTACTGTAGAAGGTCACCTATGTTTTCAAAAGGGCTGTATGGTTTAAAAGGCAATGAGTAACAAGCTGATAACACTTTGTCATTGTACAGTCAGACAGATGAGAAGACCAGGCGGAGATGTGGAGGGTGTGGAGGGGAAGGAAGAAGGTTCTGAGCCCAGAGTGAGGGTTAAAACAAAGGAAAACACACAGGGGTGATATAAAATAACAACCGTCTGTCTCAGCTGCATAAAGTATTCAAAATTCAAAATGACATGCTTGAGCCCACTGCACATGAATCAAAAATCAATCCATATAGAAACAATATTAATAGGAGATCCTGCCTTCTGGTGAGACAGGCTTGTCTTTAAGTGCCCTGCCTTCACAGCAAATCTAGTTTAGATCGTCTAAATGAAAAAACTGCTGCCACACTTGGCAACACACCTGCCCCACATTCCTTTCTCTGACATAATGAATGTAAGGGGGTCAGGTAGCCATCTGCACACTGCGCTTTAAGTCTGCTGATTCATTCTTGCTTTCTGGATTATGCTTTACCCCCTGTGCCCCCATTTCCCTCGTTTCCTTTATAGGCTGCCTATTTACATTGGTGACAGGAAATGACCAGTGCAGATAGAGCAGTTGCTTTCCTGTTGAGGCTGGTGGGGGAGATAAATGCTGAGGCCTGGCTTGAAAATGTGGCAAATATGCACAGGGAGAAGAGCACTGACACTGATAAAACACTCTTCCAACCAACAATATGTGGTCAACATTTACTGTCCTAAAAGACCAACCACACATACACACAGAGAGATTAGACTATTACATTATGAGACATACAATCGTTGTCTTACTTTGCAGTAGTTATCCAAGTGCTTCAGTCTTCTGACAGCTACATCCCTTATGTGACTTCTGCGAAACAGGACCTTTCCTGGGGGAAAAACAAAGCACTGTCAGTTATGTGTGTGTCAGTCAGTTAAATGAATCTGCAAAAATATAATAGGAAAAAAAATAGAACAATACAGACTTTAGATAATCTAACATACTCACATAAGGTCTGTTATTTGGTCTGCTAATGGTTACACCACAAAGGGTGCAGCTTTACCAAATAATTAATTAATATTTTGTCAGTATGATTTCCAGCAATAGAAAGTAAGGCGTTTCTCTGTGTTTTATGGAGCTCACTGTCATCATTACCCATGATATACTCAAGACAAAGCAGCAAACAATGAATACATGTTTTGAATATTTAACAATAGAAGCTTGATTCTAAACAGAAGAACTCCAAAAGTTTTTTTAGGTCATGCATTAATGAAAGTGGTTGTAAAAAGTTACATAAAGTTACTACTAATCCTCACTCTATTAGCTTTAGGACACCGACTGCCAATATCAGTGTCTAAACACTAAACAGTGAAAAAGTGCGTGCTGCTTGTTGTGTGTAAGGGAATTCAGTTCACCCCATGGTGGGCTTACAGAGAGATCAAAACAGCACTAACCAGACTTGAACAGTACAGCTTGTCTAACAAAGGATCTCTTCACTGCCCTCCTCTGCTCTGACCCACAATGAGTTTATCAGATTAGACAAATCCCTCTCTGCTAGCCTCCTACCTACATGGCAGACAACAAATTGATTTTGCTTGAGTGGAATATGGCAGTTAATAAAACAATGCAACGTGGTAGGTCATGCTACGGAGCTTGTAGGAGTAACAAACACTGGTTGTGCATGAAAATGTCTGAAGGCCTTACTTTTACTTGTACTTACAGGACTTGAATACCGCAGCAACTTAGATAAAGTTAAAATTGATGTGACTGTGTAATGCAGGTTCTGATGTACTGTGTGTGTTTATCACCTGGCAAAAAAGGAATAATCCTCTTTTTAGGGTCCTTCTGGCCTCCGTCAATTGGAAATTTGTCGAGGATTCGCATCTGAAAAAGAAGAGGAAAGATTAAACAGTGCCTCAAACATGAGTTGTGCAGCAAAAATGTCAAAAAGCACACTCTTTTTTGCCAATCTAATACTTCAAGCAATTCAGTAAGAAAAAGATAAAAGCCAAAATAAATGGCAAGCGATCATTATCATCTGACCATTAGAGGTTTGACATGACAGGAACTGTCTTTTATCTACCACAAGTTTATCAGTGAAAGTTCAAGTGAAGGAAGCTGAGATGAGAATAGAGACAAAACGAGGTTGCAAATCCTCCAGACACAGACAACCTCCTTGTTACGGTACATGAGTTCAATATGGGGTGTAATTACATATCGTCTGAAAAGCTACTGTGTCGTGCGACTACAAACAGAGTCACTTTGATCTCTTGGGCAGCAGACAAGGTTACATCACCCACACTTATCTGGAAAAACCTCAAAAGCAAGTTCCACTTAAAGAGCTTAAAAAGCCATCAAAGTAGATAATTAACACTTTGATGTGAGCAAAAATTACACTTGATATATCTGTCTATGATCGACCTACTGAGAGATATAGGGTTAAACCAAAAAAATAAACAGAGCGCATGCTGTGTGAAGTCCTTTATGATGACAGCATGCAACTATTTTCTTCCAAGTGTAGCAGTTTGTAATTGTTTCAGCATGTGTCTGTTCAGATACATGTATACAGTATGCATGCATCTGTCCCATGTGTACAAGGAACATGTGTTCTGTTGTATATGATGTATGAGCATGTTTAGTTGCGTGCTGAAAAAGCATGAATTGCAAATGTGTTAAGTATGTGTCTGTATGTGTTTGTATCACGGACAAGAGTTTTTAGTTTCCTCTTTGAATAAATCAAAGCAATACCATGAACACATATGAGAGCTTCCTACAGTAACAGCAAGCTCAAAATACAGACGTGGCCCCGTTCTGCTTTGCCTTGTTCCAGATGTGCTCGGTTAAACAGCAAAGGCTGTGAGCGTCAAGCTTAAGCACACTCAACTGGGAGGAGGAGACCGGGAGACTAGTCTCGGTCTAGACCGAGCCAAAAAGAACCAGGTGGACAAACAGAACCCAGCTTGGAGGGTAAAGTTGGATCCACTCTGTCTGGGCCTGTAGGAGTTGTTTGTAGGACTTCTCGAGTAAGAGGTGGTTTGGTTTCTCTTCTTGTGGTTCTTTCTTTTTTGTACTCATCTGCTGCCTCTGCTAAATCTCTACATTTCTCTCAGGGCATGGCATTTCCCCCCTGCTCTGAAATATAGACAGCTAACGAGAAATGGTTTCCTTTGAGGAGGACAGTCATTGTTATTGTGCTTTAAGGGAAAAGTAAAATGTTGAGTTTAAAGAACAGTTCTGGTTAACCACACCTGTCTGAATAGGCAGAAATGCACATAAACAGTAATATTTCTGATTTTACTAGAGTTTTTTGCTTCTTACACAGAAAAGTCAAGACATCAAATATGTATATAAACCAGACTGTTTTTCTTTTGGACACTATAGCAATAACATAATTTTACAGCAAGAGCTATAATTTCAACAAAAAAAAAAATCACAGTTTTTCTAACACTGGCAATTTTATTGTTTGTCTTACACACTGAGCTGCACACTCATCAGCTCACCAGCTGGATGTAGCAGTATACTCCCTCTAAGAAGGGAGTGTTCACTCAATACCTTTGGAAACAACCACGGGTGACACAGAGACCTAACATCCAGAAGCGATGATGACATCATCCCCCGGGACCTGCCTGGATACACTCACAGCTTTACAGGACAGGTGTGAAAGGCGTTTCTATGGCAACAGCTGAACAACTTGGAACGAAACTCCCAGGGAAAACATTTCTCACATTTCATATACCTTTAATTCAGAGGCTTCGGGGACTTGGCCCACAGATGCTGTAACTACACTACAGTATATTGCTTTCCTAAACTCTGCACAGGATAATTCAGCGTACTAAGCTGCAGTGTCAGCCAAGTGTTCCCACTGGGAAAAATGAACATGTCGATGTAGCAACAGGTGCTATGATGTAATCACTACTACCCTCTCTTTTTCTACATACTTAATAATGAGTGTTGTGAATAAATGCCAGAGGAAGAAACACTCAATCGTCAAGTATACCTCTATTTTGGCTTTATGACATTGTGAACACGAATTATGGTGACAAGAAAAAACCCAAACAGCTTCTGTATACTGTAATAATCATCATTCATTTGGAGCATTTAAAATGTAATTGCGCTCACAGGGATGGGAAGGAAGGAACAGACAAAGAGACACTACACTGTGCAACAGACAAAGAAACTGTTCTGAGAGGAATCTCTGACAGAAGGAATTTGGAGGAATGTTTGAGTGGGACAACGATCTGATTCCATCTCTGGGTTTTGTTTTGACATCTGCTTGACAGTTGTTTACAGCAGAGCTATTGTAGTGCAACAACCCTCTTGGTCAGAAACTGTTTCACTCACTTACGTGGAGAGAATCACAAATTATTGTGCATGTTTTTACCGCAAATGCATCCTGTCCTTATTATCAGAAACAAGTGAAATCAAGTGATATAAATTCATATTTTGTGCCTCTACTGGTACTCAACAGTTGCTGCAACATTAAAAATTATCATTACAAAGTCTCATCAAATCTTTGGGCTATTGAACTTCAGTTTACTCTCAGGCATTAGTTTGTCTATGTTATATGTCTGCAAAAAAGCCCATGTTTGACAACAGTTTTTGAGGAAAATAACCACGATATACACTCAGCGTGTGTCAGGAAAGTAGGCCAGACAAATTACAATGCGGACGGGGTAGAACTGACCCTGGTCCAATTCCCAAATCCAAAAATAATGACGACTAAGAGATTTTTGGAGACATTTCTGTCCAAAAGGGAAAACCAGGCCAGCTTGCACACTCCACAATCCCCCCTGAGGAATGCTGCGACCCATGTGCTCTGTTCTCTGTGGTTGAAGGGTGTGGAGGGGAGAGACCTCACTCCCTTCTATCTGACGGTAAACTCTGTCTGACACACTGACCAATTCTGCTCACGTCAAACATGTGCGGGTGAAAAACATTCCCTTTGACACCAGAAACAGCACTTGGTGGAATTCAGGCTCAGCACTATGTTAACATGAAAACAAATGGATCTAAAACTGGGAATCAATGTGCTTCACTCTGCCCAAGCATTACAAAGACCACACCTCACTTAAGGTCAGCAGAAAAGAAGAGAGGAGAAGAATCAGATAAAAAAGGAGATGGGCTCCTCATAATTTATGATAATTGCTTCCCAGAGGAGTAGTTATGAGTTATGTAGAGTGCACCAGAGAGGTTTGAAACATTAGCAGTGAGTGCACTTTTGGATATCCATTTGGCAATGAAAATGGATATTTCATCTTTAAAAGTCAAACAGCAAGGCAGCCTGTTGTTGATGAGGAGTTTTATATGACCAACTATACAGTGCTGACTGATGTTAGACATAATATGAATTATCAGCCACTGCTTAAAGGCATTGTTCTGTGACCTCACTTAGCTTTTCATTCTGAATTAATTGTTATCAGATGAGATCATGGTCACATTTGTTGGGCTCAGGGTGTCAAATGCATTTTTTTCTCAATCAGCTTCTAGTGAACATAAAACAAGCTATTGTGCTACAAAGACAGAGAACTGTGCAGAGCTTGGAAATATTGTAGGTGTCAGCTGGCAGGCACACAAGCAAAAGCTCAGTTTCTGCTTTGAGAAAAGACAAATATTTAAATACATCACCACAAAATGGGAAACTCAAGGCACTAGAAAAGCGAGTCAGTAAACCACCATTGCACACCATTATAGAAGTCATATAAAAACAAGGGAAACATGCCCCAGTGAAATAACTGTCTTATCTAAACTTCCAAGCGAATGTATCTTTCTTTCAGTGGCAACCCCCAACCCTTTCCTGATCACAACTTCCTACTAATTTCATCCAGTGCATTCTGGGATTGGACCATGCATTTCCTAAACTACATCCTCCTTCTGTCGGAAGCTTGCTGCAAATCTCACTGGTTGATTTCGTTTCCAAAAAAAAATAAAAATGTATGTAATTATTCAGTATTTCTAAAAATTGGATATTTTGAAGAACATACTGACTACTTTCCTGTAAGGACAAATAAAACACACCATCTCCACCCATTTCTCATGGACAGCTGCAGTCTGCTGTTCTCAAACACACCCCGGCAGCAGGGATCTATGGACAAGACTAATGTTTACAGAGACAGGAGAGAAGCTCTGTTTCCATCGAACAGACCAGGGCAGAATTTTCCTGGCTATTAGCAAGAGACCAGAGAACAAAGGGTTTCCTCTGCTGCCTTCGACAGAGCCAGCCCACCAGAGCCACACGCTGCAGAGTGCAGTCTGGCTAAAAGGGTTATCAGAGAAGAGACAAGAAAAATGCTTGATAAGGTAAACAGTAACTTAGGTTTAAACCCCTCATATTGATACTTAGGCTACTTAAATGTTTGGATTTGTTAGCTTTTCCAACAACCACGCAATAATAAAGACTATTTAGTCCTGTGTAGTTGAAATGTAAACTTGAGTCTGTGTTAGTAAATGCAGAAATTTCACTGAAGGCAATAAGATCCCCCAGAACTCAAGACTGTAATGGCCCCATGCTGCATTCTGCATTCTGACTGAGGTTGTGTTCTCTTCCTGCTTCTTCACTTGAATGAATATGATGCATCTGCTGACTGGATTTCCCCCATTTCCCTGTTTCCAAGCAGGCTCCAGTAGTCTTAAATGAGACCTTTCACTAAGCATACTGCCTTCCATCAGCTGAACAGAAAGTCGTGACCAAAAGGTCAAACTGACCACAGAGTTTAATGTGGCTGGTTGGCAACATGAACAAAATATATTCAAGCCATTCTCAACACACAATTAAATTAAAACTTAATTGCTTTTGAGAGACCTCCCATGTAAATGTGAATTAAAGCTGCTCATGTATTTGTGTAGAAGTGTTAAGTTATTTTGCCAGTGAAACATACCTGTAGGTCAAAGAATTTGCTGTATCTCCTGTAGATGATATGAGAAGTGGAGTCTGAGTATGTCACGTTGATAAGGTACACCTATTGAGAAAAGCACAAACAAGAAGCCCATTAAAAACAAAGTCACTTTGTCAAAGACACCACAGCATCGCTTTAGCTCGACTCACCCTAATGACACAAAGTGCATTCCCTCCTGCCTCAACTTCAAGAGGTCGTCAAAGGTCAAATAAACTCATTAAGTTCGTCTGTTTCAGTCACACATTGGAAAGCCATCAGGGGTCATCGAGAGGGCTCAATGGATTTCAAGCGTTATGTCATTTTTTTAAAAACATTTATAATGAATTACATTTGTAATGTGACTGATTTCAGTGATTAAAAATACTACTACTTACTAAGTATGTCTGAATTTTACTAATAACTCTATAGTATTATAATAGCAAGAGGCTGTGAGACTCTCATTTCACATGATTTGTTCTTATGAAATGCATTTTAGTTCCTTGTATACTCCTCAACATCACAACTTTGAATTTCATTTTTTATAACGTCCAGCTGAGTCCACTGCCTGAGGACACAAATGATGCTCCTATTGTGTCAACGACTTCATGCACTTACATTTGTCACCAGGAGTAATGACATGGAAGAAGTGTTTACTCATACAGAAGCTGAAATGGGAATATCATTTCCTTGGCAGACATCAGTCATTTCAGAACAAAACACTGTTGCCGGACATTTTCCCAAAATAAATTCTCTATTTGCCTCAACAATAAAGAGCCCACAAACAATTGTGTACGCCCTGAGGTTCGGAAACAGATGGCTGAACCTAATGCATTTCCATCTAAGTGCATGGCATTGAGTGTTTACAAAAGCTGCATTTACACATATGGTGGCAATCCGCAAGGACATCAGTTACCAGTTTGAAATGCAGTCTTCATTGGGCACACATTTTATTACAGAAAGAGTGTGCAGTGGGGCAGAACAAGTTCTCTAGCAGTTCACTAATTAGATACAGACACAGCATGACCAAACACTGAATTTAGGCAACAGCATGGCTAAAGGTGAGGGTGTGTGAGGCCAAGCTACACCCCAAAAGAACCATGAACCATGTTTATGTCTGAACATGACAAGAATACTTGAGATAAACACATTACCGTGAGTTCATTAGTGTATAATTATAAAGTAATGCAACCAATAGTAGTAACATCAGGAATTGATTATGATGGTTGCAACCAACATTACTGATACCTCATGGGCCTACTGTAAAAGGATTACAGTCTTTATAGCGGATTCAAAACAAGTTAACAGCACAAATTAATGCATATTTAAGACTCTGTGTGGGCTCATCTGCCCTAAATTACCACGACTGGTGGTCAAATATAGCTGACAGGCACACTTTTATTCTAATTACTAGAGTCTGTATTTAACAAGGAGTTAATGCAGTATATTGCACGCACTAAAGACTTGCCTTTGAATCCCACTCTGGCAGTGTGTGTAAACAAGGATTAGTTGCCATGCACTCTCTGGCTCCAGTGCCATGAGTCCCTGGAAGGAAGTCACACTTGAACCGTGGGGACAAAAGACAAAGGGTTGCTTCTTTCCTCTCTCAAACCGGATAAGCATTTTCAGTTGCTTAGCTCATAGATAATGAGATTTTATTTTTTTCTTCCTCTTCTTCCCTCGTGGGGACTTCCCAGTCACTACCCTCACTTCCAGCTTCCATCCCAAGGGAAAGTCTGTGCCCGACACTTAGTGGCTTTGGGGAGCTCCACTCAGCAGGAGATGGATGATGCAATTGATCCTAACTCTCAGGTTGATTAATCCAATTGTAACTGATGGACTAATTGATTTTTGCAGTCCCGCTGAGACATGTCTCGTGGCTCATTGGATTTGATTACTCAAGTCAGTAAGATGACACCAAGATCAGACCATGCAGTCAAACTAGACTTAAGAGTCTACAGTCATTCTAGCGGCTCTGTGAGGCTGTACTACGCACAGCAGTACTTTGTGCTAAATGCTATGGTCAGAATGCCAACATTCTGGTGTTTGGCAGACATAATATGCACGACATCTTACTTTAACCAACAACTAAGTGGTGAACGTCGTAAACATCTTCCACAGAGATTAAGAACACAGAGCCCAACACTACTGTTTGCCAGCAAAACAGATCAATTATGTATCTGCCGGCAAACTGGACTATACCTCAAAAGTCTTTGAGACTTTTTCTCTGAAAAATGATAGTGATGCAAGGCCAGCCTGAATCAGCAGCCTTCAACCATGTATTTATTCCTCACAGTCACTGTACAAAAGCACCCACCATGGTATTAAAATCAAGGGCTCTAACCAGGCCATTAGACGCATGTACTGCAGCAAATGTAGTGTAACTAAGGGATGTTTCTCTCTTGGAATACAGGACATTTTAACCCATTACTTTCACTGATTGTGCAGTTTATCATTTAGTATCTTATCTTCTGTCTTTAGGTCTTTATGCCAAGCTATGTTAGCAGTCTCTTGGCTTTGAAAGCAAGAAAATTAATAAATCTATTTCCCAAACTGTTAAACTACTGCTTTAACTATATTCATGATCGAAAAGTCCCCAAAAGAGTGTCAAACATCATCAATCTAAAGACCTGACATTTCTGTGTTGCATATCGGTGGGATGTGTAGCACAGAAACATCACAACAATGAATGTTTGGCAGTCATGGACTTACAGTGAGTGACATGTGCATACAAGCATACTCTTCCTCGAACGGATGGAAAGAAACTGTCCGTATGATTGCTTCCTGCTAAATGGTGACAATGACGTTTATCTCCAAAGCATCAAGGACCATGATGGAAGCAAAAACCTCTTTAATGGTCATCTGATTAAGTATGCAAGTCCCATTAGATGGGCTGGGAGCAAGTATTTTATTTCAGTTCAGGTACAGAAGTCAAACTCATATCCCCCTTACTGTGGTGGTGGGGGGCTTCCTCTTGTCTGGCTACACAGCTGTGGTCATATATAAGATGTCTCAGTCCATTACTATTGTTCCCATTGATGATGTTTACAAGGGGATGTGTTAACCCAAAGCAAGACTCACTCTTGTTTCTCATAAGATGCTGAGATGGTACATTCTTCCCACAACCCTTCCCACAAAATAGACAAATATGTCTATTGGTACACAGATTCTTTCCAGCTAACATGCATGTTATGTGGAACAGAATACATGACCTTAATCTGAAATGCGGTACCTTGAAGAAATGGCTTTGACGGTACCAAACTGTAACTTGCAGATGGTAATAGAGCTTTTTGGCACTTTGCTTCCTTCTCTTGCTTTTAGTTTTGTAAGTGCAAGCATGACCTCGTACATTCTCTCTTAAGAAAGGGTGTGAACTGTTTTTCTACAACTGCTCCTCTGCAGCTTTTTTATTAGGCATCAGCACAGTCCAACCTTTTTTCTTTTTTTTTGCATCTTCATGCCATTTTTGTGGTCAGACAGTCAGCCAGACACAAATGTAGGGAGTTGGAGAACCTTGTACCCTGGTACATAGTAGTTTCTGTAAAACATTTGATGAAGATCACAGACAGTAACGATGTAGGAATGTCTGTGGACTTTTCTCTTTAATGGTGATATGTGGGGGACTGTTGTGTATTACATATTTAAATGGTTGCTGTCAGTTTGGTGTTGTGTAAGTGTTGTGACAAGGCTGGGTATTGATTTGCAATACTTTTGACTACGGACTGAATCATGTGTCCTCATTAAATACTGTAGTCTCAACAAGACTTTGGGTGTTTCAAAACCTATGGTTGGTTTGCTCTGTTGTGAATCAGTGATTAAGTTGGTAAACTTGTTGTGTTAACATCAAAATGCTAACATGTTGATCTTTAGAAGGTTTTGTGTTAAGGGCTGAAACGAATAGTTTATTAGTCTTATGACAGAAAATTAATCTGCAACTATTGTTCCGGTCATTTTTCAAGCAAAAAATCCAAAAATTAGCAAATTCCAGTTTCTCAAATGTGAGGATTTGCTGGTCTTATGATGGTAAATTAAACCTCTTGTGTGAGTTGACTGGACAAAACAAGCAATTTGAATACTGTGATCTGGGAAATTATCATGGAAACTCTTTATTATACAGATAAATCAATAGTGAAAATAATTTGGTGCAGCCCTAACCAAATTCACCATCTTGGACAAAACACAAAATACAGCTGAGGCTGATGAATGTCATTAGTTATGCAAATATGCTGTCATAAAGCAAAGTATTGGACAAATCCACACTTAAACCTAATAATGGCACTGGAAGAAAAATCAGACATTCACCAACGTTGTTACAATTAATGCTGAAGGGACATAAATCTGTGTATCAAACGCCATGGCAATCCATTATACTAACATTACACCAAAAAACTCAGTGAACCTCAGTGGCGCTAGAGAGGAAAATCACAGGATTAAGTCAGGGGACAACAATAGTTACTGCAGTTCACCCTGAACCAAAGTGGTGAAACGACCAACAGACCAACATTGTCATCCATAGAGCAAATACAGGCAAAGAAAACTGCAGCAATGATTTGCAATGTGGAGCCTACATTTATATACTTAATAGCTACTTGAACAACATGATGGCAGAAACGCAGAACTAAGAGGCAACAACTTACATAGTGTTTGGAGGGATTTCTCCTCTTCTGAACATCCACAACATTGACGTCCAGGACTGTGCGGAGCTGCATCTTGACAGATCAAGAAGGATTTTCACCAAGAAATACTCTTAATGCTACAAAAGAGGATGTTCGTCCATGAAAACGATATTAAGTATCAAAAACCATAAGGGAAGTCATTGTCTTGTGAGGACACTACGACGAAAGCAAAGTTTGTAGAGAGAGATGGGAGGGGGAAAAAAAGACTCCGCAGTCAGGTTTTGCGTGCGTCCATGATATGATGGTGTCAGGCGGTCTCGGGGTTTCTGAACTCCCTGTGAAACATGACAACGCAATAAAACTGAGGTTTTAATCAGTCTTCTCCTCCCTCAAGAGGGGCTGGACTGCGGCAGCAAAGTATAAGGACAGGAAGGCAAGTCAGTATGTGCGGGGCGGTCCCGCTTCAGCTGGCCGGACACTCTTAAGGGACCTTTTAAAAGAGTGAAGTCAGACTGTTTAGGACATGAAAACTATGGAGAGTTTAGAAATAAGTGTGGACAGGCTACACGAGAAAGATCACACTTTCCTGTGCATAAACACTGGATGGAACAGATAATATATTGCTGCCTTCAATGTCCCTGTGAATTTTCTATACAGGCCAACAAACTTTTCTTGTGGGTTACTTTCATTCAGAAAATTTAGATGCACAGCTGCGGATGGGAAATCATAAGCACTGATGCTTGAAATTTTAATAGCCTACGTATTTTATTTTTTTTTTTTACAATAAATACCAATTAGCTCACTGTGTGTAGATGTTATCTTTTTAACTTAAAGAAATGTAGCCTAGATCTTAATACGGATGCACAAAATGCGTTACCTACAGCTTTATAGAAACATACCATTTGTTTACTCGGCTGACAATCACATAACATAATTTACAGTCTACTTTGACGTTAATTTCAAAGTGACATTAGGAATTCCGACTGCACTTAAACACAGCATGTGTTGAATCTGCTCACACAGTGAAAAAGGTAAAAAAGACAATAACAGTCAGCATCTGTCCACATGGGGGCGCTACACAACACAATAATTCGCCTCTACTTTTTTCAAATGTAAAAATGGGACTAGCAGTGGTGCACTTGAAGGCTTATTTCAGTGGTTCTCAAAGTGGGGCCCGGGGACCCCAAGGGGTCGTTGAGAGGGTTCCAGGAGGTCCCCAGCAAAAAAGGGGAATCATTTATATTGACTATAATTGTGTGACTATTTTGGTCATGGGTTTCATACACTTTCTGCAATAAAACATCTAAAAGCAAAAATCTTATCAGATTGGGGACTCGGGGACAAAATCTTATCAAACGGGGGTCCATGGTCTAATTTGTGCCCTTGACATAAAAATGTTTGAGAACCATTGGTTTATTTTGTGCTCTGCAGTGATGGAAGTAAAGTTAATTTCCTTAAATACTTTACTTAAGCAAAATTCTGAGGTACTTGTGTTTTATTGAGTATTTCATGCCACTTTAGACTTCTACTCAGAGGGAATGTTTTACCCCACTATGTTTATTTGACAGTTATAGTTATTAGTAGCTGAATCAGGCTTTACACTCTGCGATCATCATGTAAACAATATATAAAGTAGTTTAAATAAGCGCCAACTCGACCAGCTAAACACCAAAATGCTGCTTATGTGTTAGTATCTGTACATCTGTAAAATAATCCAACAGTATAATATACTGTAATGATGATATCATGATATAACACTCTGCTAATAAATCAACTTTAAATTAAGTGTCTATTGTAGCTGTGGCCTTTTTTAAATAAGGCTATAATGGAGTACTTTCATATGGTATCACTTACTTAAGGATCTGAATACTTCTCTGAACTTGGATTTTAATGTGTTCAGTGTCAAATTATTTACTGAGTTAAGATGAGATGTTAAAGATGAGACACCAAAACTAAAAAAATAGTTTTCAATTTTACAATGACTTAATTCAACCTCAATTTATAGTGAGCTATATAGCATCTTTTATGACACATGAATATTGTTTTATCTTGGATAGTGTGGGCCTATTGATATTTGTAACCTTGCAGGCGTGCCTACTTTTGCTGTGAAATATGGAACAAAATCCTGACTACACCTAGTAATAATCATAATCCTCTACAATTTAACAATGATATATGTATGTATGAAATATGTAGGCCTATATCTGTGATACAGCAATACTATACTATACAATAAATAAATATTTCCCGAATTTGAACCTCTTACTTTTACCCCTTATCTTGAAATAAGATTTCAGTGGCATGAGACAACTTAAAGTAACTTTAACAAGAGTCTTAATGATGATAGGGTGATATTGGGGAGAGCAGGGGTGATGTTTTTGTTAACTTCATTTCTAATATTTTGCCCCTCTTATGTATTTTAATGGAGTGGACAAAATATTATGAACACTTTTCAATATAACACGCTCCAGTACACCACCACCACCCCCCACTACGACCTCAATAATAAACATAAAGTGGAATTATCACGTTTCTGGAAATGTCAACAAAAACTGAAAATGTATAAACTTCATAAATGTAGGATTTATGGCAGAGCTGTTGTATTGGATTGCATTAGATTGCAGAGGTGTAACTTACCTAATGAAGTGGGAGTGTGAATGTGTGTGTGTGTGTGTGTGTGTGTGTGTGTGTGTGTGTGTGTGTGTGTGTGTGTGTGTGTGTGTGTGGGTCATTCACTGTCCCTCAGTTTGTGGTATGTTGATACATATTGGGCAGCAAGATATGCCCTGTCTCCTTCTCCTAGGAGTATTTTTAATTTTGAGAGGTCATTAAGCTCTTTGAAATTTGAAATTAAAGACCTGAACTTGTTAAAGTAAATGTTCTTTATTTCATTTAATGTTTTGCATTGCCATGTACTAGTCTGCGCCTATCACTTCTCTCCAGATCTGTTTGATTTTGTGCTACGTTTTTTATTTCTTTATTGATACAATAAATAACTGGTAACAAGAAAAAACAAACATTGATTTAGCCATAACCATCTGCTGCAGTAATTCACAGAAAGCACAGCACATGACTACTTTATGATTATGAATTAGCTGAACTGATCAGTTGCATCAGCTGACTCCTTGCATCATTATGTTGGCCCTAACTGAGGCTACATGCTGAAACAACTTCTACCATTTTTTTTCTCTCATCATGACGACAGGAACACGAGCAGCATGCGTGGTAGAAAACGTCCTGTCGAAGAGATTCAGGAAACCGATACAGCTACCCAACTGCGTCAAGCTAACTAGTGATAAAACAACTAACAGCGGAAACATCTCCATTTAGCCTCCGACGTAAAAGCATTTGAGTGGGTCTTTTGCGTTGCTGCGGCAATCCAACACTAACCTAACAAAACACAACTTTCACACTGGAGACATTTAAGGATGATGTGTTCTGTGGAAAATGCGTTTTCATCCAACAAAACAGATGTAACGTACGCTTGACTTTCACGCAAAACGGCTGATATCAAAGCAACCACGAATTCTTCATTGACGGTTAAACGTTTCTATGATATGTACTAAGTCCCTTGTATGACTGTTCGTAACGGTTTTATTTTTCAACGGCTTTAACGGAAATTCAAAATATTTCCGTTAGCTACCTAGACGCTGGTCCGCTAACTTCTGTGTGGTCAGCCAACCGAGGCATGGGGTCCTTTGACTGCCTGTTTTTTTCGTGGTAACGTTAAAAAAAATAATGCAAACGTCGTGTCGAGTGTGATGCTACGGTCGGTATTTGTTGTGTCATTTCATTTCAGTCGTTGAAAACGGAAACACCAGCCTGTGCGGAACAGCGAACTCTTCTCTGTATCCTTCACCTTCTCGACCAGCGTCCTGTGAACACTGCTAGCTATGATGTGATTGTGACTAACTGCCGTCGAGGGGAAGTTATAATTGACATTATCATTAGCTGAATGGCTACAGCAGCATATTGTCTGTCTCCGTTCACCGCCTGTATGCTGTTATTTCGATAGCCGTTTTGAACTCCGCATCGGGAGGGACCGCTACTGTTCATTTCTTGGCGGAAATAACCGAACAGACTGCATCCACGGCACTGTAGTTGAGCTACATCCGAAAAAAGATGTCTTTTTTCAATTTTCGGAAGATATTCAAGTTAGGGCCTGATAAGAAGAAGAAGCAGTATGAACATGTACACAGAGACGTCAACCCAGAGGAGATTTGGGACATCATTGGGGAACTTGGAGATGGAGCGTTTGGGAAAGTATACAAGGTAATAATAACATATTACGCCCGCTTTGGGATTTTCTAACCCATTTCGTAGACACTTGGTTCCGCTGTGTTTCATGTTGCTGTCTGCAGGTCATAATTTACATCATTAGATGACAGTAGTGACAGCCCACGGTCAGGCCACATCCTTAGACCCTCATTAATTAAAATTTACGATTCAAATGTTTGCTATGACAGTTTACTCACACTGCATCCTGTATTCTAACTGTCACTTGCCTAACACATGGCCTACTTGAATCTAACCGGTGAGGAAATACAAAAAAAGATAAACTAGGTCTCTGTGTGTAGTAACAGCTTTAACTCGCCACCTAACTGTGTCAGGGGCATTTCCTATTTTTGAGGTTTTAGGTAGGCCCAGCGACATTTTCGGGTTATAATTATGACTTTGCCTTGTCATTGAGTTGCACTTGGCCTCAGTCAAACTGTTGAAGGAGTGGTTCTCTACCACAGAATAAACACAGCCTCACAGATGCCAAACTGGATTGTCTAAGGTTGCGTGGAGAGATCCCAGGACACACTGATAAGCTGTTTAAAAAAAAAAATCCTGAGAGCAGGTGCCTTTAAAGACAAACATGTTATTGCCAGCCTTGTAGAATTGGGCAGTTGTGAAAATGGACTTTGTTTACATTGACAGTGGACAGTAGATAACGCCTTACATTGTGACAGGTGTGTTTGTAATTTAGTGTAGTGGTTAACAATTTCTCACTTGAGGTTGATGGTCTTTTTGTTTCATCAACACATACTGAACATTATACATGAGGTGGACATAATATCAGTAACACCAGAACAGCATCATGCAATTGAATAAAATAGCTAGCTACCTTTGTGGAGATTATAATTTTCTGTTTTTGTTGAGAGAGTAGTGGAGAGAGCAGTTGTTTCCTTCTGTGGTTATTTCTAAAGCTGTAGTGTGTGGTGTTGGATTGTATTTTATCACAAGGTATTCAAGGTTTTGTGTCCACCACCTGTAATCTCTGCTGCTAGCTGACGTACCTGTGCAGGTTATCTTTGTGTGAATTTGTGTTGGGCTGAGATCACCCTTTGAAAAGGTCAACAACATGAGAGAAATTCAGCCTTGTCCATAGACCAGTATACTGTATGTCCTTGAGTTTTCCTTTTTTAAACATAATTTAAATACAACCTGTTTGAACAACTTCCAGGAAATGTAAGGTGTATGATACAAATCTAACACACACAATTGGTGGAAATCAACTTTGCATGCACCTCCATGCCGTCATCAATTCAGGACCATTTTATTGCAGTAAACCCTGTTGAACAGCTTTCTCTTGCTCACTCTCTCTGTGGCTCTTACATGGTTCCTTCCTGGAACTCTTGTGATCAAATAATACAGCTAATAGCCCAGAAATCTTCATCTGCCAGTTTCCAAGCCTTATTATTTGATTAGCAAACTGTGACAAAAGCCAGAAGACTTTCATGCTCTCTCAGAAGAAAATAAATATGATAAATATACACCTTTACAATGTATTGACTCCTTGTTCCCACACAGAGCGTTGTGGGGGGGGGGGGGGGGGGGGGGGGGTTGCCGTTCACAATACTATTAACATACTTCATCAGTTATTTCACAGGCTTTTGACGGCTGCCTCATTTGGGCAGGGTGATTGCCAGCAAAAGAGTTCTGACTCCATATACACATCTAACATGATGGTTCTACTGTACATTTAATTAGTAAAGAGACATGCCAAAGACATTGTTAACACCTACTGTGAACTGCTTATATAATCTATATCTCTTCACACATCGCCCATCACTCACATCGTCAAATTCATGTACCTGTTTTATGAGAGACAAAAATTGAGAGAGGCGTCAACTAGCACAAAGGGAAAGAGACAGGGTGTGTATCGGGTCAGAAATGTGTAAATATAGGGTCTGACACATTCTAGCTCTCCCTCCCTTTTCTTTTTCCTTAACTCCCAGAGATTATGTCTGTATCCATAAACATGAAGTCCAAAGCTGGCCCTAAAAGAACTCCTCAGTTTGTTGTTGTTTGACAGGAGGCATGGGAATTTTTTTTGTATTATTCTCTTCAGTGCGGCCTAACGGGGAATATGAAAGTGAGAAAGTGTGGTGTGTGTGTGTGTGTGTGTGTTACCACAGTATAGATGAACATAAGCTTTTTCCCCAATCAGAAGGCCTATTAAATAATTGTTAATTTGCTATAATATCTAAATTGCTGCAACTCGAAATTCACATCTGACTTTACGGTAGGCGTGTCTAAGTGAAAGGAAAGAAAGAAGACGAGGAAGTGAGCACGCTTCACAAGAACCTTTTGTGTTAGAGTAGGTCAGAAGATGATGGGGTATATTGTAAATATTTTTACTTGAAATGGGTTCTGTGGGGGTTTTTTCTACAGTTATTTTCCTTTTCAGAATATAACAACCTGTTATCATAAAGTCTCTATGAAATGTATTTATAGAGATGTGATCCTCCTAGGAGATTGCATTCAGCTACACACGCTATAAAGTGCTCCAGTGCTTATTGTTCCTCCTCCAAAATTGCTTTTGTCTGAAAGGAAATTGTTAATGTTGATGGATGTCCCTTCACAACAGCCACTCTAGCCAAGCTGATTGTTCAGTAGCTTGGCCATCAAGTATTAGAAATATATTGAAAACATACTCTTTGACACAATCCCTCTCTTTGTAGTCTCTCTCCTTATTTCATCATTTATACACCTTGAATTGTGAGAATGTAATCCAAGATTTCCCATTTTCTCCTTTGTCAATTTTAGGCTCAAAACAAGCAGAATGGGACCCTCGCTGCCGCCAAGGTTATTGACACAAAGACAGAGGATGAGTTGGAGGACTACATGGTAGAGATTGACATTCTGGCCTCCTGTAACCATCATCACATTGTTAAACTGCTGGATGCCTTCTATTTTGAAGGAAAACTTTGGGTAAGTAAGTGCCTGACTGAGGGAACTGTTTTTTTGTTTGCTTGTGTGTTGCTGTTGATTTGAAGCCAAGGAGACACAGAGGCAGTGAACCAGTCACGCATGGAGACACACAAATTCATCGCAAGCCACTATTCGTTATGCTGTTTCCCAAAGGACTCTTACAGTATATCATTAAATTAAAGGATAAGAGCAGTGCATTTTTTCCTGTCGCCTACATTTGAAGAGTTTAAAACTGACAATGTGACACAGTCAGAGCCTAATAAGAGGCTAGTACTGTGTGTTCAACTTCAGATTTGCCTGACTTCTCATCAGTCACGGTTCATAATTTGAAAAAAAAAAACATATATAATAATGTATTATAAATGTATCCATTTAAAATACATGTAAATCCATTTTAATTTATGGATTATGTTTAGAGCTGCAACAATTAATCGATTAATCAATTAGTCCATTGACAGAAAATGAATCACTGATTATTTTGATAATCAAATAATTGTTTTTCGTCCTTTTTTTGCCAAAAAAAGGTTGAACATTTGACGTTTGCAGTTTCTCAAATGTGAGGATTTGAAGCTTTATGTGTCATACTTAATAGTGGGGCGACTGTGGCTCAGAGGTAGAGCGGGTCGTCCACTAATCGAAACATGGGCTGTTCGATCCCCGGCGTGTCCTTGGGCAAGACACTGAACCCTAAATTGCTCCTGAAGGCTGCGCCATCGGTGTGTGAATGAGCATTAGAAAGTCCTCCTGATGGGCAGGTTGGCACCTTCTGCCTCTGCCGTCAGTATATAAATGTGTGTGTGAATGAGTGAATGTTGGCGTGTAGTGTAAAGCGCTTTGAGTGGTTGGAAGACCAGAAAGGTGCCATATAAATGCAGCCCACTTAGTAAAGTGAATATGATTGGATTTTTTTGGTCAAACAAAACACAACATTTGAAGATGTCACCTTGGGCTCTAAGAAATTATGACAGGCATCAATATTTTCTGACATTTTATAGACAAAACGATTAATTGAGAAAATAATTGGCATCTTAATCGATAATGAAACTAATTGTTGTAGCCCTAATTATGTTAATTAGTGAAGCAGTATGCAAGTTAAGGGTTGATATTCTGTTTGTTTCACCAACACACTGTATATTACACATGAAGTGGACACAACATCAACAACAATAGTACAGTATAATGCAGTTTAATGAAATGGCCCCACAATAAGAGAGTGATGGGTAGTATCTTTAAGTGAGTATTGTGCTGTGATGTAATCTATAGAGATTGTGTAATAAATAGTTTTTCAACAGTATCCTGTTTGTCAAATAACTGAACACCTCCCATTTTGAGCTTATTTAGTGACAAGGGCTCATTTTAAAAGAGTGCTGCATCTGCTTATTTTAATACCCTTATTAAGCTTTGTTGCCACGAGCGGAAAGTTGAGTCACAGTGCCGTTTAATACATAGTCAGTAGATCTCATGCTGTGTGCAGTAAGAGGCCCCCGAGCAATTAGGTCCTGGCAGGTGGTGTCATGTGACCATCCCTTGTGGACTGGCCACATCTATGGGAAGATAATGGAGTGGTTGTGGTGGCTGGAGAAAGTGCCTGTGAATAATTCAGATCTGCATGCAGGTTATCCCTCCGGCCCCGTCTTTAATGTGTAACTGCCTTTGTTTTGCATGTGTTGGGTGTTGAGTTAATGTACAATATGTTCCTTTTCCTACAAAAGATTAGTCAATACAAATATGTTGCTTAAAATGAGAGGATTTATTTGCATGCGTGATGTTCAATTTAAGATTATGATCAGCAAATTTGAATTTGTTCAGAGTTGTAACATCTGTCAGAATCACAAGAATGTAAATTACAAACTTGTGGCACAATAAATTGTTATGCAGAACAGGAACAACCACTAGGTCTTCCCTCTTTGTTTGAGTCCCTGAATAGAAGAGAGTGCTCGGTTGTAGCTTTGATTGATTTTCATGTATCATCTGATACCACGAGCTGCCAAGTAACGTGCTGGCAAAGCCAATACAGATAAAGCGGCGGTAGGGTACATTACATCAGCTGTTACAACTGAGGTCAGACACTGGTCAGTTTTACATCTCGGTAACAGTATTAGGGAATTATGTTGTGTTTATCTAATGCACTGCTGCCTCATAGACTTAACTGTGTTTCATTGTTGTATTATTCAACAGCGGGTCATTTGGTTTTAGCAGATTTATTCTGTGTTGAAGGCACTTCTGTTGAGTATTGCTCAAATCAACTTTTAATTTTAAGTGGTATATTATATAGACTTTCATTCAGCAGTAGACAAGTAAATGAATAAATCAATAAATTAGGCTGTTTAATTTATTGACTCTGGCTGGCTTATTTCATTAGGATACTTCTACTCACATTTTCCCCTAATGCAAATGATATACGTTAGATATAGTATAAAGAGCTTGGACAGTTATATGTGATAAGCATTTAACAGTCTCTCCTCCAGGAATGAAATTGTCTGTGCTACATCTGACATCTTGACTTAACAAAATGAGGAAATATTTTTTTCATCAGAATGTGTGATGAAATATCCTGGATGTGAGTCAACAAGGCGTTTACACTTGCGCGGAATACTTTTTTTTTCCCCCTTTTTTTTGAAAAGTTCAAATAGGATGATCAACCATCACTACCATCCTCTGCACACTTTTTTTCATAAAAATCCTGAAGAACAGGTGCATTGCATTGAAAATAATCCTACAATGACAAACAAGGAAAGGATCCCAGTCATTGTCTATACCTGGCAGGACTGGAACATAAAGATTGTTCTGAAATGGAAAAGAAAGGATATGTTTGTAGAGGATGCTCAGTATGGTGGTTTAATGTCTGATTGATCAGCTTCTTGGAATGTCTTCACAGTGTAATCAATAACATAGAATAGGGGTGCTGATGTATTTCCTATAAAGGTCATGTGATTCATCTACCTTGGATGACATGTTCCTTTTTTAAACAAATAATTTGCTTAGTTAGAGTTTTAATGTTGGGGTGCATTACATTACACTTCATTCTTCTTATAGTTTCATTTTCTTTTGTTTTACTGTTTCAGATTCTGATTGAGTTCTGTGCGGGTGGCGCAGTGGATGCCATCATGCTGGGTAAGTCCCTCATTCATTCAGGGAAAGTGAAAAACACTGTAAAGTTCTGGTGCTTTTTCTTTGCTCTATCCCCAAGTGCCAACGCTTTTTATTCCATCCAGAAGCCTCTGTGGGATTTTTTTCCTTCTCCCCAGTTGAAGAGACCATTCCAAGTGTATAATTATTGTAGCTCAGATTTCAAGGAGTGGTTAGTCCACTTCTAATGCCTGCAGATTCTTTCTCTTACTTTGAGGCTTGAAGAAACACCTCTCCACATCTTATGTGTGAATTATTTTAACATAGCGGATACCCTTTAATTCAGTCCACTGTTGAATGTTGGTGGATTCTGATCTGTTGTGTGACTCACCTATTACAAATTTCTTCCACCAGACTTGTCCAGTCATACATGCTGGACTTGTGAAAGGGTGGAGTTTTGTCATCTGGTTGCTATTGGATACCATCAGGCCATCACACTTGATATTTACATGTAAAAATGGCCCAATCTGTTTGTAAAAGTTCATCACAATAATAACACGATCTGGATCAAAATATGACTCATGAACTATCTGTACATTTATCCACAGAACTCGAGCGGCCACTGACAGAGCCCCAGATCCGCGTGGTGTGTAAACAGACCTTGGATGCCTTAATCTACCTCCATGAGAACAAGGTCATCCACAGAGACTTGAAAGCTGGGAATATTCTCCTCTCCTTGGAGGGAGATGTGAAACTTGGTAAAAAAAAAAAAAAATAAAAAAAATCTCTAATCTTTGCTGCTACATATGCCATCTTAATGTTTCATTAATTTTGAAGGGTTATTCAGAATTGAACGATCACTCATCTTCCAGCTAAGCACATGTCAAGATACTCTTTAGGATACTACACAGAACAATAGCTGATTCATTGTTGATTTCTCTCTCAGCTTGTGTCCTCGGTGGCCACTAAGAACTTTCCTGCAGGGCTAACACTAATAGGCTTAAAAAGCTAATTAGTAAAGTCAATTTTGGATCCCTTTTCCATCAGTGCTGTAGCAACCAGCTGAGCTATGTGACTTTGGGGACAGTGGCGACAAATGCATTGCACTGTAAAATTGGAATGAGTCATTCATGTGCCGTTTGGTGCAGTTTCAAGTGCAAAAAAGTTACAAAACAAAGTAATGTGTTTTCTGTAGCCCTAAAGGACAGAACTGGTTGGTGATACATTGAACTGGTTACATAATATTTCAGAAGTATTCATGTTGCTGCTGTTGCATCCGAAGCTGCTGGTTCCCGGATGATTCACGTTCTGTAGGCAGAGGGTCATGACGGAGCCTGGCAAACAATAATTATCAAGCAGTCACCAGGGACTTAATGATAGAGCTCTCTGCATACCGTAAGAGAAAAAGAGAGCAGGCTAAAATAGTCGCACAGGTAATATAACTGCTGGAAGTGATGATGGACTCTAAGAGCATTATAAAAGGAATATTGAGACTTTTCTGTCCACTTATGGGCTTCATATTTGAAAGCATGAATCAGGTTAGTTAAGAATGATGTCTGCTATTTCATATCTTCAGTTGCAATGAATTCACTGTTAAATACAGGAAGTGTCATTGTACAGTTGAGGTTGATTCATTGAAAAAGAGAATATTAATTCATTTCCTCTTTCAGCTGACTTTGGGGTGTCTGCTAAAAATACCAAGACGTTACAGAGAAGAGACTCTTTCATCGGCACTCCGTATTGGTGAGTCATGCTGCCTGGATACAAGGGGGTATTCACCCCTCTCCATCCATAATTGTCCTAGCGTGTCCCACAGCCAGGGGTGATTATTTTTCAATGTGGTATCACAAAAGCTGTCATGGAATGAGGGATAATGGGAAAAGCCTAATCAGCAAGTTAAATGCAGCTGAGTGTTTGATGACCTCAGCTTTAAATAGTGAATAGGCTTCCTATCTTTACAGACCCAAATGTACACATTCTATTTTTATGTTTCCCTCCAAAAGTAAAGGAAATAGCATTACCCTGTATGTATCAGAAAGATATCAAAGAATACTCCTGAATGCACACATTCACATGCAGTCCAAATTCTCCTTAATGCTAATTACAAATCCACTGACTTCTCATTATGCAGGATGGCCCCAGAGGTGGTGATGTGCGAAACTTCCAAGGACCGTCCATACGACTACAAGGCCGACATCTGGTCCCTCGGGGTGACCCTGATAGAGCTGGCGCAGATTGAGCCACCCAACCACGAGATGAATCCCATGAGAGTGCTGCTGAAAATAGCCAAGTCCGAGCCGCCCACACTCATGCATCCCTCTCGCTGGTGAGATGGCGTACTGGTGATAACTAGAGTGGTGGCACTGGAATGTTTCCGGACTGTTTAATGTGTGAAAGGGCTATAAATTGTTAATGCTTAGTTAAATGGCCACAGGGGAAAGAATTGTATTAATTTTATTGCACAAAGCAGGACCCAGGGGCTTTGACTGTGTTTTATGTTCAGCAAACTCTTTGTTATTTATTCTTGAAAGGTCGCCAGAATTCAGTGACTTCCTGCGGAAAGCACTTGATAAGAATGTGGACAATAGGTGGGGCCCTGTACAGCTTCTACAGGTAAGCTGCCCTCCTGTTATCACACAGTATGCAACTATTTACACAGCCTACAGTATAACCCAAAGAATGCATACACTAATAAGAATATTAATCTGAATTTGTCTTATTTTAAAGGGTGTTATTTTACTGTTTTGCTGTTTTTGCTTGTATTTGATTCTGCCCGACAGTTTGTGATGGATCGAGATTTACGTTTCATTTTGATCTTATTTCCCTGTCCATCCTTGTAGCATCCTTTTGTCACTAGTGTAACTGATAGCAAACCTCTCAGAGAGCTCATAGCTGAGGCCAAAGCTGAAGTCACAGAGGAGATTGAGGACAGTAAAGAGGAAGAAGAGGAGGAAGAGGCTGAAACACCTCTGGTATGTAGTTTTATAATATAATTTCATAATATTACTCAAATGGCATATGAGCTCTGAAAGTTATTGTTTTTTGGAATCAATCAAACTTATCCTCATGAAAAACTTTCCATATTTTTCTAACTTTTGGCTCAGGCGGCTTCTGGACACAAGCGAGCACCATCAGATGCCAGTGTGGCCAGCTCAGAGGATGACAAAGTTCCACCAACTCCTTCCACGCTGGAATCCGTTACAGAAAAGACTGAGGCTGAAGCTACTGAGGACAGGACCAGTGATAAGCTGTCTGACGAAGGACTGGGAACAAGTGAGGTAGACAAGACAGAGGAGGAGAAACTCAATGAAGTGTCTGATACCAGTAATGAAGACCTGGCCTCCAGGCAAATAGAGCCACCCAAGGACTTTATCTCACAAGATTCTACAGAGCCTAAACCAGAAGATGGTCAAGCTGAAGAGATTTCTGCTGAGCCTGTAGTATCACAGCCAGAAGAATCTTTAGATGCAGTGCACACCCAAGAGCCTGTGACAGAGGGTCAAGAAACAACAGAGGAACCGAAGGAGACACAACAAGAGACAACTGAGGGTGAATCTCCACAAGTATTAGAGGTAGAAAAAGAGCCCGAAGAGGTGACAGAAAAGGAAGAAAAAGAAGCAGGTACGGAAGAAAGTGAGTCAAATCAACGGCTTACTGAAACTAGAGAATCAGAGGAGAAACTTGAAGATACACCTGAAAAGCCAGAATCCATATCAGAAGTAGAGCAGGCAGAAGAAGAAGGCAAGGAACCAGATGAGGAGATTCCTCAACACAAAGTGACAGAGGACAGAATATCAGATATGGCTAATGGCACAGATGTAAATATGGACAAAGAGAACAACATAGAATCAACCCCCGAATCAAATGTAATGGATACAAATATAGATGGAGACACAGAAACAAAGGCAAATGTGGATGAATCCTCTGCTGAGGTTTTGGTTGAGAAGGAGGTTGCAGAAAATCAGCCAAGTGAGGTGACAGAAGAGAAGCCTGAGGAGAAGGCCCCTGAGGAGGCAGAGCAGCCTGAACAACAGAATCAGGCCAGAGAGGAGATTGACGTGGAGGAGGAGGCACCAACTGAATTCACAAATGGAGTCTGTGATGAAGTCAAAGACACCTCTGAGGATTCGGAACAAGCACTCCCATCTAAGGATGTCCCTGTGAAGGAAGATGAGGAGAAAACTACTTATGCAGATGAGAGCACATCACAAAATTCTGTCTATGTCCCAGAGAGTGAAACTGATTCCGAAACCAAGACAGAGCAGGGAAGCCCTGCTGTGATCAAGCCGGATGTGGAGAAGGACTCTGACTCTGGAAGCAGCTCTGCTGCCGATAGCAACAGCCTTGACCTCAATCTGTCCATCTCCAGCTTCCTGTCCAAGAGCAAAGAAGGGGGCTCAGTGTCAATGCAGGTAATATAATCTGTCCCTCACTTATAACCTCAGTTGTCAAATATCAACACGAATTTGATCATCTGAAATCCCAAAACATCTCTGTTTTCTTTGGCAGGAGTCAAAACGTCAGAAGAAGACTCTGAAGAAGACACGTAAGTTCATGGTGGATGGTGTGGAGGTCAGTGTGACAACATCAAAAATAGTGACAGATAACGACACCAAGAGCGAGGAGATGAGGTTCCTGAGGTATGTCTGTCTCTAATTTTCTTGCTATACTGTTGGTCTAAATATGGGACATGACCTATTTAACATGCCTGCCTTAAATAGTTCTTGTTCATTTCACAGCTCCCACAGCTTTTTTACAAATGCCAGATGGGTTATCTCCTGTGATGAATGCTGCATTATGTTACTGTCATCTTCCATGTTGCCTTTTAAAGACATGAGACATGCTGCTCCGACTGTTTACACAAGTGCTGTCTGACTATTTGATGTTAGGTTCATGACCTTATATCAGTATGCAGTATGAGTTAACATGTATCAATTTAACAACTACAGATTCACAAAAAGAGGAGACCAGGAACATCAAAGCTGGAAAACAAAAGTCTCCTATTAAATATTGATTAATATTGAATTAAAAATTAAATTTGCATATAAGAAAAAAATATATAAAGAAGCAAAAAATGTCTTTTGTGAGTAATTACACTGCTGGCGTGGTTTCCTCAGGCGGCAGGAGCTGAGAGAGCTGCGCCTCCTGCAGAAAGAAGAGCAGAGGGCTCAGCAGCAGCTCAGCAACAAGCTGCAGCAGCAGAGAGAGCAGATCTACCGGCGCTTTGAACAGGAAACTACAGTGAGTCAGACTGTTCATACCACAGTGGTGTGATGTTTTTTATTTGGCCACCTCCCTGGAATCGAGCTCAAAGTTCACCTCAAAGTTAAACATCCCCTCCACACATGTTTTACGACATATAAAAATACTCTTACTCTTAAAATAATAATTTATGTTTGATATGAGTTTTCCACAAGAAAAAAGGTCAATTACCTTGTTAAAATCCAAAAATTACATCTCATGCAATGACCCTGAAAAATCCAGATTCTATGAATAAGCAAAAATTTTTCATTCCAAACATTTAACTTCTGGATAAAAGATGTGTCCTACTTCACAGAAAAGTCCATTCCCAGTGTATGTGCACTGAAGGTTTCCACACTTGTAAGTTGCATATTGGACCATAATTGGCTCTAAACTAGTTCTCATTGGGCCTTGAACTTAGATTTTTGGTGAGCACAGAGAAACTTTCCCCCTTCAGCAGCTGAATATGTACTTCTACTGTCAAACTGTACATACATCATTCTGCACAGTGAAGCTCAAACATCCAACTGAAGTAATAAGCCACACACATTTTTTGAGTGGAGGGGCACTTTAAGTAAATCTGACGGGGGGACCTACTCTTATAATATTGTATCACATATAAACACTTATCATCTTGATGATAAGTCAAGTCATCTCACTGATGCCACTCACTGTGTGTGTGACATGTCCCGTGATTCTGTCTGTGCAGGCTAAGAAGCGTCAATATGATCAAGAAGTAGAGAACCTGGAAAAGAAGCAGAAGCAAACCATCGAGCGCCTGGAGCAGGATCACACCAGCCGGCTCCGAGACGAGGCCAAACGCATCAAAGCGGATCAAGACAAGGAGCTCTCCAAGTTCCAAAACATGCTCAAGAACCGGAAGAAAGAGGTACGTCATGCATGACCGTGCCTGCATGGAAGTGGCTTTTAGTGGGCTGATTAGCTCTTAGCTGCTGGAGGTTCGGGTCGCACTCATTTGCATGTCATAGATACGAGCTGTTTAATGGTGCATGTGTTTAACAGCTTACTCTGTGGCATATCACTTCTCTGGGAGTGGTTTGCCTTGCTGTCGTGCTTAGGACTGTACTGTATGTGTGCAAACGATAGCAACTGGCAGACTGTGCTATCTTACTCCTAGATGCTGCTAGCTGCATGTTGTTGTATCCATTATTCATCTGCCCCGAGGCCTCTGGTTGCCTCACAAGCAATACTGTGCTACTGAGTCTATTTGTTATTTTTAGAGAACTATTTAATAAAAGTTCAATCTCAGGCTAAGCATAAAACCTTATGAGGATGGAGTGCTGGGGTTGTGATACATATATGAGAGGTCTTTATTAGACTTTTCTGGCTCTTTCTCTGCTTGGCAGGCAGTGTTAACATGCTTTGTCAATAGATTGTGTGTTTCGCTTTATGCAGCTTTTTCATGGCAACAATGCCATTTGTATTACATTGCGCATTATGATGCCTCGGTGGTTGTGCTTCGCGCTATTTTTCTAGGCCATGTAGAGGATATTTTCATTTTAAGTATCATCTTATTGCAGGTTGGCTCAAAGTGGTTGCTTCTGTCTGTGGCTATTTACGCTGTTGTGTTTTTTAGCTGCAAAAATATACGCTATTACCTATTAATGAAATGTGTCGTTTTTGTTCTTTGCAATGTTGTATTCCTTATTCAAAATGTACTGTTTTTGTCTATGTAACTAACCATGTCTTTTGTGTGAGTGTGTGAGGTGGCTTTGGTCATGGGATGGCCAGCTTTTGAAGATTTTTCCAAGTGGTGTTTGGGGAAATTTGGGGAAATAATAACTCTTGCATCAGAGTAACTGATATAGAATCGTCTTTAACATAACAAGACTTGAAGCATTTATTTAATTATTTTAACGTGATGCATCGGTGAAGTCTAATCTGCATTTATAAGTTAATCTGCAGTTATAAACTGAGAGCTTGTGAACAGTCTACAAGTCAGGACTGTTAAACTGATTCCAGCTCAGTTACTCTGCTCTTTGATTTCAAGAGGGAAAATAATCATCTTGATAGTTGTGGGACTTAATTGAATGCAAAGTAATGCAGGGTGAGCCGTATGTACATCTTCTACCATGTACCAGGCAAATCTTTCTTTCCATGATATGATTCTAACTCATGCAGTTCAAGCTGACAGTTCTGACGTACTCTGAGCAGCTACTAATCAAAAAACTGACTAGTTCATAAGGACATCAAACTCAGGCCATGGGGATTGAGCATGCTGACTTCTAATCGGTGGCTGGATGCGACATATTTCCTCTCAAACTGGGCCGTGCATGTCTTCTACTGTTGTAGGCCAACTTTGTTAGCTTTTCAAATTATGTACAGCGTCAACCAGTTTCTGCACATACACTTTAGGCCAAACAAGAAGTTGGACAGTCACCCAAACACATGAGAAAAGAGCTCATGAAACGCATAAAGGAGGACCTATCGCTCCTTAAGACTGCTGAGGTAAACCATCACCTGCTGTCTCTTACTCTGTGAAAGAGTAAGAGATTATCTTTTCTCTCTCCATGTGCTTTTCTCTCTCCCTATAACCTGATCTATTCTGGTAAGGTTTTCATATGCACACAAATACAAACTATGGCTGTGTCTGTAATCGCTGCCTATTTACTACTTAGTACGCTATATATATATTTTTTTAGGCATTTTAGGTAGGGTTGGGCAATATGACAATATACTTTATACAGTATACAACAAAACTGAGTACACCCCTGTCAATATCACTAAAAGGTAATTACAAATCCTGTCCATGTAATACAGTTTTATTTGTTTTTGACAAAACCCAAGAAGAATTAAGCCAATTTATTTAAAAAAAATAAACAGAATATTTGGCTAATTAAACTATAATGAAAGATCCATATTTAGGAACGACCTGCAACAAAAGTCAGCAAACCCTTCATTGTTGAGACCCCATTCTTTTATTTTTCAATATTTTGTATGACTGCCTTTATTTTTGATGGCAGATAGGATCATCCTGGGCATGAATGATACCAGTCTAGAACAAATCTGTGGAGAAATGTTGTCGTTCTTCACAGATGATTCTTTTCAGCTGCTCTTTGCTGGAAGGGGTTTTGTTGCTCTACCTTCCACTTTAAAATACTCCAAAGGTGTTCTGTTGGATTCAAGTCAGGGGACATACTTGGCCAGGTCATAGTTTTCACTTTTTTCTTCTTTAAAAACTCTTGTGGAATTTTTGCAGTGTGTTTGGGATCATTGTTGGAAAATTCCTCTCCTGCCAAGCTCCTTAAGACTGGGAGTCATCTTTTCATTCAATATTTGGGTATAGAAACTGTTTTCATTGTGCCATCTATAAATGTCATCTCCCCTAGACTTTTTGCACTCATGCAGCTCCATATGAGCACACTCCCAGCTCCGTGTTTCACAGTCGGCACTATGCAGTTACTGTGGTAGTCCTGGCCAGGTCCACACCAAACATGCTGGACTCCATCTGATCCAAATAAATTTATTTTGGTTTCATATGACCAAAGAATGTGCTGCCAGCATTCATCAGGCTTCTGTTCATGTTCTTTGGCAAAGTTTAATCTTGCATATTTGTGCCGTTTTGAGAGCAGTGGTTTACTTCTTGGATGTCGTCCACAGAGGTCGACTTCCTGCACTGTCTGAGCAGTCACTTAAAGGCCAGTTTCCACAGATAATCCTTGTGCTAAGTCAGAAGCACTTGCCCCTCTGTTTTTCAATGCAAGGTTGCATAAATAGTGAATTGTGTGTTCTGTTATTGATAGTACTGTTTGGGTCTTCCTGTACCTCCTAACCACTGCTGCAACAGTGTTTTGGTTTAGGTTCAGTAGTCTACTGATGATCTTTTATCTTGTACCCTCTCCCATCTTTATGAAGTCTTACAATCTGGTTTCTTACTTGTTCAGGCAATTCTTTTTCATGTGGAGCCATGTTGCATGAGACATAACTCAAACCTGAGAAAGTTGTGGTGTTCACAGGTTCTTCTCTTTGTTCAGGCAATTTGTGTCAACTGAAAGTCACAGGCGTAGTAATTTTTGTTTCAGTGGTCACACTTTGGTTGAGTTGAGGTTGTACATTGAGGCCTTTATTTTCAGTTGAGTCTATCTAACCTGTTTGTTTTTAATTATAAATAAGATCAAATACGCTACATTCCACCCTAAAAATATTAGTTATTGCAAGATAATTCAATGTTGAATCATTTAACATTTTAGTGATATTGCACATGAGTGTACTCAGTTTTGTTATATACTATATATACACTTACATACATGTGTTGGATACAGTACAGCCTCATACAAATACTTCCTTGCCTGGTGGTTATCCAAAGTCAGACATTATCAACAGAGTTCATCACATTCACTCAACATTAGCAAAACAGTGTCTGAGATTTTGCCTTACCATTTATACTGAGGTAACTATCCCTTTAAAATCCCTGGCAGTATTAGGCTATTGTGGGCAATGATGAGAGAACTGCTTTATGGCTATATTGGATTTACAGAATTTGATTGGTCAGGTATTTAACTCACTAGATAAGCCAAAAATAGCCACTTCCAACATTTTATCTATTAATAGTTTCACTATTGAGTTTCCAGAAAACATTATGAGATATTAATACAGTATCATGATATTAAACTTAGCAAACTTTGTGATAATTCATTGTTAATCATATTTTTTTTTTAGCAAAAGTGACATAACTTCACTGGTTCTGACTTTCTTAAATATTTGCTGTTTTTCTTAGTCCTCTATGATAATAAAGTGAATATTTTTGGGTTTGATCTGACAAAACAAGACATTTGTCTCATTTTTTAACATTTCCTGACATTTTATAACTAAACAGTTAATCAAGAAACTAATCAGCAGATTAATTGATAATGAAAGAAATTGTTAGTTGCAGCCATAATAAAATGACATATTGTAATAGATTTGATACTTTAAAAAATTCCCCAAATGAAACAAAAAATGCAGTTTATAGCATCTATTACTACTACTACTACTATTAGCATTATAACTACACATCCCACAATGCAGTTCTTCACCTTTCCTCCTGAGATTAATAACTTCACAGTTATGTCACACACACAGTGAGTGGTGATGCAAAAATGATGATTCATAAGTATCCGCTCTCAGTTTCCTACTTAACATAGAGTCCCCTGGAGTGCAAGTAGGGAGCAGCGGATGAAGGAAAGAGGGAGCGACTGCAGACACAGCTTTTGTTTCCACAGAAGACATCTGTGCCGACAGCCTTTTCCAACCTTTGTTTTCTTGTACATCTTTTATGAATTAGTGATGAGTCACATGGAAAAACGCATTCTTTTCTTTTCTTTGAAAGGTAGCTATTTTAACACCTCATAAACCAGCAGCATGGAACGTATGTTAACAAAACTGCTCTGTTGCAAGCTGGATTAAACTATAAAGTGCTGGAATCATGAGCCGCTTTCAAGCATGAGAAGATGAGAATAGTTCTAATTACTAATTAATGGAATTCCTCCTAACATTTACCCAGAATTATGCTGTGCGCCTCAAACTCACCGATATTCCCAAAGTGGGAAAGGGCCATCTCCCGCATAACTTAGGAAGAATCAGTGTGTGTGTGTGTGTGTGTGTGTTTGTGTGAGAGTGAAGAGATCCTCAGCCTGCTGTGTGATGTCTGTCCCTGATCAGGGCGAGTGCGCTGTGTGCTCTCCTCCGCAGGCAGTGGCCCAGGTTATGATACAGTCTTTTCAGTTGTCCTCATGTGCACTCTTCAACGCTCAGATGCAGGATGTAAGTCCCCCCGCCCCGTTTCTCTCCGTTTCTAGCCCATACTTAGATGTGTGACAAGTTAAGCGACAGGAGGGCCTGTGATGATTTAGCTTTATTTATAAGAACGACACATGTAAGCATGGGCGGTGTTGTTGTTTTCTTTTCTGTAGTGTTGTCATCGCTCTGTTTGTGCAGTGGCTCTCTCTTCCTCTCCTGCACAGTATTTCCCTCCACTGATCCACAAATGTTCTACATTGAGTCTGTGTATTTTACATGGTATTTATATTGTATTACACATTTTGCATCAGATTAGATAGAATTTGGGAGTAAACATGTACAATGCTCCTTCCCAGAGGTGGTGTAGTTGTTGATCCCCCTTCTGTCTGGATCCATGTTTGTCTCTGTCAGCTGAGGTCCAAATATAGACTGACTGCCTCACAGGATGGATGTTAAAGCCAGTGGTATTGCTTATGGCATCACATTTTAACCAGTTTAATTTAGACTCAGTATTATAATAAAAATGTAACTGAAATTTTCTTCTGATGAAATTAATTCCGTGTAATTACATGATCAATGATATTTAATCATAGTTAAATAATAGCCGTTCATAACCTACAATTTGTCAGCAGCTAGGTATTTGAAATCTAAAGAGTAAAATATTACATCTTGTCAAATCATGTATAAAGCTAGAAAAGAAAATTAAATGAATAGATGACTCATGGCACAGTATGTGATGAGTCATGCACAATGTAGGCTGGACATTTTGAATGTCGATGTAGATGTTGTCTTACATAAAACTGAATCTGAATGTCTACTGAACTGTTTTCTTCTCTTTCTTACTCTCTTCACCTCCATTGTGGATCGTTGCCATCCATGATCTCTGAGTGTCTCCTCTTCTTTACTCCAGTTGATGATGTGAAATCTAGTGCTCTGTGTTGTACTGAACATGAAGCGGATGACTTGATAAGATTATGTAATTTACTTTCAGGCAGTTTTGATACGTAAGATGCAATTGTTCTCTCTCTGCTCTTGGCTGTCCCTCTGTATGATCCCCCATGTCTTCCTCTGGCTGTTTCTCACTGTTCCTCCTTTCTCTGGCTCCTCAGGAGCAGGAGTTCCTACAGAAGCAGCAGCAGGAGCTGGATGGAGCTCTGAAGAAAATCATCCAGCAGCACAAACTGGAGATCGCCACTATTGAGAGGGACTGCCTTAACCACAAGCAGCAGCTGATGAGAGGTGGGAGATGGAGAAAGAACTACAGTACTTAACAGACAAAATCAGTCACATCTTTTCATTACAGCTTAACACTTGTGCATTTCCTACTTTACAGGCAGCCACTGGTTTCTGTTAATTTCAATATGATAAAAAAATCAGATGAGGCATAAAATCAATCACAGGGATCCTTTTTTTTTTTTTTTTAACTTTTTTGTGTTGTGTCATTGTGTAATAATGTTGTTGAAAGCACTGATTAATTTGAAGCATCAGGTTGTTGTGGTGCATTCATGTGCAACACAGCTGAAAACACCAAATCAGCAGATTTTTATCAGTACATGTTTGGGAAGTGTTACCTCTCAAGAAACGCAGCTGAAGCATCCTGTGCAGGTTTCACATCTCTTTTAAGTAAATTTTCATAACAGACACATGAAAACAACAGCAGTCTGAAAGGTAGAAAAACTGCCCCCTTTTTACCCATGATTCACTGAGACACAGTGCATGTCAGTGATGACTTGTGCTCACCAACAGTGAATAAATAACGACTGTGACATTCAGACATGTTTGACAAGACATGTTACAGCTTGTCAAATTTTCTGACAGTTTTGTCCTGACTGTTTTGCTTTGATCACACTGCTCATCACTAGTTAACATGCATATACATGTCTGCTAACTCTGGCCTGATGTTTCTGTGTGTGTGTGTGTGTGTGTGTGTGTGTGTGCACGTGTGTTTTTCAGCTCGAGAGGCAGCCATGTGGGAGTTGGAGGAGCGCCACCTGCAGGAGAAGCACCAGCAGCTGAAGCAGCAGCTGAAAGACCAGTACTTCCTACAGAGACACCAGTTGCTGAAGAGGCATGAGAAAGTAAGAGACATGGAGAAATGTGCAGCTTTATTAAAATACATGAGGTGTGTTCATATGTGACCATTTCTGTGTGTGTGTGTGTGTGTTTTACAGGAGATGGAGCAGATGCAGCGCTACAACCAGCGGCTGATTGAGGAGATGAAGAACAAACAGAACCAAGAGAGGGTTCGTCTGCCCAAGATCCAGCGCAGCGAGGCCAAGACCCGCATGGCCATGTTCAAGAAGAGCCTCCGCATCACTGCCACTGCCAGCGTGACTCCAGAACAGGAGAGAGAACGGATAAAACAGGTACCGACACTGTGGATTCATGCTACAGCTGTTTTAGATTTACTAGTTGTTACATTTAAGCAAAAGTGACTGAACATGCATGTACTTTTTATAGCAACACTGTGTCACTGGCATACAATCACGCCTGGGATCTGCCCAACACAAACACAGTACACTTAAGTTTCCCAGCCGGTCTGGATCTCAGACCAGCAACTTTCCAGTAAACATTTCACAAGCTTCACTGGCTCCATCATCCTCCCAGTTTTGGAGGAAATATTGAAATATCTTATAAATTCACTGCAGCAAGAAGCACTTTTTTTTCTGCTGAATCTCTTCTTTTGTTTGCTAGTATTGCCTGTAGCACAAGCGGACCATATGTTTTATAGCACTGTTTGGTACAGTGTTAATGGGTTCGAATTTGTGAACAAAGATAATTACAGGTGTCTGTTTTGTATTGTCTGTGTGTTCCAGTTTGCTTCTCAGGAAGAAAAGAGGCAGAAGAACGAGAGGCTCCATCAACACCAGAAGCATGAGAACCAGATGAGGGATCTGCAGCTGCAGTGTGACTCAAACATCAGAGAGCTGCAGCAGCTACAGGTGAGGCCATAACTGCTCACATTATAGGCATTCAGCTAGCTTTCTTGTCCATACTGACTCAGAATGAATGTAACAGGAGAACTTTTAATAACAAGATTTTAATCAGAGGTGTGACTATAGAAGGATCAGCATCCAGAAGAAATATAAATAATATAATATTAAAGGACTTTTTGATCTCAAGATAACAAAAGAAGGTGAAACTAAATCTAAACTAACTAAATCTAAACTAAAGAGCAAAGAAACAGAAGTTAATTCCAGTGCAGATGAGTAAGTACAGAGGACTGGAGGTGTTATTTATTAATCCAGAGATGATTTGTTCACCCAAATTTCCTTTCAGAATGAGAAATGCCACCTGCTGATTGAACATGAGACCCAAAAGCTGAAGGAGCTGGATGAGGAGCACAGCCAGGAGATAAAGGAGTGGAGAGAGAAGCTCAGACCCAGGAAGAAGGTATATTAAATATTTTTTAACTCTCTGTCTAAAAAATGTATAACTCCCACAAATTCTCTCTTCAGTCGTACTTTGTCCTGCATCAAACTCATGCAGAATGCTTATAAATTTGTTGTATGAATTTCACAATTGAGCCTTGTCACTTAGCTGCCTTGATCATTTTTTTCATATTCATGATATAAAATCCTCAGTGGTTGACTCAGTTGTTTGTGTCTGCTGCCCCCTGCAGGCGTTGGAGGATGAGTTCACACGGAAACTCCAGGAGCAGGAGGTCTTCTTCAAGATGAGCGGTGAATCCGAATGCCTTAACCCCACCACCCAGAGTCGAGTATCCAAATTTTACCCCATCCCGAACCTGCACAACTCCGGTTCATAGCCTCAAATCAAACTTGGCTGCGCTCACAGACTCTTCCTGGTGGAGTTTGCATCATTTCTCTGACCGTTACTGATAAACATGAAAATGTCTCCACTGCTTTGATTCCACCTTTAGTGAGCATGACGTGCCTAAACACCGTTCCCTCACTTAATCAACTCTTCTCTGCTCGTTGGGAAATGTCCAACTGGACAATATGCACTTTTATGAGCATGTTCAAAAAGTTAAAAGTCTGCAGTAGGTAGCTAAGGCCAATCATGCTTATCAGAAGCATTGTAAGCACAGCCTGCTACAGTATGAATGATCTCCAGTGCCTCATATGTTCCTTTTTTTTGTTTTGTTTCTGCATTTAGGGCCCTTCCATGTCTTTATTACAGCTTGCGGTAAATACAGGGCCCCCTGAATGTTTTGCACTTAAATACCTGGATATCGTTTTCATCCATAATCACAAGGTGTTGAGAGATAATTTGAATCATTTCATAAGCTGGTGATTAAGCCAACTCTGTCTGTTTTGCTGCATGTAAGATAGAGCTGGTTCAGGGGAGATGAGTCAGAAAAAGTCTGTAGTTGTAAGGCTTTGTTATGGCTGTGTAGTCTTATGTGCCCAGTGTGTAATGTCGTAATGGGAGTCAAAAACAGCAGCGTGTTGGGATCATAAGGCTGTGATTTAAAAGCAAGTGGAATGTACTGTGTTGTGAATCATGCGCTGAGTAAAATGTTACATGTGCGTAGCTACATATGAAGTCCAATCAGATACTGTGCTTAACATGATTATTTTAGTCTTTTAGAGTCGAATGAACAAAAATATACCTATTGCTTTCGTACATAATTTCATTTCATTGCTGTACTCCAAAACACACATTCCCCTGTTTAGTTAAACACAGAGGTGGCCTGTTACTTCCTGGAGAATGGTGAAATACTCATATAAGTATATTAAAAAATCACTTGTCCTTTTTTGGGAGTTATTCTGAGACGTGTTCTCATGAGCGAATGCTTTTTTTGTGTGAAGTATGAACACAAATGCATACTAAAGGAATGTAAAGCTGTTGATTTGCACTGTTTTGCCACATGAGCTAAAAAAGATATGCAGTAGTAAACTGTCATGTGTTTTTGACAGAGTCACCTTTGTCTCACCCAAGCCTATTCGAACTCCAAACTGACTGAATTGTTTTTGCCTGCTTTTCTTTTTTACTTATGATTTTACCTTTTTTTTCCAAATATGCCCTTATTTTATGACCACAGCTAGTTTTCTAAACATGTATTCCTGATATATTGATGCTGTAATCGCTCTTTATGATGAGCTTTTGTTCTTTTTGAGACCAGTGTTGTATGAAAGGTAAAATGCTGTATCTGTAACTCCTTAACTGTATGAATTTCATCATGTGAGATGTTCCTCGCTGTATTTTACGAGTATTGATGGCTCACAAAAAGAGACCCATTTCAAGAGAAAGATACCTGATTGGTTTATTTTGCCACTATATCATCAGTGCATGTTATCAGTTCTCTATATGCTGACATTAACATTAACATAGTGTTTTGTCATGAATGCTGGATTTTTATTGGGGTTATTTGAGGCTGTGTCTTGTGAATGACACCATACGGCCCATAGATTTCAAATATTTTTTTATTTTGTTAAGTTACAGCATTTTGATGTGTTGACAGTCGTCATTCTATCACAATGAATATTCTTAGTATATGCATTTTTGATGTCAGATCAAATGTATTTAGTGTCTTTATAAATGGACATTTTTGTTGTAAATAAAATATTGACTGTTTATTTGGACCAAACCTGGAGTGAAATCATTTTAATATCAATTGAGTCATACAAATATCAAGACTCACAAGTCCAAAAATAGATTTATTTGTGTGTCTTTCAAATATATTGATCAAATGTCAATAAATTCATTGACGTAAAACATAATCTGGGAACAATTTATAATTAAATCTTTCCAACACTTAAAGGTATAAAGAAAATATATGAATTTCAGTGCGCTCTCATACAAAAATATACAATCCAATCAGTCATTTCTTAGTGATTATCTGAGTCCCTGTCTCACAACCTTGAAAACAACCTGATTTATTTATTTTTTTACCAACAAACCTTTCAAGTAACAAGTAACAAACCTTTCCTGAATGCAGCAACACGCACACCTTGCCCCAATCCTGCTGCACAAATTACCTGCAACTTGTGGGACAGTGTCTGCTTCAGATAATGATAACTTTATATATTTTAAAACATAAATCATTTTATAATTTGAAAGGATAATATCCAGGGTTTTAGAGGCTGGAAGATGGCTTGATTTATGTGGATAATGTGGCAGTATTATAAAATATTGTAGTCTTTCATAAAACATTGAATGGTTACAATGATATAACATTAACAGCTTTTAACACTTATATAGTCCTCAATACAATATAATCCTCAAAAGACAATGAATACAAAAAAAAGTACACCAGACTCTCCAGTCACACAAGCCATGGAAAAAGATGCAAAGTGCAATTAAAAATATCAGCAATTGCTGGCTATCGCCTAAAAATAGATGTTTTCTTAAACAAAGTTGCCCCTGCACAAAGTTTGAATGCAAGCCTCTAACTAAGCAAAGTAAACATTACACACCCACATGTCAAAAACTCAAAAAATGTCTGAGTCACAAAAACACTCACCCGCAACTAAATCCATTACTCTACTGAAGCCGTTTTTAAGAGACGTTTGATGCATTTTTTTTTTTATTTCCTCAAATAGTCCTTTTCTACAAATTTCTACAAAATAAGGAGCATTTTCTACTACTTGCATCACTACTGTTGAACACCTAAAAAAAATGAAATAAAGACAAGTAAAAATGAAATCTGACATGATCCAGTAGTATGTTAGCTTTCAGCCACGGTTAGCTTGACGGCGACGCAGCTGATGACGAACCACTTTATTGCCTGCAGTGGGGGAAAAAAAGGGTTTAGTGATGAGTTACATGTATGTTGAGTTACATGTATGTGACACTTTTACATATTTTTACACAATTTGACAACATTGGAAGTGTGTTACCTGTGTCCCTCTTCTGCACTCGGTGTGGAATTTGTACAGTGTATGACCCTGGTAGTCCTGGTAAACCTTGGCGTCCAGGATCACCTGTAAACATACAAGACTCTCAGATTGCTTGTTTCCGTCACTTCACTCTATTTTTCTACTCTGACAAATATACAACAGAGTTTTCTCAATGTTATCTATTCCACTGGGCTGTACCCTTTTCTCCTCTAGGTCCTGGATACCCTCTTTCTCCCCTTGGTCCAGGATTTCCTGGAGGACCAGGGATGGTGCCATAGGCTGTGAAAGAGCAAAAGCCCAGATTCAGTGGTAATGAAGCAACATTTTCCAACTACGCTTACATAAGTCCAGATAGTTTTCCATTGCTGTAGAGTTTAATCTGATACAACACGTGGAAAATAATAAATCTGTGTCCTTACTTCTGAAGAAGTCCATCAGGTCAGCTGTGACGTTGCCGTAGGACCCAATGACGCGGCTGTAGCCAGGTGGTCCAGGAGGGCCAGGTGGACCAGCGGGGCCTTGAATCGCTCTTACATTTGCTCTCCAAGGACCCTCAACCAGATAATCCTGCAGGAGGCCTTTATCTAGAGAAAGATTATTATATCTTAAGTACTGTTGTCACACATGTGGTCATACTTGTTCACTTAATTCCATGTCTATTAGTTCCAATTTATGTATAACAATACAGGTTTTAATTAGTTCCTGAAATGACTAATTCTCTCCATGTTTGGCAGCCACAATCTACTCACTCTTGATGTAGTCCGTAACTTTCAAGGCAACGTTGGAGTAGTCCAGTGTCTCAGTGAGCTTGCTGACGTCGATCTCTCTGTGCTGGGAACCATAGCGAGAGTCACCCTGAGACTGGCTCTGGCTCTGCACGTAGCCCTGGACGTAACCTGGCTCTCCACGATCTCCTTTCTGACCTCTCGGTCCTTGGGGACCGGGAGGTCCAATGATGGTGCGCCGAACGTTGTCACCTGTTAGAAAAGGTTCATGTGTGAGATCTGAGTCATCTGAGCTGACATGGCTGTCTTAGTTTTTACACAAATGTATCCACACAAGCACATTTAAGCAGCTAGGATGGTTATGTTTGAAGACAGACTCATAATCATCTGTGTATGATAGGAGCTCACTGGTCAGATAGTTCTGAATTTCAGCATGGATGGTCTCCCGAGGGAAGTTTCCACTGAAGGAAACCGATCCACTGTGACTGCCTGGTGGACCCTGTGGACCCTGTGGACCTTGAGGACCAGGAGGGCCAGGAAGACCTCTGAAGCCAGAGCCTAAGAAACATTAAATTCAAAAAGTGTAAAAAAAAATGACAATCACTAATGCAACCCCATTTATATCAATGAGGGCAAATGTATGAAACAAGGAGCAGTGAAATTATTAGAAACACACAACCACTGTCAAACAAATAACTGAATCAACACCATTCTAATATGCCAACAAAAACTGAAAGTTACATAACATACAGCAAAGGTAGCATTTAATGCTCCGGTTTTAACCTCTCACTTTGCTGGAGTGACATAAAAGTGTACTTCAGGTTGTGTCAGTACACTGTGACATCATTGTTGGGTGTGGTTACACTTCTGACCACACCCAGCAGTGAAACAGGCTTGAAATGTTCAACCAGAGGGGGCAGCAACACACCGCTTTTCAGCCTAGTGGACCCGATAAACTGGAAACTCCATGTATTGAGAAGTATTATAGTGTTAGCACAAGACTGTAGCAGGTAGGGAATGAGGCAAACCCTGCCATATTTAGGTAATTCTCTGTCAGTAAAGCAAGAATTTACATGTTGATTTTCTGTTGGGTTTTTTTTGTTGTTGTTGTTGTACTTTGCATGCGTTTCTGTTTTTTTTTTCCTGTCGTGACTTCAAGGCAAACAAATAATTGGAAATGCGTCTGCAAACACATTGCCTTTGGTTGATGTTTACAAGAAAGTCTAATTTGCTTTGCCATATGTAAATGTTTAATTCTGTTTTCAGTAAATATTCTCTCAGGCAGGCAATTATGACAACCATTAAAGTCTTGTCTTAAGTTTTTTCTTCTTTTTTCTTCTTCTAAGTATAAGTGCAAACATTTCACTTGAAGTAGCTAAAAGATGTAATCATCAATACATTTTTAACTGTACTATATTCAGTGTAATAATATTGGTAGGTTGTAGGTAGATTGTTTTACATCTTGTTGTTATAATGACTATTATTCATTGCTAGACATACTTTTTGCCAAAACATTCACAGCTGAGAAGAATTAAACTACTTTATATAATAAATAACTTTTGAATTTACATTAACAGTCAGTCAACCTCACTTTAAACAATAAATTATGTTCACCCAGTTTGCCAGACTCACCTTGCAGGTAACGCTGAATTTCCTCCAAGTTGTATCCGCGACCACCTGCTCCGTACACAGTGGAAGTGGAAGTGGAGGCTCCTGGCGGTCCCTGAGGGCCTGGAGGACCAGGAAGCCCTCGAACACCCGGAGGACCAGGAGGACCATGTTGTACAGCAGAGTTAAGCCATGAGCGGAAGTCTGAATCTGGGTGAGGATGCAAGGAAGATGGTGATTGAGTGACCTTTCCTCAGCTTTACTCAGTGGTGGAGAACATAGATTGTGCTCTGTGTAATTTATTGAGTAAAACAACAAGACGAGCAGATCTAAATCCAGTTCATCCTGTACAGTTTATCTTCACTCTTTAGGTAAGATAAGGTCAGTGTCTGTCAAAGGGAAAAGTTAATAAATGATCTTACTTCTCATCAGTGCAGTGTAGTCAATCGTAGCAGTAGTAAATCCATGGCCTCCTGTACTTGCAGGTCCGGGAGGGCCTGGTGGTCCAGGTGGACCTCTAGCAATCCCTCTCTCTGTGAAACAAAAACATTTTGATTGATTGAAGTTCAGGCACCACTTCCGGGGTCAATGTTTTCCTTGCAACCAGTACTTACCATTCATGATGTTGAAGACATACGTAGCTATCTCCTGTACATTGTAAGTGCCAGATATTCCTCCTGATGCCCCTGGTGGTCCTGGTGGTCCTTGTGGCCCTGGTGGTCCTAACACATATCTCCTCACATCATCTCCTGAGCAGATCAAAGCAGAGAGACATAGTTTAGCTCCATGCATAACTCTGTCAGATGAGTGTATGTTGAAGAGCTTGTGGACACACTGGTCTTCTGTAAATGTGTGGGGTGCAGCATGGATCCTATATGTGTCTGACAGGATGCGGCTCAGACTGAAAATGTATGTACGTACTCTGTAGCATGGTGATCAGCGCGTTGACAGTCAGGGATCCAGAGCCGGGGCCAGGAGGGCCAGGTGGTCCTGGAGGACCCTGAGCGCCAATGCTTAGGCCTGAGCCTGAACCTGCAATAGCACAACACAAAATTAAAACATAAAGTACTCCTCACACTGTCATTTAGTGATAGAAATTCTGGGGAAAATCACAGGCTTACGTTGTATGTATGCAATGATGCGAGCGGAGATGTCCTCCATAGAGCCTGAGAAGGTTCCAGGGATTCCAGGAGGCCCAGGTGGACCTGGAGGTCCAGGGATGCCAGCCTGTCTGTTTCTACCTGCATGGAACAAATTAAACATGTTTAACTCTGTTTCGTCTCCTGACAGCCTGTGATCTTGTGATCTTACTTCAGAAAAACACTTACTTAGATAGCTGGCGATGTACTGGTGCATCTCAGTAGAAGAGAAGGAGCCGGGATAGCCTGGAGGGCCAGGAGGACCTGGAGGACCAGGAGGCCCTGAGGTGACTGAGATTGAGCCTGAGGAAAAATGAGATAGTAAAGAGCCTGAAGAGTATAGTTGAACTCAAACTTTAACACCATTCTTGTGATTTTACAAGATAAAAGATGAGAGTCGTAAGGATATTATGATTTTTTTCTACCTCGTGAAGAGCCAGGTAAACCAGGAGCTCCGGTGTCACCTTGGAAATGATTGAAAACAACAAAAGGATTATCGTCAGATGATGCACACAGGCAGATACATCTACTCTACAATACAGAAAATAAAGCACTGATTCCTCTCTGTACAGACATTTTGTTGTTAGCTTTACCTTTAATTCCCTGTGGTCCTGGACGTCCAGGAGGTCCAGGTGGACCCGGTGGTCCTTGGATCGCGGGTCCTCCAGCATAAGTTGACACTGTAAGGAAGAAATATACAATTACAGTATATCTATCACACTATGCGCTTAGCATGCTCCACACACATGCTCAGCCCTCCAAGATTTCACAAGTATGGCTTTCTAATCTGATTATGTATGATTTGTGTTTGGATGTTCGTTCGATGGACAAACGACTGACCTCTCTCTGAGGTTCCTGGTCTTCCTGGGTTACCGGGCAAACCTGGTTCACCTGAGACACAAATGAGATGTCACAGTTCAAGATTTGCTCACAACTATCTGTACTGTTATGTAAAGATAGTTGATTACAATTAGTTGATAGTAAATTACGCCAAGATACACATAATTTAAAGAAAGAGAGATACCTTGGTACCCTCTTGGTCCAGGAGAACCTAAAACAATGACAGAAATTTCATGATAAAGTACAAGTAAACTAACAGAGAGGAAGTTGTATTAAATGAGACATAAGAGGTGACCTGTTTCTCCCTTCTGCCCAGGAGTCCCAGGTGGTCCTGGTGGTCCACGATAATATGTTCCTGTAAGAAGAGCAGTGTTGACATGAATACAGTTGTGTCACCATTTTCCAGTGTGTTCTGTGAAGTGCTCTGCTTCTGCTTGTTGCATCCTGACGGAGCAAAAATTCAGATTTTGGATCATACCAGAGCTGGATGCAAAGCTTGAGTCTCCTTTGTCTCCTTTAGGTCCTGGTCTTCCATAACCTATAAGGCAGACATGAGGATTAATGTTTGATACAAAGGATGGATAAGCTTCTTATAATAGCAACCTCAGAATCACAATTTGAAACTGGATTTGATGAGCTCAAATACTTGGCTGTCTGACCTGGAGGACCTTGAGGACCAGGCGGTCCTGGAGGTCCTTGTCTTGAGTCTCCTAATGAAGAAATTATTCAGATGGTCAGTGACACATTTTAAAGAACGTGTCATTGCAGGAACAGAGATTCTCAGATGGTGTCTGACAAATTCCACAAAATCCTTTAAGATAACGACTTTGATGATTTCAAAACAGAGCACATTGTGTCTTACTTACCTGGACGTCCAGGAGGTCCAGGTGGACCTGGTGGGCCTGGTGGGCCAGATACTACTGAGGTTCCGGCAGCACCAAACTGCCCTAAAGCAGAAACAGACCAACAACAGACCAAATAAAAAAAACATTTCTGGGGTGTCCTGGAGGTAGAGGGCTTTAAGATGCTGACCATGTAGTCAGCCGAGGGCCTTTGTCGCCTGTAATTCACCGTTTCTCACTTCTCTCATTTTCTGTTTGTCTCTATTGTATCTTATCTCATTAAGGTTCAAATGGAAAGTAGAATTTCTGTTTTTATTGGCAATTCTATGTATATCTGCAGCAGATCATGATATATTGTAGACATTTCTCAGTCCTAAATACTGTAGGGTGTCTGGGCTTCATAAAAAGAGGACTCACTCTCAGATCTGGATGAGCTTATAGTTTCAGACGTTCTCACTGATACTCCTGCTTCTCCCTGGTCTCCCTTGTATCCCCTGTCACCTTTAGGACCTGTGAAGACAAACAAAACGCAGCTGTTATGAGACTCTGAAGGCTACATATCCAATGTAAAACACTTTTTTTAAGTCCAGGAGAATGCAATGACCTACCAGGCTGGCCAGGCAGACCAGCAGGACCAATGGGACCTGGGGAGGTACAAAAAAGAAAGATAATAAAGAAATACAAACACTTAAGTTAGCCAATTCAACAGTGATAAGCATTGTTAATTCTGATATGGTGCAATCAGTCATCATGCAGAATGACGTGGACAAGGGCTGGGTTTTTTCTGGGCTGTCAAGCATCAGACCTGATAATCCTGGAGGTCCAGCAGGGCCGGGAGGACCAGAAGGTCCAGGTGGTCCTGGGATACCCACAGAGGTGGAGCCAGCTGGAAAATAACAGTAATGGTCAGATATCTTCAAAACTATAGTCTAATCAATGGCTTGTAAATAATCTCATAATCTAATAATAATAATAATCTGTTGTTCATGCTTTGTTACCTGCATTAATGATTCTTCCTGCTTGACCCATTTCACCTAAAATAAGACAGACACATTTCACACTTCTAATTAATTGCACAGAGCTGCAGGGTTTTAGAAAGTATGACAGTTTTCTGCTGGAGAAGGCCTTTCTGATTTCATTAAACCACTAGAGTTGACAGGAGTTGTACCTTTGGCCCCTGGCTGTCCTGGATTCCCTGGTATTCCTAAAAATAAGATGTGAGAATGTAATGACAGCGTTTAAAGCAAAGAATCTGGAGCAAAATACTCCACAGAGTTCATAATTAAACTACAATGTGTGTTGTGTGTGTGTTGACCCGTACCTGGTGGTCCTTGAAGCCCAGGTGCTCCTAGAGAGAGGGAGGAATTATAAATATATCTCATTATATTGTCCGCTAAAGATAAATATCATGTTTCATAAGAGCGACAGCAAGTTCACTTTACCTTGAAGTCCAGCATCTCCAGGAGGCCCAGCAGGACCCCTGAGTCCAGGGGGTCCAGCAGGCCCTTGGTCACCTGAGGGCCAAATATAAAAATATAATTTAAGATCATAAAGATTTATTTGATTTATTTTAACCTAAAAAGCAAGAGGAATAAAAGCTTCTGCTATTAGCTTGACCCTAATATATTCAACCTCTGATGTAATGTCCTTGTGCATATTAAAATAATATTTAAATAGGTGTATTAGTAATGCTTAGACAGTCATGACTCATTTACCTCTTGAGCCTTTTGCACCATCTTGGCCAGACAGCCCTGATGACATAAAAGGAAAATAAAAAAACACATATTCTGGTAAATATCAATCCATAAGTCACTCTAAAAGCAAAAACATTTGTTGCAATAGTCTGTTTTTCTTTTCAGGGTCTGTTATTCCTTAAATAAACAGTAGAGGGAGCAGACTCCTCGCTGCTGCCTCCTGGTGGATGGAGTGTGTTACTTTGCTTAACTAACTAATTTTAAACAGCTTCTATAACTCATTTTTAAAGGTGTAGAAGTAAAGTTATTTTTAAAAATACATAATATGAATGATTGAGTATTTATTCTACTTTCTTAGATGGATGAAACATTTGGTACGATCACACTCATCACCTTAAAGGATAGGTTCACAATTAATGTATGAACAGGAATGATTATGGCAAGAAAAATTAATTCAATGTTCATTTGGGGACCTGACTATTGTTTTAAGACAGACTTGAAAAATTGTGAACTCATTCTTTAATTCAGTGCAATCCACTGAAAACATAATTAGTGGGAAAGTCTGAGGCTGGGGGTCCGTTGACTCACCCATCGATCCCTTGGATCCTTTCTCTCCAGCTGGCCCAGACAGACCTGGTAAACCAGGTTCACCTGAGGAGTGGGACAACTGGATTAAGAAACTCACATAGACTGCACAGGGTCAATAACATGTCAATTTGACAGCTACAAATATAGTTTTATTTACAAAGCTGTACTGACCTTGCAGACCTCTGAGACCTTTGTCACCAGGTTCACCTAAAATAAACATGAATTAAACAACAGTTAGAAACATTTACTGACCCCACAAGTCTTATTAACGTCTGAGGAACCTACTGTACAACACACCTTTAAGTCCTTGAAATCCAGCAAGCCCTCTGTCGCCTGCAGAGTCAGAGAGTGAGTGTAATTAACATTATTACAGCATATAAAATAATTTTGCTATCTGCACATTTCCATGTAACCTACCTTTAGCTCCAGGAGCCCCTGCCTCTCCACGGAAACCTTGAAGACCTGGTTGACCTGTAAAGAAACAGTTCATGTAAGATGCCAGGGATTAAGACTAGTCACCGCTAACAGTGTTTTCACTTGGTGCTGCTAAATTTGAGATAATATTCACCTCAGCGGGTGTTTCTGTAATGACTGTAATGCTCTGAAAGAATGAGAACAGGAAGAAACTCACCTGGTGGTCCAGAAAGGCCATGAGCTCCAGGTTCACCTAGAGCAAAGATGAATAATTAAAATCAAGGAAAAATGCAGTTTAACAGGAACATTATTATAGTCATGCCCAACACTCATGTGAAACTAACATCTAACATTCACAGTGGAATGTTAGATGAAAAGAACCGACACAGACAATGATGTAAAATTTTACTAATTTTACATCATTTCTTTCTTTGTTAATTTTAATGTGACTATAAGACAGTATATACAGCGGTGGCTCCAAAACTTTGAAGTCTGACAAACCCTCACAGTGCTATCAGATGCACTCCAGTACCCCTTCATCGACCCCGCTCATCATGTTTCAATTTCAGCACCATACCTTTCTATTTTGACTATTTTTGCCAACTAGTTCTCTCACTCTTACAGCTGACTCAGGCTGGTGGGACGTGTGTCCTGTGCATTCAGCCAATCATAGCTGGTAGTTTATTGATTATTGTGACAATAAAGATCTAAAGATCAACCTCACACTAATTTGTTGTCCTATCTGTGTTCATTTTACTCTTAAACACAAATATCTGGATATATATATTAGATATGTATCCACATGTATGGATTCTGTTCTCCAAATCAGTTGAGCTATTCCACAATCTTTAGTTTTAGTTTCCATAGTTTTAGTGATTTGAAATCAATAACGGTAAATAAGGGCAGGACAAAATGATGAGCAGAATCAATCTAAAGTTTAGGACATCAGTTAGAGAGATAAACATGGAATGGTATTGCAGGCGGTGTCCTGTAATTAAAGAGTTTGTCAGAGAACAGATTGATTTTCAAATTGAACATCCCAGTTATGCTCAAAAGTCTATGAATGATTATCGGTTAAAATATTGATTTGAGCCAACTGGTGCAGCAGGAGGTGACTAATGTAAATACCTTTCATTTTTAAATTTTATGTGCATTTTTAGTATTAAGCACTGGGTTTGTGTGCATCTAGAAAGGGGTCTTGCTTGCTAATGTGGCGTTATTAGCAAACTGACTCTATGCTGCCACCTGGTGGAGATTATAGTTCTTACACCATGAGGTAATAAACTGATGCATTTTTGTCAGCAAGTCAAACCAATAGAAATTTGATGAAAAAACTACTTCACAATTAGATATTTTTGTTCAACTTTTTGAAAAAATTGAAAAGTAAGGTTCTCACCTTTTGGTCCAGCCAGGCCGGCAGGTCCCACAGACCCAGGAACCCCTGGATCTCCAGGAGCACCTGCAGAAACCAAAGAAATGAGATTCTGCAGTTACACAACCTTTGTGATCATGTTCAGCTGGGTGTAATTATTATTCACTAGTAAATGCAGAAGTTGTGTGAGCTGTATCTAAGACGTACCTCTGTCACCTTTTGTTCCAAAACCTGGTTCACCTCTGGGGCCAGCAGGGCCTTCACGACCCCGGATACCTGGTGGCCCCTCGAGGCCATGATCACCTGATCAGATATTTTAAAATCAGATACTTGCTTACTCTAAATAAGCCAAACAATGTACTTGTATCATGCATTTTGAACCGAACCGCTCTCTGTACCTTGGCTTCCTTTCTGTCCTTTCTGACCGTCAGCGCCTGGGTGGCCCATTGCACCAGGAGGACCTGAGGTCAAAGGTCATGGTAAGTAAAATGACATCATGATCCTGCACATTATTCCTGAAAAAAGATGAAATACTGGTAATGACTCAAGGAAAATGTTAGGCATCATTCCTCACCTGGCATTCCAGGGAAACCAGTATCTCCTGTGACAAGAAAAACATACATCTGATTATGACGACAGTAGATCAGAAACAAATAAAAATTCAACAGAACAGCAGAATTAAAACTGAATAAATCTGAAAAAGATTTATAGCAGTTGATGGTTTTGCTGCCCGACCTTTAGATCCAGTGTCCCCTAAAAGAAGAAGCAGAATAAACATAAATTAACATAAAATAAACACAGCTCCTGGTAATTAGTTAAAAAAGGGTAAAAGTTTAGATTTTATGAGTATAATAATATTTGAATTTCACCTTTAGGTCCAGGCAGCCCTCTCTCTCCCTGCACTGAGGATACTAGAAAAGCTAAAAGACAAAACAACCATTCAATGAACATGATTGATTGTATGTGTGTGTGTGTGTGTGTGTGTATCGGTGTAAGTGTATGCATATTCATGTAGTCAGTATAAATGTGCAGTACCTCTGAATGCCTGTGAATGCATTTCCGATCTTAGCATGTGCTGGACGGTCACCTGGAGAGCAGCAACATCGATGTGTCCTCCGCTTACACCTGTCCCGAGGCCAGTGAAGACGGCGCCACCAGTGCTAGTGCCATGACCGAAGCCGGTGCCACTAGTGCCAGTGCCACCACCGAAGCTGGTGCCACTACTGCCAGTGCTACCACTGAAGCTAGTACCACTGGTGCTGGTACCACCACTGACGCTGGTGCCGGCACCTCCAGCACTAACTCCAATGGTCCCACTGGCACCACTGGCACCACCGGCACCACCTGCACCACCGGCAGCACCAGCAGCACCAAAGCCAGCAGTGCCGATGTCATTGCCACTTGTACCAGTGGAGCCACCAGCACCAGCCACTCCGATTCGTGTTCCAGTACCGGAGCCCGAACCTCCTCCAGCAGCGAGGTGTATGTCAGTGTGGGAGCCACCCGCACCAGCTGCACCACCCGCATAGGCGTTGATGTCATTGGAAGAACCTGACAGACGACTGGTATGAGCAGCAGCAGCCGAGGCTTCAGCCTCCAGAGTAGCCACTCGATTCTTCAGCTTTCTCACGTCCTCGGCTGAGAAAGGGGCATCAACATTTGTTAGGATTCACACACAAAGAGCTCACATTCAGGCAGAGTTAAGAAATGATTCTCAGTCTGTTGTTTAACATCCAAATATAGTGTTTCCCACAGGTCAAAAACTTATCAGTAGTAGCTGCCTCCTGGGTTTGGGTACTCCAACAAGCCATCATTTTATAGTTGGTTGCAAAACAGCATTGCATCCACAAACTAAACTCTGATTAGGGAAGTCACTTTTCCAACCTGACTGCACATGAATGCACCGTTTTGACAGACTTTTCTATCAACTAAATTTCCAAAAAGACTTTCGAAAGAAAGGAATAATACACAAAAATACACATTATGGATGGGGTGGGGGGTAACATATTTGGGTAAGCCACCAAAATAACTGATAAATATTATACTAAATAATTGATTATTTAAGAATTTAAAGAAGAATTACTTTAAAAATTAATGAACCGTAAAGATAACACATAGCAAAATATTGTAGTTGTTAAAAAAAAATCAAGTTGTTAAATTACATCCAGACAACTTTGGAAAAAGAAGATGTTTGAGTCCAAAACATAATATTCAAATTATAAATACAATACATATTTACAGATTAGATACAGATGTGATCACAGATCCAAACCAGAAACCTGTACTCTTGCTGAATAATGTGCTGGTTGGTGTTAATTTCAGTGCGTAAAAGAAGCGTAAACTTCAAAACAAAGTATTTTGACTAATTGTTTATTCAAATCATTTTGATTGATTTGTCCTGATTTAAACTCTTTGAACTACAGTCATCTGTTCGCCTGTTCTGCCTTTTCCCACAATATTCTGCCAAAACCTCATTAACTAAAGCCAAAAAGCCCAAATAACACAACCAATATGATCTGTCAGATCACTAAAGAAACCATGTTATTGAAAAAATGAGAGAAAACAACTTTGGTACGGTGCCACATGTTCACACACCTGTTACTACTTCATATTCAGCTTAAAGTATTTATCTGTTTGTCAGTCAATGAGAAAAACTAAAGATATAAAGACTTTTTTGAAACTACATACACACACTGTAGTGTAGTCACACTAAACATTGTGTACTTTCTGATTACACTTAGGTTGTATTTAAAATAATTGAAAAAAGAACCTGAAGACAGTAAATATATGTTCTCCACTGGATTCACAGTTTATGATAATTTTGCTAATTGTGTGAATCAATCAGTAATTTCTTATGTGTCTTATTAAATGTGCTCAGCAGGTTTTGATGTGTGCATACTTTATGTAAAAATAAACCTCAAATCGAAGAGAATGCAAATGTTATTCCAGGTTTGTACACATTGAATCAGGATGAATCCACATCAACGGCACTCCTGCTGCAGGGGAACAAACTGGAGTCTGTGATGTCATCAAGCAGCAATTTCTGGAGCTGCTCCACTGACAATGAATGTCAGGCCGACTTTATGGCAGCGGGACAGAGCCCAGGGATCAAATTTCCAGGGAGAGGAGTACATTTACGGTCTACCAGCTCTTTGCAGCACTGTGAAATAATGCTCACATGCCTGTAAAAGCTAAAACACACATTTCATTGCCTCAAAAACAGTCACTCCCAAGCACTTCATTACAGAGCAACACCAGAGAGTATCGCATGACTCCCAAGGTTTTTATCATCATCCCTAAATTCAAATTTCAGGATGTTTCATAATTGATCCTCACCCAAGGCAATGAGCCCAAAGAGGAGTCCAAGCAGGAGCAAGGAGAGGAGGAGGAGACCCAGCAGCCATTTCCACCAGGAGCAACACGCGTCGGAGCAGCAGCACAGTCCTCCGCCTCCGAAGATGCCGCTGTCCCTGTGAATCTCTGAAGACGGAAGAAAAAGACATGTTCTCACTTTCAAAAACTAAAATATTCACCATCCTGAAAATATCAACACACATGCAATCAAACGTACCTGCATAGGTGGCTTTGTCTTTCATTACAACTCCAGATGATCCATCTAGTGAATTAATTAATAATGGTTACTGATTTTGTCGATTAATGTCATTTTTTTTATTACTAAAGATGTTTTAAATGAGAACTCACAGTAAGAGTTGCCTGTCTCTGTCTTCAGTGGAGCTGTCTCACTGTAGCTTGAAATAAGCTTCTCTTTCTTTATGGAGTCTCCTGAAATCGACCCTGTAAAAAAAAAAAACAACATTCATTAGAAATCATTAGTACAAGTTGAATTGTCTTTAGGTTGTTTCAGCTGTTTTGTTGCAAAACAGAAGTGTTTGATTTGTGTTGTGATGGTTTAAGAGAACTGAGCAGATCCAGGAAGCTTAAATGATTCCTTTAACAGCCTCCAAGTGAGCAGTATCAGGGTTGCTTAATGTGTTATTAATGAAAATAGAATAGTTGTATTCTGTTTAAATATGTTTTACAACTTACTGTGATCATGGGAATTTGGGGATCTAAGATTGGGTCCAAAAAATGTTCAGAAATTCGATTAAGGTGAAAGAAAATTAAGTGTTTTAGCAGCTGACTGACCTCCTCCTAAATGAACGCTGCTGCCGCTGGTGAACTGCTTGCCGCTGTCTTTGGCCAAAATGAGTATTTCTGCGTCTCTCTTGACTGGAACGTTCTCCTTTTCAGAGATCAGGAACTTATAATCTTTCTTATATGCATCTTCAGTTTGGGATCTAGTGGCTGAGAACAAAAACAACAAAAACAGGTTGTTACTGCAGGAATCGTTTAACAGAAAGTGACTCACTTTCAAAATTTGAGAATTGCTTGAAGTGTGAAAACATTTTTTCAGCTAACAGGACAACTTTGTGCTCACTTGTAGAGACTCCAGTGCTGACGACACCACCACCATTTGACACGTTCTTCTGAACACCATAACCTGCAGAGACAAACACACGAGCATGGAGATACTGACATAATAAAGGCACTATATTTGATATTTATTGACTGCAGAATATTAATAGTGTCAAGATACTGTGGAAATTTTTAGGAGATGTGCCACCGTACCTCCGAGATTAGCATTTACGTTTGCTCCACTGGTGGTGAGAACACTGCCAGAAGTGGGCGCCAGATTATTCTGAAAGCCGTAAACTGCGAACAGAGATGTAGAATTAAACACTAGAGCTGCAAATAATGAATATTTTCATCAATCTGATAATTTTTCTTTGATGGACTAGATTTGATTTTTTTTAAAAGACACACATTAAACACAAACAAATATTCACAGAATGAGACAAAAATGAAGAAAATCAACAAAAGCAGACGTGGAAGGACAAACAAAATGAAAAGAAATAAAGCAAACTGTAAATAACACAAGGTGTTAAGCATAAAACTGAACCCAGAATATAAAAACTAAGGTGAATATAAGTTATTTCCAAATGAACTTTTCGGTCCATAAAATATTGAAACATGTCCATCACAGTTTCTGAGGTGATATCTTCAAATTGCCTGTTTGCCAAATTGCCAAAGATATTTAATTTAATGTAAAATAATAATAAAAAAGAGAAAAGCATCAAATATTCACATCTGAGAAGCCTGAACCAGCAAAAGTTTTACATTTTTGCTTGATAAATTACTTCAATGATAATAATTAAGTGAAAGTAGTGTAGATTAACTGACTGTCTGATTGTTTTAGTGCTAATAAAGACAAAACCTCCACTAAACGTTCCTCACTAACTTTCTAATAAAATTACATTTCACCTGCAGGTAACAGGTGATACTTGGGAGACGTTTGGTCTCACCTGACAGGGACGAGGGTGAGGTGGGGTTGAGGGGTGAGGATCCTCCTGCCATGTTGTTGGTGCCGCCCTGGTACGTGTAGCTGCTGGTGTTGCCAGTGACCACCGTGGCGGAGGAGGAGGGCAGGGTGGAGGCAGACCAAGAGAAGGACGGAAGCAGAGCATCCAGTGTGGAAGTATCATACTGGCCGGTTCTGACCCCGGCACTGTACTGCTCTGATCTCAGACTAGTATCATACTGGCCGGATCTGACCCCGGCACTGTACTGCTCTGATCTCAGACTAGTATCATACTGGCCGGATCTCACCCCAGCACTGTACTGCTCTGATTTCAGACCAGTATCATACTGGCCGGATCTCACCCCAGCACTGTACTGCTCTGATTTCAGACCAGTATCATACTGGCTGGATTTTACACCAGTATCGTACTGTCCTGAGCACAGACCAATATCATACTGGCTTGATTTTACACCAGTATCATACTGTCCTGATTTCAGACTAACGTCATACTGGCCTGATCTGACACAAGTCTCACACTGTCCTGGTTTCAGACTATCATACTGGCCTGATCTGACACCAGTACCATATTGCCCCGATTTCAGGCTGACATCATATTGGCCTGTTTTCACACCAGTATCAAACTGCCCAGATGTCAGACCGTTATCATACAGGCCAGATGTATCAATGGTGTTGAACCCGCCTGATGTCACACCAGAGCCAAACGAGGTTGAAACTGCGGGAGAGAAAAACAAAACAAAAACAGAAAGGCAACAATCAAGAAGATATAAAGTTTATCTCACTTAAACTTAACCGCCTCTCATGTTTGCTCATTTCAGTTGAGTCAAAGTTTTTATAAAAGATAAATCTCCTGGTGAGTTTTCAAAGAGGTCCTTTAACAACACTTCCTGCAGTTTTGAAAGTATTTTCACAATCTTCAAAGACTCCTCCGTCCATCTGGATCAAGAAATATTCTGTCCACTCTGTCCATGATGCAAAAAATGTTTGACATGTTTCCACAGCTGTGTCTTTATTTAAGTAAGACGGCAGCCAGAAGTGCCATTAAACATAACAACATGAAAAAAATGATATATTTATGTTATTTTTTCATACATTTTCATAACTTATATTGTATTTTTCTTTTGTTGTACAAAACAAAACAAGCACAGAGTTACTGTATGTCACTTCTGCTTACCATCTTTTGGATTAAGAAATCAGTTGCGACTAAGAAAACAGGTTTTAATTCTTTTATATTGTACAGTGGACAGAAGGTTTTTTTTATCCAAATGAAGAAAAGTCTTTCAGGATTCTGAAAATATCTTAAAAACTGCGGTGAGCGTTGTTTAACGTGTGAGTTCACCAGGGATTATCTTTCAGAAGAACAGGTGCTGAGCTGTGTGACTAATACGTAACAGTAATACATGAGGCCACACTGAACCATATATCTTTGAGAGGGAGACAAAGTGTCTGTGCATGTGTGTGACTCTGGCGAGGGTGTATACCCGACTGAGAGGCCACAGAGATGGTCTTGGTTTCCACGCTGGCTTTCTTGGGAACAGGCAGGGTCCCGGAAGAGCGAGTGGGGCTGACACTGCTGGAGCGACCCTTCAGTAGCTTCTTCACATCATCCAACTCTGTCCCTGTAAAAACCAAACTCACCCTGTTAACCCTTAACACTGATTACCAGAATACTTAACATGCCCTACAATACCTCACCCTGAAAACTTTGTTTCAGTGTACACTTACTCCAGTACTGCACTTATGTAAACCTTTGAGGTACCTCTAATGTCATGCTACTTTATTTCTTCTACTCAGCTAAATTTCAGTGAGAAATATTGAACAATTACTTTTTTTTGACAGCTATTGTCACTAGTTCCTCTGCAGATTTAGAGTTAACAGACACAATATGATACATTAATACAGATCAAACATGATAAGTACTTAATTTGCTCAATTTTGTCCAACTGCAACATTCAAATACTGATCATGCATAATTGATAGTAATCCAACAATTTATACAGTACAACAATAAAATATGTTGACAGAGGCCACTGTTCATAATTCATTGTTCATAATTTGATTATAGTACTTCTGTTATTTTACTGAAGTAAAATTTATTCTGAATGCAGGACTTTTACTTGTAATAAAGTAATTTTACATGTGGTTTAATAGGTATTGAATTGTATTACTTAAGTAAAAGTAGCAACAGACTATTATATAAATACTCCTTTACAAATAAAAGTCCTGCACTCATAATTTTACTTAAGTAGAGGTACAAAAATAAATAAAGTATCTTCTTTCATCCAAAAAAACCCAAAAAACGTTACTGGTGCATCAAATCACAGACCAGCCATCTCAGTAACAGCTTCTTTCCACAGGAAGTCAGGTTGCTGACGCACCCACATGCACTTTGTTGTTATCATGGACTGTATATTGTGAATATAATGTATGTATATGAATGCACTGTGTACATAGTCTATGTAGGTCTGTAGTGTATTTTTACTGTTCTGGGATTATGTGTCCTTTGTGTTAAGGCAGAGAGTCAGAGCACAAGTATTTCATTGTATTTTTAACACACATGACAGTAAAGATGGGCTCGAACTTGAACTTGAACTTGAAGTAAAAATACTCATTATGTTATTGTGTAAGCAGTGTTCTAATGTTGTAGCTGTAAGAGGTGGAGCTCATGTTAACTGTTTTATACACTGCTGGGTAATTTGATCTGTAATAACAATGAGCCAATTAAATGTTCTGTATGTGAAATCTTAATCTTCTTAAGTACGTAATAATTATAATCTGTTGAATAGATGCAGTGGAGTGAGAATATTTGTCTCTGAAATGTAGTGAAGCAGAAGTATAAAGTAGCATAAAATGGAAATACTCAAGAAAAGTAAAAGTACTTTACTTGAGTAACTGTACTACATTCCACCTCTGATTTTTAAACTGTTAGGGCTGCTATTTTTTCTTCTTTCACTGCTGGTGAAAAAGCAGAAAAAGCCACAGAGCAATCTGACACCCGGCTGAGGTGGGGTTAAGGTGGCACAGAATGACTAACAGTTCAAAAATGTGGATAAAATCAGGGCAGTTATTCGCTTTAATCAGCAGGGGGAGTAATCAGTCTCTACAAAGCTTTGACTCTCCACTGTTGTTATGTTCCTAATGGGAGGCACACAGTGCAAGCAGTGAGTCATGTGTGCCATTGTTGCCACCACAAATCTGCACATTAACTTCTTCCCCACATGAGCAGAAGGCAAATAAACCTGCTTTGTTTAAATCTCGCCCTTTTTCTTTTCTGCTGATGTATATCTTTTGTCTAGGGAACTGCACACGTGTTACTAATTTAAATTTCACGTGCTTAAGTGTGCATGTGAGAAGTGGAAGAGAAGGGAAAGTAAGTGATATACTGGATGGTGAGGTTTTGAAGCATTTGAACAGCAGCATAATTCAAAAAACACGCTGCTCTAAAGTGACCCGATGAACACACGCAAATGAAGACGCTTTGTTGCTTCTATGAGGAATTGCATAACCGGCAGCATATGGATCCATGTGTCTCAAGTGGTCTTACATCTGGAGGCTGAGGGGGAGGCACTTTGTAATCTGGCTCTGATCTCACTCTCTGGAAAAAAAAAAAAAAAAAAATCACAACACACAATGGACAACCGAAATCGAAATCCTGATATAATAAAACGTAAGTCAGTACAATAGATAGTCAAACAGGACAGAAATAAAGACAGGAAGAATGAATACCTCTGCTTTCGCTCCTCCCTCGTGTGGTGCTGGAGCCTGAAAAGAAAACAGACAGAAAATGAAAAAGAAACCAAAAACATAAATACACATAAACACATAACAAGGATGAAGCTGGAGGTATTTCGCTCTCACTTACAGTAGTTTCCATAATCTTTGCGTGTGAATTCTGGAGAGGAATTTGCACTGGAACTTCCTAAAAAGAAACCAAACAATAGCTTAAAAGCAATATAAACAGCACCCTTGACAGTGCCCAACGGTTTCCTCTATTTAAGCTTTTGTGATGCCAAGCTCACCATCGTAACCTCCCGAGCGGCTGGATACGGTCTTCCTCTCCCGGAAAGCTGGCGACAGGCCCCCACGTGATGAGCCAGCAGTCTGCGTTCTCCTGGCACCACCAGACGAGCTGGACCTGACCTTTGACACCGAGCTGACGAGATAACTGCCACCGCTGGTGCCGCCTCCGCCTCCGCCTCCGCCGCTTCCGCTTCCGTAACCTTCCCCGTCTACATAGCTCCCCCCTCCATCACCTCCTCCTGAGGAGTCTCCTCCGAGGTAAACTCCTGAGGAGGAGCTGTAGCTACTGGTATTCACACCTACAGAGGCTGGAGGGATGCGTACAAGTTATTTTGGATTTCCTGTAACTCTATCATCTCTGCAGAGTAAACAGGAAAATATCTGAGTCACACTAAGGAGGTTCTTAAAAACTGCAAGTGAAGGGAAACGTTAACGATACACAAACTCAGAAATTACAATGTGTACTAGTTTAATTCTAGCAGGAGTTAAAAATATGACATTCAGCATTTCACAACGTTTCTGAAGACAACCACTTCCCAATTCTTTGACCATGAGTGGAAATTTGCTCTCACATGAAGAGAAATAAGTTCCACTGTTCAGGGTTAAGACATTCTTCTCCAAGCTCAGCCCTCCAGCACCGCTGGACATATTCCTGTGATTTGATCCGCTGGTTCCCTCTAGCAACGAGAAGACACAAAGCAAAACAAGGAGAAGCTGTTACTCATCGGGTGCTTCCCTCAGACCTGCTCGGCTATAATTATTGTATTATGCTTTAGTTTACTGCCAATTATCAAAGCAGGGATGATGAGGAAAAAAGAGACACTCACTTGGTGGCAGAGAAGTCAATCTGGTCGTGGAAGTTACAGTTTCTGTCACAACTGATAGCAAACAGAAAGAAAGAAAATGAATACAGTGTGTGCGCTGTGCAGTATACTTCATGTTCATTCATGTATACATGATCTATAGATAAACCTGTATAATCCTGAATTTAAACTATGTTAATCCCAGTTGGCAGGTGTTGACTGGAGTGTTGAATGACTGATTATGAGCTTTGACGCTTCCAGAGTTGAATTAATGTGACTTTGATTGATTTACAAGTGTTGGCAGAGTTAGTGTAGCGCAACTGTGCTGCTGTAGTACAATGTGGTACCACTAATAAGGAATTGTTTATAAAGGGTTTATGAGCAGTAATGAACTATGTTTACGTTTCTAAGTTGAGAAGAATCCCTCTGCATAGTGTTTATCTTCCTCCAGCAGGACATTTGCTTTCTGTTTACATTGTAAGAGACTCATCACCTTGTATTAAATACTTTACTAATGACTTTATTTCTTAACCATTAAAGGCCCTGAGAGTTTACTTCCTCAACCATCTTCTCACTATGAATGACCGAGTGCTACATGAACATGCCACTGTCTGCCAAAGTTCGAACCATTTTGGTTATTGGGCTTTCTGAAATGTCTGTGTTCGTAGTTTTTTCACTGTTTTAAAGCGGCGGGGCTCAGCTGGAACAATGTGATGTCATATACTTCTACCCACCAATCAGGATTCAGCGACATGTGACTCAGAATCTGGGGACTGATCAAACCACACCCTGATGAAACAGATTAACTGAGGTTTTGAGTGTTAACGTTTTAAAAAATAATAACTTAAAGTTTTCCATAAGTTTAAATTTGATTGTCGCTTATTTAATCATGACTATTTATTGTTATAGAAAGATACTTAGGATTTCAATCCAAGTTTTCAGGAGCTTTTAATAAAGTCATTAGTTACAGCATATAAACGCTCTATAAAGGGTGTCTTTTTATTATATTATTGTTATAATTGATACTGAAATTTCTAAATGTTGAGTCTATTCAAGTGTATATTTAGTTTAATGTGTCAAATGTGGACGTTATTCATACATGAAACACTGAAAATGATATTTTGCAGGTAAGATTAAAAACTGGGTTTGCAAAAAAAAAATGTCAGTGGTGTATTTATGTACAATGATGAGGTACCTGTTTGTTAATAATAATAGTAATGATAATACATTTTATTTATAAGCGCCTTTAAAGTCACCCAAGGACACTACTACAGATCCTAATACGACAGTCAATACATAATAAAAGATGTTGTCCATTTTATGCTGCTGTATACTTCTACTTCACTACATTTCAGAGGGGAATACTGTACTTTTTACTCCACTGCATTTATCTGACAGATATCATTACTAGTTACTTTGATTTGATTAACTACCCAATAGTATATAAATTAGTTAAAATTATCTCCACCTCAACAAGCTTAAACTTCTCCCACCACTGATGAATATCAACTAAATTATCAAAACAAACAAGTTTATCTGAGAAGTGAGTCTTTTCCGGAGGTGTCACGGTTTACAATTTTATTTTGACAAAATCTTCTAAGCCCAAGTTCCACGTACTGGGAAATTTCCACATAACAATTATAATCCACCTTCATGACAAATGAGCCGACGACGGCCACAAGATGTGTCTGAAACTTTGGCAGACGTTCCCCAGTAAACAGAGCTTGTGTTAAGATTCCTTTCTGCCCAACTGCATTTTCCAAGGTCAATAATATAATATAATATAATATAATATAATAATATAATATAATAATAATAATAACTATTTCACAGTTGACTCTTGACGATTATGCTGCGAAGTCAAGAGACAAAACAGCAGTAGTTATGATTCAAAAGCTCTTTAGATAATAATGAATGTAGACCATTGAAAACTTATGAAGTTAAAGTTTGTGCAGGTCCTTTATAATTAACTTGGTGCTGATGATTAATATTAATGACAATCTTCTTCCACTAGGAGGCTTTTTGCTCTCCAGCTGCAGCCTCTTGAGTCTCTTTTATTGTATTCAGTTATAGATAATATATAACTGAATACAGTTGCTGCTCCTCATCCACCTCCTCCTCTTCTGTCCTTTTAGGGACTTCTGTCTGTTTCAAGGTCAACGCTGAACACTACAGTTGATCGTGCTTTTGCTGTTGTCACTCTGACTTTGAACAGCTTCCAACAAAGTCTTGGAGAAGCCAAGTCAGTGCACATTTGTAAAAATCATCTTCTAACTGACTTATGTTGGCTTTTTTATGATCCTCCATCTTTGTTTCATTATCTTGTGTCATTTTTCCTCTTTCTCTTCTCCCTTTTGTAAAGGAAATTGTAACTACCAGTTTGAGCAGCGCTACTGTAAGTTTACCAACTTAACTCACTTACTTTTAAAAGTGACACATAAAACTAGAGAAGAACGACAGGATTGCTGATTATATGTTTCTCTCGGTCAGCGTCAAGCTTATAATCAGACGTCCCCTGACCTCTCCATCCTCGCCCGTGTCATAAGTCGTTAGTACGAGTTGAGCTGTACTTTTAGATCCAGTTATGACTACTGGAGCAAAAACCAGACACCTCGAGCCCTGAGAATGAGGAATAGAAATGAAAACCAAGACTAGTGAAGTCATGCCGTGTTGTTAGTAACAGAAAGCCCCCAGTAAAGAGAAACAAAAGAAACACCCAAGCAACACCCAAGAAAAGGTTGCAGTGGTATCTAAAAATAAGTGTTTTGGGCTTTTGGGTCTAGACTAACACTATCTATCATTAAGCTCTCAGATGAAAAATCACACTTTCATATCATTTCTTGGCGCATCAAGGTCTGTGGTTTATCCTGAGGCGTTGTATTTGGAAAAATGTGTTGCTGTTGAACTTTTGAAATGTAATTTTTTGATGCTTTGAGCAAATGCAATTAACCTCTGTTGTCTGCATACATCTACGCGTGTAAAAAAAAAAAAAGTGGAGATTTTTGTGATGTGTCTGCCTTTATCTACGATCTACGTTTCAAATCTACAGAAATGAATTCAGAAATCTCACCATTTTCTTCTGACAAGCCTCCTGAGAAGTCCATCTGTCTTGTTAACTCCTCCATCCCATCTTATCTGGTGAGATGAGGATAAAATGTTGACCACTGTCATGCATATACTGCGCCAACTGTTGTTAAACGTTTGCTACTGTGGTTAAATGGCATTCTAGCAACAACAACAACAAAAAAAAATTGATGGGAAAAGGGCAAAAATGTCACAAGCATTATTCGGGTCAAAGAACAGAGGGCTTACATCTGAGCTAAGTTTACGACATTATTTAGAAATTTCATGCCACTGAAGACTCATCAAATCAGCCTCATGACCACATTTTTAAAAAAAACCTCTATTTGATAAACAGGATTAGGGCAGTTTCCCCTTGAATAACCTGCTTTTAATGACCTCAAAAGCAGAGATGTCCCCAGTGAGTCCAGGTAAATGAACAAAACATTCACCTCTCAGGTCACCTAAAACTTTCCAGGCACGTTTAAATGTCATGTGAATAGCTGATACCACATGAAAAGGCCCCAGAAGTTATAAAGCATCACGATCAAACTACTTATAGACTTCAATAGACTTTGAATTCACTTTGTGTCTTTGAAGAGCAAAACTAACAAAAGAATATGAGAAGCCAGATTCCTGTACAGCTCTGAAAGACCATCCTCTCACCACACCCTAAGAGCCGAGGACATTTAACCACATGTGCTTCATTTGCAGCATACTTATATAGGAACAAAAATGCAGAAATAAACCCAAAGATGGCTTTTTTCCCCCTTTTTTCCCCTCTTTCCTCAAAGCTTGAGCTGCTTAAAGCATAATTTATAGCCTGCTCAATGCAATTAATGTTTTCAGGAGAGAACTTTTCACTTTTATTATAAATTCAGCACTTATTTTCTTTCATGTGTGTACAAAGCTCACCATTATAGCCTGTAACTGATCTGAACAGAGAATATAAAGGCCTGATGTCAGGTCAGGGTCTGTAGTATATTTAGAGGGATGCAAATAGCACAGCAAAGAGAGCATGTAAAACTATCCTGAGCTCAACAGACTAATTTTATAAATACCACAGGAAGAAAAGTGATCCCCAAAAAAACCCCCTACTGAGCTGTAAAGACAAGAGGTTCTTCAAGAAGAACTTATAGGAATAAAGTGTATAGAGGATTTTGCGCAAATCCATCCAACAAAGCCAACAAATGTGTCTGACAGCCCATCACCAAACTCCCAGAGCGCAGTTATTAGTGCAGAGATGCAACAGCCAGGTGGGGCGAAACATCCTCAACATCCAGCATAAACAAGAGTCTCCAGGTTATTCCAGTGTACTCTTGTCATAAATCCATACCTTCAGCAAAGACGAACAACAATCAATCAAAATCCCGACTCCTCTCAAGATGGACAGTGTGTGCGATCGCGTCCACGCAGAGAGGATAATGCGTTTGTGTATGAAGTTGACGCACCGTGGTGGGATGTTCTTAAAGTCTTCGGTTCTTTTGTGCCTTTTCGCACAACTTTCCCAAGCAAGTCAAAACAGAGATTTGGGCACGCGTCCCAACCGCGCCCATGAACGCTGGAGCTTGGCAGGCAGGTGTAGTAGACGGCACGAAAAGCTGAAGTTAAAAAATACGGAGCCTGAGGGAACCAATTAAGCTTCGGTCTCACCCCTGCAGAGACAGATAGTCTGACTGTGAAAAGCAAAAAAAGGAAAGTGATGAACTCCTCCTGCTGCTTTAGTCACCACTTATCGACACCGCATGGTAAAGTTTTGGGAAAGGAGTGTTTGAGGAGGTGGGATTTTCTCCCTTCTTTTGCTTTTTTTTTTTTTTTTTTTTTTTTTTTTGGAAGAGTGTAGGAGTGAAACCATTTCAGGGTATGCTGATATATTGTGTGCAGCAAATCTATCCTGTTGCAGCTGGATCACATCTGGTGCACACATTGGAATAGGAAACAGAACATTTAGCCTATATGGTTTCAGCCACTGTGTAAACATATATTTTTAAGCAGAAAGCAGCATCTAAGTCTCAATATACTTGTCAAAGTAACTGAGTTTAAGCATGTTTGTGTAGCTCTTTAGCTGTTATGCTCTCTACTACTGAGATGAGGAATTTTGATAGTTTTAACAGCTGAAAATCATTTGAAGATGCAGCATCAACACGCACCTCAGGGAAGTTTATTCATAACATCCCCATATGAGGGTTGTTTTTAACCTTATGATCATAAGAAAAGCTTCATATCCATCCATCTGCATTTAGGCAATGTTAAGCCAAATTAGATGCTTTATTCTTCCACCGGCAGCCACAAAGCACCAGTAGGATCCCTCACCCACCACACCCTGTGTATAGACATTTCACCCACCCTGCATGACTCACAGCAGAGCATGACTCCAATCTGCTCAAATGAGAGAAAACAAATGGCCCCAAGGACAGTGCACGAAAGGAGGGGCCACTCCTCTCACATCTATGTGCAAGCTTGAATAATGCCAAAGCTAACGGAAAGGGGTTGGTTTGAAACAACAGATTCCAGGTTTGAGGGGGGAACTTTTTTTTTTTTTTTTTTTTTTATAAAAAAGGGCTTTCCAGCAGCCCTTTTAGAACATGTTTGTGTTGAGGATAACAGCTTTCCAGATAAAGGTTCATTGTGTCTTTGGAATAAGAAGGCAGCAGCCTTTAACTTGCCCAAATTAGGTTTACACCGGCACACAAGTTCAAAAAGAAGTTCTTTACATAGCAAAGAATTTAGGCAGGGGAGGTTTATCAAGATACTGTAACATGAACACATTTATGACTCACTGTGAAAGTGATCTTGACAGTAGGGTGTTGTAAAGAAACCAGAAAACATAACTCATCATGCTACCTTATAAGAACTAGAATAGATATGTTTTTCTTCATAACTGTGGGTTTTAAAGGAATCTCTGTATTTGCACACAGTGTCTGGTGAACTCTCTTGCAGGTATAAAATCACTCCAGTCAGGTAGTTTATTGTTAACAGTAAAAGATAATACAGGCTGGCAATAAAACTTAGGTATTTTGGAGGTTTTGACGTTTTTAAAGAGACAAAGCTGAGGCAACTCTTTTCATTGGCATCACACTTTGTTCTGAGTTAAGCTGGTAAACCTCTCTGGGAAAAATCTCAAAAGAACAGACGAAACAGATTCCAGGAGGGCACTTTGTGTGCGGTCGAGCGGTGGAGAAGCAGCTTGTACCCCCTCAGTGGATTTTATCTGTATATTTACCTGGATACTTGATCCAGGCAAATGTTATACTAAACTAAATTCTTACCTAAAACGGTCAAGTACAGAAAACTCAAAACTCATCAAAATCTGCATAATGATATAATATTTCTTTGTCTTGCTTACAGTGAACTACCACTGAGGGATCATCGTGGTCTTTAGCAAAATATTCCATTTAAATTGTACCTAACTCTGCCTAATTAGCCTACTAATGTCAAATAAACTACTAAAAAAGAACATTAAAAAGAACATAAAACTGAATTAAAGACAATCAGCGCCCTTTCTTTACAACATTCTTCAACTTTCTTAGTTGGAAACGGGACAATTGCATCCTAGTGCTGCCACATGTGTGCATAAACATGACATTAGAGTTTATTTATGAGTGTTCACGATGTTTGATGACAGAGCTGGCACCTTCACACTGCAACATACTTCATCTATGTGGCAGTATTTCATGTCAACTTCATGCCAATTTAAAAGTATAAAAAGACAAAAAAAAAAAAAAAGTTCTCTCCAGATTCAGAAGTAGTAATTATCTTCAATCATCAGACCTGCGAGATTCACCCTTACAAAATGTTAAAAATCCCCAATCCCTGGGGTGTGTCATATCAGACTGCCAAGTGTTCAAGTCTAGGCAGGGTTACCTTTATCACGCCTTTCTCCTCGCGGCTACACAAAGACAACATTAAAAATGTAGGATATAAGCACGAGTCTCAAAACAATCTAAAACAAATCAGCCTGAAGGACTTTAAATAAATCTTTTAATAGAGTATGAATCAACGGATGAGCAGTGGTGAATCACAATGTGACTCCTTGGTAACGAGGGTAACCAAGTAACAGAGCTTCAACACCGAACCTGTCAACAACCCTGAGAAAATGTTTCGCTTTTACTTCATTAGATCAATTTCTGAATTTTGTGTATAATTATTATTATTATTGTTGTTGTTGTTGTTATTATTAATAGTAGTATTAGTATTATTATCATTATACTGTTATATATCTGTTGCATTGTAATGAGCCGATTAATTTGGTGCCTGTTATAACTGTTGTGAAAAGCTGATAAAGTTTGTTTGTTTTTTTTCAGTCATAGGCGCCACTAAATTACTAATAACTCCACCAAAACAAGAAGTGAATGATGATGGAGACTTGTGGAAGTGATTTTCGTTTTAGGCACGGCGAATAAAAAAGGAAATATTATCCTTTTAAATCGTGGTTTTACTCTTTAACCTTTTTAGCAGGAAACAACTACAGCTCCCATAATCCTTATCGGCAAGACGTCATCACATCCTGTCCAATCACTGGCTTTGGAGGTTTTCTTGAGCCGCAAAAATACGGAAAAACAAAGATTTTGTCAACGCTCTCACTGTTGTATATTTTAGTCGGTTTAAAGCGAGAAATGTGTTGTTTTTGTCTGTATTTATTACGAATTTGTTAATCAATACTTTTTCATGGATGTTCACGTGAGTTGTCGTCTTTCGAAGGCGTTGTTTTGTGTTTGTTGAAGTGAAAGTTATGTGACTACTAGCGAATTAACCAAATAATAGCGTTAATTTGGCCAATTTAGCTGCCCTAACGTTACGGTCTTGCCAGAAAAAAACTATCTTGCATGAACTGATGAAAGTGTCACCGATGGAGATCACGCCGAAGACAGAGAAGTTAATGTCGGTTTATTCTTCACCTTGTGATTCAGTGGAGTCAAGTCCCTGTGAATCCACAGAGAAGGTAAATTAACCACAAATAGCTTCCTATCCGGTATTTGATGTCTAACTCTATTGTTTTAGATAACATCACATGATATCTGTTATGCACTGTGGCTTATTTAACACATGTTCACGTTAAATTATCACCTATCCACACAGTGTCATCCAAAGCTGAGTGCCTCCCTGAGGGAGAGGCTGAAGAGATCAAGACGCTCCTTCACCTCGCCCTTCTCAGTGGCCAAACGCCTTTGTGTTGATGAGGAGGAGGAGGAGGAGGGGAAGGAGGAGGATGGTCAACAAGTTTCAGCAGATTCCCGGGAGACGGTTAATAACCCTCCACCGATCACCCAGAAGGTTGCTGTAAGCAGGAATGAAGCAAGATCAGGGAGCGAAAGGTTGTCTGGACCGATTCCTGAACCAACACATCCTCCATCAAAAGACTTTGTACAACAACTCAGCAGAGAAGTTAAAGACAAGAAAGAGACTCTGCGCAGACTCAAGATGGTTAAAATGTACAGAAGCAAGGTATCAGATACTTTTCAAATGGTCTGGGTTGCTCCTAACAAGAACATAATGCCCTTTATTTTTGGAGTTTTTTTAATGACATATTCCCTGTCTTTCTCCTCTAGAATGATTTAACACAGCTCCAAACCTTGATTGACAAGTGGCGGAGTTGTGCTCAGGCTGCACTGTACGAGCTCCAGTCAGATGTCCCCGTAGACGGACGGAAGGCCAGCCTGTCAGAGCTTATTGACCTCTTTGGTTTGGATGACAGTATTCTGCACTTTGACCGCACAGAGGATGACTTCACTACCTAAATATGCTTTCAAACACACATATCAGTTGTACCGTCAGTACCCAAAAAAATACTGCAGAGGAACAATCACATTTAAAATATATTGATATGTATATTGTTTTATTTGTTGCTGCTATGTCGTTTATTTGACAGCTTAAGTTGTGGTTTCATGTTGAATTTACTTGTTCAGAGAAGTTTAAATAAAACCCTGTTGTTTGTTGTAGAGGAGGCTTTGTTCAGTTGTGTTTCAGCTGATCGAGTGATGGAAAGTTCTTCATCCTCAGACGCTCGACTTCTGCCGAGAGGAAGGCCAGTTCCTCTGCTTGTGCTCTGGCAATGTCCTTCAGCTTCCTCCTGTGAAGAATTTCCTGGTAGCGCTGCTCTGTTTTAGCAACCTGACTTTCCTCTGAAGCTAAAACACCAAAAAAGCCACATTATCAGTCAGAAGAAGCTAAAAAAAAAACCCTCTTTGCTATGTGTTGTATTAGAATTGAATTTTTTTTTACCTGCTGCTTGATAGAGGTGTCTCATCTCTGCCACTGTCACCTGCATATCATGTATCTGCTGGTCTAAAACTGCATTCTTCTCTGCTTTCATTGCTGCCTGCCTGCTAAGCTGTTTAATCTTATTTTTGCGTATCTCCACGTCCTTTAGATGAGTCTGAAAGTGGAGAATAATAAGCATATTACCCTCACACTGATAAAAAGTACACATTGATGAGATCACATCATTACTTTTCTGTTACCTTCTCCTGGAACGCAATAGTTTTCTTCAAAGTGGAAACTTGCTTCGACACTCGACTGTCAAGGTCTGTCTTGTTGAGATACTGGAAAGAAGGGAAAAGCTGACTTGTATGAAGCGACAACAGATAAAACTGTCTTAACAATGTTTTCTGTCACTCTTGGTTACAGATCTCACTACAGTAGTGGTAAAAATACTTCATTATAAAATGTACAGGATCACTCAGGATGCCCTTGTTTATATTTAAACTTTTCTCTCTCAAAGTGTCGGAGTCCTAAACAATGACAGGAAGCAGTATGCCACGCCACAGCAGAGCTACCTGAATCTTTTGCCAAAGTAAACTGGCACTCGTGCCTGGAAACGTGATTTGTTTGTGCCATGCTCATTGACTTGTCAAAAATAAGATGATGGGATGACTCATTTGATCATGCACTGTTAGTCAACCAGCACCGCCCTGTATTTTTTTATGCCATTAACTCACCAGATTTCTTCTTGTGTTATAATCTGTATGGAGGGTTTAACCAGGAGCAAAGTATCCTCCTGTTACGTTTTGTGGTCTGTATTTGATTGAACTGCCTGTTCAAGCATGTAGATTTACATTCGCTGCCAAGTGAAGCAGAATAGCTTTTCTGTTTTCCCAGAATTTTAAATCATTTCATGAACATGGCTGAGATGTTAAAAAAGGACTAAAAAAAAAGCAGAGAAAGTATATGTATAGTTTCTAACAGTCTCCACTTATCGAATAACTGTTTTAAAACAAACAAAAAAGAACGTTGGGTTCTCACATGCACATACTGTGTGTCTGTGATGACAAAAGAACAATGGGAACAATTATCTGCTCGCACATCTGATGCTGCCAAAACCAAAATACCTGTCTTTATATCGCTGACTGAGGTTTGGTCAGAAATGCTTACAGGGTTAACTTTTTCACGTTGAGTACAAAGCTTTCATTGCCATTTCAAGCAGACGCTTAACTTTGAAAACTTGACATGACGCATGGTATGTAATTAGTATGTTAGAATTACATGCAGGGTAACATCAATTCACTATCCAGCAGCCATTATTACAGCTCGGAAAGTGTTATTTAGAGCTCATCTCCTCATTAAGGGCAAGTCAGTGTTTGACATTCAGGTTCATGAGAAAGTCAAATATTTTGATGTTTTAGGAGTGTAATTACTACACTTACCTCCTTTTGGTCCTCAGAGAGTCGTAACATCTGGATGTCTCGGGCTTTGTTTTTAAGGTCCTCTATCTGCATCCTCCTCATCTTGTTTTCCCACTCCAGCTGGATGATGCCCTTCCGTAAGTCTTTGGTCTCCACCATGGCGGCTATCTTCTGCTCTCCAAGTGTCTGATCATACAATTAATCATTTTACAGACACAGACATTTTCTCATACCCAATATAGTTGACTGCTGCTGAAATGTGACACATTTTCTCACCTTTTGTCAAGCAGAAAATAGTTTGTTATTGTACTTGTATTGTGATTAATTAATTAAGCACTCAGCACGTGTAATTACGATCCCCTGTTTTCTATATAGATCCATCACAAAAATACACATCCTTATTTTCCAGAGTCTGTTGTAATATGAATCTGTGTGTGTCTGGTGGTATAAACTGACCCTGATGGTGCTGTTGAGGTCTTCTACCACACTCCTGTGGAGAAGTACTGAGTCACTGTAATCAGGAGTAAAGCCTGTGGTAGAAACCTCCACCTGGCCCTGTTTGAGTAGGACCTGGACCATGATGTCGGTCAGGAAACGGTGCTTTTCCTTATGCAGACTAGAAGGGAGCAGAGCAACAAAAACCACTGGAGGACCTGACTTCCATAGAGAAATAGAATACAAATCTAAACATTAACATTATCTAAAAAACATAAATATTAAAATATTTACTTTTACCTTTATTAAATTTTTATTGTTTTCAATGTTGCGCAGTAGTTACTGTATGTAGTACAAGTACAAGTATTTGCTCAGTGTCAAAGGTTACAGGGGTTGAGATGAACTGTGTCAAATCCATCAGTTTTAAGAATAAATTTAAGACTTGCAGCTATAAGAGGATGCCTGCAGTATTTTATGTGAGTAGAGAAGAACACAAAAGTTCAATTAAAATTCCTTATAATCAGAATGAACGACAACATCACAGTCATACCTTTCAATTTCGTCAGTGAGATTTCTGATTTCCTGTTGAGCAGCCTTATCCTCGTCTCTCCTCTTTTGTAGGAACGCCTGCATCTCAGCAAGAGCCAAAGCTTTTACTCTCACCTGCAAAGGAAATGTCCAACAGTGAGTGAACAACTACAGATACAAATACAGAAGATAATACATACAAACACAAAATCTATATTTGGTAAAGTTTTCTGAATCCGTTTCATAGGTGGGTCGGACTGAGCGTTACAGTAGTTGTGTATCGTAAGAGAGAGACAGAGAAGCAACATTTATAAATTGGAAAGGCCTTGTTTAGAAATGCAGTTAGAAGTCTCGTAAATCGAATCTGTGTGCATGCTAATTACATACTTGTATTGTGAAATGCGTATGTGTACTTTGGTGGTCTAGTTCTATGAAACCGGGACTAGCAGTGTTCCTCTGGTTTTCCAGTCTTTACCCGTCCATGTCCTCATATTACCTTTTGCTCACTCTCTACTTTTGTTCTGCGGACAAGACAAAACCTCTCCCAGATCACCGGGTTCAACCCTTCTGGCATATTCTCTTGAGCATCCAGCTCCTCCATGGCCATCATCATTTTTCCGAGCCCATCGGGTGCCAGAGAACCACACAGACTCTGCTCTTTAAATGGGTTTTGGTTGTTGTCGATCTGGGTCCTCATCTTTTGAACCCTGAGGCATAAAAAACCCTGATCACAACGCAGCTTTGCCTGCAGCAACTGCTGAATAATTTACAACTTCTAGTCATATAAAATCATGCAATTTTATACATTGTAAGTATGACAAACCTGGGTCTACGCTTGAATAGTCTATACAGATGATCAACAACATGTCTTGGTACATCAAAGAATTCCTTCCTGAATTCTTTGTCAAGAACCTTGGGAGACATGAATGATATATTATATTATGGGCTCAGACATTTACTGTCAGAGGGATTTCAGTATTTACCAGCAGACTTACTTTATCCTCAGCTAAAACGCTGTCATAGGTCTCGTGAAACAATTCTACTTCCTTTTCATGTTTCTTCACCTCTTCCTCAATTTCATCCTGTAAGAGAAATACATGTTGACCAGATGAAAGTAGAACGAACGGGAATTAGTGACTAGCAGTCTTGATGCCAAAGAAATTAGCATACCGCACAGGTTAGCTCTTGCAAAACACGCCTGAGTGATGGGAAGGTGTTATACCAGAATTTGGAAAAAGATCAGTGCCATTCATTCCGGCTTTATATAACAGAATCTGAAGCTGGCAGCCATAAATTCATCCAGCATTATTGTGGGAGAGTTCTCTGACCTTGAATGCCAATGTTTTTTCAAGTCTGAGCTTGAGCTCCAGTTCTCGATTCCTCATCACCTCATCCATATGGACTGAATAAACAAGATAAGTAATCTTGAGCTCTTCCTGTTAAATACATCAGAAAAAAAATATTAAACAAGACGTTTACAAGATATCAAATCTCATAATTCATTATCTCATGTCTGCATTTATTGTCTTTATTATGAGTCTGTCACTAGTCATACATGCGGTACGTGTGTGTGTGTGTGTGTGTGTCTGTGTGTCTGTGTGTGTGTGTGTGTTGGCTCACCTGATATATAGCCATTTCACACTTAATTTTCTTCTCAAACAACTTTTTCAAAGTTTCATCAAACCTTTCAGTAGCTTCCTTAGAAGATGCATGGAGCTTTTTCATTTCAGTTTCCAGTGACTGGAATTACAGTGTTCACAGATTATCTATATTGATCACTGATCAAACGTAATCCATATTTCTTGTTATAGCAAATCACAGGTGTGAATGCATTGACTGTAATACCTTTTTGTATTTCTCCTTCTCCGTACTCAGCTCTTTGCTTTTCTTTTCATACTCTTTGTGGACTTTTTTCTCCTCTTCACTCCAATGAATGTCAGGTTTGGTCAAAACAAACTCAGGCGGAGGTATTTCCTGCGGGGTAAATTCAATAGAAACTATGTGCCCTTCATGCTGATTTGTCTAATTCTACTGACACTGCCTAAAAAAAGAATTCAAGTAAAAAGAAAAACCCTTAGACATTATTTGTCTAAAGGAGGATAATTAACACTTTCCTGTGTCTGGATTAAGTAGTCAATTTTGGCTGCAGTGAGATGTAATGATTTGGATACGTCATGAGAACTGACAGCAGGAGGTAGGGAAGAATTTTCTCTCCCAGACATTTCAAAAATCTTTTTGTATAGATTGTATTAAAACTCAAAAACTACATATACATTTTCTGATTCAAGCCAACCTCAGCTTGACCTCCTCTCTAACATCTGTCTTCATTAACCTGGTTTCAATATTTAAATGGACGCAGCCTTGAAGTTATCTTATCAGGTGTGTAAAAAAATTATATTTTAAAGTGTCTATACATTAGTTAAAAAATTACGTAGAGAATATTTCACTGTAAAAAGACTATTTCTACAATCTGGGATCAATCTTTTACAGTATTTAACCTTAACAAGCTATGACTTATAGCATTAACAAGAATTTGACCACATTGACCCACCATTTTTAAGAAACCCTCTTTTTTCACTTCAAGTACTCCATCCATCATGTCATCAAGAGCCCTTTCTCTGGAATTATCACCCTGAAATAGAAAGAAAAAAAACGATCAGTACAAGAAAGCTGAACTACTTTTTATTTTTGATTTATGACAGCACTGTATACTGTATATCATTAAGACACGAGACATTAACATAATTGTCAGCATTTCTTTTTAACAAAGGACCATTGAATTTACTATTGCTGCTGTCAATGTTAATTATGGATGTAGGAATTGCATATCGAAGAATTTGAAGAATTTGGAAATAGTGACAAACAAGTGTTGGAAAAACAAAAACACATTTATCATGGCGGCATACCTTGGCAGCCAAACGTCTTTGCTCTTCCAACTTCTTCATCTCCTCCTTCTTTTTCTGTTCTGGAGTGAGGTACTTTTCTGCTTTTATCTGAAGTGGGTAGAAGGCACATACAGTGTCTTTGCTCGTTAATAGTGAAAAAATTTTGTATCATGATATACACTTAACATTTCACATTTTGTAAAAAAAAAAAAACCCAAACAACCACTTAGTTCAATGTGTAAGCTTTGTTTGTTCAACTCTACACAATCTTTGTCAACTGTTAAGATGTTTTATGAGGCGGTCAGTAACCTCAGAGTCATCCACAGTGAACAGCCTCTCTGGCCACTCGCTGACGTCCAGGCTGGGCTCCCAAAGCTTCTCGTTCATTTCCAGCTCTGCTATGATCTCCCTGATTTGCCTGTTCCTGTCTCTAATACGGCTGAGCTCCTGCACCTTTTGCCTGTGCACGGCGTCGAACTCAGTGTTGAAAGCTGTCTTGACTCGATAAATCATGTCCTGCATTTGGAATTGAGAGAGAAAATAAAATATGATTTATGATCATGATTACAATATCTGTGAACTGTATAATCAGCTGTCAGCTAGTTTATAAAAAACACTTTTTAAAAACACACTTATTTGTATTAATTTTCATTCACTTTATTCATTCATTCACTCATTTTCTTTATGTTTACACTGTTGGTGAGATTTATATTTTTTTGTTTTTGGAACAGGTTCCCACCTGGAGCAGAATTATCTGGTTGATCTTCTGTTCTGTGGTTTGCAGGCTGAACTGATCATAGAGGTAGGGATTTGAACATCCTAACTGAGTGGAGTAACTGCCTGTTACAGCAACACTCTCTGACTCATGGCCTTCCTCCCCCGGCTCTTGCTCTTTCATGCTGGTCGTGTTGGAATTTTTCTCTGGGCTGATCTGCTGTAGCTGAAAGGTGGGGACAAACACTTTGAATGAGAGGGCTGAAATAAACATTGGGGACTGAATCTGTGGCCATAAGATTATAAACTTTATCCTGAGAATATTGCAGTGAAGGGAACCATCGTAACAACTCTTTCTTGGCCACACAGCATAAATCTAGAAACATTTCAACACTGGTGGACTGGCACTTAGTCAAGCATTTTAAAAAGTTACAACAGTGAAAGGTCAGCATAGGACTGTGAATCAGAGCATTGAAATATTTTCCAGCTGTAAACTTGTGTTGACTTCAGTGGTTTTGCCATAAAATGTACTCTCAGGGAGTAAAAACCAATATACAGAAGTTGTTTGAAGCTTTTGGAAAATGTAGAATCTAGATTTGTTGTTTGTCATGACTACATGCTGCATTTCCGTTTCACATTAGAAACTGTAAACATATGATCTAATCTGTTCCATTCACCAGTGTTTCTTACAGTGCAGGCAGCCTTTTCCATCGTCCTCATTATCTCAACCCTATGCAGATCCTCCAACTCTTTTTCAGATCGCTCTTTCAACAGGTAGTTCTTCACCTCATGTTCAGAGTGAAAGGCCTGAGGTAGACAGTCAGAAATGATTTAGAAAAAATATTTACAGATCATAACATGCTCTTAAAATTATAATGATAATGAAAAAAATATAGCATCATCAAACTGAGCCATCTTACCTTAATAGCTCTGCCTTTGACCTTCATTGAATCCCAGCATTCTCGCTTCAGGACATCACGGAGGTAACATTTCTCTAGAATTTCCAACTCGATTTCATTTCTCACCTACAATCAAGGATCACAACCATAATGACCTCAACACAAAATTAAAGACTCATTGCATTCATTTTTGTGGGTGTGCATTACCCTGCTAACTTCCTGCTCCGCCATGGCATCCAGTCTTTTCTGCTCCTCAACATCCAGGTTGAACTCCTGTAGTTCCAGACGCTCGATTTCTGGAGCTTTCTCATTTTCACGGATCATCTCCTGGATCTGATGGTAAAGAGAACACAGTTTAGTCCTCATATTGTTTGTTAGACAAACTTTTGTAAACTTTTTAAAACTTTTCTGCAACTTGTTTTGTAATTTTGCTATTTTATCTGTTGTAGTTTTAATATCATTACATACAGGCCTAGCTCAAAATTAAGTTACTTCAAAATTACTCAAAATCAAACATGTTACCTTAACTTCAAGCATACAATGTGCTAGAAATAGAAATAAAACTATAAATTAAAGGTTATTTAAAATGAGTGCGAAATGTTTTTGAGATAGATCAGTGATGCTTTGAACCACCATTGGACTACTGCTGTTTCAGTGCCTAAGTTGTGAATTTTGACATAGTTAACAAAGCATGGCTTCATAGTTTTGTTTTTATTCATTCACATATTTATTATCAGTATTCAACATACAGTTTTATCTGTGTTTAACTGTTTTTGTTTGTTTTTTCTTTAATTTATTTTGTGTGTGTTGCCCTGAGTTGTGAGCTGATGTATAATAGTAAACAGTGATAAGTGTTATTGATTTGAATAGCACTTAAGCAGTGTGAAGTGTGTTTAATGATATACAGTACAGTATTTGTGCTTACATGCACTGTGGGATGTCGTTTTGTCAACAAGTTTTATATTTGTCATGATACTGATGCTGCTCAAGAACGTTTGAAAGTAAATATTTTTGAGCTCATGGCAAGTGTCTTTGTAGGATACAATTTTAAAAAATGTAATAAATGTCACTTACAATATCACGCATCTCTTTCATTCTTTTCCTCAAGTTTTTCTTTGTCTCAGAATATTGCTGGTTGTCTTCTTCTACAGCCTGTTTAATGTATACACAATATAAACAAGTGAGATTTCAACTGAACTTCAATTATGTATTATAGCAGTTAAATAATTAAAAACACAACACTTCACCACTCAACATATTTTAGCTAAATTCAAACAGCAGCCCTCACAGAACACGTGAGTCAAAATAGAAAGCATGCTGCAGCATAAAAGCTATCTAGAAAGCACCTCTGCCCATTTCCTATGTGTGATTGTCTATCAGGTGTAAAAACCACAATCCAAAAACTGCCACACCTTCATAATCAATTTATCGTTATCAAGATTTGTCAGGTGATAAAGTACTGAAAATTTTCTTTAGAAATGCTTATCAGCGTCATAGCCCTTTAGTACTTGCTAAGATGTTGAAGAGGTTGACACTATAACGAGTCATAATAAATAAAACTGCTGTGCAGGAAAATCTGAGCCAAAAGAAACACAGCTGTTTTTTGAGTAAGATATTACACACAGGTGCAAAGGGCACATTTGTAATCCCCCACCTGCAACATTGTTGAGACATAAGAGAAGTATCTAAACATGGTTAACAATATCTAATTGTATGTCACCACCAATTATAGTATATTAGTCACTGACCGCCTCCTGTCTACTTTCCAGCCAGGTGGAGTGTGAACGTGGAGCTGACAGCAGGCTGTTATAACTCTCATCCTGCTCTGTCACATCCACAGTCGTTGTTCTACCACTGATCTGCAAAGCCTTAACATATAAAAATAATGAACATATATAGATAAATAAAATAATCTGCTTTGACATAATGCTAAAATAAGTTAATGCTCAAATTAGTAATGTAAAAGACAATAAATGCCATACTGTATATATATATATATATATATATATATATATATATATATATATATATATATATATATATATATATATATATATATATATATATATATATATATATATGTATATATATGTATATATATATATGTATAATGTTATCTATACCAGATTTATATCACAGCGCCCAAATTAAGAACACAAAATGTTGATTGATGTTTGATTAGTGAAACAGCTCAGAAACTAGTTCTTACAAGCAATTTACATTTGTCATTTTATTCCTCACCCTTTCATCATCTATGCCAACATAACCTCTATTATTAGTATTAGTATTATTATAATAAGTCTTACATATAAAGACATCTTCATACACAGCTACAAATTTTTAGGTACCTCTAGCTAAAGTTAATGCAGTCTTAAACCACAGTTCTGCAATAAATCCCACCGTTTTACAGATTATAAATTTCAAGTGAGGAATGTTCAGATAATATTAGAGGTGTTGATTCAACTGATTGTTTTTCTTGTTTGTGGTGCTGTTGAATTGTATATCTCTATACTGAGAGGTATTTCTAATACTTTTTCATAAAAACTCTCATTAAAACTCTGATGCATTTATTTCAACATATGAAGATCAGCATTTCGGATTAGCAGCACAGTTTGTACACTATTATATAGCAGTAATTTACTGCTAAAACAGAATTGAATAGATTATTGTTTACCTCACTTTCCTCTGTTTTTTCAGTGCTAGCAGGAGACTCTCGGCCCCACTCAGGCAAGTCAATGAGGACTTTGTTCTCTTTAATGAATATCCTCTTCAAGAAATAACCCATAGACTGGCTATACTGAGTGGCGTTGTTCACCTTATCAGCATCCAAACTTTTAATTCTGTATGGCGCCATGGAAAAAACATACACAGACACACAGAATAAGACAGCGGATATATGAATTTCATATGGAAGTTGATCCATAAATCCACACTATCTTTTAAAAACAAGCAATGCTGTGCTATGCTATATCAAACTGCAAATGACATCGCTACTGAGAACAACAGTTCCCTCTACTGTTCACAGCGGTGCCATATGTAAACATGACAGACTGCTTGCTGCTTTACCTGAGATTAATGCACACAAGAGAGCCATCATTAAAGCCAGCAGTGAGGAGTGTCTGGCTGTCTGCGGAAAACGACACACTCCGAACTCCACCAAGGCGGTAGGAATGACACTGTAGCTCAATGTACTGCTCCTGCAGATGCAGCAACAGCATTGTAAAACACACCACAAACAATAACAAGATAGTAACATTTATAAGCAAAAAATGAATAAGAATTAAAATAAAAAAATAAAATAAGCTCCTACAATGGAGGCGGTTTCTCGGATATGCAGGAGGCCATCTTGGCCCACAGAAGCCAGCCATGACTGGTGAGGAGAAAGCACGAGTGAGGCAGGGCCCAGAGGATGGCCCTTCACTTCCTGCTCTGGTTTCAGCTGGACCACCTGATGACTGGAGACGCTATCTGTGTCCTGAGAGGATGAAGCAGGGAGTGGGTGTTACTACACAGATTAGGAACACATACCTGAGAACACTGTTTTTATTAAATTTTGGAACGTTTTACAATACAAAAAATCACAATGATGCTTTGCAGTAATTTCTCTGTAAGTATATTTCATGCAGATGAACACAGAGAATAAGGATCATGAGAATGTGTCACATTAGGATCTAGCAAACCTGGGGAAGCTGAAATCGCTGAAGAGTTTTCCTCCTGTGGCAATAAGCGAAGACCTCACCGACTCCCAGAACACAGGATTTAAGTGGATGAGGAACTTCGTATTGGGACACTTTCAGGATGTGATTAGACAGACAACCATGTCTGTCTACACAATCTGGACCTGCAGGTCAGTAGAGGCACATGTAGCAGGAAGTAAATAAATAAGTGATTAGAAACAGTCAGACTATCTATAGTGACATCTATTATAAGGGGCCTGCTAAACATGCATCTTCACATTTACAATAAGACTGAGGAATTCTAAAGCAGTTGATCTTAGTACTTTTGTTTGGAGAGTAAAAGTGCTTTATCGGCTTGAGCATACATACACATTGCAGTCATTTTTTTAGTCTCAACTTGAAACTGTGGCCACACCCTTGACTTCGTGTTTGCACTTTCCCTTTGCTCAACAGGCTTTTCCAGGCTTCTGTATAAGCAAAGTGTGTGATTTTGTAAACCTTTCAGTCATTTTTCTCTCCTTTTACCAGTGTTAGAGACAGCATGTCTAAACATTTGGATAAAATGTTCTATTGGATTCTATCAATGCGTTACACTTGTATCTAGATATAGTTGCTCCTTTGGAAACTAAACTGAAGTCAAGCTCCCGAAGGAATTTTGTGGAAATGGAAGTCCAGTAAACTGAAATTCTATCATTTACTGCTCACAGATTTATTAATATTATGTAGCCATAAAGTAAAAGTCTACAGTATATGCCATTATTACTCTGTTGGTTTCTACCAACCAGCACAATCTTTGAATTTTGTTTCATATCATTAATCAACTTGTAAATTCATCCCAACCTCTTGGAGATGATTTTTTTTTTTTTTTAGAATTTCCTATCCTGTCTGAATTTGACCACATCAAATTTTGAATAATGTTTTGCGCAAGACCCTCAAACCTAACCAAAAAGACTGTTAAGAGTGGAAATAGGAGCCACTGGCCCAAATCTGCTCACTATTATTAATAGTTCTATCTCCTCTGGATGTGCACCAAATCATTTTAAATAGTTTCCCGTAATTCCCTTAATTTAAAAAAATCTAGAGAATAAGTAGAATAAGAGCCAACAGAGGTACTAAATGTCAACAGTGTTTTTGAGTGTCTCAATGACTAAATCTACTCCATCAGTGCTTTACCTGCAAGGTCCTTTGCAGGCAGAGTGAGCAGGATGAGCAGGCTACCATCATGGTTTTTGCTTTCCTGTCCAGTGCACAGTGCAAGAACATTCACCTGCTCAAGGTCCCTGATGCACTGAGTGGACAGAGACAAAACTGGCCCAGGAACAACTGGAAGAGAAAAGCAAATGACACAAGAATGCAGGTGAGCTTGACCTTGCTCTATCTTAAAATATTCATACATTAAAGCTTGAGTGCGGGAATTTTGTCTCCCCCTTCTGGCAGTGAGAGTAAAGGGGGGGGGGGCGCACGGCTGTGATTGTCTGACACAGGCATGTTGCACGCTCTCATGTGCACCCAGAATGACAGGCACACACAGAGGGCTGGTAAAAACTGATATGTTTTGATGATCCACTGGCCCACTGGGATTTGTCCCAGTATGTACAATGACCAGTACACCACTGGTCGTAACCTACTGTTGAGGCTGTAAAATGGTGGATAAATTATTTTGGGCGTCACACAACCCCCACGAGTGACTCATTTCACTATCAGAATTTGATCCATTTGGTCTGATAACATTTGGGAAGTCTAGAAAAACCGCAAGATTAACAGCCGAACAGTCAGCGTCAGACTGTCGCCCCCAACGTGAGATTTAAAGATTTAAAGAGTGAAATACAGAGAGATTTATCTGGAGGTGATAGGCTTAAACAGCATTGTGGGAACTCGTTTGGCAAGGGCTTGAATGTAACTGATATTCATTTATATGTAAAAGTTCTGCACTGCAGGTTTGATTGTGCCACAGCACAGGGTATCTACCTGTGTATCCAATGACTGAAAATCTCTTTGATGGCTTTGCATCAAGCACATAGATATGTGAATCTGAGGCACCGGTGAGAAGATAGTGTCCTTCTTGATCAAAACTGTAAAAGCAAAAACACATAGTCCACATACACACATTTACATTTTAATTTGCTTTCCTGACCAGAACTGGGAGAGATAACTCTCTCTACTTCATAAATATTTTAATGACATACTTTGTCATATGCACAGTGTTAAACTGAAATTCTACGGTATTGGAGTCATGGAGGATACTTGCACTAGGTGATCCACAGGCCTGTGATAAAGATGAACCTGGTGTACCAGACGAGGCTGCTGCTCCCTGTTCAGGTCAATGAACAGGACATTTCCTGATGCTGTTCCTACAGCTGCATATTGTGCAATAGGACAGCAAGCCAGACTTGTCACCTAAACAGACACATTAATTTAAACATAGGTCATTTTCGCATGCTTAGGGATCACATGTATCAATGTGGCACCACTGATGTGTTCTGTATATTCATATGTTGTGACTCTGACCTCAGCTTGAAGCAACAAGGAACTGAGGCAAAAGCCATCTGCGGACCATAGCTGCAGTTCTCCAGACTCCCTCACTGACTGCAACCAGCAGTACAAACATAAGCATTATTGTCACTTAAATTGACCTAAATTACAGATGCCAACACAAAGCACTGTGATTCTTGAGCAACACAACGATTTTACCACACTAATGTTCTTGTCAGATTGCGACAAAGCTGCTGCCATGAAGTTGCCACTGAGGACATCCAGGATCTTCACAATCTTTTCTGACCGGGTTGGATTCAACATATAGATCTGCCCCTAAAGAACAAGCAGTGTGTTATATTTTTGACTTTTTAAATATATATTTTCTCTATAATGCCATATGGTGTTATTTGATGGAATGTTATGTGTCCTTATGAACACTAAGTCACACCATGGTACTTTTAAGTACTCACCATGTTGGAAGACAAAAGTAATGTTTCATAATCAGGGGAGTACGTGACAGTTGTGACAGGTCCTTCTAATTGCCATGTTTGTGTGACGCTAATCTGAGCCCCTTTTGTTTGCAAGCAGTGCACCACGTTCTCCTGTAAGACATAAGCATTTTAAATTATGTTTAAATTGGCTTAAATACAATTTTCTAATGACTTAAACTGCAAATCAGATCACTGATCAGCAGAAACTTTAATGTACCATACTCAGCAAATTCAGAGATAGGAACAAGTAAAAAAGCAGACACTAATGGGTTCATGGGATCATACCTTTCCTACAGCGATCAAACCATTTCTGTTAAGAGCTAAAGCTTGAAAGTTGCTTTGCTTGAGTTCAGGAATGGCATCAGCAGCTGAATAAGAATTAAACACAGATTAGTTCTTAAATGTACCAAATAAAATTAAGCAATACTTATTTGGAAGAGAACAAAAAGTCCCACAGAATTTTTAATCTACCACATCCCAGTGTTTACTTGTGGGATTGAAGAGGACTGAGACTGAGAGCCTCTCTGGGTCCACAAGCAACAGAAAGCCTTCCTTACAGCCCACATAAAGCTCTGATGTGGCAGTCCAGCAGATGGCAGCAGGAGTTAGTCTGGCTTTGGTGCAGAGGTTAGTCTGTGTAAACACATGTGGAGTTGAGTAACAGTTTACATGCTGTTTTAAGTGTGTGTGCCCGACAAAAAAGTTGTTTCCCCAACAAACAGACTCATAGATCTATCATAGCTGCATTATAAAAAAAAAAAACACATTAACTGATGGAGGTGTATTTATTTTTTAAGTATTAGTATGTAAGTGACAGTGGGACAATACCACAATGCTTTCTGCTTTGTCTCCCCTGAGTCCTATGATGGCTGATGGAGGCATCTCTGGACCAAAATAGGTGAATTGCTTGCTGACAGTATGAGAGGTAGGCCACAATCTCTCAACAAAGGAACCATCAGTTGCTGGAAGCTCTATCACACTGGAACACCAAATATATTATATGAATGTACATACCGTAATACTGTTTGAATCATATACATTTCATACACATCAGTGCTTGATTATGAACTCTTTCTGCTGCTAAATACAGATCAACATGATTAGGATGCCACAGTCATAGTATCTACAGTATGTCCCACATGGGTTTTTCAGTCCTTGTTGTACCTGCGGCCAACTGAACATAAAGACATTATACTGGTGATGCAGTTTAGTGTATATGTTGAATAAGATAATTGCAAAGAAAATGTCAAGTCCATATATTTGAATTTAAATTTCATGCTTGTACAACTAGGTCTGCTACCTTGGTTTTAGGAGGTGAAAGCCGGCACTCTTCTCAATATTCCAGACAGTGAGCGATGAAGTGCCCAAAGCACAAAGCTGGAGCCAATTCAGAGGGTTGAACACCAACGAAATTACATCTCGCCCAGCTTGTGTTTGCGTACAAAGTTGCTCAACATTTTCCCAGTTCCTGCATAACACAAGTCATGATTACAGTAACAGAGCTTGCTCAGCACAAATAAACATAACTGAAAATGTGTAGAACACAATATAAGCTAGTGTGTTTCTTTTAATGGCTTACCACACAGTTATTGTGTGGTCTGGAAGAGAGGAACAGCAGCCCAAATAAGGACCACCATCACTTAATGTTAGAGATGTGTAGTCCAGTGGTGTAGTTCCTGCAAATAAATGTATTAGTGAATAAGAAGATAACAAGATACATCTTACAATAAACTCACAGCAAAATCATAGCTAAAAAATCTATATATTTAACTAACTTTTGATATGAGCTGGAAGAAAATATCGCCTTACTTAGGTTACCTTTTAGCTCGTTTTTCAACTGAAGCTCGGGGAAAGAGTACACAAATATAGACGGTGAGAGCTTTTGCTCAGAGAAAGCAAAAATCCCACTGTTGCCATTTGCTGTTAAGGCACCAATGCCTCTGCCAGGACTTTGAAGTACACTTTGCATTTTTGTCTCCAGGTTCAAGAAACAGATGTGACTCCCACATGTGTAGCATACTGTTTTATCGTCGACGAACTCGATATTCTTGTTTGTAAAGCCTTGTATCCACCTGGAGGGAGTAATGTAACGGTTAACAGCCAGATATTAACGCTAGCTAACTGCTATGTGCACAGTTTTAACAAATGGTACATAATGATGCATATAAATTCTGCTAAAAGTGAAATAGAAAATAGGTTTATTTGTAGCGACGACATACCTTATTTCTAAACTTCCAATGTCATCCATTTTAAGATAAATAAAGCTACTCACAGTAAAAAAAAATTAACCTGTTTTTAAACGGACAAACGAACGAATGAGTCGTTGCGTATCCCTGGCAACCAGAAACTCTTAAGACCCGCCCCCCTCTTAATGTCATTGGTTGACCTTTCGCCAAGTTCGGGCTCATTGGCAGAGAGATGCTGTCTGTATTCAGCCTGTAGTGTAGCCATAGTAAAAATCCAAACTATTACTACTATGTAGTTTTTGTTATGCATAATAAAACAAAATTTAATATAGACTGATCTGTCCATTTTAATAAATTTATATTTATTAAAATGTGGTGATATCTGTGCATATAGAGCCCCGAAGGCCTCACATGAAGCTTCACTTTACATTCAGACAAACTAATGTGGCAGCAACAATTATTAGATTTCATCTGAGACCAACATTTATCTCCCAAAAGTAATTATATCATATATCAAAATGCTGCAGAGACATTAGAGCCAGCAGTAAATAATAATAATAATAATAATAATAATAATAATAATAATAATAACAACAACAACAACAACAACAACAACAACAACAACAACAACAATAATAATAATAATAATAATAATAATAATAATTATAACACATTTCATTTGTACCTCACTTTTTATTCATATTGAAACTCAAAGTGCTACAGTATTAACAGTGTTTCTCAAAGTGGGGTCCAGGGATCCCCAGAGATCCTTGAGGGGGTTCCCAAAAAGAAGGGGAGTAGTTTATTTTCACTATAATTCCATCCATAAGACAGAATGACAGACTATTTTGGTCATGGGTTTCATACACTTTCTAAAATAAAACATCTAAAAGCAAAAATCTTATCAGATGGGGGTCCGTGATTTCATTTGAGTCAGTTTCGGGGTTCATAACCTGAAAAAGTTTGAGAACCACTGACATAGAACACACAATATAAAGAAAATAATAATAAGAGTTAAGATGAAAAAGCCTTCCTGAATAGAATAACCTGAATAGGCCTTTTTTTAAAAGAGTCTAGGGTCTGTGCTGCCCTCAGATGTTTAGGAAGGCTGTTCCACAAGTGTGGTGCTGCAGAGCAAAAGGCTTGGTCCCCCATGGTGCAACGCTTAGTACTGGGGGCCCCAGGAGCAAACTGCTGGCATATCTGAGGGTGCGGGAGGAGGTTTGTGGTGTCATCAGTTCCTGTAGGTAGGGAGGCGCATGTCCATTGATGGATTTGTAGGTGAGTAGCAGGACTTTGTAGTAAATCCTGAAGGAGACAGGGAGCCAGTGCAATCAAAACAGAATTGGTGTTATATGTTTGTGTTTTTGCATTCTCATCAGGATCCTGGCAGCGCCCTTCTGAATGCACTGGAGCTTCTGGATGGTCCTGCCAGGGATCCCTGTGAAGAGCACACTGCAGTAGTGACTTAGGAGGGAAGGGGGATGTCCTGACTGTCAAAGGTGAGATGAGGTATGGGGGATGACTGAATCTGGTGTAGAGTGCCAATAAGGAGAGCTTCATTCTTGCTACTGTTTAACTGGGGGAACTTTGTGCTCATCCAGTCCTTTATCTCCTTGGATTTGGGGTCCAGAGTTTCCTGAGGATTTCCTCAATGTGGCTCTGATCTGACGCCAGTAAAATGGAGTAGAGACGACAAGCTCCTAGACAGAGGGTTGATGACAGGAGGAGGCAGAGAGGAATCAGAAAGCGCATATTGTTGACCTTGGCTCTGAAAAAGTTAGTGAAGCTGTTACATTGCTCTTCTGTAGCCTCAATTGGGGAGAATGACTGTGACTTCAGGAGATGATTCATGGTGGAAAAAGATATTAGGGTTGCCAGGATTATTACTAATAGGTTGGAGTAGGACTGTGACCGAGCATCTTTAAGGTGCTACTTTGTTTGGTGGTACTTAATTTCCTCTTTTTGTTCTTTAAACTTAACATGTTACTGTTGTTTGAGTTTGACTGTTGTCAATAAAGTTGTGGGAAAAAAGAAAGGCTGTCCGACACGCCCACCCCGGAAGTAAAGTACAACTTAAAACAGCTGAGCGACAAAGCATTTCTGTTGACAGTGCGCTCCTTCTCGGTCGTTTGCAAACCCTCTCCGGTTTTTTACTGGGAATTCATCCTCTAGTGTAAACATGGCTACTGAAAAGTGTTTCGCCAAAGGTAAGGCATTCGGCAATTACTCTTTTTTTCGTTTTTGGCAGCAAGTTAGCTTTGATTAGGCTGCGGTGAAGCCAGTCGCAGTTTAGATTTTGATGCGCGTCTTTTCGTTTTATTACAGTAGGGGTGGTAGACGCACTAGCTGAAGATATTTCTCACAATTTATTACATAATAAAAACGAAATTACATTACACATCCTATACTGTATTAAATAAGTATTTTTTAGAAGGTGACGTCACCAAATAAGCCCTAATGGAGTAAAAACCAGCAAAGTTCCTTTTCTGAGAATCCCAATGTATTTCTGCTCATAATGTTCTGCACTGAGTCTAATTAAAAGAAAAAAAAAAGATCAAATTTAAAGTCACCCCACTGAAAATTAAAGGAAAAGGAAAAGGAAAATCCCCTCAAAAGAAAAATTACAATACAACAAATTGACTAAGTCTTAAAGTTTGGTCCTTTTTTCCCTTTTCCTTAGATATTTGCTAAAAAATTCAATGTAACGTGAATCTTGCTCACTGTGACTCTAAATAAAACCATAGAACACTTCAAATCATTTTGTTGTACAGTTTTGGAGAAAAGTAAAGGGAAAGTCCCTCAAAAGTCATGTCAGTGTTTTATCATATCGTCTTTAGTGATGTCGCCTTTCGAAAACATTTTCTTACATATATAGTGTGTTTGAGTGTTGTCATTCCGCTTTTATTTATCTAAAATGTGAGAATTTATTGCAATTTGCTTTTTTTCTGTGAGCCTTCTTTGTTGTTTTTGGCCGCTTTCAGCATCCGTACCGTAATATATGGAATAGACCAAATTTAGACTGGGTTTTCGCAAACGACCGCTCACTTGACCGATTAGCAAACACGTTTTCACTTCCTAAAATCTGCCAAGGTTTATGCATTGTCCCCCGCCGAATGCATTGCTTTACATTTAAACATAAGGCAAATGTGAGATATTTAACTTGACATGCAGCTAGGTGTTTGCCCTCTCATTCATTTCTTACTCTCTGACCTGCAGTATCTGATCTGTGCGGTCCGTCCCGTTGCGAAATGCGGAACCAATGATTGAAGCGATATTTTTTGCAAAGTCATTCGTTGTGTAACATGACTCGCCCAGTTAATAAAGCTATCCTGCAAAGTTTGATGGATTAAAAAAGTCAAATACAGTGGTTTATTGCAAACTGTGATATCCACTACTACTTTAACCTACTCTACTTTTACGAAAAATCATTCTGGTAACAGTTTATAATAATGGTACAAATCATTAAGTAATGCTTAACTAATGCTGACTCATGATGATGATGATTTAATGCATGAATTAAGGAATGCAGGATATATCAGGAATTTAGTCACAGCTACTTCATACATTGTATCAAGTTACTGTGTAACTTCTATGTTCTATGTACTTCTATGAAGCAGATCAGTATTATTCTCTTACAATATAGCAGATATAAAAGCTTTGTTTTGTTTAAAATCAAACTGGTAGTCAGATTCAAACATCTACATGTTGTGACATGACTCAAAGGTCTTTGTGCCACATTTACTGGCAACACTAGAGGGATTTATTGTACATGATCACGCTGTGGCATGCTTCAGTTATTACCCACCTTCTCATTCAAGTGAATGGGAAGGTGTAACCATATTTTCATTGGTTCTGTAAATGATCTGTACCCTTTGTTATAAACTGTTGCAAATATACTTAGTGTGAAAGTTACTGGAGTTACTTATTAGAAAAGAACATATGGTCTCTCATGTGACTCATAAAGGCTGAAAGGATAGTGTTCAAACTGATTGGCAGCTGTGCAAAATATAGGCAACTGAGATCCTTCACTTAACTCAAAGTTGTAATACCACAATGTAAAAAGAGGATTTTTTTAAGTAAAGGTTCTGCATTTCTAAGTTTTACTACTACAGCATTTGAGTAAATATGCTTTTTTTTTGTTCACAAATGTTTTAATTAGAAAAGTTGAAATTCACAAATAAAATACCTGAAGAAAAGAAGTAAAGCCAGCAAATTCAATTGTGATTTGACAAAATTGAAAGTGTGCACTGTTTGTGATTTTAAATGTGAAGCACAAGACCTAAATTTATTTAAGTCAGTAAGTAAAGCTACATGGATGCTGTAAAAGGAGTGAATGTAATCAACCATCAACTAAAAGTGCTTTAGTGGCAGCAAATATAAATCAACATGCTCGCCCAGTTGCACTTTGTAACATGTGGAAATTGCAAATATTTTTTCAGGAAGTACTGCACCCGCTCCAGTGCCCAAAGGCCACATCAGACTTTACAGCATGAGGTTCTGCCCCTTCGCCCAGAGGACCCGATTGGTGCTGAATGCCAAAGGAATCAAGTAAACACAAGTTTCATGATCCTTTGTTATTTAATGCTGTACATTACCCATACTGAATCAAGAAATTCCTTTAAATATGCTTTGAATAAATTTGAACAACCTGTTATTTCCCCATCAGGCATGACACCATCAACATTAACCTGAAAGACAAACCTGACTGGTTCCTTGAGAAGAATCCACTTGGTCTTGTCCCAACACTGGAGACACCTGCTGGTGAGGTGGTGTATGAGTCTCCCATCACATGTGAATATCTGGATGAAGTTTACCCTGAAAAGAAGCTGCTTCCTTCCAGCCCGTTTGGTAAAGCTCAACAGAAGATGATGCTGGAGCATTTTTCCAAGGTATCTTATGATAAGACTTTCATCCAAATCCTGGGGTTTTGTTTTGTAAAGTTTACAACCATCATTAAATAATTATATGAATTGCTGTTTTTGGCAGATAACGCCGTACTTCTACAAGATCCCAATGGGCAGGAAGAATGGCGAGGATGTTTCAGGACTGGAAGCTGAACTGAAAGAGAAGTTTTCCAAATTAAATGAGGTAAGTTGCTAAATTGAGTTTCATTTGAGCGCTCTGGTTTTTTTACACATTCACCAGATGTGTCGTTTAGTTAATTGTAAAGTCAAATCTGTCCCTAGGAATGAGTGTGACTCTATGAATTGTAATAAGTGATCAAAGATAATGAGTGAAGTTATTTTATTTGTGAGATTATTATCCACTTCTTTCTTTAATGAATGTGCGTGATTATTTTCCAGTGTTGTAAGAAATTTTATACAAGGCAATTATTTTTCAGGACCTGGTTAATAAGAAGACCAAGTTCTTTGGTGGTGACTCTATCACGATGATCGATTACATGATGTGGCCATGGTTCGAGAGACTGGAGATCTTCGAACTGAAACAGTGAGTAATCTCTCAGGGCTTTTATAAATAAATACGTTTTATTTATGGAAGACTTTCAAGATACTCAATGTCACCTCTCTGAGGAGCAAAAAGTACAAATATCAAGTGCAGTACAAAAGTAAGACCAGTACAATAAAGAGAACATCGGAGCACACTGTTTGTCATCTTTCGTTCATGACATCTGACTTTTCAGATTTCATGATAGTGACTGTATGTCCTTTGTGCTGTGATTTACCCCTCTTCTCATTTCTGTTTGTATATCCTCCATTCCTCTTTCCTCAAGATGTATTTTTTTGGAATTGACACATCCTTTAACATGACACACCGAGATCGATTTCCGAGTCAAAGGCAGGAGGACGGAGGAGAGAGGAGACGAGGAGGCACAAAATAGAGAAATGAGAAGAGCCCTGAGTCTTTGGTGAATGATTTGTTTCCTTTTGTCTTTTCAGCATCCTAGATCACACGCCTGAGCTGAAGAAGTGGTCAGAGAGCATGTTAGTGGATCCTGCTGTCAAAGCCACCATGCACAGCATGGACACCTACAAGGCCTTCTACAAGACTTACGTCGATGGGAAACCCAACTATGACTACGGCCTGTAGAGAGCAGTGACCAAAACCTTTAACCGTCCGATGTTTGTTTATATTCATGTTCTTGGTCATTATTATTCTGGAGTTAAGTCCATTTTCCAAACTTTGATGTAATAGGAAATTTTACCTTAGCAAGTACCATGATGAGTTAACATTAACAGATTAACGGTCAACCTGTTTTATTGGCCATTTAGCACTTATTATATTATTGAGGGGTAAATATGAGATCGACATTATGGGAATGAGGTACAGTAACAGTATTTGTCGTATATGTGTAAGGTGTTTTCAACGATCTGCACTTTTTCTAATAAAAACTGTAGTTGAAATTATGCTGGCATGAATCATGGTTTTCTGTCTGTGTTACAATACACAAAACTACATTATGTTTTCCCTCTTGGCTTTATATGGTGGTTCCGTTTGATAAACTGTAACAAAAAGTTGACATCGACACAGCGGAAATCTAAAAAGGTCAAATGTGCTTTTTAATGAGCAATAAAAAAATAAGAGAGTAGAACTGAACATTACAAAGTAATAGCTGCCATCAGATTTGCAACAGTATGAATGAAAACAAACAACAGTGCAATACTGTTCAGTAAAGGATTCCTGTATAGACTGGCTTAATATGAGGTATTCCTGTTACCCATTTCCCCAATATGAAAAAGTGTCTTTTTCATGTGAATGGTGAAATTATGATCCGTAAACGACTTGTTGCTACTTCTTTTAGATTTGATAAGTGCTCCTCCAGGTTGTGCTTCTAAAACAAGCATCATAACTTGTAAGATTCAGGAACAGTCCTTCAAAATGATTTTTGAAAAAATATCCATACACCGGTATATGATATGCCTGTCAAATATTGTAAGATATGCACCGTTTTACTACTAGATTTTACAAAGCAGAGCAAACTTTACATGAACTCTGTTGCAAAGCTGAACAAATATAATGTATTGACTGGATATTAATACACTGGCTATCTTGTGTCTTGTTTAAGAAAGCAGCTACAGCAAAACTACTACATATCTAGATAATCAGCCATAAGCAAAATAACGGTTTTATGTGCACCTTCCTGTGTATCAGGTGCAACTATCAGTAACATTATTTCTAGTAACAGAATATGTACAGAACTGCTAGTGCTATAAATAAGTCAATGTGGTCAATGCTTACAGACTTTCATCTAGGCTGTGGTGTACTCCTCCATTTGACAATAGAGGTGTGTACTCTTGTATGAGCACAGTTGAATTTCTCAACATCTCCTGGAAATGTCTGACTGTTGTTGCATAAAGGTCCCTCTGCAACACCAGCGACCTGAACAGATTGATGGGCTCTGCTTTACGAACTATCTCAGGAACGTGGAGCTCGTTTGGCACTTTGCTGTTCCCGATCAGAACGTGATGCAGTCTCTTCTCCTCGAGGCTCCTCTGCATGAAGCTGAGCACATCCCGAAGCCTGCGTTCAACACTCTCAATGCCCCACAACGAGGGCTTTTTACTCAGCAACAGGTGCAACAGAGCAGTCTTAAAGTGATAGTTAGTCAGAGCACTTTTTCCTGTGAGCCCTGTCTGCTTTCTGTGTAGGAAAGTAACAATCTGAAGGCAGTGCAAATGACAGGAATTTTGTGGTAGGCGTTTAGCGAAATGTTTCAGCAAATTCCTTTCATAGACAGCAAAAGAGAGGGGCCAGTATGGGTCTGGAGGGCTGCCGCAATCTGATGGAAAGTGTGAAACAAAATAAGCATCTGTATCCTCTAGCTGAACAACTGGTATGATGTTCATCACAATGACCTTCCCTGAACGGAATCTGATCTTCAAAGCACCGGCGGCATCCAGGTTGCGAAAAGTGACCTCAAAGTCATATTTGTGAGAGATGCGTCCCCACGCTTTGGTTACGGAGATCTGAAACCACTTCATGACTTGATCTTTGGCCAAGTAAGGTGTGTTCTTGGAGCACAGCAGCTCATCAGGGCTGCGGTCCACCATGAGCGCGTCATTTCTACTATGCAACAGACAAAGCATGTCCTCCCCGAGGTTAGCAGAGCCACAGAGACAGCCCCCCTCATTCTCCCCAAACCTGGTCACCTTTATCATGCCGCAACCCTGCATGTCTGGAGGAATGTCGCTGGATGGACTGCACCACAGATTGAATTGGAAGGAGAACGGATCCGGAGGTGAGAAAGGCACAATGAGGTCGCACATCAGAGGCTTGCACACCTTCCAAGACTCGAACATGCTTCCAATCCCGACAAAGTCCCCGACTTCCATGTCTGCCTCCCTGTCACAAACGCTCCTCAGCGATTCAAGCAAATCATCAGCAAAACCCTCAACAAACTCTCTGACCCTCCAGTTTTCATGGGCTGAAATGTAGGTGGATTTGTCACAGAAGTTGCTCAGGATATCCTTGTCTAGTACCATTGTGCTTGGGCTGACGGATTCACTCTCTGAAAATATGTCTTCATCGTCAACTGGCCGGATTTCTGTGTCAGCAGAGTCCGCCCTGCACATCTCAATGGTGAAGAATATGACGAAGGAAAAAGCACTCCAGAAGTACCAGCTGTAACCTTCCTCCAACCTGGTTTCTTCCTGGTTCGAGTCCAGCTCTGACAGCTCCTTCTCCAGCTTGGCTTGCTCTATTTCCAGCCTCTCCTCGTGCTCACGCATGCGAGTCATCAGCTCCTCGTCCTGGTCTGGAAGTGTGGTGTTCTCTTGGGGAAAGAGCAAGGGATGGTTTAATATGGCAGCCGCCACCACCACACACACTCGTGCGATGGCCCCCTGCATCTTCAGCTAGTCTCTACCATTCACGTTTAAGCACCTTGAAGACGTCCAGCTCAAATCCTGAAACAAAAAACATAAACAGTCATTTTATTGAGAACAAAAAGTGGATTCAAAACAAAAATGAGCACTCGTGTACTTAATTAAAATGATGAAAATCATGATATGTACTGTACATATATATAAAAATAATCCTTTTATTTTTGAAAAAGTACTCCACCCATCGGGGGAAAGCACAGATTGTACCTCTAAATATAGAGGCAGTGGGCTGAGTGACGCACTCGTCCAGTATCAGACTGTGCAACATGGGAGGAAGGAAGATTGAGCTCTTTAGAAGAGTGTCGCCCTTCTCTGATAACCCTATTTAGTTACCAACATTGTGCCTGCTAACATTTACATCCTGTTAACATTTTATCCAAAATAAAAATGAGAAACTACTCCCTTTCTGGAGAATGTCCAAATGAAGTTTGTAGAATAGAAATTGAGCTTCTACTGTAAGTGAAACTATGTTTCAGAAAACACTGACATTATCATCTTCTTTCCTGAATGTCATCAGATCAACAAGTAATGCAATAAATTGTACCCAAGAGGAAATTACATAAGACTGTTGCTTATGTTCTGAGCTTTTAGGGGAATTTAAAGAGTCAACTGCACTTTCAAATGCTCTATTGGGGATGGACTCATTTACTTAAACTATTAGTAAGTAATGTAAAATCAAGAGCTAAAAGTGCTCTGAAGGGGACTTCCTTAAATACGAGAAACAAGAAATGACAGTAGGAAGTACATGAATCATGATCACATAGAAAGATCATGACATTATGAACTATTCTGTCAGGTATGAGCTTTGAAATGACAGCAGTAATGGCAGCCCAGTAATAGCAGAGCATGTGAGACCACTGAGCCAAGGGAAACTTCCCATGAATTGCTCAAGTTGGATGTTTTCCAACATTTACATGGCTCAGTTCATCCAAACAAACAAATCAAGCGAGACAGAGGTCTGTACAGCAGTTCATCGAAAATTATCTGAGATCCATCTATTGTTACACAACATGGCTGCTATAGTCAACAATTAAAAAGACTGAATCCTTGTTCTCTACTCTCTTTTCCCCCATAAAAGATCAAACTCAAAACAGAACATTGACTGAAGTGGTGTCTGAAGTACTAATACACTTTATTACAGTAAGAGTACAAGTACTGTTACGTAAAACTACTAAGTATGCAGAATGACAGCTTTCTGAGTGTTATCTATAAACAAGTACGCAGCATTTTAATGTTGCAGCTGCCTAATTTACATAGTGTTTGGTATCTCAATCTATAAGCTACAAATGCATCATAATTTATAAGCTAATCATATGTTTTGTGGGATCAATCTTAATCTTCAGAGCAAAAGTTCACTTTCTCCTGTGAGAAACAGTGAACGAGTATAAAAGTGTAGTAGTCAAGTAAAGAACAAGTACTTCAAACTTGCACATGAGTAAATGTACTTAATTCTTACCCTTAATCACTGCTGATAATGAGCTTAAATTGTTTGGAAAAACAGAGTACAACCAAACTTTCCCACAATGCCACGACTGTAGTAACAAAGTGGTGTAGTTACATTGCCAAGGGTTACCTCCTCAGTTGTCTTAGCAACAAAATAGTGGCCCACTCATCACGGAAATATGGTGGCAGTAATTGGCACAAACATTATTCCAGACTCATGAGTCACTTAACAGCCTGGTGTCAGACTACTAACGCTGCTTTATAGGATGCTATGTGAAGATTTGAAGCAAACAACGGCAAGCTGACAAAAATGTTCCCGAAAGCATAACAAGACAAAGCAGCATTGCATCATTTGGACAACATAATTGCATGTTTAGCAGCTTGGACTCGCTCTGCGTCGATTTACAAGTCTATAAAGCCAAGTTTAGAAGATATATGTTGTAAAAACAAAAAAGAAAAAAAGTTGATAAACCTACCTTTGCTCTGCTCTCTGGTTGCCTGCATGATGATAAACCTCATGTGGCGGGCTCTCCTGCTTCATGAACTCCTGCGAACATCCTGCCAACATCGAGGGAACAGTTTCACAGCTTTTCTCTTACACATTTCCTGAAAGTGAGCTCCACCCATATAATGAGACACCGCCCAGCTTCCCCTTATTCAACCAAATAGGGAGTGTAAGCTGTGAGGGGGCCAGGGTTTTGGTTTTATTCATCAGTGGTGTGCACAATGAAAATATTTTACCCATCTCATTCACTATTATAGCTTTAATTTGTCTTGATAAAAGTAGATTATTACAGTCTATTTGCAGATTAAGAATTTAAATACAGCATATATGGTCAGTTTATAGAGATATATTGTTATGTACTCTTGACTACCCAGCATTAGAAAATGTAAAAGTACACCAACTCATTCTGCAGAAAAAGGCCCCTCTTTTCCAAGAGCGACTTGGCCAAGAGAGCCGCATAAACCTTGTTACAACAATAAACACAAACAATACAAACAGACAAAAGAGTGAACACAATATCCAGTTAATATGCAATACAAGGTCAAGGGCAAAAATCCAGTTATGATGCATAAACAGATACAATTTTCTAAAACAATTTCAGTGAAAATTTAGCAGCAATCACACTTACCAAAAATACTAAGATAATGTATTAGAATGTTAATTCTGATGAATCAGTACTACTTTCTTATTTAGTACAATGTTTCTTTCTGAAATGTAGTGGAGTAAATAGTATAAAGTAGCATAAACCTCAGAAATGTACTTAAGTACAGTACTTGAGTAAATTAATCCTACCAGCTTTTCATTGCATTGACTGCTTCTCTTTGACATTTCTGATTATGGTTCACAGGAAATTACGTCTCACAGACTGGAGGATACACTAATGCACACTCATCTTCCTCCTTTCATTTTCTAGAAGAAGAAGTTTTCCTCTTTCATTTGCATTGCTACATGTTGTTTCCTGTGAGGCTGAAAGCTGTGCATGTGTTTTAACAGAAGTAGTCTACTAGTTGTAGACATTATGATTTTATCTTTCCACAGATGCTGCAGTATTGTCACAGCTAATGTTCAAAGTGTACATTTCACACTGCAAAATGCCAGTGTGAAGTGCATATTTAATGTAGTTTTTTTTTTTTTTACATAGTTTTATATTGATGATTAGTTGATGATGATTGTTCTCCTGGTCTAGAAAATGAATAGCTGTTAAACTGTAACCTTATCAGCCAGTGGACTGATCACATGTAAATATTAGTTTGTGATGTAAAACAAATAGGCTTCACTTAAAGTCTCTTTTGAACTTAATTATTAAATTGAATAGTAAAAGTTGGGCCTTGATGTAGGTCAAAGGTCAGCCTACATTGAAACAGCTCAGCTAATTTGTAATGACATAAAATATAACAGCATGCTTAGTGGTAAGAAATAAAGCATATAAAGTATTAGTTTTACTGACTACATTTTTCCTGTTTCATGTGGGCCACGAGGTTGCTGCTATAACACAGTTTGTACCATCCGTTTGAACAGCTATCAGTGACAAGTAACATTTTGCATCCACATGGTGGCGCTTCATGTATGAGCAAGACGAGACCAAGAGTACAAGAGAGTTGGAGACACAGTAGAGGTGCCGCTTGAACACAACTCATCACTCATAATGCTGCACTCAGAATCACAACGACAATGACAACTTTGACCTTTGGAAGCAGAAAGCCACTGACTTACAGACACAGCACACATTAACATAGTTTCATTCATTGAGAGATACTGTTACATTAACTCTGAAAATCATACATTGATAATAACCTTAAACAAAGCCCTTTTCAAATTGATAAAGTAGAGAAGGGCCTTTCTTTTTTTTAAATATTATTTTCAGTTTTTTGTGCAGACATATAAACCACACAAAAATCAATGCCCAAAACCCAACTTAAACACACACACACATGCACTCACACACACACACACACACACACACACACACACCAGGGGAGAGAGATAGAAATAACTGAGATTAATTCATTTTAACCACATAAAGGACACAAAACATCATAACATCAAAAATCTTATCATCTACATGTGATTGCTACTTACAACCCATCAAAAATAAGATTTAAAAACAAAAAAAAAACTGTCTATAATACAAATATGGTCAAATTGCATCCAGATATTGAAGAAAAGGATCCCAAGATTGTTCCCATTTGTGTTGACATTTCAAGTTAATAAAACACAGTTCCTCCATGTGGATAATCAAAACAAGTTCATGCAAACAGTTTCTGAAGTGGCGGAGTTGGTGTCTTCCAGTCTTTGAGAATAAAGTTTTTTAGCTAGTACCATGCTCATCAACAGAGCAATTTTGTATGTGTGAGGGGAGAGTTAAAGAGTTTCTCGGAGCATCCAAAGACAGTCAAGTCCCTGTAAGGAGAGAGACAGTCCTGTAGTGAACACCAGAAAAAAGAAATTCAGAGAAGCACTATTGCAACTGGCACTCACACAGTTAAATAAAGTAAATAAATAAACCCAAATGTGGAAGTTTTATTTGTCAGTGTCCTCAGTGCCCTTTTACATTCCTCATGAGGAAATGCTTTGTAAGTATCTTATGTAACATCACAGCACATCATCACATCGTCTTCACTAGAAATAGAAGTGCTTCAGTACAGTTAAGGTTTCTCACTCACTCAGCCTGCAGCGATGTCAAACTCAGACAACACAGAGAGGCTCCTCCTGCAGATTCTTTGGGACTGTTTGAGAGAACAGAGCCTCTTAGGATCTCCATTTTTCCCAGTTTTATTCTCCCTGACTGTTCACCTGAGCTGCTGCTTGCCTTACATTTGTCTGGATATGCTCTGCCCCAGATTGAGCGTGGTACGTCGGTTCAAGATCCAGCCTCAGAGCACGGTGACATGGGTAATGACTTGGAGGTGCTTGCGTAAAATTCTTTACAACCATGTCTGTTACATTTTCCCCCTCTCTGTTGTGTACTGGTACTGGAGACCTGTGGTTTCTCCTCCACTGGCCCCTGCAATGCTGTCTGTGGTAAAGGATGTAGTGGCCTGCCTCCTCTTGTTCGACATGCAGTACTTTTTTTGGCATCTGCTACACCACAAGGTGTCCTGGCTCTACTATTTCTTCCACAAGGAGCACCACCTCTACACTGCCACCTTCTCCCTGGCAACGGAGAACACAGGTGTCTGGGAGATGCTGAGCCTCAGTTTCTTCACAACACTGAACCCTGCGCTCTTGGACTGCCACCCGCTCACCGAGATGCTCTTCTTCATTACAAACATGTATCTGTCTGTGGAGGCTCACTCAGGCTATGAATTTCCCTGGTCACCACATAAACTGGTACCCTTCAGCCTCTACGGAGGAGCTCAGCATCATGACTTCCATCACCTCAAATTCAAAGTAAACTACGCACCGTACTTCACGCACTGGGACAGACTTTTTGGCACGCTGCAGGGAGCAGGCACACAGAATAAATCACGAAACCCAGAGACTTTAAAGAGGCTGTGATTATCAGGATATCTGAAGGACCTGCAGGCAAAGCACCAACGTACTATAATTTAACTTTGATTTAATTTAAGTGTCATAAACAAGGACTGGATGCTGACATCAAGTGATACTCCATCCAAATCTCTTGCATATAAAACACACCACCTGTTGTGTTTCACGCCCAAAAGATAAGTCCAGATTTTGAAAAAGCTTCATGAAGAGAATCTTCTTAATAGTAACCAATAACTGTTTCAATATGCATACAGCATGGACATGTAATTACTGTATCAAGATAGACTGAATCTAAGATTTAAAGGTGTAAAAAGTTTGTGGTTTGCTCCTTCAAGGGCCACCATAGCTTTGGACAGCTAATATTTACTGTGTTTGTAATGAATTCCAAAACTATTATGATGTGTTTTGTAGCAAAAAGTGTACTGAATAAATAATAAACTCTATCTGTACTGGAGGAAACATAATTATTACCTGTTGAATGGCAAATTACTTCATGCAAAAGCATGTGTTTCTAGTTTAATAATCAATTAAGAGGCATCATCAGATGGGTGTTTTGACCCTAAAATCAAAGGGAATATACAGAATATAAAGGAGGACTAGATATGAGCAACAGTGGTTTTGACTTTCTCCACAATCCTGCCAATATTTAAGAGACCTGATGAGAATTTAGCTTGGATCAGTGTAATAATATATATATATATTTTATATTTTTTCTATTTCATATAATAAAGTATATGAAATAGATATAATGTATGTAAAACAGAATTCAACAGAATTTCCTTGAATTTCCTTGTTGAATGAATGATGCTGATGTCTGAGTCCACAAAACTGCCCAAATACTAATTTACAACAAAGATATGTTATAAACTGTGTCTTAAAGCACACGTAATTGAAAGTGGGCGAGGGAATACTGGCACCAATGTCGCAATTTGAGGCTGAATGATGAGAAATGAAAGTAGACTACTGCGCAGACAAAAAATACCCTGACTAAAAAGACAGTCTTCCTTCCTCATGGATGTAAGGGACAGGAACACGAATCTAATGACATATTTATCTTTGTTTTTTCCTCATTTTTATTTTCGGTCTTGAGAGACATAACATCTCAATCTGCTGTCTGGGTATTTTCATATGGATAAAATTGAATGACAAATGAATTTTAACTTGAATTAATAAATGTAAATTACATTTGCATTTAAAGGAACACAGGTGCTTTCATTTCTGCAGGTTAATTACTTTACTGTAGATCTCTGCTCAGGTTTAGCTTGAGTGGAGCTGTCGCGGGAATTACGTAACGACACAAAACGCTGTGAACTAATGAGAACGATATAAAGGGATAAACCCCCCTTCACAGGTGCAACAAGGCTAATAGGATGACCAGGAAATTAAGCCCAAATCTGCATATACGCCCACAGTCCTCCAGGTGCGGTCAGACCGGATTTTGCTTCTTTTCATTGAGGTGTATTTGCTTCTGACGACAACTAAACCCTTACACACGAAATTGCGACGCTCTCCCACGTCCAGGAAGTTTAAGAGAGGGGGATCTCTCATGCAGGAAATATTGTTTGTTTCTATTCCTATTTTATTATTGAATGAAGTAATATTACATGAAGCAGAGAAGAAGTATTTGATAAGAAGCTGTATAATTCACATCTCACTGTACCTCCAGAAGAGATTTAATTAGGAAAAATAGTGAAAACACGTGTGTGTGTACTGAGGGTGTATAGGGCCTTTAATTTGTCACCACTTGATAACTGCAGCCCCGATAATATTTAAAGAGACATATTTCTAAATCTCTCATTTTTATCTGGCTATGTTTATATGGTAAAGAACTAAATGGAAAACGATTTCAGGCACCTAAATTTTGTTCTTTCATTGTCTGAAGATACTGAATGACAATTACGAGAAATAATTAGTGTGAACTGACGCCTTCGCTATCAGTAACCTTGTAGTCTCCATGAACATCCACTCATGAGAAAACATTCTGCTTTAGTGTAGTGACCAGGCTGGATGTAAGGTGTAATAACACACAAGTATAGCTGTCTATACAGAGAAACAACTGCAGGAAATAGCAAAAAATGATGGAAAATAAGCAAGCAAATGAGTTAAATGTAGATGGGCTGAAATTTTAAGCATTGTTGTACAGTTTCTTATTGTACCAAAATATAAAATTGTTTCTTTTTTCTGTCTTTTTGTGTAACCTTGCTGTTGATTTATCATTACACATGTACACACTCACAATGTTTCTACAACTAAAAACCTTTTCTACACAAATCCCCAAGTTCACTTTATGATTAACTTTTTAATTTTATTTACAAAAAGTGATGTTCAACCAGACTATTTTCTGACCGAGGTAAGCTCACTTTCTTGTCTTAATCAGTATTTCACAGAACATGGAAGTTACTCGGATTGAGTAAGTGATCCACTATAAATACACGGGGAATTTTGTGTTTTCATATCAGCACTTTTGTTAATGAGGTCAGAAATAAAAGTGGGTTCTTGTTTCAGCCAGTCATCAACGCTGGTCAGTTCTGTTCTGTTCCTCAGTGTAGAGCTACAGTTATTAGTCAGTTGACATAAAATGACGTTAAAAACCATTTTGATAATCAGTCAGTTGTTTTTCCACAAACACATTCTGTGGTCTCAGCCTCTCAGCTGTGCAGACTTCCTGCATTTATTTTTGTCTAATGTGACATTAAACTGAATATATTTGGGTTAGGGACTGTTGCTCAGACAAAACAAGGCATTTTTATAGACCAAACAATGAATCACAATCAATCAAAAAATAATTGGCAGATTAATTGATAATGATAACAATCACTGGTTGCAGCCCCTCAATGTTCATAATAATCACTACTTACTAAAGGGTGGCGGTTTAGATTACAACCATGTGAAATGGCTAATTTTGTTGTACATACAGAGAGCCAAGAGCTGAAATGACTAGTAGATTAATCAGTTAATTCATAATTATTATAATTAATTGATAGAAATTTTTATACTCATGTTTCAGTAATTTATAAAGCAAAAATTTCAGCTTTTCAAATGTGAAGATTTGTTGATTTTCTTTGTTTTCTATGATTTCTATGATATGATTAAACTGAATCTCTTCCATCAGACAAAACAAGACATTTGAACACATCAATTTGTGTTCTAGGAAACAGGCAATAAGTATATTTCACTATTGTCTGACACCGATTAATCAATCAATCGAGATAACAATCATTAATCTGATATATCGATAACGAAACTCATTCTTAGTAATCGAAAGTCTTAGTTCTTACTTATCAGAAACTACCAAAACAAATAGATACGAGTAAAACAGACAAGAGATCACAGAATAATCTGATAATTTGTGTTTAAGAGGGATGGAAGCTTATTTGTATTTTTTCAATACCGATTACTTAATAAACATTTAATTAATTAACCACTTATGAGGTGCAGTAAAGTTACTTTAGAACAAAATAAGAATGTGGGACGGAGGTAACAATACAGATATTTTCAAGTACTTTTAAATAGTACTAGTACTAGTACTTTTATTTTAGAATTACAATAAAAACTGCTTTTAAACAGTAGCAGTTATTGCACCAAGATTGAACTAAAAAACAGTTATGCAGTTTTAAAAATGATAAACTGCGATGTTCGTCTGGAAAGATCAGGATGGACAGTTGAACTATCAGCATTAGTTAAAAATAGACCAGTCACAATTTCATAAACATATAAGGGACCAAAATACATTTGGCACTTCACTAATTATCATTTATTGAGGTTTATTACACAATATACAAGCTGTGGCAAGCTGTGCATCACTCACAGATAACATGTCAACTCTCTCCAGACATTATTATATCGTAGCTCTTCAACACAGGAAAGGAGTGTAATTCAATGCGTTAATACTACTCTGATCTAATCTTTGTAAACAATTTGACATTCAAATGTGGATTGAAATAGTAACAGAAAAGAATATTGATTCCTCCACATCATTCCTCCGTAACACAGTTGTTGATCAAATTGATCCAAATTCTAACTCTGGTTTTACTAAGTTCAAGTAAAGACAGAAAAATTCATAATAGACACATTAATTTAACATTTACAGTTACTATCATGTAAACATTCAACGAGTCAATATATCGACCACTTTCTCTGCTATGAGCTTTTTGCCACTATCTTCCAGGTTTTGTATCAACTTCACTGAGGCGTCCATGCCCTGCTTCTCCACCCAGATCTTCAGTAGTTGGATTGTCTGCTGCTGAGCATTATTTGGGTGGTCCAGTTGACAATTGTCAATCGTACCTTGTGGTATCCCGTCACGCATTGCTATCGCCTTCATATCGTTAATCGTTAAATGTTCTGCAATCTCAGGCAGGTGAGGCGTGAGATCCACACGTGGAACTAATGTGACAGACAGAAAAAATAGGGATGAATGTAACAAAGCACAATACATCACAACTTTATTGATCTTGCAGGGGCATTTTGATTTTGGGAATTGTAAAGTAGACATAAAAAGACACAAGGTAGATACAGAATAGCTAATAGCTATGTTTAAGGGTGAGTGATGTTGAAAAGGAAATCAGTCACAATCACTAAACGAAAAGTCTGGTTCCAGACCTCTAAATCACTCCTCACATCTTCTATTTTCACAACAGTTATAAACAAACAATAACCAAGCAGATAGGGATGTCATCTTTGTGTGGCAGAGCCAGAAAAAATTGCTACATCCATGAAAAATAGCAACATGCTTGTTGCCGCAAAATTGGCAACAAGCAAGACTGAGATTGGACTCACAGATAAAGGATAATAACAACTTTGCATGCAGAAATCAGCGAACATGAACACACAGTTAGACTGAATAATAGCGTGAGATGAAATGTCAGTTCAATCTGATTATCAATCAAACAGCTATTTCATCTGACAAGCTCAAAATATAAAGAAATAAAGCTCTAATATTGCATCAACTAAGAATCACGTTTTGCTTTTCTTACCTTTAAGAGGACGCATCTCCTGAGAAACAAAAGTAAAATGAATGTTAATGAAAGATTTTCAACTCCAGAGTGATAAAATAAGAAATAAAGTTACACAAGTTTTACAGCTATAGTCACACAACAATGATACTGAGTTGGCACAAGCACACTATCAACACCAACGGTTTCAGACAACTAACCTGTACCTCCTATAGAAAGGGGCAGCTATGCCAACGTTAAAGGAGAGACAGAAAAGGATTTATGATACATGTACATGTGTGTGTGTGTGTGTGTGTGTGTGTGTGTGTGTGTGTGTGATAACTCTTAAAAACAGGACAAACATCTTCCAGTTGGTCAAAAATGGTCAAAAGGTTATAAATGAACTAAAAGATAACACACTGGAGAATAACTTACCACCAGAGTTGCATTGCCATTTTCCTGTTGGTTTATGTTCTGTTGTGCCCTCCCTTATGAGACAAATGATCAAAAAACAAGATACACAGACGTGTTATTAAGAAGACACAAAGAAAACGATTCGATCAGAACTTCACCAGAACTGAACTAAAGGTATTATTACTGTACTTTGCTTTTTTGCTAAGGAACATATGAGGTTCTTGTGCCCCCTGCTGGTCTAATTAGATATAGCTGTATAGTAGTAGAAATACTCACGTCTTTTCCATCTCCGAAGGACGATGAGCCCAATTAAAATGAAAATTATTAAAATAATTACGCAGAGTATTATAATTAATGTATTTCCCCCTGAAACAAAAGGACACAGACATTGGTAGACATTTTTATTTCAGGCAAAAATACTTTTAAATAACACGCAATAGACTGATTGTCGCAAGGTTGCAAACTGCAACCATCAAACTTACCATTGCACACGGTGTTACTGGTGGCTGTACAGGCTACTTTGATCCCATAAGCACCACACCTTGAACCAAAAAAAAACAAAAACAAAAGGTATCAGTTACTTTGTCGTGGTTTAAAAACTCTGCTGGTAATCTATGAAGACAAGTCAACAAATTGGTGATGATGTTTTACCATTGTAAGAAAACTTTGAAGAGATTTTAAGAAGCCATACATACATATTATTATTAACAAATATTTGAATGAGCAATACTTACACTTTACAAGGGAAGCAGAATGTACAGGGTTCTTCTTTGTCACAATAGTGATCCTCTTTACATCGACACTTAGTGTTTCTGTCAGGTGAACAGGGTTCATCCACCTTTAGATTGGCTGAAAAGACAGTACATCGACACAACTGTCATAAAAGGGTTTGACAGACTTTTATATATCTTCATTTTCATAAAAACAACACAGTGAAATATTGTGTTTTTTGCGGTACATAATAGTCTACATTTCAAGTTAGAGTGAAATCTTCAATGTTGTCGTTGAATTAGTCTATTTTGTTTTTGTAAAAGTAAAAGACATTTACTCTGAAAACTTAATTCTCATAGACAAATTGAAATAGTGCTCTTATTTCTTTTTCTTTTAAAATCTGTATATCTCACTGCATGGAACTGACTGGGATTAGGTCTGCAACTATTTCATTATTAATTAATCTGGCCATCATTTTTCGATTAATCACTTAAAGAACCAGTGTGTAGGATTTAGTGGCATCTAGTGGTGAGGATGCAGGATTGCAACCAAATGCATACACCTCCCCTCACCATCCCCTTCCAAGTGTGTAGGAGAACCTCTGGTGGCTGCGAAACTCACAAAAAACGCAAAAGGCCGTCTCTAGAGCCAGCGTTCGGTTTGTCTGTTCTGGGCTACTGTAGAAACATGGCGGTGCAACATGGTGCAACTCCATGGAAGATGAGCCACTCCCTGTGTAGATATAAAAGGTTCATTCTAAGCTAAAGAAAACTCAATGATTCTTATTTTCAGGTGATTATACACTAATTGAAACATACTTATGAATATTATTTTCTATTTCTGCCATGTCCGTTCAGCTAGATGCCACTAAATTCTACACACTGCACCTTTAATAGTTTGGTTAATAAAATGTCAGAAAAAAAGCCCATCACATTCTCTCAGAGCTCAAATTGACGTCAATAAATAGATTTATTTCTCTGAAACAGTCTAAAACCCAAAATGTCTTAAAATTACAGTGATACAATACATAGAAGAGCAGCAAATCTTACTCTTTAAAAAGTTGGATCTATTAAAGCTGGATGGATTTATAGCATTTTTGCTTGCTAATGTACTTAAACAATCAACTATTTTAATTATCAGTGATTAGTCCTTCATTGATTGACTCAACTGATCAATTAACCAACTAATAATTTCAGTTCTAATTGCAATCATTCTTCTTTGTGTAAGGTTTAAATACAGCTGTGAATATACTTTACTCATTAACTAAGTGGAGACAATTAATAATTTTCGGCCATATGCAAATTTTAATTAACTATATAATTAAGATTTCTTGACTCTAGGGTCATAAAATTGTGCGGTTCCATCTTTATAAGGACAGTGTACCTACCTCCCTCTAAAATTGCTTGCTCAAACAATATAGGCCTTTCTCATTTTGAGATGTCACAAGAGGAAAAACACAATGACGGCTAAATTTAATTTAGCTGCTAACTCTGTCAGGTCCTGGTACTGTGAAAGCTGGCTCACTGTCACACTGTCATATTGGGACACTTGAAAAAACAGAGCAATCAATAATGTCATCAGTAACACCTGCACTTTTCCTACTATGGCAAGTCTAAATATCTACTGTGAAAAAAGCCAATTTTTCAATTTTTTAGTGATGTTTTGTTTTATGCATTTCAGAAATGTTCTCATTTAGCATTTATGCACTTGCCTGCCACCTTAGACTAGCTCCAACTCTGTTCTTAAAAACAAAAACTAAAGACCTTTCTTGTCTGTCTGGCCTTAGTATTGTTGTTCTTATATATATACATACATATATACATATATACGTACAGTATATGTCTGTATGGATATGTGTATATATGTGTGTATATATGCACATGTTTGCCTTTTATTATTTTATTATCATATAAAGCACTTTGACTTGCATTTCTATGAAATATACAAATAAAATCTGAATCTGGTTCAGAGTTTGCTTTTAAAGTAATAACAATACATTCTATCTGAGTATAAAACATTATTGTCAACTATAAAGAATATTTATATTTGGACATATCACCAAGACTTGGAGTATTTGTTAATCAGATATTACAAAAGCTCCAAAGAATATTAGTAAATGCATGTTAAATACCTTTAATCTGACATGTATTAAACCCTTTCTTAAACCAAGAAATTGTGATGTCTCACTGTGTACCTTTGTCATCGCACTGTGTGCAGGGTTCACAGGTTGTCTGGAAATTAGGGTGACTTGTGTACGTCCCTTCCTTACAGTGGTCGCATTTTCGATCATTTGGATTCACAGTGCAGTGCTGTATCAGTAGCTGACCTAAAATATGGAGACAAATGAGCCAGAAGCACAAGAAAATCATTTAATCAGTTAGATTTATGCAAAAAAAATTAAAGTCAGTACTGCTTTTCTTGCAAAATAGACACTACAGCTTGTAATAGTCATATTTATCAATATCTTGTGTAAAAAGATTTCATGTTAATATTCTTCAGTGGATGAAGGTTTTGTGTGATAGGCCTTTGTCCAGCAACACAAATGTTGTCATTACCTACCACAAAGTTTCCTAAACTGGGGGCAGTTATTCAATTAACTGAGAGAATAATCGGCAGATTAAGTATTAAGTTGTAAGTACTCAGATCCATTACATATGTAAAAGTACCAATACCATAATGTAAAAATACTTAGTACAAGTAAAAGTCATGCATGAAAAATCTTAATTATGTAAAAGTACAAAAGTATTAGCAGCTTGATGTAGTTAAAGTATTACAGTAAAAGTAGTGGTTTGGTCCCTCTGACTGATATATTATTATATATAAACATCATTAGATTATTAATACTGAAGCATCAGTGTGTAAGCAGCATGTTACTGTTGTAGCTGCTAGAGGTGGATCTAGTTTGAACTACTGTATATACAGTTAGCTGGTTTAGTCCAGTGGTTCCCAACCTAGGGGTTGGGCCCCTCCAAAGGGTCATCGGCTAAACCTGAGGGGTCGTGAGATTAATGGGAGAGGAAAGAAGAAAAAACAAAGTTCTGATACACAAATCTGTTTTCAGTTTTTGGACTTTTTCTCTAATCTTTGATTTTTTGGTGAAATATTTGATCATTTGAACATTTATTGAAATGAAACCACATGAGAAGTAGAAAGGAGGGAGAGGGAAAAAGAGGGAAAATGAAATTAAAAATTGGAGGAAAAATCACTATTTGGTGGAGCTGTTAACAACTCATAGACATCTGAAATGTGACCCTGACTACACACTGCTTTTTGTAAGACGTCAAAACGCAAAAAGGTTGGAAACCACTGGTTTCATCTTTAACAATGTGTTGTAGCTTTATCCATTATCCATTGTGTCAAATCTTCATTTGAAAAGTAACTAAAGCTGTCAAATGTAGAGTAGAAAGTACAATATTTCCCTCTGATATGTAGTGGAGTGGAAGTATAAAGTTGCATAAAATGGAAATACTCAAGTAAAGTACCTCGAAATTGTGCTAAAGTGCAGTACTTGACTAAATGTTCTTAGTCACTTTCCACCACTGGGATGAATCGAGATCATAAATAATCTTGAGATGCAGCCCTACATTGATTCCCTCTTGATTAAGGAAGACAGCAAACTTAAACTGGTTGTCATGCCAATGCCATTCAAATTCACTTGAACCAGTTGCACTGACACTTACCTGCACCGCACTTACAACAGCTCCTGTTGCCATGGACGTAGGTGCCATCGATACAAAAGTTCGAATCCTGCCTTCTGCTCCGGATTGGTTCTTTACCTTCAGTTGGGGAGAGGACGGAAACTCTAGAAAAACAGAGAATCGAAAGTGAAAGTAAGTCTCGGTACATTACACCTTTAATATATCTGAATAAATACTAATTATTCAATGTAAGACCTCCACTAACGTACACGTAACGTCACTTGTCTTCACCTCTAACGGTTAGGTGACGTAGAATATAGGTGTTGTTTGAAATTCTGTTACCCGTCGATTTCTTTCCCCACATGAAATCGCACCTCAAACCACAAAAACCAGAGAAACCTGTCTTTTGCTTCTGCGTTACTTACCTTCAGCCCAAAACCTAGCCAGTCATATTTATAAACTATAAATACAGCAACAAACTAAATCAAACTCTTTACTAAAAACACGAAAACACTTTTCGGAAACGTAGCCTGTTTCATCACAACACAACTACAGGAGTACAGTAACAGTAACGGTAACTAACGCTTGCTCACAAAATTCATATACGAGGTCTATTAAACTTTACCTACAGTGACAAAGCGAAGATGATAAACCAGACAGGAATCATGTTTGAATCAGATGCCACCATGCTGTTAAACTTCATAAACTGCTGTGAAAAGTTATAACTCCCTATCACACGTCTATCCTCTGTGTACAGTACGTTAGTACTTCCCTCTGAGTCTGCGCAGACGGGGATTTTTGTGTTTTTTACGGGGAATTTTTTTTCTTAGTTGCTTTCTATTTCCGTAAACAATTAACATTGGATAAGTCATTTTGCAGTATGTCTAACCTACAATACAGCCTACATACAATTGTCAGTTGCTGTGTTTGGGTGTAGCCAGGAGGTTGTAAATACTGAGGTGACTCACCACATTACATTACAGTTATACTTTCTGTAAAGTTTATTTCACAACATAAAGGTCTAAATAATGTGTTGCCAAGGATAGGATTCATGGGGATTGAAATGATGAAAGCTTTATGTTTGTTGGCTTAAAAGTAGTGAAATTTAAACACATTGAGTCTAAAAATACACAGATCATCTTATAAAATACCCACTACATGTAAGTTTCTATTTGTAGAATGTAAACTATCATTACTGTGATCACCTTAAATCTGAGTTTAATGTGTGAGTGTTACAATTTTGTGACTCACAACTAAGCCAATCGTGGACAAATATGCAATTTACACAAACAAGATGTGGAAACTTTCAGTCTCTAGTGCACATACACAATGAGGACGGACTTTTCAATTCTGTTTCAACAACAAATATTTGCATATTTATAAATTATGGACTTTCCAATGAGGCAGAAGGGTCTGAAGGGGATTTTTAAAACTTACAATAAGGGAAAGCTTAGGGGATTTGAAAATATATGGGGTTCTTTTTATTATTATTATGATGATGATGATGATGATGATGATGATGATAATTATTATTATTATTTTATTATTCTTTTTTATCTTTCAACATATTTACTTAACTTGTAATGTAATAATTATGTGACTAATACTGAAAGTAAAATTCCTATGATCTGCGCATGACTGGCCCTTGCGCAGGTCTCAAATAAGACCACTAGGGGGAGTCATTGTTCTTTATTTGGTATGATGCTGTTGGAAATAAGGAGGATTTTGCTCCTGCTGATGGGAGTCCATCAGTAAAATAAAATGTAATATCGTTCAGATTTTTTAATTTGTGATTGAGAACTGATGAAATGGGAAACACCACAAACTACAAAACAAAAACTATCCAACAGTGGTGACACTTACCTGTCTGAGTTGTGTTTATAATGCATTCTCCTGAACAACACACCTGATTTTTGGATTACAGACACACAAGTTCAGTTTATTTAGATTTAACAGTGGCATTGAAGAAAGACAAGCCTGAAATTAAGTTTTAAAAATGTATCTGTCCCATTACATCATACGTTTCTGTTCCTGAACAGGATATCAGGCAAATGAAAATGAATAGAAGCTGATAAACTCAGGTGAGCGAAGAACTACGCTGCTGGGAATCTGCTATCCTGCTGGCAATTGCCTCATTCTCAAGTTATGTGGAATCAAATTAAAGTTACATTAAACTATATAATGAATCAATATCTATTTTAACTCAGTCTTTGATTTTACAAAGTTCTTCTGCAGTGAATTCATGAAGCTCCTGATGTGCTATACAAGACATTTCTGTAGCAGGAAATCCTTTCTGTCTGTGCCAACACCTACTTAAGAAATTAATGCCTCACTGCCACCCCCAAACCCCCTACACCCCCCCCCCCCCCCCCCCCCCCACCCCCCGTCATATTTGTTTGATCACTGCCAAGTGTAGTTAACAGCAAATTTATCTTTGAACAAAAGTGAAGAAAAAAGTGTTTGGCTAGGGAATAAAAACTTAACTTGAAGGAGAGCTCCTGTGGGATTTGGTTGTTTTTGCAAGTGTATCAAATTTCAACCCTTTGTAGTCCCAGTGAGCCCCAGTGTCGAATTTGTACCAGTCTACTGCTTGCTCATGTGGCCCACTTATAGAGCAAAATTAACACACACACACACACACACACACACACACACACACACACACACACACACACACACATACACACACAGACAGGTGTTGTAGAAAAATCATGAATTCATATTTTTAGCCACACTAGCAGTGTTGGCTCTTGGGTAAATGTAATTCAGTCAGTTCACCACTTTGGTCCAGACTGAAATATCTCAGCAACCATTGGATGGATGGCAATGACATTTAGGTCACAGACTAACTCCACCATCAAGTAGACAAAATGTTAGCTTGCCATGAAAATTGGCACAGACATTCATGCCTCCCTCAGGATGACTTGTACCACCTTTTGCGACCTGTCTAACAGAGGTAACTCATAACATGCTGGGTTGAATCTCCTGAAGGACCATTGTTTATAAGTATCAATCAAACAATTCAAATACATGAAACTGTATCTGTCTACTTCTTCAGCTGCTGGTTTTGAGGATAAATAAGTGGATTTGGATATGGATTTTATGTGGGCTAACGCTTAAAGGGTAGGTTCACAATTTTTCAAGTCTGTCTTAAAACAACAGTCAGGTGCCCATATTAACACTGAAAGAGGTTTTCCTCGCTGTAATCATTCCTCCTGTTCATACTGGCTGTTAAAAAATCCCCTTCAAATGTGCTTTCAATGTAAGTAATGTGGGACAAAGTCTGAGTTTGTCATATCAAGTGAATATCTGCCCCATTTACATTCTTTTTAGCATAAAATTCCCTCTTTGTGTTTCCTCGGACAGCATTTCCTTGTTGGAAGTATAGTAACACAGAGAGGGACTTTAGCACCAAAAAAACTGTAACATTCAAATATATTGACTTGATTTGACTAATTTGGATGGCTGATGCTTCATACTAGCTTCAGATAAACTTTTAAATACATTTTTGCACAGAAGGAGGACTGTGGATTTTGCCCCCCATCACTTACATTGTAAGTGCATTATGAAGGGATCTTTGAATGGTCAGTATGAACAGGAGGAATGATTATGGCAAGAAAAAACAAATTTAATGTTCATTTGGGCACCTGACTGATGTTTTAAGACAGACGTGAAAAATTGTGAACCTGTCCTCTAATATAATAACAGTATATACTGTTACCAATAGGCCACAATGACACTCTCTTCTATTCTTCTGTCCTGCAACAAAACCAAATAGCTGCAAAACCACCACCAGAGAAGTGCAACTCATAGATTTCAGCTCTGTGCAAAGTACATTATCATCCGCGGCCAATGTGTTACGCCTCCCATCGCCCCCAGGTCATACTATGCAGAATAAGGCAGAGTAAAAGCTCCACTGAGATGGAGGGGGGAAAATAAAAATGGCATAAGACAATGTTTTTGTTGTTAGGAGGAAGCTGCTGGAAGGGACCGTGTTGCAAAGCCTCCCCAGAGACACAGAAGAAGAGGGAGGAGATGGAGTCGTGGAAGCAGCAGGTAACAGCTCCTCTCTTTGGGTGAGAGAAGCTCGTGGAGAAGCACTGAAAAGGAAGAGAGGAGACATCAGTGGTTGTGATTCCTTCTGTCAGACGAAGTTCATTAAAGCTGAGGTTTTGTTAACTATAGACACGATGCACTGTGTCTTTTTTTAGAAACTGGGTCACAACAGTGTTAACTGAAAATAACAAGCAAATACGCGGGAAGTTAAACTGACAATTTCTTTTCCCAGAAATCTATTGCATGCGTGTCAGTGCCACATTTTGTACCAGCTGATATTTTCCCCTTAAGTACACAATGCATTTGTTAATTTAAAATTGCATGCATTTGTGGTGAAGCATGCTTCATATTTCATATTTACTGCCTTGAGGTTGAGCATCTTTAACTTGAGCTGCAGCACTTCTTTCATAGAACCAAAGCTTTTAGGCCTACAGGTACCATGAACCATGAACCATGAATACACTCAGAGCAAATGTGAAAACTATATTTCCAAAGGGAGTGGCTTTGCTCTTTCACGTCAGAATAGCTATACTACTGCGACTTTGACATTTAAACACTGTGACAGTTTTCAGATTTTTCCGTCTGGATGTGAATTTTTGAAACGTTTACCTTAAAAGGCAGAAGCAATTCGGAGTTTTGCTATTCTGTGCTTATGCTCAGACACTGAAACTGTGGTATTGGACAAAGAGGATTCAGACAAGTATATCTATTCATGTAGTAAACAATTTGAAAGAGGAGATAACTAATGTGAGGCAACAACATCTATTGCTACTGCTTGCCTGCCTCGTAACATACAGTATGTCCAGCACAGAAGAAATTGGGACTGGTGGCACAAACCTGATGCCTCTCCACACACAGAACAGGAAGAGAGTCATGCTGCTCTTCAACTACAGGAAATAACCTCAGTGCTGATGACGCTGGTCTCAAGGGAAAGCTCAGCAAGTTCTATAGATCTGAGGCATACTGTACACTCTGTAACTTCATGAACGCCAGCGCTGTGCAAGGCAGTGCAACATGTTGCAGCACAGACACACACGTTCTCACACTTGCATATTCAGTCACATGTTTCTTTAGGGGCTGTTTTTGTGCCACACATTAAAAATAAGGATTGTGTTCATGACCAAATCGCCAAAAACAAGTACAATATCTCCCGGTCTCTCTTTCCCCCAGCACCAGCTTACACACATGCACACAAATTAGATGAAAAGTTGTAAATCTGTAAAGCTGCCACTAGACGATATGTCTGTGCAGAGAGATTTCCCCCGCAACACGTCCAGCGGTTTGCCTAATTAGAGCTGAGTGTATCTGTGGGCAAGGGAGTCTGCGTCTCCACATGGAAGGGGGGATTTGGCCAGGAGCATTCATTCACTGGGCTGTCTGGTGGGGAACACAATGGAGAGGAGTGCAGATTGGATGTCTTGTTCCAAACTGTGCTGAGTGCTTTTCTCCAGCACAGGAAAGACATGAATAATGCCAGTTGAATATCCCATAGAGATGGATTTATTGGGACTATTGGTGTAGGAAAAATCCGGTTAGGGACTTAATCAAAACTGTGAGGCAGCAGGGAAAGACTAAGCTGAGCCTGAAGGCCAGGCCAAACTGATTCCAACCCTGCCTGTCCTGTCCTTTACCTGTCCTCTCTGTCCTCAGAGTGGGTCCTCAGTCATACTGTTCTTTGTCTAAACCATCAGATGAAAGGGTGTCCTCTCAGTCTGTGCTCAATGACACCCCCCCCCCCCCCCCCTTCCCCTTGTTTCTGTATCCGCCCTCCTGCAGAATATGTGAAAGTTTTATAAGTCTGTGGTCCTCACACTCCCAAACCCTCTCGTAAACTGTTAGCTATGATCTATTTCATTTGACTTTCAGTACGGATTTGTTATTTTAATAATGGAAAATGTTTAGAAATTTTGCATCTGCATCTGGATTTGAATGTGAGAAATAATCACAGGATACATGCATCAGATTTCTTTCTTTCAAGTAAGCGCAACATTCATTAGAAATTAGAGAAAATTTTCCCAAAGAAATCCTTAAAGTTACTGGATCCACAACAAAAACAAAAACTTTTTCTCTTTGGCTCACGGCCTAACATTCCAACAAATTCGAAATGTCTTTTGAGATTCGACAACCTTTTCAGATATCCCAACAAACAAACATAATGAATCTGCTGCAGCATATTCACTTCAGTGAAATGGATTCTCATTTCTGAGAACGTGGCAAAAGTTTACATGAAACTTTTCCCATTCACCCACACAGAAAACACACATGAATGTGTAATCAAACACAAAAATGCACACATACACACACACCACTCACACACATGAACACACAGGCTATCACCTCCCACCCACCAGCCTGGAAAATATTAACCTTTTCATCTCATGTCACCTTTTTGTCTAACTTTATGTATCATGCTTGTATGACTGCAGACATACGCCACACTGCACACATGCACACATTACATACTGGTCGTATGTGAACACAGACTCATGCAAAGTAAACATACAGACACACGAGAGGTTGCGGATATCTCCAAGGAACTTCAGAGAATTCAGGGAGTGGAGAGTCATTTGGTTAAAGAGGATCAAACTGCAGGAAATGAGAATCATTGACCCTCCCTTGTGACTGAATCTACAATCTGTGCCTGAAATCAGTTGGAGGAATAAAGAAAATAGAGAAAGTTAGCTGGAGAAGGAAATGTTTGAGCGCCTATAAATAGTAAGCCCATGTTTGAAATGATTCTGAAAGGCATGCAGTCATTTATTATTCAGGTTCATTTTGCTCTGTGTTTATCACATGGAATGAGAAAAAAAGACAGTTTTACACTTTACATGCCTGTTAGGAATCTGGACTTATTTTCTGACAATAGCAGATTTAAAACTACTTATAGGCTAAACTGTGTATTTATGGAAGTAATACACTGTCCTTTAGGTAAATAAGCTCTGATTTAGCCATGACAGTGTAACAGGCAGCATGGATTTTAGAAATGATACAAACTTAATGTTCTGCAGCATCAGCAAGAAACCAAATAAAGGGACACAGAACTGAAACTATAAACTGTCAGATCAAATATTAATATTATGATATTGCTGTATTCCAGTAAATCATCTGAAAATTGTATTGGTGATTTACAATCAGTTCGGCTTCTCATATGCAACACCAAGCAACCTAATTGTCTTAGATCAGCACCTATAAGCCATCTGCTTTGTGCACTGTTTGACTGTCCTCAGACAAAGGGGATTTTTTTTTTTTTAAAAAAAAAGGGCCTCTCAAACACTCTGAGTCTTTATTAAAGATTTTTAGCACAACCAACAGTGAAGATGGGAGGCTGCGTTTTAGTGCAAGGCATTAACGAAAACAAACAGTACATTGTGAGCATAAAGAGAAGAAGCCTTTTGCATTGAAGAGGTGCACGAGGCCTCATTCATAATTCAGAGGCGTCGCAGCGATATGAGAGAGGAGGACGCATCTGTCTGCATTACGCTAGCGTTGCCTCTGCGTTGCATCACCCTCCCGGGTGGTTCGTTTTCGAGAGTTTAATACGCTCCCTATCAGTTTCGCTCTGGCTGTGGTCTAATTTCAGCCTCAGATAAGAGCCTTTATTTGTCACCCAGCTCCTTTTTCCCTGTCACACAGCCTAGAGTGCCTTCTCAGTCTAAAATCTTTGAAGGAGTGCTGACTGGATGAGCTCTGCTGTTTGTCTATATGTTACTTGTGACTATTCAGTGTTCAGTATCACAAGTGAGGATATTATGAACCCTCAATGCTAACTCGAAACCCATCCCCCACACACACATGTATTGCTGTCTCCCCACACAAAGAGAGGCGCATGTGCCTTATTACACACACACACACACACACACACTTACATACACGCACACACACAGCTGGCTGCTGGTCTGTCTGACCTAGTTTATTTCTGTAGGCTGCTCTAATGGAGGGAGCGAGCGTGGTGTATTATCTGACTGCATCTGATTTGCATTTCTGCCCTGTCACTGGCAGATGGCACCAGAGGTCGAGAGCAGAGCTTTTTGGAGGCCCTCTCACACACACCACACATACTGCACGTACTCACATGCACGCACATGCACAGACGCTTCACACTCGTCATTTAAATACTTCAATTATCAAAAAAAGCTCCTGTACTACTTGTTTGCTTCATCTCAAGTACAAATTAAAAAAAGTTTTGTATGTAATAAAGACATATGCAGGTGTGTGCTTGCAAACATACACACACACACACACAAATACGCTGTACATATCACACAGTACTCACTTGCAAGCATGCATGCAGAGGGGTGGAGAGCCTGGCGTTTCGAACTGTAGCATTTGGTTTACACCCTGTGCTCTCTTGCGCTGTTCATGCTTAATAGGAAGGAAGTGATGAATCACACTCACTTATTTGTAGTGGTGGTGAGTGTTCAAGCACAGATAGGCCCTCTCTCACTCTCTCCCTCTCTATCTCACGCACACACACACACACACACACACATACACACATACACATGCACACTCTCTAGAAATCACAGAGGAAGTGAACAGACATGAAACCTCAGCACTTTGTCATTTTCTATCTGATGGAAGTCTATGTCATGGTTGAAATCATTCAGAAAGAACGTGATATTATGGCATATTGTGACACAGAGATGTGTGTGTGTTTACAGCTCCACCACTGCATTAGTACATGTAAGAGATGAGAGCTGATACTGTGCAGCTTCTCTCTGTATGTCATGCTTTTTATTAAATCTGATCAAATCTGGATTTGTGTTGTTGTAGAATGAATACAAGGTGGTTTTAAGGTATGTCCTCCTGTCCTGATTTATCTCACTTCTACTAGAGATCGCACAGAAACACAATCTCAACCAGCTGTTTGTGGCAATTTCACAGGTGGTGTGTGTGTGTGTGTGTCCTGACGTATGTGAATGCAATGACATTTATTTGAATATGTCAGCAGTTTTTAACATCTCAACTGGTTTCATGTCATGTGTGACCCATTTGAAAGATATTAAACGTGTAAATTTTAATATAGATGAGAGGGCAGGCACTGTTACAGTGAACACTGTAGGTATTCATGCACGCACACACACACACACACACACACACAAGCTATCAGTCTTTATTTGGAGACAGGAAACATCAGGGTGTGCTCTCACCCTCATTCTCTCTTTACCTCTCTCTCTTTCTCACACACACACACACACTGCAACACGCTTACACGTAACCGTTATTTAAGGGTGTGGGGACATTTTCCATGTGGTTTGAGTGGTTAAGCTTTGCAATTATAAAGTGTAAAAAAAAATCTGCCAGATCTGCGCCATGTAAAGACACAAATGGCTGAAGTGGGGTAGCGGTGAGACCAATCAGTCGGAGGCTCATTGCAGTGTTGGGCAAAAATTGGCAAAAAAAAAAAAAATATAGCCTTGTCACGCCATAGAAGAAGTTTTCCATGGATTTAGTGCTTGCAAGTTGAAGAGGCAAACTAAGATATGATGACATTTTCATAGTTTTATTCTTTGAGTTCAAAATCAAGGGCTAAGTTCAAACAGAATGCTACTTGTGCTTAAAAAAAATCCCCCCTCCCTTCTTTTTCTGTCTTTAGCTTTCACAATTTTCTTCAACATGACCATCTCCTCTCTGACTCATCCTTCAGGTCCCAAGTGTATTGTGGCGAACCACTGTCGAATTCACTCTTCTTTTATATCCTTTTTCTCTCCTGTATCTCGCTTTCTCCCTCTTTCCATTTCTGTTTGCTCTGTGCCTGTCTCTCTTTAGCAAAGGTTAAGTTCTAGTTCAATGTAGATAGCTTTAAATAATGCATATTTCCAATTAAATATATATGAGCTAGCTTTTTAAAAAAATACTGTAAATTATACAGAGTATGCCAATCTTGTGAACTGAAATAGTTCAATATTTGGACAGATAGGTGGGAAATAACAGACTAGGGTAAAATTAAGTTCTTTCTGCATTGAATGTGGCCCTTCCAAGATTTTTATAAGCGATAGAGAAGACTAGTCATTAACTCACAGGGAGCTAATTGTGTGGTTGGTGCTCCAGTTTAAAAGCCTACTGAGCAAAAATCTGTGAGTGTTACCTCAGGGTGTCTCATCTACTTAATTCAGGTAATACAGGTCCACAAGGTCAGCAGCAGAGGAGTCTAGCATCTGTTGAACTTTTCTCTGTGATCTTCTGAATGAAAATGTTTGCTTTGAGATGATTCACATGTGCACTTGTGGCTTTTATTTTGCCATAAATCTTCACAGCATTACAGAAGTATCATCCTCACTTCAGGTGGTGTATGTGACAGTCCAGCAATTGTGTCATTTCTACCTCAAAACCTGTTGGCAAAACAGCAGTTTGGGCGTTTCATGTCTTGCTTAATAGTCTGAAATGGATGCAAGTGGAACTGACAAAAGCCTTTGTGTTTATCTGTTATTGTCTGTGGCTGTGAGCATGTGCTGTGGGCAGGCGGGTGTCCTCTCTGTGCTCTGTGTGTGTGCCTACATGTACAGTAGGTGTTTTTGGATGCTGTGGGTGTGTGCATGCCATAGATTTGGATAATGTGTGTATGTGTGTGTGTGTGTGTGCGCTTGCTGTGTGTTCTCATTTGATGGCTGCTTGCTATCAGTGTTTGTTTGGGGTTAAAAGCCCCTGTCTCTGAGGGTGTTAGCGGGGGTCATCTAAACCGGATCTGCAGCAGAGTCGCTTGAGAGGCAGAAGCATAATCTGTAGCTGGCTTTGTGCTCCCAGATTAAAGTGATGATGTTTTAAACCTTTCTCACGGCTACAATATGCCTTCGATTCCCTCCCTGCTACTCAGTGTGTGTGTGTGACAGGAGATCCACGCAGCTGGGTTCAAGAAAAGGACACCTTCCTCTCTATTTATGAAACGGGGAGCTTTAGCACATTATCTGAGACGACGCACGCATGTTCTATTCATCTATTAATTTGCCATCAACGTGGTGTAGCTGTAGCGTATCTTCTCCAGTGTTTGAGGGGAAACAGCTGCTAATCCTAATCCCCCCATCTCCCCCCACGGGATTCTGTCAAATCACAGGCCCTTTAAAAAGCTCTGGCTGGCTGGTTCCAGGGCTGGTTGAGTGGCTGGCTGACTGGCAGGCTCTAAATGAGGGGAAGGACCATGCTTACCCGCTCCTGTGACTGACATCCACTAGGCCTCCAGAAAGTATGTCACTTGTTTGTACAAGTATGTACATAGGCTGCACACACCAGAAATTTCCATTGCATGTTGCTTTTTCAGTGGTATTATCCAATACGGTGAAAATAGCTTTACCCATAAACATTTGCAGACATGTAGTTTATGTCAGAAGGTTCAAATAAATGCATACCATACTGTGAAATACAGTACATTTAATCTACCTTTTGGTTAACACAACAAGTGGGTTTACTACCCAGAAACCTTTATTGCTCTAAAAGATTTTCAGAAAAACATTTGGGCGACTGTAGCTCAGGTGGTTGTAGCGGGTCGACTGTTGGTTGGTGGTTTGATCCTCAACTCCATCTTCCAGATTTTTAAGGGAATAATTCGAGATTTGGGGAAATACACTTATTTGCCTTGTTAGCTTAGCTTAGCATAAAGACTGGAGGCAGGGGGAAACAGCTAGCATCTGTCCAAAGGTAAAAAAAAAAGAAAAAAAGAGAGAGAGATACCATGCTAACTAGTGAGCTGGAGAGGTGCAAGTAGGAAGACTTTTTTTTACCGTTGGACAGAGTCAGGCTAGTTTCTCTTTGTTTCCTGTTTTTATGCTAAGCTAACTAATTATCTGAAACTTCTATCTCCGCATTCTGGCACTGAGAGTAAAGGGGGGCGCCCGGCTGTGATTGCCTGATACAGGCATGCAGCATGCTCTCATGCACACCGTGAGTGACAGGCACACAGAGAGGGCCAGTAAAAACAGATATGTTTTGGCGGTCCACCAGCCCAAAAAACATATTTTTTGATGTTTCACTGGCCCACCGGGATTTGTCCCAGTATGCCCAATGGCCAATACACCACTAGCTGTAACCTACTGTTGCAGCTGTAAAATGGTGGATAAATTGATTTGAGTGTCACACAACCCCCACGAAATGTCTCGCTTCAGAATTTGATCCATTTGGTCCTATAATATTCAGACAGTCTAGAAGAGCCGCACGATTAACGGCCAAACAGCCAGTGTGGGAAGGTGGCACCCAACATGAGATTTAAAAACTCACATTAATTTATATATAAAAGTTCTGCACTGCAGGTTTAATTGACAAATATGATAGTGGTATAAATCTTCTCATCTAACTCTTGACAAGAAAGCAAATAAACACACTATTCCTTCAAGTGTCCTTGAGAAAGACTCTCAACCCCAAACTGCTCCCTATGTTTGTGTATGCATGGGGAAAATAGAAGCAGCATCTAGCAAATTAATGTAATGTACTAAAACTAAACACAGTGGCCTGAATGAGAACAAGAGTGCAGAATCAACAGGTCCCTTCTTTAGCAGAGGAAAAAGAAAATATTGTAGGTCATAGTGGTTCCTCATTTCAGCATTATGGTAAACTAAAGGTTTTGGAATTTAGCTGACATCACTGTCAGGCTCTTTAAAGTGAGATGTATGTACAGTTAGAAAGAAGAACACATTCTTCCTCTTACAATTAAAAAGTGGAACTCAAAAGCAATAAAAATGCACATTTGCTCAATTCAGTACACTCAGGGGGTTTTGCTGCTGTAGTCTTGGCTGGTCTGGTATGACCACTATAGCAAAAGTTGTTTATTCAACATTGAGTTACGATCAAAAAGGTTGATTTTCGGTTAAGGTTAAAAATCCATTGTGGTCCAAGTAGTTTAAATGTTGAAAAGATTTTTTTTATTGAATTAACATGATATTATGGTTAAATTTCACAACTGAAACAACATTTCAGACAACATTTCATCAATATTGTCTCAAGATCCTGTACATTTTTTAAAGTAGAGAACTGGGCGAGACCATTTTATGGTAGAGGTCTGTGGACGATGGATTGTGTTTTTTTTTAAATTATTATGTGCAGTTATTATGTGCAAATCTTCTTTAGGTATGTGTGTAATGTGTAATGACAAAAGCATCTAAAAGTCACCTTTGGAAAGAGACTGCAAGGAAGTTAGAGAGTGGATTGGTCCCCTGTGAAATGTTCCATAATTTTAAATTTAGCGGTTAACGTCCCTGCCATCAGTGCATCACCGTCTGTCATGTTGCTTCCAAAAGAAAGGGTAAGTTGAGAATTTCTTATTACTTTTATATTAGCAGATTCTGTGAAAAATAATTGCAGTGTTTTGTGTTAATTTTGTTAAGAGTACTTATGTGGGCAAAGAAAAAGTAATTAAGATACTTAAACAGGGCATCCACATCAAGTCTTTGGTGAGTCAATGTTAGCATTAGCATTAGCTAACATTGAATTATCAAACGTAATTTATTTAACTGACTACACTTACTTTACAGTTCAATATAGATGGTTTACCTTATTCAAAAGTTCCAAAATTCAGTTTTAGCCCATAGTTGCACACCTCAAATGTGATTACACCAAGACCCCATTTGTTTTTTGTATCTTTTGTGGTATAAGCAAGCCAAACAATGTTTTTGAGTACCTACAACAACTTGTCAAAGGTCTTAAGAATGCACTGGCTAATGGCATTATTCATAATGGCAAGCAATTTAAAGTACAGGTCTCTTCCTTTATTTGTGATGCTCCAGCTAGAGCTTTCATTGAGCAGATTAAGGCAAATAATGGATATTCAGAGTGTGACAAGTGTTTTCAGTGGGAGTGTGTGGAGGAAGAAAATGACATATCCTTGAACAAAGGTGACACTCAGGACAGACAGTTTCAATGATATAGTTGATGAGGAACATACCTTGGGAAGACAGTTTACTATCCCCTTTATCTGGGGTAGTAATGATGTTTTTTTATGTTCCCAATTGATTACATGTATCTCATTTGCCTCAGAATAACAAGAAACTACTGAGTATGTGGTTAAAGGGCAAAAATCTGGTGACAAGTCCTCCTTCCCAAACTGTAGCAACCGTTTCAAGAAAACTGCTAACACTACATTCCTGCACGCCTTGTGAATTTAATCGTAAACCAAGGGGACTATCGAAGACAGATCATTGGAAAGCCACTGAGCTGCAATTCTTTGTGTTGTATTGGGGCCCTGTTGTTTTGAAGGATTGCCTTCCCAGTGAGATGTACGACAGCTTCATGTTGTTTTCTGTTAGCTTGTACCTGTTGCTGTCCCTGATATTTATGAGGAAATGTGCCTTTGCACACAAGCTGATGGTTTCTTTTGTTGAACACTTTGGACAGTTGTACAGAAGGGATGAGATTGGGTTTGATGTACACCAGCTTATTCATTTGGCTGAAGGAAACAGGCAGTTTGGTCCATTAGATAATATCTCAGGATTCCCTTTTGAGAACTATCTTGGGCAAATTAAGCATCTTCTACGCAAGCCACGTCAGCCTCTTATGGCAGGTTGTCTGAAATTCCAGATGTTGGGGTACCATATCCAAGAAATGATCCAATGTTACACAACATCCACACTGATGGTCCTGTTCCCCCACAGGCCCACAGTTCATTTCTTCACAACAGTACAGGAGTGTCTCCACTATTCTGTTTACTTTGTCCACAAAGAAGCGATACAATTGTATTGAGGTGGGAGATGAATTTTATTATTATTATTATTTATTTTTACAGAGACAGTGCGCAATTAAAAGTAATTGCACCAGAGTAGCTGATTTACATCTGTTGTCTCTGGGTAGGTAGACAAATAATAACCACAGTACAACAATTAAACTACATAAAACAACACAATACATAAGCCATCAGTGTAAGATAATAAATATAATCAGTATGACACATACAATAAATACAAGGCAATCATTGGAGGTGACACCTTTGTGCTGACTTTAGCCAAAGCTTGAGGCTGGTTTTAAACACTGCAAAGCTAATATTCGTTAGTATGGAATTCCACTTCCCCACTACTTTGACCAAGAAAGCAGATTGACCAAAGGTTTTCTATCTGATCTGTGGTACCCAGTCACCCCTAGTAGATGCTCTAGTCCTGCCGGCACTGCCACTGCCAGGATAGGCCAGGTATCCTCTATGAGGAGGGGTGTGAGATTATAAACAATTTTAAACATCAGAATAAAATTATCAAAATTGAGACTATTATATTTTTTAGAATATTACGATGATGATGATCCCTTGGCTTTTTATCTAGCACTTTTAGGATTTGTTTATAGAGTGAGTATTAAGCTTGAGGAGACGGAGACAACTGGTGCCTGATGCTCTTAAAATTATTCAAATAAAACTCAACATTGCTGATCACCCTACTAATTTGTTTTTTGAAGGACGGATTTGTATCAATTATAATGCCTAAATATTTAACATGTGTCACAGATTTAATGACTTCACCATTAATTAAAATATTAGGATTGACTGAATTATTGATCCTCGCTGTGAAATACATGCAAACTGTTCTGTTTACATTAAGGGTCAAACATGAATTCGCTAGCCATGCCGACACATTGCTCATTGCAGCTGTCAGTTTGGCTGCAGCATGTTCTTTAGATCTTGCATGGATCTGAAGAACATGCTGCAGTGGAGAATATAGTCCAATCAGAGGAAGATGTAGCCTATATGAACAGCCATACTACATATTTCCCTGTGAGTCATCATACATTGGTACATACAGGTCAGTGGGTTGCAAGAGAATATAGGGATAGGTAAACTTTGCTATATCAAGCACAAATGTCTTCTCTATCCAGATGGAGATAGTGCCATGGATATACCCCTTTTTCATATGCAGTAAGTAGTCTATAGCCATGGGCAAAGGGTTGGGGGAGGGTGGCTTGGTGGGAGAGACCATAGTACATCATAAGTAATTCTTTTCATTTTCATCCATAGAAAATACATTGACCTTTCAAGATAGGAGGTGAGGTGGTGCTGTGGTCAGTTGTGCAGTTCCCAAATGTTGGCACAGCAGTAGTTCTAGAGAGCTGGCTTAAAGCAAAAGAAAAGACATTGTCATGGACCCCAAAAACATTAAAGTCTCAAAGGCCCTTTGAGATAGAATGAAACCAGATGATAAATGGATCTCATATGAGGATGTCCGCCTCCTAATTACATGTGGTGGGTAATCAGTGCAACACACATGTACATGCATGTACTTAAATTATATTTGTAACTAAGTATATAAAAGTTTTACAAACAAATGCCTTAACACTATACCTGTTATGTTATATTAAGTGGTGTTATTTTCCCTCCGCTCTCTCCCAGAGACCTTTGACGAAGCTAAACGACAATGTGTGCAACCTCTGAGATAGAATCTGAGGACGAGGGCTAATAAACTTAGTCTGAAATAACTACATTTTCTGTTTATTTTATTCTTTAGGCCAAATCCCCTGTTTTTGCAGTCAGACTCAGATGAGCCATCAAATGGTGATGTTAAAATAAATAAAAGGCTTGCCAAACCGCCTGATGTGGGTTTCCCAGGTACATATATCATAATGACAAAATGGCATGGCAATAATTCTTTTATACAGTTTTAACAGTTTAATAGGTTACCAAATATGCCATTGTGTCACTCTGATATATGTAGTCAAAGAATAGTTAAGCAGTTCTCAAATTTGCAGCTTAGGTTCGGTCTTTTTCTGCAAATATATTCCTATAACGAGCTGATTATAATGGCGAATGCTACCAAACTATACTGAAATATCATTATAGCTTTTTTTTTTCAACAGGTATATCGGGATCCAGTGCAGAGCAATACAACCCCCTTTGTCCCCCACAACAAGCACTAATAACCACAATTTACTAATAAAATGCATGTAAAATAAAATTGTTTGTGCAAACAAATCAAAACAAACTGGTCTTATGCTTTTTCTGTACAACTTTCCCAAACTCTAGACTTCTTAAGAGGGAACTGTATGATCATACTGTATGCAGTAATTCAATTTGGACGTGAGTGCATCACCTGGTGATGTCACAATCCTATTACTGCATGTTTATAAAATTCTGCTTTTATATTAATCCTCTTTGTTAAAATGATGACTGACTTTTCATTCATACCTTTCAAAATGTGTGCAGTGATTAATATTTGTATTTTATAGATGTAACCACACAGATGCAATGCCAAGGTGAACACACCAGACAGCTTTTGAAAGGCATGAGTCTATTTCAAACTGTGTAATTCCGCAGTATTAATTTGCAAGTTATTTTAATTTCTCACTTACTAACAATTTTCAGTTTTCTTTTTCTTAAGACCTTGCCATCCAGAAAATGACTTCAAAGCTTGCTGAAGTACTAGTGGTGGTAAAGCAAGTGTCAAGAGACATGCAGTTTGTCAAAAATGAATTGGCAGACACCAAAATGACCCTGGGTGGGGTGGTCTCTCAGGGACCAGTGCCAGCCACTACCCTTGAGATGTCCCCCATTCAGCTGCCAATTATGAATGAAGAGGACTTCCATGAGGCGGAATCATTACTGAAGAATGAATCAGTCCATCACAAGGTGGTAATTTATTTGACAAACTGAACTGCAATAATTTGAGAACACCTTACAATCTTCTGCCTGTATGAGAAATATGAAATGATGTGGGTAATAACAGTGCAGCCCTGCTCACATTTCCTCAAACAAAAATAACACAAAATAGAAAAAACTACAGATAAAAATGCTAACAGCTTTTTATATATCACAGCATAGTATAAACTAAATAGTTAAAATAGTGTTGTATAGATAAAATGAGTAGCAGCCCTTTCAATATAATTTTATGGCCATTTCAAAAATAAATTACCAAAAACAGGCTGCTACATTTAGCAGCAAAAATGCAGTTATTGCCTTTTAAACTTCTGACTGGAGTGTATTTGACTGACCACCACCACCACTGGCTGGAATATCTGGGTTTGTAGAAACAGAAGTTGGTCTGTGTGTTCATGAAATGGAGTGCTCTGCTGTGCTGTTACCAGCATAACGTCCCACAGAACAATATAATGTAGTTCAACACAACAGTATAAGCAGTGGCCTCAAAAATGATTTCAGTGCAGGCAACATCATGATGACAACCATTTTGTCCCTCTCGTTTGTTTATATTGTATTGTAGGAGGCACCACGTCAGACTCCATGATCCAAAGGATGCTGTCAGCTACTTTAACTAACTTCCTGGCCTGTCACTTTAACTGGGCTGGCAAGGGAATCAAGCAGCCATTCAGGCAAACCATTATACAAGACAGTGTTTGGTGAGTTTCCTCCCCTGTACACTGTGTAATAGGTTAAGTTTAGGGAGTTGGAATCAGGTGATTGCTAAGATGCAAGTTAAAAGAAAAGATAAAACATGTTAATTGGTGAGTTTTAGAGGTGCTCGAAGGCAGATTTTATTACCTTTGGACAGAGCCAGACTAGCTGTTTCCTCCACTTTCTGGTCTTTATGCTATGCTAGGCTAACTGGCTGCTGGCTGTAGCTCCACAGGCATGAGAGTGGTATTGATCGTCTTATCTATCTCTTGGCAAGAAAGCATATGAGCATATTTTCCAAACTTTTTCATTTAAATGTAAGAACGTCAGCTGACATACAAATGATGTCAGTGGATCCTGGTGCATCATAATATTTGAATAATCGATAGCTATGGTAAAATATACAGATGTGGGTGTGTGTGTGTAGGAAAACAGACAAAAACAAAATGGTTGACTCAGAATAGTGGCTGGGACCACATGGTATGTGTGAGAAGTAAACTAAGAAAACTACAAATAAGATGGCGGAATCATAGAAAAACTACAAACAAGATGGCGAAATCAAAGATGGCTGCTGAAGAAAGAAGGCCAATTCGTATAGGATAAAGGCGCCAGGTTAGAAAAGAGGATAGTTAGTCTACATGCAAGATATGGTAGTTGCTGGATGTAGCTCCAGTTCTATGAATTTGTGTGTAAGGCATAAACTAACTCAATAACCTAACTGTAAAAGGACATTACAATAACAAAGCTTAGTGAACAACGTTAAACCAAGTCAATACATGTACACTGACAACGTTAAACATTCTTGTGCTTAGCCATTTGCCGTTGCTCTGCTCTGCTATGCTATGCCCAGTATGTACCAAGTCCATGGAGGGAGAGAGATACTTTGGCTTGCTGCTTTGTTCTGTCCAGTGAGCTGCAGGCTTGCGCGGCTTCCTGGAGGAGTACAGGCCGGTCTTGCTGCCGGCTTCCGTGTTGCTGAGGAGATCAGCTGTGCTGGCAGTGCAGCTTCTGTGTCATAGCCGCTGGCGCTCAATAAACTTGTTTACTGAATCTTAGGCAGGCTCTTGTGTCGCTGCTGTTAAGAAAAGAGTTCAGTGCAGTCTGCTCCGAGCAGGCCACACAGAGGTCAGAGAGCTGTATCTCATGCTGCAGTGAAGAGCGTGGGCAGAGAAGAGAGGGAGAGCCAAGCAGTTGCTGCTGCACCCGCAGCAGCAGTGAAGAGAAGACAGCCCAGGAGAAGAGACAGGGAACAAAGGCCAGCTGGCCCTTTTATTGACCTGGGGATGTCACGGGTCATAGGTCACACTGACCAATGGGGATTGGCTGAGGGTCCAGGTTACAGTTACAGGAAATGACTGTTTACATTTCACAATAAAAGTACAGTTTAAGTCACACAAATGAATGAATTCCTCTATGGAGCCCTAAGAGGCCCTACAAGGGTGGCCCTGTGTCCCTCTTTGTCATTTTTTCATGCCTAAACCAGCCACCGGCTCTGTGCAGAAAGAAACTTAGCTTAACTTGTCTTTTACAGCTGCCACTCAGCAAAAAACAGTCATAATGAGCACTTTCAATTTGGCTTCAATGTCAGGTGTCCACGTACATTCAATACTTCTGCCTAACGACATTTCAATGTTTCAATCTGACTTTGCTATCTAACTAATGCTTACTTATGGATATAGATATTGCTCTGTAAGTGGCTTTACTGAGCGAATTTGCTGATTTTTTAATTCTTGAGTGTGACAGTACATTCTTGACCATAAAAATTGGTAGTTTCATCGAATAATCTTGATCCCAGTGAGCATTTTCACTGTTGCAAATCCCAGTGAAATAGAGTCTAGCAAAGGATGATTCCCACACTGGGTCTCAAACCCTAGTCTCCCAGACCACAGACAACTGCGCTGACCACTCAGCCAAAGCTCAGCTCTGCCAGATACACAGACACATCCTTCACACAGAGACAGACAGCAGAGTGGAGCAGAAGAGAGAGACAGACATAACAATGTAATGTCGCTACACTACAAGTCCCAACCCACACGCTGTTATTCGACATGTTTTTTTTCTTCCTGAAAACAGATCATTTTTAAAGTATTTGTACAAAATAAATATTCATAGCTACCCACTATTTGTGCTTTTACTATACTATATACTTTCATATATATGACATTTTATATGAAACATTAAATGCATTGAAATAATATCTTTGTGTAGACCACATTGCCCACCAGTGCAATCTGACTTTGGAGAAATACCTTCACACTAATAAATATCGTCTCTCTTTCAAGCAAAACTGAACAAATAATCAAAATGATTAAACAGATTTGTGTTTTGTGACACATTGGTGTTGTAACCGCATTTTAGCTGGTAGAGAAGAGGGCGAAAAGAGGTCTTCAGACTGAATATCACCCAGTTTTCAATTAGAAATCAACATTGAAATCCCCGTTGGTGCTCACTGGGATACCTCAAGGTCCACTTGCTAGCTTTGGATGGATTTTGTCAGCTGTGGTTTAAAGTTCAGGAGAAACCTAGTAATTGAACATTGTATCAGATAAATGTATGACTTTTCTCTACTGATTAAAATTAATTATTGTCCTACAATTGTTACTTGTTGCCCCAATCATTGAAAGTTACATAGGCTTGCTTTAAACCACTGGAAAAGCAATGCCGAATGTTGCAGACCAATCTCTGGATGAAGGTGATCACTTGAAAGTCATGCGCACGCTCTCAAAATGTACTGTACATGTCTATTTGATGCATCGCATACTGCAAAACCCTGAGGCGGTTTCTCTTCTCTGAAACTCTGAAAGTTTTCAGTACCATTTCTAACTTTCACTCTCCAGCGCAAACACTAATATCGGTCTTGTCCATCAGTCGTTCTCACATCAGTCATTTTGAGATAATGACTCTCAGCTGGGTGAGACTGAGAGTGGAGCGACGCGGAGGCTGAGCAGAGTATCAGCTCCCTTGCTTGTTCTTGGTATATAAGGATGAGATGGGGATGAGAAGTGCGCGGGTAACTATCAGTTATCAGTGTGAGGATTAGGGACTGTCATCAGCAGCCATATGCCTCATATTACCCTCCTGATGACACTAGATGGAGAGAGGGAAGAGAGCGAGGAGGAGGAGGAGGCTTGGGGGAAGGATTACGCCCGCTCTAAGATTTCAGGGTAGAAGTCAGGTAGAGAACAGAGCCTGTCAAAGTAAAGTCTGATAAATGCGAAGACTTCCATTCCCCCTTGTGGAGGATATATGGTGTATGTATGTACACTTTACAAATTCACCCTGATACACATTAAAGCCCTGCAGCAGGAGCACTTTTCACTACTGGGTTCCTATCACAGAAAGCCAAGCTAAACACAATGCAAGTTCCTGTCGTGCAAATATGTGTGTGTGCATACATGTGCTGGCTGTATCTATGTAGAGCCCTATGGTAAAGCTGATACGCTTCTTTCCGTGTTTTTTGCCTCTGGCTATGCATGTTGGCTATTATTCAGTACAATGGACACATATGTGCTCCTCATTGATCACATAAAGAGAATAAGTGTGTGTGTGTGTGTGCACGTGTGTGTGCACGTGTGTGTGTGCGTGCCTGCGCATGTGTGTGTACGTGTGTTGAGGAAGGGGAGGGGTCAGCAACGACAGCAATACAGTAAGTGTTTCCATGTGCTTTCCTTATTCATGAAGACACACATAAACACACACAAACTGACAAGCATGCTGGCATATCCATGTCAACAAAAACACAAACACACACACACACACACACACACACATACAGAGAGCTCATGTGACTCATTAGGTGACTCAAGTCTTGACAGTAAAATAACATCTGTAAACATTTACCGTATATTCATTAACAGTTGGTCCAACTCATGACGAGAAGCACTTTAATGGGCTCTCATCAAATGCACCTTGCCAACTAACTTGTCCAATGCATGTCTACGTGTTTCCAAACATCTCCTTCTTCTTCATCTTCTTCTTCCCAATTCCACTTCCTCATTCAGCATAGTTCCTGTGTGCTATCGCGGGGCTATTTCGGTGCATTCACACAGAAAGAGAAACCGTGCAGAGGATTTACTGATAGTGGGATCAAGTTCATAATGACCTTATTTTAGTAGTCTGATACTTTTAAAGGGCTGCTAAAAGGATTGAGGAGTGATGATTTGAAACATTTAATATATTCTTATTAAGGTTTACTTAGATTTATGCTGTTTGGATCAGATTTGATCAGATGGTCAGATTATGATTTTTTTATGCAATGCAGATTGAATCTTCTGTTGCTTTTGATCATAAGGTATTCATGAAGTTGGACCTAAGAGAGATTAATCAAGATTTGTGCCTTAAAAACAGCAAAAAATACTGATTAAAATTACAATACAAGTGTTATATTTTATTTAATCTCCTTCAAAGAAAAGCTGGATGGGATTCAACCTTTATTGTAGTGAATTAATTGAAAAAAATCTACAAGAAATGAAGTGTTTCTACATCTCTAGGCGTCAATGGTTTCCATATTCCAGTCCTAGTAAGCCAGCTTGCATAATAACCAGAGTGGATGCACAAGTAATCAAAGCACTTATGTGGTCTTTATCTTATCCATAGTCATTTGTTATGAACATAAAGTTTGCATGACATCTCCTCTCCAAAATACTTCCATATTAGCATCATTACGCTGGCATGCTCCACGACTGATTGAGCGTGTTTGCTAGTTTTCCTCGTCAGCCGCCGCAGCAGACCACCAAAGAGGAGAGGAGAGGCAGAGAGGCACTTAGCATGTAAAAAGACCATATGTGTGAGCATGAGTGTGGGCACAGAGAAATGATATGCCTGTGGTCCTGACTGGGCTTATGTGAGTCTGTGGGAGGCAGAGTATGACTTTGTACATACTGAAGCATATTTGTGTGTGTGTGTGTGTGTGTGTGTGTGTGTGTGCACTTTTTCCACAGGCTGTCACTCGTGCTGCTGCTGCTGCCGAGCCTTTGCTAACTTACTGTGCCTGTGTGTGAGTGTGTGTTTCTCTCTCTCTCTCTCTCTCTCTGTGTGTATGTGTGTGTGTGTGTGTTTAAGCTTTTGTTTAATTTCTACTTCCTGTTTTATTCTTGGCCTAATCCAAACGCAACACAGCTGTGCAGTCAGCCAGAGAAAGAGGGCTTGGGGGATGGGTTGCCAGGTCCTGGTGAGTGCAGCCATGCTCTACAACTGCTACCAACAGATGGAAGGGAAATGGGGTTACCAGCTTGGGCTTATCTTCTCTTTGTAGGCCAGACTGACCCCCTCCCCCTCATACTCCCCCAGCCCCTCATGTGGTCATAATACTATACTTAAATCTCTATATTTTGGTGTTAGCTTTTTTTTTCTTCTTTTTACAGTAGTTGTAGCTTGGACTATGGAAGGTCACTCCCGCCAGGAAAACAAATGACAAAAATAAACAGTCAAGATTACGAAATTCATTTTGAAATTCATTTCATTTACAATCCCACTATTTTGATTTACTATCTCATAATTTTGCTCTTGGTACGATTCATTTGAGCAGATATGAACACAGCAATCGCACTTAGGTGTGGACCAAAACACCCACATTGAGACCGTTTCAAGGAAGTGGAGCGGTTTGTTTGTGGTAGGAACGTCACACCACCTCAACCCTGACACAAATACAAGACGTACTTAGTTTTAGCTAAATAGCACGCATAGCTGGGTGGACTTTGTTTGCTGGGATGTGTATGAGCGAAATCAACGGTTGCTAGCAGCTAGCCGGAGAATGAAACAAAGTGGACTAGCAGCGATGTACATTGCCTTCTTCAGATTTGGGAAGACAGGACCTTCTTCAGACTTCCCCAGTAGATTAGTCGAAAATTAATCAGCAACTATTCTGATAATCAAATAATCATTTAAGTCGTATTTTAAGCAAAAATGACAAATATTTAGTGGTTGTAGCTTCTCAAATGTGAGGATTTGAATCTTTTCTGTGTCATACATGATAGTAAACTAAGTGTGCGAGAAGTGTGTCCGACTTAGGAAGTAAAATTTGACTCACTATTATTTCATTACTTTGACTCACTATCTCATACTTTTATAAGTAAAATTTCTTACATACTATGAGTATTTCTATTTTTATGAGGCCTTTTTCTGGCGGCAACTGGCTTCCATATAGGCATACAATACAACACAATACAAACACAATTTCACATCATACACTAAAAAAATGTATCGTATTGTATCCTTATCTGCCCGGATTTATAATATATCACCCACATAATCGAGTAAAGTTCAGATTCAAATATACAAAGCAAACATTCCTCCAAATCTCCTGTTTCTCCGTCTTTGTCTCATCTCAAGAGAGGTGTTGATGCAGAAAAATCAAACAAACCTTTAGAGGAGCTGATGCTCAAGGCATACAAATGAAGCTGTATATTGATTAGATTAATATTTCAGATGCTGCTGCTACTGCTGCTGTGTCTGTGTTTGTGTATGTGATGAGGAGGGCAATCAAAAGCAAAGATGTGGGCTCAAACTCTACTGAAGTCGGCCCTCTTCGTTCTCTTCAGTCTTGCCTGCCTGTGGAGAGCTGAGGCATCTCTCTGGTCTCTCTCAACCCAGCACAGCACATTCATTATTAATCTACCAGAGTCTCTCCCTCCCTCTCAGTTCAGCCAATTACAGTCGGGCCCCTGCGACTGCTGCCTGTCTCATTCGCCGCTGCACTGGTTGGCTTTGATGTCTCTATCAACACGAAAGAGCTGGGGACAAAGTCTTAATAGAGCAGAAGGGGATTATGTGACTGCCTGCCTCTGGGGGTGGAACATTTCTTTAAAAAAATATATGTATGTTTAATTCATACTTTATTTTATTATCAGGAGACTCCGGGGTATGCTCTAGCCAGGGTCTTGCCACTCTGCTCTCCTATCACAGTGACATGGTCGTTAATCCTGTTACTCTTTCATTTGGGGAGTCGCACAAGCCTGCAAGCAGAGCAGCCTCGTCTCCCAGAGGCCTCCCTCCTGGGCTGGTAGCCTTTCCTTCCTCTGCTCATTTCATCTGGAGAACGCCTTGATTAACCAGCAGCAGCCACTCTGCATGCAACGCTGATGGTTGGATATGAGGTCGGGCTGCTTTTGACTCACAAATATTCATGTTTTTTTTTTTGTTTTTTTTTTTAAATCAAGGTTCAGAGGTCAGTTTGCTTTAAAATCAGCCAGGAAATGAACTGTTACTTGGCTGAAACACAAAATAAAAACTCTCCATTTGATCTGTAAACAAAGTAAAAGCTCAATTGTGTGTACATCAATTACCAGTCAAGTCAAATTGAAAGCAGAACTCTCAAAACTAGATTCATTTTCTCACCGACCACAGACTGGCACTAATGTAGATGCTCAGCTCAATGGTTGAGTCACTGTTATTTGTTTGAAGTGGGCTCTACGCCCTCAGTTGAACTTTTAATAATAAGCCTTCCATCACTTCCCTACCTCAGGTCCCACCTGCTATTTGCAGTGCTGACCTTTAAAGCAGGAAGTTACTGTTAACACAGCTCCAGCAGCTGCAACGACAACCTGCTTTACAGCATTTTTCTCATCAAGCGCAGCACAGCGCTCGTGCACTTTTTCCTCCCCGTCAACCACCATCTCACACATGCTAGAGTTTAGTTTACGGGGTCTGGGTTATGACTTCAGCTGACAGCGTCGGTGTCAAGTTAAAAGACTGCACTGGCCTTGCCGTTCGGTGACAACTGCATATTAGAAATATTCATTTTCATCCTGCATGATTTTCATTAACTGACAGCAGTGAAGGGAATAGATTACATAAACCTCTGATGTAATTTTCTGAGCATGACTCAAAGCACTGGGGAACCCCACGCAGAAGACACATCTCAAAGCTGGTTTCTTTAAGAAAAGACAACATTGCATACATTTATTAGGGATGGACGCCAATTCCAATACATGCAAATCACCATTGTCCTTTAAATGTAGTGTTGACATTATTGCAAACACTTGTCTCCCTGCTGTTTTGTGTATTATATTTTTATTATCTTAGGATAAAAAAAAACATTAACAATTACATGGGATGCCTTGTTCTGCATAATTTAACGTATACACAGTGGGAACAGGAATGGCAATGCTTTAGACATCATCACAGCCTCTTCATAACCCCGCCCACCCCCAACCCACTGCCCGCATGCAGTTTGCACTGCACAAAGGCCAAAAGTCACGTGAGACAGCCTGCAAAGAGCACAAGAAGCATTCACAGTAAAGGAGGATAGGAAGGAGGATAGGATGGAGGGGAGGGAAGAGTAAAAGATGAGAGGGAGAAGGGGAGGAGGAGAAGAGAGGGAGTGAAACAAAGTGACTGCAGCACTGGCCTTGGTTTAGACAGGAGAAGGAGCAGCATAGTCCTAGTATATCATTCAAACTTCTCCCACACTTCAACTCCCGTCTCCTGATTGTGGTACTCTTTCCATTGTCTTTGACACAAAAAAGTTTGTTTGTTTATATATGCATGTATATATGTATATACATATACGTATGTATATATATATAAACATTTTTATAGCTACAGCACCTTTTCCCATGGGGCAACAGTGTCAATACCTCGCACATGGTACATGGCCGTGCCAAAGAAAAAAAAAGAAAAATAACAAAAGAAAACAAAAACAAAAACAAAAAAAAAAAACAATATATTGGTCAAGATATTTATCTTTTTTTTCCCTAAAATTGGCATTTGACATGATGATATTCTATTGCCGTCTGGGGAGGGAAGGGACAAACGTTCTTCTTTTGAGTTTATATTCAAGTTTTCTCCTTTTTTTCTGGTGTATAATTTCTTCTTTTCCTGTTTAAAAAGAGTTCACACTTTTGTGATTTGCGTGTGCTGCTCTTCATCAAAAGGTTCATTTTCCGGATCAGAGTCAGTGGTGTCAGAGTATCGATAATGGTCTGGCTCATTGTCGCTAACGTCCGGGGTGACGGATGTAGAAGTGCTTGCCTCCGAGTTTGAAGGCTCCTCCACGGTTTTCGTAAAATACAACTTCACCTGAAATTGAGAGTTGAGACAACAAACTTCAGTCTGTGCAACAAAAATAATCATAAACAAGTGACTTGACAGCAAAGCAATTAACAGACTTACAAATAATCCATCCTTTTATCCAACTAATATCTAAATCCGGTCTGTTCCGTCAATACTTACTTTGAAGTTTGGCGAGAAGTAGCGGTTAGCTTTGTCTTTGTTGGCCTTATCCAAGTCGTTCTTAGTGAGCGTCAGGATGAGGTAGTCCCTGTCCCTGTCGCTTTCCCTGCCGCTTTCCCTGCAGCTGTCCCTGTCGGCGCTCTGCGGCTGGCCCTGGCCCGGTCCCCCCTGCTGGCTCTCCACGTTGTTCACTGCCCCGTTCTCCATCTTGTCCCCGCTCTCCTCTGGTCCAGGGATGAAGAAGGTGTTCACCCAGAAGTGGAACATTTTGTCCTGGAGGGCAGATGTAATCAGAAATGGGGCACGACAGAGAACTCAAACACATTTTTAAGTTTCAAATAACACTTGTTTATGGGCTCAGTCCTGTTTAAAGGATAAGCTTGGCAAAATTCTGTATTTTTCTTATTGTCAACAAATCCCATGACAAGACTAAAAATGTGTTGTCGTCTCAATAGCTTCCAACTTTCCACCCCGTTTAGCCGAGTCCTCTGATTCCTACTGAAGACAAATCAACAGCTCACAAATGCATGACTTCATTTATTAAAAAAAAACAAAATAACTTCCTTAAAAACAGCTGGGCACTGCAGTTTCTAGCAAACATTACCCAAAAAGGAATAAATAGTGTTAGGGACTGTTTTAGTTAACTGTTGATTAATACTAGAGCTGTAACAATAAGACAAGCAACAGAAAACTAATCACAAACTATTTTGATAAAATCATTTTGAGTCATTTATAAAGAGAAAAAGCTAAAATGCACTGATTCCAGCTTTTTAAATGTGAATATTTTCTGGTTTTATTGGTTCTCTGACAGTAAACTGAATATCTTTTGTTGTGGACTGCTGATTGAGACAAAACATTAAATTTTAGGCTGCAGGTTGGGCTTTGGGAAACAATGATCGACATTTTTTCTTTCAAAGACCAAATGACTAATGCATTAATCACGAAGTAACTAGAGAGATTAATCGATGATGAAAATAATCGAAAGTTGCAGCCCTAATTAATACACATTTTGTGCAGTGGTGTGCATTTGCAGCTGCAGGACAGTGTATTTGATGACTCAAAATAAACTTTAGTGCTCATGATCATGGTAACAAAAACAAACAAAACAAACATGTCCAACAGTGTGGCTCATTTGTATTTTTAAATAGGGTTGTTTTTTTTTAAAAAATATATAACAATGGCTTCAGCTACACAGGCAGTACTTGTTATAGGATCAATTCACTGTGTATACAAATTCAAGCATCATCATTTAAAAAGCATAACTGTTGGCACCCAACTAAGTGAAATAAAAGCTTACTCAAATGCACACTTATTGTTCTTTGACCTAGCGGACATTATGAAAAAACCCCTGAACGAACACAAACTGACCTTCTTCATCATCTTATTCTGTTTATGGAAGAACTCCACTTTGATGTCTCCACAAACGGGCAGTGGCTGGGGGAATTCGAAAAACATGTGCTTGTCCTCGCGCCGCGTGTGAGTGGGGTTCGACGTGTGAATCTTCACTTTCAGCTGGTACACCACAAACTGGGGATCTGCAAAAATAAAAAAAAAAAAAAAAAAAAAAAAAAAAAAAAAAAAAAGTGTTGCCGCCGCACAGGGCGGGGTGGACAAGATTGTGAGAGATTTAGAGGGGAGGAGACAGAAAACATGAGAAGAAGAGTGAGTGACAAGAGGAGAGGGGAGTGAACCGAGAGAAAGACAAGAGTTGTTGTGTTATTACATGAGTTTGACAAAGGAAACAGCACAATCCACCAATTGAGTAAGTGCATAAAAAGGGGAAAAAAAAATATTATATTAAAATTAAGGAGGAGAAAGGGAAAGAGACCACAAAATGTAAAACACCCAAAGACCCAGAACCAGAGACACAGGACCCTATTCTGATAGACAGTCACGGTTTGGTCTTGGACCAGCGCAACACGTTGCATTTAGAGGAATTTATAACTTTCTTCTTCCTGTCAGGTTGGTGTTGGATATGACTTCATATGCCTGTAAACTAGTCCTATCCTGCTAGGCAACATGTCTACCTCTGACTGCTCCTTCCTGGTGGATCTCTGGGGCCATATAAAAGAAAATGAATGAAATAATAATGGATGAAAGGCTCATTTACCCCAATGCCAATTCCCTTTCTTGAAGCCCTGAGGGGTCGGCTCGCTCCTGTTTTTAACGGTACTGTCCCCTTAGAGAGAAAGAAGGAGATTATCACAAACTGGGCCTGGCTGGCCTGTCAGGGGCAGCACAGCAGGCACAAACACAAAGATATCTAAACAAAATACTCACAGATATTTGCATCTACATAGCTTTTCTTAAGAAACAACATATGTGGCTTTAAAGTGGAGGTGTCAATCTTCATTGGCGTGAGACCTGGTGTGTTGTGAGATACACAAAGGGGACGGAAGAGAGGGGGAGACTTGAGTTTGCTGACACTCTCAAACAATCACAAAAAAAACATCAGATTTCTTTGGTAAATTTAAACAAATGCATGTTTGGTTATTTATGAAAACAGATTTATCAGACTAACTTCTCGTCTTTTGTTGCTGTGGTGAGCTAAAACCTAAGGCTAGAAAACAGTGGTGTGTGTGTGTGTGTGAGAATGTATTAAGACGTCATGAACTCAGAATAGGGCCTTTTTAAGGTTAAGTTAGGAGGAAACAGAAGGATCAATACAGTCAAGGCCGCTCAGCACAGTCAGGTGTTAGGGTGAAAAAGCCACAGAAATAAAAAGGAAGAGGAGGCGTTTTTTCTGACCGACAATTAAAAATGAACAAATTCAGATACAAGAAAAGCACAACGTTGTATGACTCACACTATAGTATACAGTTTGGTATATACAGAAAAATACATCCTGAATAATAATAGTCATAGACAATGAAAATAAGTTTCTGTTGAAGGCAAAAAGGTGAACATTTTACTCGAGGCCCGACAAAAGTCTCAGTGGAGATTTAATTTAACTTAATATGGATGTCAATTAAGTTTTTTTTTCCCAGCACAGGTTTAAAAATCAAACACGCTCCGAGTCCGACTGCCTCGCCTGTGTCTGTCACTCCGGTCGCTGTTTGAGTAACACATTATTTTACAACAAAGTCATACCACTCAAGCTACGAGCAAACATGCAGTGATATGTAAATACACATGATTGAGTGACGGAAACTGCAGTGACTCATGAGTGCTGTGCTGTGAAAAAAAAAAAGAAAAAAAAAAGAAAATCACTGACCAAATTATTTTATTGACTTTCTGTCACTTCCTGGTTATGTGGAAGTAAAGCACATAAAGTCTGCTACTGTACTGTCCGGTGTTTGAGTCCACAGTTTACTTCCCCTCACGCAGGGTTCATAGTTCTCTACTGTCTAAACGGTGCATATTATAACTCTTATGCACAGAAACAAAAAAAGTATTACACATTAGTATTACGCACACAGCCTGACTCATATAAAAAGACACTCCTCAGGGGAAGCTAATAAAATAAAAAATTACAGCTGAAATATCTCCTTTCTTGACTTTGCAGAGAGTTTGAAGCTTTCTGAGCTAATAAAATTCTTTAAAAAACGCAACCAATTTCTGTTTTTATGTGTTTTTTTTTCAGTGAGAGATGCCAAAGAAAAGACATCTTATGATCCTAATAACATTTGAAAATTCCATTATGGACAAACAGGGGATTTGATTCAACAAGTTTATTTTATTTGTTTCAAGTTGTTTAAAGTTGACCTTGCTGAAAGCAGCAAAAAAAAAAAGAGGACTTCATCAACAAGAAGCTGCCCTTGTTAATTAAAAAAAGGTCCAAAAATACTGCAGGAAATTCAGTGACACCTGATTTGGTTTTAAAGTCCAGCTGAAATTAAACTAGATAAATATCTGCTCTGTACATCACTTGTCCTGTCTTCTTCTTTAAGAAAAATCAGAAGCCAAATGGGAGAAATTTATATTTTAAAATTATTTGGCTTCATGATGGCTCCCTCCTAGTTTTGCATTAATTCAATGAAATACTGTTCTGTTATCTGCCTACATGGCTGGAGCCCTTATTCCGATACAGCAAATCAAATCTTGAATAAAGCGATAACGTGGCGTTCGAACAGAGCAGACAGTCACACTGAGCCTGATAGCGTCCTGCTACGAAACACGAGAGCTACAGACTCTAAACAACAACCCACATTAGCCTTCCTGCTAAAGTCTCCCTTCTTATCCAACATACAAACATGAACACATGTCTTTTCCTGCACGTTAGCTTGTTGAACGAACCACCAAACAAACATTCACCGAGGGGAAAAGTGCACCGCTAACGTCAGTTTGCAGGCTAGATAGCTAATTAACTGCTCAGCTGCAGCACATTAAACAGCATGTAAACATACCTGAAAATGTCACTTTGGAACTGTTGGATGGTGGTTTGGTTGTTGCTCTTTAAAATCCCCGTTAGAGACACACTGTCTGTCCATGACGTGTAGCTAAAGCAGTTTGTTTACTTTGTCTAAGTTCTGTATGGTGCCATGTAATGTCAAACACAGACGCTGACACCCCCCCAAACAGCTGGCTGAGACAAAAAGGAGCATCCCTGATAATTCTCCCAAAAGCCTTTTTTTCCGTCTTTTTTTTTTAAAATCACATGTCGACATTATTTTTGACTGCAAAGCATGATGATAAAATGTGATTTCAGTTGGACTTTAGAACCCCCAGCAGAGGACGACTCAGCTCTACCAAAAGATGACCCGCTCTGTTCTGCGGGGCTAACCTGTAGCGTGGGTGAGCCCTACAGAGCACAACACATCCAAAGCTCTTGTTCCGTTTGAACAGCGCTATGCGTGCCTACGCCCTAGTTTGGAGTTAAAGCTGAACACGAGTGTGACTCACTGCAGGTGCCCCCGCTGAACATCGGGAGAGTCTCGAACACCATTTTGTGGAAGAGGAGCGCCACCGGCTTGTACTCTAGCTGGTTCTTCAGTAGGTAGCTGTAGTAGTAGACGTAGCGGCGCTGGCTCGGGATCGTTACTCCCTGTAACAACAGTAACAATGTTTAGAGATCCTGGACGTACAACAAGCCATCAAGACTGTTTCAAATGAGCTGTTCTTTTCTGTGTGAGTACAAGCGTTTGCAACTAGAACTGAAATTAGTCTGACAAGTGATTAATTGTTGGAGTCACTTTCCAAACAAAAATGTCAAACATTGTACTAGCTTCTTGAAAGTGAGTATTTTCAGCTTTTCTCTGTTTAAGATCAGTGTAAACTGAATATATTTGGATTTTTGGACGGTTAGTTGGACAAAACAAGCAATCTGAGTCACTTAAGTATCTGGGAAAGTGTTTGGAAATGAGCATTTTTTCACAGTTTTATTATGTTTAATAGCTCAGGAAAATAAGCAGGCTAGTCAATAATGAAAATAATCATAAGTCGCAGCCCTTTTAGCAAAAAATGACGTGAAGTTGATAAAGACCTGCTAAGTTGAGACAATTAGTCCCCTAAGAACATCTCACCTTCTTGTCCCTTGTCCTGACTTCGCCATAAAAGTCAAGCGCTTCTTGGGCCTCCAGGAATTTGCCGCGATGGAGGAGATAGGCGCAGATCATGACTCCAGTGCGGCCCTTCCCAGCCTTACAGTGGATGGCCGCCACGTGATTGTCATCCTCGCTGAGCCACTGGTCCAGGTCTTCACAAAACGGCTTAATTAGCTCCAGCTGAGGAGGGTTGTGGTCTTCGAAGGGGTACTGTGCAACTGATGCGTGACAGGATGCAGACCCACGCAAAGTTGTAACGAGAGAGGGGAGAGAAAAAAAAAAAAATTGTAGACAGGAACACAGCGGCAGACAGGTCAGAGGAGACAAGACAGGGAGGAAGACACAGTGGACATTTTGTGAGATTTTAAAACGACCTTGTGAGTCATCAGGCTTTTAGGTCAGGCTTACTGTGAAACTGTTTTAAAGGGGGGAAAAGGTTCTATTGAATGTGTAAAGCAGCCTACCTCTGCAGTTAAATTTGGCAGCATCGTAGTGTCTTTCTGCGCAGCTGAAATGGGAAGAACAAAAATCCAGTCAGCAATCACACACACACACACATAGAGGAAGTCAGTGTGAGTAAACACAGAGCAGTTAAAGTGCAGATAATATGTGGAACACTTACAGGTTGTAGATTTTGTAATGGTTTTTATGCTTGGAATCCAAGAACCTGTTTGATGGTGAGAACATAACCAGATACAGAATATGTAAATGAACTCAAGTGCCAGAGCAAAATGAAGAAAAAAAAAACGTATTCAACATTTCCCTTTTCTATGATCACATCTCGACTGTAATAGAAGCAGCACAACTTACCGTACTACATCGTCTATATTGTTTCTGTACACGCCTTCGAGTCTCTCTGCTGGAAAGCCCATAGCAATTATGTTTGGGTAGATATCTGTTGAGGCAGGAGTCAAGGAAATATACATACATTGTGCGCAACAGAAGAGCATGAAAAGAAGGTGGCATGAAAGTGCCACTACCGAGGTGGCTGGCAACACATCTTTAACTCTCAGATTAAGTAGGCTTACTGATGCTTTCAACAGCCATGTAACTAGACTATAATGCTTTTTTTCCCCCAAAAAAATGTATTTAAAGGACCAGTGTGTAGAATTTAGTGGCATCTAGCACTGAGGTTGCTGATTGCAACCTTCCCTTCCAAGAATGTAGGAGAAGCTATGGTGGCTGCAAAACTCTCGAAAAACACGAAAGGCCGTCTCTAGAGCCGGCGCTTGCTTTGTCCGTTCTGGGCTACTGTAGAAACATGGCGGTGCAATATGGCAGGCTCTGTTGAAGAGGAAGCGCTCCTTGTGTAGATATACAGGCCTCATTTTAGGATAACAAAAACAATTCTTATTTTCATGGGATTATACACTAATTAAAACAGACTTTTCAATATTATATTCCATTTCTGCCAAGTCTGTTCTGCTAGATGCCACTAGATTCTACACAGTGGACCTTTAAAACTAGTTACTATATACGAATCTGTCTTTAGCGCACACATACATGAATGCAGAGATGAGCAGCAGAGCATGAAAAAGTTTCAGCCAATGTCAATATGAGGGTGTCATTGTGGTTATGGATAGATGAGATCACAGAGGAGGGGTGCTGATCAGTGTGTGTGTGTATGTGTGTGTGTGTGTGTGTGTGTCTATGTCCGCGTGTTGTGACAGATGGCCTTGACAGTGAGAAGCAGGCAGAGAGGAACGGGAGTAACAGCGCTCCTGCTCGAGCCAGTCCTACATGTGGGTGCACGAGAGTCTCCGCTCCCTGACCTGCATGTATTTTTAGAGCTCAAAGTTATATTGGGATGATTGCAAATGTTCAGCTTATCTCCCATTTGAGCTCAGCCGCACAAATTTGAATATCTATCTATGTAGAATGAATGCAGGCAACATGAAGACACGAGTGGCAAAAAAAAAAAAAAAAAAAAGTTTCAGCAAACATAAAATCCATTGTGTTGACACTTGCAAGATGCAGATGCAGCGGGAGGTAGTTGTCACAGAAACAAGTGGGAAGCAACAGTTTATGAACCACATATACACACACATATCAGATTTAACTACAAGTTTAACTTCTAGTTGCACCACCTCGCTTGTGCTACACATTTACTGCCTTATTTTACAGTTGCCTTACATCATTGACCGGTGCTCCACATTTCAGCGCAGAAAAGCGATAGAAAGCGTCGTGGCCAATTATAAGGTGACATACATACAATCTTAAAAGGCACACATCAGTGTCACATTGCAGTGAAAAGAATAATCGAGCTGGCACGCATGACTTCGAGGCTCGGCTGCAACGCCTACCTGTAACTGAAGTCTGCTTGTCGCTATAAACTGTGGGATTTCACACTTTAACCGCTGCCTAAAGGGCAACCTTTTCTTACACTTCCTGTGCCACCGTGTCAAAAATAGAAAAGCTGAATATTTCTAATTGGACGTGTCTGTTTTATTTTCTGCGGATTGTATTTTTTTCCCAGAGTCAAATCACTTTTTAACTGGTCAGAAAAATTGGACACACGCATCTGACAACTCTGGTGAAAAGGCACAGCTGGCTCTACATAAGCTTCAACTTTGCTGTGATGCGCACAAGAGAGTACCTGCACATGAAAACACACGAGGAAAACTGTTTTTGTGACACACACACACACACACACACGTCATTGTTCAATCAGTGGAGCTGCTAGTATATATATAAAAAAAAGGTTGGGATTCAGAGCAAGTAGTCGAGATCAACGGTATGATGACGGACAAGTGTACAAAGACGAATGCAATTTCACATTTAGATAATATCTAGCTATCTTGTAAAATGCAGCATCCCTAATGCAGCTAAGGTACGCTCAACATACCTAACAACAAAATCTATAGTAATATTTGCATACTGCCAAACTACTTCCCTGTAGCTCACGACACAGTAGCCTATCTGTACATACTGTGCCATGATAATCCCTTCCGTTTATGCCTCAAAGACCTAATTAGGAGCCAAATGCAGGTTTTCTATGTTATTTAATAGGCTACTCCAACCCTTGGACCTACTGGCAAAGTGATCCCAGTCAGACTATTCTAAGTGTTTTTAAAAAGCTCCACTGCTCCCAGGAGAGCCTCAGCCCAGGGCATGGGGGGCTTGGTCTCTGCAGCTGGGAGGAAACGCACATGCGGGACCCCCAACGGAAGCTCCAAGTAGGAGGGGAGAAGAAAAAAAAAAAAAAAAAAAAAAAAAAAAAAAAAATCTGCCGTTTCAGGCACGCCTTTTCTTTAAAGCCAGCCCTGCCTCAGCTCTATGCATACGCCAAATCCACAACTGAGAGCAAGAGAGAGAGGGGGGGAAAGGGAGAGTGGGAACCGGCAAGCGCCGAGCGAGGAGGGGGTGGGGAGGACAGGAAAGGAGGAGAGCAGAGGAAAGGGGGCAAGCAGAGGGAGGGAGAATTAGAGTGGGAGTAGTAAAGAAAAAGAGCAAAAGGAGAGGTGGTGGGTTGAGAGGGCAAGAGAGGGAGAGAGCACTCAGACAGCAATGCTGATACAAGATCACTGGCAACTCTATTTTAAGGGCAATTCCCAGAACTGTGATACTGCATTACATAACTGCAGAGAGCCTATATTGTTTTTAGACACCACGCCAAAAATGATAAAAGGGATAGTCCGAAAGGGCCCATATCTGAACAAGAGGACGCTTCAAGCCAAAGAAAGGTGCTGCTTTTCAGTGGTATGCCCCCTTCACACCTGCACAAAGCTGTAGAGGCAAACCGCGGGCCCCCCCTGACCCAATCTTTACAACATTATGAAACCAGGTGAGAGACATCTGATTGAATTTTGTGATGCTACACATTTCAGCATATACATCCCAGCTGACAGATCTGCCTGGATTCAGTTCAGTATGTTTCCATCTGTAGTGCAGGGACTGAATCGAGGTGATTGGCACACAGCGTTGCATTTCCATTCACATAGAAAAAGAAAACATGATACTCAGCAATATTATGACATTAATGCCACAAGACGGAGAATTACCAAAGCAAATCATGTCCATAAATACTCAGGCCTGTTTAATTCTTTACATGCTATGCAGAGAACCACAGAGGGCGGCAACTTATCATTTTCTTCATCAGTTCATCTGCTGACCATTTTCTTGATTAGTCAATTTGATCTATAAATTTAAGAAAGTAGTGAAAACTGCCTATCACAAGCCTAAACTGACATCTTCCGATGAACTGTTTTATCCAACAAGCAGTCCAAAACCCAAAGACATCCAATTCACTATCAAGACAACAAGGGAAAAAAAAATTAGGAAATATTTTGGGGAATTTTGGGGTTTTTTTTCCTCTTAAAAATTGACAAAAGTTGAATCGATGCCTTGTGATTTTCTGTCAGTTAATCGACTAACTGTTTCAGCTTTAGTTCCAAGAGTATCAAACTCAAAAATCTGTATAAGGCGGTTTGACATCCTGGTACAATGTCAAGTGCAGACCACGACTCAGTCTCTGCACTGTCACATACTAGATTTTGCAGTTAAGTTGGTCATGGTCAACCACACTGGCTGCTAATCTTGTTTCACACCAGCCAACCAAGTAAAAAAAGTACAAACTTCAGGACTAATGATGCATCAGGGAACCAGGTCAACTATCACCAGTGGTAACAGATGAGAAATGAGTCCTACAGACAGGGGTGGTGGTGGTGGGGGGGCTGAAATAGCAATTCTTAAATCTGGAAATGATCATATCACCATGAAGGGGAAAGAAACATGTTAATTTGACACTTCAGAGAATAGTGAGAAACCCACTAATGAATAATCACCTACAGAGGACACACATATGCAAGGTGAGGGATGTTAAGTATTTGCACAATTATGAACCACATCCCTACCATATATTGAGGTAACACATATTCTATTTAGACTGATATAACAACAAATACAGAAAAGCGTCTTGAGATATAGATTTGAAAGCATCTACCTGTCAAAAAAAAAAAAAAAATCTGACTTGATGCCACTGACAATTTCACAACCCCAAGCTAGATCCACCTCTGTGTGTGTGTGTGTGTGTAACATGCCCTGCTATTTTTTTTTTTTTTTTGAAAGACACACACACTAATGTCCAGCAAAAAAATGACTGTGACATTTATTGCGTGCTCGTTTGACAGATCCACCATCTTTCAAACATGCTTTGGGTGACAGCAAAGCCAGTTAGCCAAGTAGCAAGGGGAGCTAACTACCTCACCTCACGTTACTCCTCTGACATTTCTGGTTGCCAGCTCTACTAATCAATGCATCTATTACACAGCAACTGATCAATATCCCGGGTGCTGTGGGAAATAAGGCACACAGGGAAGGATACACGTTAAGTCCAGGTCGAAGCCATCCTCTTGATATCTCCTTTTGTTCCGGCTGACCATTTCTTTTATAATCGCAGCCATCGCAGCAGGTGACAGGAGTCTGTAAAAGGAGGTAAATGATGAAAACAGGTTTTTCTAGTCGTTGTGTGTCGCGGTCACCGAGGGTCTGCAGAGAGACGGGCTAGCCCGCAGAGCTAGCGATGGCTGTCGGGTAGGATTAGACAGGCTTCCTCTGGATCATAAAGACGGGCCTTGCTCTGCTCCTCCGTGCAGGCCCCGACTTTCCCCCAATCCTGCAATTCGTCTTGCGAACAACCTCCGAATAAAACACATGCAGTTGTCCTCAGAGAGAGAAAAAAAATAAACCTTTTAGATGCCAGACTCGGTGCAAGCTCGGTGGCTCAACCGCAGCCGCCGCGATTGACAGCGAGAGGAGAGAGAAGTCACCGGTTCCCGAGAAAAAAAAAAAACCCGTATCCAGTCACTCAGACGCAGCTAGCTCGCTAGCTAACTAGCTCGCAGCTAGTAGCTAACGCTGCCTCCTTTTTCCGAGCCAAAAGCTTCCTAACGAGTCAACATTGTCATCGACTGATTGCCAAGAACACATCTGAGAAAAGAAAAGTGACAGGCTCCACCGTAAATGTATATAGACTATACAAAGCTCAGGAGTCTTCACAGGTCGGTTTGACAGGTCCGTCCCGGGGAATCATCTTCTTTTTTCTGGCTCTACTCGCTCCAGCTGAACTCAGGCTGCCATCATGGCCTCCAACCGAAGGAAAAAAAGAAGGTAGAGCAGGCTGGGATTTTAAAAAAACAAATATCCCACCGCCTTCACCATATAGTTCCACGTTTTAATAAAGAAAAAACCCGAACGATTTCAGTATCCGCTACTAATGTTTAAAGTGTTTATATTAGATGTAGACGATCAGCTATTTTCACGCGTGTACTTGTTTTATCCGTAAAAGTGCAACAATGGAGTTATTTTCTTGCTCGTGGCGGAAGGATAAAGTGAGTCCGCATGCGACGCTCCCTTCTGTCAAAGTGATCACGTGTGGCTGTAATTAGGGAAGTTTCTAACATAATGTCACTTTTTCGCGGTTTAAACTGTCATTTCAAGCTATAGAAAACATATAATTGTAAACTATAAAACATTTATTACGTTTACAATAGAATATTAATGTACTTTGCTGTACCTTTATTGCCTCCTACATAAAATCTCGGCAAATCAAATCTTAAATGACACCAGTGTTGTTAATTGTATAAGCCATAGACGCAAATGTTGTTTTCATTGAAGCACAATTTCAGTGGGGGAAGAAACACATTATATTACACGTAATTAGATTGAAGACACATTCATAGCCTACATTTGCATGACAACAGAACAATAAATACACAGACAAATAGATTATAATCATCAGTATTAATAAAAAATGTTAATGATAGGGATGTAACCAAAGTATCAATATGAGGTAATGTTTTATAGGGTTTGGATTAGAGCTGAAAAAATTAGTTGATCCACAGAAAATCTATTTTTTTTTTAAAGTGCCAACAATTCACTGGATCCAACTACTAAAATGTAAATATTTAATGGGTTTCTTATACTTCTAATGATGAATATCTTTGTTTTTGGACTGTTTTGTGAAGATATCATCTTGGACTGTGGGAAATTATGAGGGGGATTTTTCCCCTATTTTCTGACATTTTATAGACCAAACTGATGAACTGATTAAACAATCTAATCAACAGATTAATCAATAACAAAATAATCTTATGATTGCAGCTCCACCACACCAGCAAAAATAAATAAATAATTAAAAAAAAAAAAAAGAATGCATCTGATGATCTGCCTTTCAGAAACTGGCTGTGGATGCAGGGCCCATTACTATTCCAGCCAAACAGCACCAGCTACAGAGCGAGAGGAGCTTCACAACCATACTGCAAAATAATTGAAGACACAATAACATCAACTACACATAATCATCAGTCTACATCTAGAAATCTACTCAATCCATTCCATGCAACACCACAATACCATTTCAAAATCTGTAATAACTAATTGATATTTTCATATTCAAATAAGTAGACATGAGCATCAGCTCTCATGCCAGAGCTGAACGTAGGGTCAGAATATATTCAGACATACTGTATAAGGTCTGTAGGACACTGACCATATTCTAAGATTTACACCAGGAGCTGTCCTTGTCATTTCTTAGTGACATGACATGTTGGATGTACAGTAGTTGGAGATGTTTATTAAGTACTGAGAGTGCAGTTCAGCAGATTTAAATGGGGTTACCTGGAACATTGCAGATTAAATGATCTGATCCCATGTAAGGCTAATTAGAAATCTGCTTCTTACAGGAGAGACTGGGTCTCCTCATAGCAATGTAAGCCCTCACAGCTTAATGTCTGGCAAAATTAATCAGTCCTTCAAGTTCATTCAACCATCTCTTAAGTATAATTTGAACGTGTCTCAGGATCTCTTTAATCTATTATAAAAGATCGATCTGGCGTAGCCAACCCAGTGTCGACTCGATGTTTCCCAGCATGTGAACACACAACATAAGATCATTTCAAAGAACATTGGCATTGTTGATTTGCTGCAAGTTGTGAAATTTTAATCAAAGTTCATGCCAATAGTAAATCTGATTGTTTTGGGATTGTTTTTCAGATCAGAGAGCCACAGATAAGTCTATATGGGTCTGATCTCAGTAAGTGAAGTTATCATGATGAGTGCAGTTATCAAACTGATCTACTGTCAGAGAAATCTCTGTGACCTTTTACACGCATCACAGCGGTTTCTCATTCATCAGGTTTTTGTGTGTGTGTGTGTATGTATGTGTGTGTGTTTCCCTGTACCAGCTTTTGCCAGCAGATGGCAGCAGTGCACTTTTGGCTTTGCAGGCTCAGAGTGGCACATTGGTCAGCCTACTTCAACCTTTAACCTTCAGTTGATAAGGGTGGACCTTGCACAGACAGACGTTAATGTAAGGTATGTTGCGTAACCAGCGGCACTCACACAACATCAGGACAGAGATATGACAGGAAACATGTATCCATTCCATTAAAGGACACAGGTTTAGGTTACATAACACAATATCCCAGTATTAGTCAGTCAGCAATGATTCATAATAACAAAGAAGTTCCTTTATTAGTGCATTTTACATACACATCTTTATGTTCCTCTTTATTAAATGAATGCACATGCCCACTTCACAACATCATATGAATCTCGGAGACATTTCAGGCAAACACCAACAACACATTCTTAACAATTTTAGTTTTATAATGTTGACATTTGAGAGAAAGGCACTTTCACATATGAAAAAATCTACGTTGTATTTCACAATAATAGGAAACATTAGCGTGATGAATTAATTAACATCCATACATGTAAAAACCAGGCACTGTAGGTAGTGATAAAAATACTTCCATTCAGGTAATATACAAATAACTAGACTGTGATGTAATTGTTATAAAATGTGAAATGTACATGTTTTTTTTTTCATGCATCCTTCAGATATTATATGTAAATATAAAAAATGATTTCCCTGTCATGGGATGTGCTCCTAAAAAATAAAAATAGTATAAAGAATCTCATGTTACCTTTAATTTATTAAAATACACAGCTTAAGTTAATATGAATACAAACATACAATCACATAATTTTAAAGGATTGCAAAATATAATGCTTTAACTGCTTACGGCAAGTCATTTTGATCTGGTGTAGACTTACAAAGCACCCACCTTTGCCATTATTTATTATTTTATAGCAATCTAAATTCATCACTCTTACTGAGCATTTTTGGACGAGATAAAAGAGGCAGATATCTAAGATACTCCTGTAGAGATGGGTGTTTATTTAACCCCCCTTAAGAACCGACTGTATCTTTTCATAGTATGCTGTTGACTGGCGAGCCGAGCCACTGTGCTGATTACTTGTCCTTTTGAAGAGAGTTGTAGTACTCGACCAACACCTTCCAGGCCTTGGGAGCCATGAAACCGTCTGGAGGGTTTTCTCCGCTGCGAGCCAAGTTCCTCATCTTAGTTCCAGAGATGAACTCAAACTCGGCATGTCTAAGAGGGTGAGAAAATGAGGAGGGGAAACATGGAGAGAGTGGGCAGGATAGGTTATTGGAGGTGGTGTGGTCTCCTCTAAAATGACATAGGACAACCATTACCGTAGACTCCAGGTTCTGCATTAAAAATCTATTCGACAAAATAAATAAATACGTAGTAGACAGCAGGACATGATGATGGTTGTAATTATAAGTCAACAGAAAGATGAATATTATAAAAATAATAAATATGTTAAAATGTGTTATGAAATAATTTGGCACTGGTGAACCTCCTCTTAATTGTCAGGTTCCCAGTTTTTAAAATGGTTTAGCCGTTTTCAAGTAAAATTTGCAGATCTTTCTTTCCTCACCGCTCTGAGTCGTAAAAGTCCATAGCCTTCTTATTCTTGTTGTAGGCAGCTACCCTGAAGGGGATGATCTCCACAGAGGTAAGGCCCGGAGCCATGGTGAGCACCTTGCTTCCATGAGTGGGGTCATACAGGTCCTGTTTAGTCTCCGGGTGAGGCATGCCTGCAGGATCCCTGCCAACAATGTAAAAGTTTGCTCCGGCAATCATTCTGGCCCTACAGTGCCATTGAACCTGACGGAAAAGTTGAAAGACATGCAGGTTGATATTTAACCACACATTCATATCATATGTAAATGGTTAAACAATAAGAGTGTTGTCTAGACCTTGACTGACCGTAAGACCTAACTAAACAGTAAGCCAACGCTGCTCCTTACCTCTGTGGGTCCAGCGTACATCATAGGTGAGGGGAAGATGGCTACAATGGTGGTGGCCGGGTCCAGGACGCCCTCCTCCAAGACAGCGGCGTGCTGCTTCATCCGCCACTCCAGAGGCACATCGTCATCTTTGGTCCAGCCACCGAGTGGGTGCAACAGGAGGACTGGATTCTTGTAGCCTCGCTCCAGCAGACGACGCTTGGTGTCCTGCATCAGTAGAGCATGGCCGTTGTGGACGGGGTTGCGCAGCTGAAATGCGAATACCGCATCTAAACATGGAGGGAATGCAGCACAAAATGAGGTTCACATAACAACAACATTTGGAGTTCTAGCAGCAGCATTATTTGAGCTGTTGAGCTGCGTGATCTGTGCAGTCCAAAACGTGTGGATATTGTGCATCACATCTGTCACAGCAAACATGCTCATCATGCATTTCACAAAACTCCAATTGGCTTTTTTCATAAATTTGACATCAAAGTTGCTTGTGGGTTGTGTTTTATGAGCATCACAACATGCTTTCATCACAAAAAAAAACCTCAAGATGGGACCACAGAGCATCAAAGAATACTGAAAAACAAAAACTACCCAAACATCTACTGTATTATGGTGTAGATAAATAAATGGACACTTCTTAAACAATCTTGAGAACAGCATTCAAATCAAAGTGAGAGTGAGAACAGGTGATCATAGTTCAATGTTCATCAAGATACATCTCCACTGATAACTGAACACAGATCACAAACATCACCATGCAGTTTTTAATTTACCATTTTATTTTTTTCATCTGGTCCTTTGTCATGCTCTTCTGAAAGACAAATGGGGCATTCTGAATAAACCGCCTTCATTTTATTTACTCTCCAGCTGAGACGGATATGCTCTTTATGGAATGGTATTAATCATAAGAGTCAGTAACTACTTACAACAAATTGTATGTCATTTTGTGTTCCCTGATTGTTACTTGTGTTGTGGGAATAACGTTTTTGAGGATTTTCCAACCTGCTTCCATGTCTTTGAACTTCTGCTTGAGCTCAGAAGGAGTAAGACGATACTGGTCGAGTCCATCGTTCCATTTGATTCGCTCCAGCACTTCCAGGTCTCCACCAACAAGCCAGTCACCGCCCTCCATAACCATCTGCACAAGGTGAGAAACTGTCAGTTGTCTTTTGCTCACACAATTATTCACATGTAACTGCACTTATGATTTATATTCAAGTTGCCTTTGAGGTAAGTTTCTAAATTATTTAATATTATGTAATATTTTTATTAGGCTTAAGTGAATTATGTGTTGTTTGCCATTTCAACATTGACACAGTGAGAGTAAACAATGACGTTGGTATTAGAGGCTGTTACTGTCTGCAGGGCAACCATGTGGTAGACACTGAAATTATAACTGTGCATGACTGTGTGAAGACTTCTGATGAATGCCTTATAACCTTAATGTAAGGGTGTTTTGGACAAGTGGTGCCCCACTGTCTGGCACTACGTTCTTCCTTGCGGTGCTGGTAGAACTCTGGGTTCCTGAGAATAGCCACACGAGAACCCTGGTACTCCAGAGCCACGGCTGCACAGCCATCCAGCTCCTGCTTGGTCTCGGTGCTGACAGGCAGGACGATGGGAACAGACAAGTTGATGGCCCCACCTGAGACAGAAGAGGATGCAGCGATCTCAACCAGTGAACCAAAGCGAATATTATTTCAGAGTTGTAATGTACAAAATACTAAAAACACAAAGAAATCAAATATAATGCACTTCAAGCTCTCATGACAACCGCTAAGTAAGTTCCAAATAATGTTGCACTTGTTAGAGTGATCCCCAACCTCCAAGTGGTACTTCTGCAGTTGCCAGAGAATATGTGATAAGATTGTGGTGCAAATAATTTGAAAAAATAGAAATTAGGACTTGATTTAAAATTAAACAGTTGACTATTGAGTCAACTGTAACATCTGAACACCACTTCTTGCAATTGAGAGATTGAGAGAGTGATAACTAGTGTGTGAACATTTGTTATCACTAGTTAGAAGTTGAAATAGTTAATCAATCGTAATGAATAAACTTTTCATTAGCTAAAGGTATTGGATAATGGTTGAAGAGTTAGCTAAAAGTATAAATGAAGTGAAATAGCCAAAAGAGATGGATAACTGAAATAAATAGCTAAAAGATGTTATTTCCATGATTAGGCAGTGAAGCAGACAACATAGTAAACTCCTCATATGGGAGCACAGATACGCAGTCTGTGGGCAGAGCATGCACACTTTATTTCAAAAAGTGGGCTGTGAGGAAGCATTTGGATTGACAAATATAATGCTGGTTTGATTAAAGCTTTAGTTTTTCAGTTGTTTGAAGAAAAATGGGCAAATAATGAAATGGAATAAACCAAACTTAGAACATATGGTAAACTCAAAACTGAGTTAAGTAATGACACGTGTAATTGAATCAGCCTGAAAGAAAAAGATCTGTGTGTAACCTACTACAAACATCTGGAAACAGGGCGTTATGTTGGAATTGAAAAACATGATCAGATTTACTGGTTATGTGAGTTAAATAAAATAGAAAAATAAATGTATTTGCTTTGATATTGTCCTTTATATCATGATCTAAAAAACAAGTTATTCAGTAAAACCAAAAAAGATGAATTTGTTTTTTTGCTGTAAGATGCCGCATGTGGACTATTTGACAATATGACATGAACACGTATTTGGTTTATTTTAAAATAAACTGCACAATGATTAAAAAATAATACCTGAAATCAAACTTAATCATAACTTAAGCACCCAAATTGAAAGGGAACAGGTAGCACATGTGATTAACACTACACTGCTGTGGATGCTTTTGTGGGAAGGCTGGTTTAGAGATAATATCCCAGCAGGTTATGAGAGGAGTAAATATGACGGCGTGGTCGTCTCTTACCATCCAGCAGGTTGCCAAAGTGCAAGACCTGGAGGAACTCTCTTTCTCTCATGAAGCCCTTCAGAGGACTCGCCCAGCCCTCTGCCAAAACCTGCACCCACTGTAGATCCAGCTGTTGAAAAAGAATAATCCCTCTTAGTGAACAGCATGAAAGGAAAATGATACTGATGGTGTTCAGTGTCTTGTAAATGTCAATACACTAATCAATAAGTCTGTAATTACGCTATGAATGAATGACTTGATGAATTGTGGAAATAAGAATGCTGGATAGATGGAAAACAGGCACAGCCAATCAGCTGCTTTCTTTTAAACTCACAAATGAGCTTTGACCTTTTGAACTTCCTCCATAACTGAAAGACCTTCAGTGTCTGACTATATAAAAGCCCCATTGTGCTGTTTGAATAAGATATTATTGCTGACGTATTTATGATCAATATATTAACCTCCTCACTAAAAACATGATGAGATGTTGTGAGATAACACACAGCCTTGGATGAATAATAGAACTCATGAGCTGGCTTTAACATAATTATAACTAGTTTATTTTCTAACCAAAACAAATTACATATCTTGTAAGTAAACAGTATTATTAGAAATAATAACAGTGTATAATCATATTCATAAATACTGTATTACTACATTAGTGCATAGTCATCACTTGGTTTAATCTCTTTATTTTGAGTTTGTTGCTACTTGAATAAAAGGAAACTGACAAATCTCATGTCTGCTGAACTGTCTTGACTGAATAAACACATTCAATGATGTGTCACTCCTTCTCACACAGACCTTAAGTTAGCAAATGCATCAAAGCTACAGATAAAACAACATATCTGAAATAATGATCTGACTGGACCCACTGAGAAAATACAAAAAAAGTATAATTCAAAGTATTTGTATAAATACAAAAAAAAAAAAAATCATTCTTCTTGACCTGAACAGTATTTGACAATCCTGTTAGTGTGTATTTCAGTTCTTCAAACACACTGCTGTACTGTAGCCTGGTGGGCTTTAAGATCTTTATTAGTAGCTAGGGACGTCAAACAGTCCAAACAAAAGGGAATATTTATGGGCTTATCATGAGCGTCTCTCTGCCATGTCCAGTATTGACTACGTGTCCATTAGCTGTGTGATAAATAAGAAGGCTATATACTGGAGTGGTGGGTTACCTTGGTGATGCTGATGGTGGGCAGCGTGTTTGCATCAGCCACAGCGAGATTCAGCTTGTTCTCCGGAACAAAGAGTTCATTCACCTCCTCCATGATCTCTGCTGGTACAATATTCTACATACAAGGAGAGAAAAGTCATATTAATGTCATGTTGATTTACAGTGCGTGCTTGATGTTTAGAGACGTTTAGAGTTTTTGTTGTAAATATTTTGGCTATATTTTCAGATAAGAATAAATGAAAACTGTTGTAGTTAAGAGCGGCACGGTATCCACAAGGTGGGGTGAAAGCTTAAAACTACGGAATTCATCCATAAATTAAAGGTCTGTTTCACAAAAATGTGTGGGTGGGTGAGGTAACTTTACTCCAGTTTTTCAGCTTCACCACAATGGCTCACTTGGCTCGCGTGGTACATGGTTACTCGGGCTGTACACTTAACCTTCTCTCAAGCAGGTTTATCTTGTGGGAATCAGATCTAAGCTTTGGGTAACCAGAGAAGAGCTCTTAGAGAAAGTGGGTTGGCTAAAAACAATGAAAAGCTCTGCTCTGGACCAGCTGACACTGCTGAGATGTCTGAACACCAAAAAGATACTGGACTATTTCTTCTTCCCCCTCCTCTCCATCATGCTTTCATTAGTAAACATGTAAAATTATGTCAAAACCTGAGTCAACAGTGAACCAATAGGTGCAGCTCTTAATGATCCAGGAAACTGACAAATGTCAAATGTTTAATATAATTTTATGAATCTTTGTCAATACTCTCAAAATTTGCAGCTATATGCAGAATCTACAAGGTTTTTGTCCTCCAGAGTGCTGCTGGTTTTCAATCCAACCAGGTAGTTTACTGAGTTAACCTATTGTCCTGGTCTAAATCAGTCCATTCATTAGTTAAGAAATAAAGCAGTAGCTGACTACAGGGAACACAGTCCTTTGGAGAAAGTTACTGATAATCTCTACTAACCTCCTTCCACAAACCAAACTTTTCTCTGTACAGAGCTAATTTTCAAAATCATCAGTTTTACAGGACAGAGACAGAAAGAAGTCCAGCACGTGTTGTATGTACAAACAAGTATGAGCTGGCTGCAATTATGTTTAATATTTGTAAATTTATGTGGTTGTTTTGATGTGTAATTGACTAGGCTGAACCCAGATGGTCAGACTGGGCAAAGAGCACCACAGGGTTGTGTTTCCTCTTCTAAACTTCTCTTCACACATGAATGTGTCCCCACTTACCCTACTGATTCCATTGTAAAGTTTGTGGATGACACTACAGTCATTAGATTGTACACATGGTGCAATAATCACAACCTGTCACTCAATATAAAAAAAACAAAACAAGGAAGTGATCATTAACTGCAGGAAAGCAAAAAAGACTAAACACGCCCCACTCCTTATAAATGGAGACATAGTGGAAAAGGTCACCTCTGTGATAGTAGGGAAAGCCAGCAGCGCCTCTACTATCTGAGGACATTAAAGAAAACTAGTCTACCCCATAAACTGCTTGTGAATTTTTACCACAGTGCTACTGAGTGCACACTGACATACTGCATGACAGTGTGGTATGCCAACTGCAATCAGGCCGACAGATAATCTCTCCAGCAGATAGTGAACACAGCACAGGATATCATCGGGACCCATCTACCAGACTTGGACTCAATCTACACCTCACAACATTGTGGGCTCACGACATCATTTAAGATCCATCCCACTAGCGCCACCACCTGTTCAACCTCTTGCCGTCTGGGAGGAGATACAGAAACATTGCAGCTCAGACTTCCAAGAAGAAAAAGTGTCTTTCGCAGGGCTGTGGCGCTACTAAATAATGCTGCTTCTACCCCTATCCCCTCACCTCCCAGTGTGCAATAACTGGAGCAAGCCCAGTGCTTTAATATACTTTGCACTTTATGTATTTTAATCAATGTTTATCTGTCTTTTTATTACTTTATTATTACATGTGCACTTAGAGGGTTCTGCAATTTCATTGTCGTGAGCAACCTATTAATCTAGCTTACCAAATAATACTGCGATGAATGAGCAATCAACACTTACATACGATTATGATGTAATTTACATAATTTACCGTTATGTGATGTGTAATTTTACTTCCTTCACTTCATGTGTAAAAGGCACAGCTCTGTCAGCGGTTATGTGGCAATAGCAATAGCTTCATGGAAACCAACTATGACACAGCCTGACACAGCTTGCCTTGAAGTATTTCTTAAGCAATACAGTTACATGCATGAAAATACATGTTTATATTCTGAGTCAGACCTGTGTTCTTTAGGTTTTAGTGTAAAATGGCTGTTATTAATCTTGGTGTATTATTATTATATGCAGGATATTTCCATAAAATGCAGTAATATATATGAATGAATATATGAAGGTGTAGAAATATGTTCAGTATGTACAGTTCACATTTGCATTTCACATTTTGTCATTTGGCAGACTACAGTGTTTCTGCTAAACCTGTTTTACAACCTCATGTTATATTTGTAAAATATGCTTAAATAAATGATACAACACCGTTTTATCTTCTGTTTCTTTCTCCTGGCTCTTTGAGCTGGAGCACTACAATCATAATCATCAATGTCTTCTTTTAATGTTCTTGAATCTCTCAATAGCTGCTTGCAGATATATGAGTCCGCGTTGGTCTGGCTTTGTGACATGAATAATATGTTTACTCATCTGTAGTAAATGCAATTAAATTTTGAGATTCCTGAGAGTGATTTGTACAATATTGCAGCTACACTCCCATGTTTTGCTGTGTTGACTCAGCATTGTTTTATCTAAAAGCAAGTCAGCTGTGCCAGGGCAATAAAAAGCTGATATATTGTAGCCTTGGGAGCAGAATCAATGTTACGTTTTACATGACATTAGCAATACAAATATATTTTTATTGCTAATGTTATATAACGCTATTAAAGGTAAAGTCAGCAATTCTAATCCAGAATGCTTTTTGTCAAATTCAGCGAATATTTCCACTAGCTGTCCCTTCTGTGTCTGGCCAATCAGCAGCGGAGGGCATTCGTGCTCGTGCACAGGACGGGGGGAAGTTATCAGAGCAGCTGTCTGTGTGAGGACATGACAGTCTCTCCCGTCTCCAGCACCTGTTGAATGGTGGGGGAGGGCTGGCGAACTGGAGAGAGAGAGGTCGTATCAATGAATCAATAAATTCAAACACGATTTCTTTGTGTCAATTTCTTGACACGGAGCCGACATGCAAACTATTTTGGTTCAGTAAATTTCTGCTGTCAGTCAGCTTGGTGAAGGCAGTTTGTCTGGTCGCCGTCCTCTCAGTTCTACAGGAGCTGCAGCTGACAGATGGCTGCTTCTGTGGACAGAGATGCTGAACGCAGGTCGACTGAGAAGTGGAGAGGCCACAGAGAGGCAAAGAGTGTGGCTGGGCTGCTGTGCTCACGAGACCAATTTTTTTTTTTTTTTCTGTTCGTGATAATGTGTGAGAGGAACAGAAGTGACTCTAAAGCTGACACATAGCTCTGGAATCGGCCATATTTTTCTTTTGGTCGTTGCCTTGGCAATGTGCGTCCATGAATTTGGGAGGCGGAGCTCCTGAAGGAGCACGAAGGGAGGGGTGTATTTGTTAGGTGTTTAGTTCAAATATCAACAATCTTTCTCTAGAATGACTGACTCTACCTTTAATGATTATGTTATCAAGAATAGTACTTTAGGTTTATAATCTATGGCCGGGGTTACATTTGTCTTTCCAGTTTGACTTTTGTGATTTAGGTTGTTACAAATATAAAACAAAATTCTGATCACAGTGATGTGTCAATATTTACACTGTAATGTGAACTCTGTGTCTGAATCTGTGATTGGATCTGTTATTCCTGTGCATACACATGTGGAGGATCCTTGGGTAAAAATGCCACTGAGAGCAAGAGAGTCATACCTTATATTTATTTTTTCTCATGTGTGACGGGAGTAAATTAGAGGGAGAACATAGCAAGAATGATATTTATGTTGCTCTTAGACTTTCAGTTCATGTCAAGTGAGGGTCATTTCCTTTAGGTTCTTCTGTAGTATTCTACAGCTACATTTATCAAAAAAGCTATATTTAATCCTAATAACGTATTATTTTTGTTTAATACACCTTATATTATGATGCATATGTGATGTAATGATATCATTTTTCTCAGCTTTTTGCTGCTGTGACCTATTGTCCTCAATATGATCAATAGTGTCATCTTCTCTGAGCAACCAAACACCATTAAACTAACAACATAATGTTATCTCCCTCTGGCTAATTGTAGCCATGAGAACTTCTTCAGCTGTACTGGTACATAGTCATTGTTTGATTTTAGGAGGCCATCTAGTATAGCCCATCCTTGACTATATTGAACTTACCTTGTAACATGAGCTCCTTGTTTAAATAGGGATATAAAGTATTTTTTAGTGTCCTGACTCCTGACAGATTGATGTTTAACATTTACGTCACTTACTAACAATACGTTTTCTTACTGTTTGAATTGTAAATTCTTTGTGATACAGAGCTATAAACTGACACTGATAGAGATGACGTGTACAGTACAGAGGGTGGTGGTTTGTGCTACGGTGTTAAGCAGAGAAGCCTGAAATTCTTCTCTGTCAAACCTACCTGGTCCCTGAGCAGCTCCAACACTTGATGGACGCATTCATTCACTGTCAGCTCCCCAGTTTTCAGTACCAACTCTGGAGCCTCAGGACGCTCATAATCAGAGTCAATCCCGGTGAAACCTGGCAAAAAATGTGAAAACCATATAAAGAAATGTAATTTAAACCCCACAGACTTTGCTCTTCCATTTTGACTTGAATAACATACAGTACATCTAAAACGAGAAGTGAAATATCCTGTAGTTGTGGAAACACAAAGAAGTGTGGTAGCATGTAATACATGGGGAGAAAGTTTGCTGAGGTGAGCACTGCCGCACTCACCTTTGATCTCGCCAGCTCGAGCCTTCTTGTAAAGTCCTTTGACGTCCCTGCTCTCACACACCTCTAGAGGAGCGTGGATAAACACCTCGAAAAACGGTAGCCCAGCACTTGCATGGATTTTCCTCGCCTCGCTACGATCCTGTGGAATATAAAACATTATAAAACTCTTTCATCAAACCCAAATTTCTAACATCCATCATCATCAGGTAATGTTTATTAGATATTTAAATGAACATCTATGCACCAGCACTTGACTGTAACTGTTAGTGTTTTCTGACCTTGGCGAACGGAGAGATGAAACTGGTGATGCAAACGAGCCCAGCGTCGGCAAACAATTTGGCCACCTCGGCAATACGGCGGATGTTCTCCTCGCGGTCTTCGGCAGAGAAACCCAGGTTCTTGTTCAGGCCGTGGCGGATGTTGTCTCCGTCCAGTGAGTAGCAAGGGATGGCGTGGGACACAAGGAACTCTTCCAGGGCAAAACTGATGGTAGTCTTCCCAGCACCAGACAAACCTAGTAGATACATGAGATAAGGCATATTTTAAGATGGGTTGAAAGATGTGTTTGAAATGGTTCCTAGATGGCAGCCTCATCACTAGTAAGTGATTATTATATGACTAATGGAAATTTACCAGTGAGCCAGATGGTACATCCTCTGAAGCCTCCTCTGGTGCCCACGACCTGCCCTCTCTTGCTCCGGCTGACGTGGTGGGCCTGGTACACCACATTAGTCGACCTGTTGAGGTCCTGAAATAGAAGAACACGGCGATGGTGGCAATAAGGCGAGCTCAAATCATTCTGGGAAATTACTTGTGCTGCTGATTGCATGTTGAAAATAGGCAAACAGGAAATGGGTGGTTGCAATGAGCCTCTGCTGAGTATTAAGGTATTCAGCTGAAATCACTCAGTTCACTATGACATTATACAGTATCACACACCCCACCTACATCTTGTCTGTTCAAATCTGGCAACATCTGCTAGTTGATTGTTAGCTATGACTTGTAAAATATCTGTACAGTAACTTCCGGCCTGACACCATTTAGAATTAACTGTTTGTGTCATGCAACTAATATGTCCACGCCCACCCACTTTGCATAGTGATTAGAGTTTGGTTTACCACAGTCTGTCTGGTTTTATATGACCAAAGTGACTATGTGGACCAGACTGAGGATAAATGGGGCTGTATTGACTTCTAGCGGGGAGGGGTAGAGGAGGGAGGCATGGAAGGGACGGAGGGAGGGAGAGGACTGACTGGACAATGTGTCCAGTGTGCTGCCTGCAGCCAAGCGATGATGTGGCAGTGCTCGTGCCCACACGTTCGCCCTCTGCACCCACTCTCCCTTCTTCCCTACATCCACCCCATCGCTTCACTTTTTGCATAATCATCCCCGCTCTCCTTCGATCACCATACACTTTGCCTACAACCTGTCTGCTTTTTCCACTTTCTACCCAGTGTTACAGTAGTTTAATCCTGCAATATGCTCTTGCGGTATTCAGTATGTATTTGCATTTATAAAGCCTTTCTACATGTGCACACACACAGCCATGACTGCAAAAAAAACAAAAAAAAAAAACAATGACCTTGACAAAGCACAGTGAGGCATGTTTCAGTCAAGGATGTGGGAGGATCACCATATAAAGTTATGTTGTATTGCTGCCTGGTGGAGAAAGGATTTTAAGGGAGGGATGAAGGAAGGGAATTTATAGATAACCAGTCTGGGCATCCCTGGTACCAAAGAATAGAAATCACACCACATAGGACTCATAAACAGGTTGAAGAGTTTGTGTTTATGGTAAAATGTGCTGTTTTATAACAACAGTGTGACTTTCAATACACTACTGCTCTGGTCCCTGACTTTAAATGGTGTTAATGTACCGTGAGCAGCGTGAGCAAAGCAAAAGTCCACTTTACACACTCTAATGATGAGCATAATTTTCCCCAAATGACACATAGCCTGCTGTACATGTATGCACACACCCACACACACCAACTCAAACTGTATGAGCCGTAGACAAACAGTGCTATTCTTCCAAATGTAGGAGACATAGTCTTATTAAGCCATTGCAGACTCAATCCCCGCTGCCAACGCACTTCTCCTTATCCTCTTTTCCTTCCTTTCCACATTCATGGGAACATGCTGTATTTTTTGTGCGCCGTCATCGAAATCATGGCACAACTGTTGATTTATTTAAGAGAAAAATTCAAGACTCACCTCTTAAGACATGCTTTCATGTAAAACTCATTATTCAGTTTGATTCATTACATTCTTAATGTCTTCCTTTGTTTCCTCTTGCTTGTTTTTACAATGAATTGAACCGTTGAAAAGTGCAAGAAGTGTGCTATTATCTCTTGTTACTATCATCTCTGTTCCTCTCGCACTCAGTTCAGCTTACATCCCCTTTCTCCAGAAGTCACATTAGATAAAACTATGATGTTTAAGTGTTCTGAAATTTCTCAACTTGAAGGAGTACGTGCAGTAATGGAAATTGGCAAAAGCATTTCCTAACTTAAAAACAAATACCACAGTATGCATGAAATCACAGCTGATTATAATTATTTTCATTATCAATTATTTTCTCAAATACTTGGATAATGTTTTGTCTATATAATGTCAGAATATCCACATTTACGTTTAAATTGTCCGTTCCGTCCGATCAACAGTCCAAAACTCAAATATATTTCATTTACAATTATATAAAATAGAAAAAAAGCAATAAATATTCAGATATAAGAGGTTGGAACCAGCAAATGTTTGGCTTTTTTGCTTCAAAAGTGACTTTCAGTTATCAAAATAGTTGCTTAATCCAGTATCTTGAACTTTTTCATGTCAAGGGCCCCGAAACTGACACGAGTTAGACCACAGACCCCCATCTGACAAGATTTTTACTTTTAGATGTTTTATTACAGAAAGTGTATGAAACCCACGACCAAAACAGTTATACACTGTCATTGTGTAACTTATGGATGGAATTACCCCCCTGAAACCACCTCAATGGCCCCTGGGGGACCCCGGAGCCCACTGGCTTAATCGACTGATTGGTTACTGACAAATCAGTTCAGCTCTATCAGACTTTAAATGATGTTCACCTTTCTACAAAACGCAGCTCTCCTGCTGATAAATGACACATGACATGAAATATGAGCTTTCCACTGATTCCCATTCTTATGATAAACTCCCTTTAAGTTTTCCAAGTTAGCAACATTCCTGTGCAGCATTTCGTCTCAGCCTGCCGTCTCACAGTGGCTTCTTTCTCCCAGCCAGCCACCCCCCCTTCACAAGACACCTTACGTTATGAATGGGTCAAATTGATATGGGTACGTTACTACAACAACCGGCCTATTCAGAGTCCAGGCATGTCTTCAACCATCACACCTGGTAGTAAAATACAGTAAAGAGGCACAAAAGTGAAGATGGTGTCACAGAAAACGAGCTTTTAAAGCAAAAATTCAGGGTTACTCTGAAGGAAAAAGTGTTTTTTCCCACAGCTTTTTTCTGTATGACCGCAGTATCGTCAGCGGGGAACATATAGCGGATAGTAAGGGCGTTATTACTGTGTATTAATAAAACACTTATTAGACACAGACATAGGAGGACTTTTACATCTCGTCGCTGTAGGCTCAAAAGCACTTAAATGTTCTATTGAGAAACATTTGAGACTAACCTGATGACAACTTGACATTCAGTTGTCGCTTTTCTACCCCGTTATCTGATCTAGTTTCTTACCGTGCGAAGCTTTTTCACTCCGGACATTTCGTACGAGGGTAACACCGCCGATGTACTGCTGAATTCCGGGCTCGGACTGGATGTGGGGAGTCTCTGTTGCTCGCTCGAGTTGTAACTAAACCTCCAAACTTTTGGCTACAGTAATCGATGCAGAAGAGGGGGTTTTTAAAAGAAGAGACTTTCAAGACACGTAGCATTCCGCTGGCCCAGCCTCCAGCCCTCCTCCTCCGACGTCCAGAAATCTGCATAATTCGCCGCACACCAGCCAATACTCAAGCATAACGACAGGACGGGGCCGAGCATCGACACCGGCAGGATTGGGTCGGAGGTTGGGCATGAGATTCAGCCACAGCTGGGGGGAACGTTACAGCGATACTTTCTCCGAGCAGTTAGTCAATCACTGCTTATAATACGTCCGTGCCAGGCGACTACTGGGAAAATATGAACCTCAGTTCAAAACTAGCGATAAGCATTGTTTGGTTTTCCCCGTTGCCAGATTGAAACGGAACCGTTAAAAATACACCGGCCCCTAACCCACAGCCGGCTAACTAACGTTAACTGTCAAGCTAATTAGCCTCAGTTAGCTAATGTAACGGTTACGCTAGCTAACGTCTAGCGAAGCAGACTGTCATAAAGTTTCAGTTCCTCTCTCTCTCTGGTGGAATTATTAGCACTTTTGTGGTGCTATTCAACCAAAGTTAAAGGCTGATTTATGGTAGGTCGCTCGACACTTTTTGAAAATCGCTCAATAAATAAAATGAAAGCGTCGCGCGACGTTTTCATTGTATGCTTCGGCAAAAGGTTTCCGTCATCTCCATGGTAACCAGACGGTATCCTCCAGCCGGCTTGTTTAGTTACATTATATCATCCCGACCGGGACTAATTACATTACAAGTTATGTAAAGTTTCAGACCAAACTATAAGGAAGTTCAGTGGAAACTACAATCTCCATGGCGACGTTAGTAACACTACCCAATCACATCAACGGTGTCCGCGACAGATCAAATTTCTCCAGGTGCGCGAAAGGAAAGTGTTGAGCGACACTTTTTTATGTCGAAAATGCCTCACTTCTGTCAAGCGACACTTATAAAAAGTTTCGAGCGACCTACCATAAATCAGCTTTAACCAAGTGGATGTCAGTCACCATTAAATCCCCAAAACATGCAGTTAAAATTATACTAACGTAAATAAATAAGTAAATAAGTAACGTTACAAGCTGTACCGAGATATTCTTCAAAGCGGTTAAAGGTCAAACCGTATGTGAGTAAAACATCGGCTGTCAAAGTTAAATATTGATATTAAATAAGTCAGCCTGACATGGAAATCGTGACTTATATATTTTATGAGCAAATTAAAATTACTTGTGAGATAATAAACACCACCAATCTTCTCATGATACATACTGACCATACAATCTTGTGCTCAATCGAACTTCGACTTCAGTGTTCAAAAAATGTTTCAGTGCTTCCCGAAAAACACAGAACACATAAAATGCATACACTGCAAAAAAAATCAATTCTTTAATTCCTGCACAGCAATGAACACCTTGGAAAAATATGCAGTTTAGCACTAGTAATACTGTTATGATACAAGTGAACTTGAAATTGATTTCCTAGGCTGGTATCATTGGTGTATCAAAGACACCAACTCTGCTTTTTCTCAGGCATAAGATAAAGCCTCCACGAGCACACTACATTGAACTGTGAAGGCACTTTGTTGATCCATTCAGATAAAAAGCCAGTTCAGACAGTCATGTGCTCATGGTTTGCATAGGACAAGCATTTGGACTAATTATTAGTCCCATTAGGTGCAGAATTTCCACATCATTTTACAACAGATTTAGGTCTCTGTAATGCCTTTGTCTTAACTTTTGAGTCAACTCTGTCTGCTTAAACATCTGACACTCCGTCTCAAAGTCACAGCCTTGGAGCAGTTCCCTGTAGCGCTCTCTGACGTCTTGATAGAGCGGCATGGAGGCCTGCTGGTCAGTCAAGCCAGGGAAAGTCACAGGCTTCTCGTTGAGCAGTGGCTGCAGTCTCAGATCGCCTTGTCCACAGTCATACAGCACCAGGACTAAATTAGCTGCGTAGGGTAACATGCGGCTGGTGCGGAAGGAGCGTTCAGTCTGATTGGCATAGTTGGTTGATGTCAGGGTATCGTTGTCCTTGAAGAAGCCCAGGAGGGTTAGCAGTGGCAGGAGGGTCTCTGCATGGCCAACCTGGACTGTCACGGCTTCCGTCACCTGGCCAGACCTGACATAAAGGACATTCAACATCAGTTTCAGGTCTAACACAGAATGAGCTCAGTTTGAAAAATGTCAGGGGGCATCAACGTAAATGATCCAGACTAAGATTCCAGACTGGAAAACATCCACACAAGAGTCCATTCAACCAGAATTACAAGGAATGTTTAGATGTCAAAAACTGCGTAGACAACTATTAACGTATAGGTGTTGTAGATATTAGTGCTGAAATGACAGTGGATTAATCTATTAGTCGTTTGACAGCAAACTGATTGCAAACAATTTTGATGCTGATAAATTGTCCAAGACATTTAGTGGGCAAAAAGCCAAACATTCCCTGGTTCGAGCTTCTCAAATATGAGGATTTGCTGCTTTTATTTGAATTATTTAATAGTGAATTAAATATCTTTGAGTTTTAGACTGTTGATTGGACAGAATAAGACATTTAAAAACATCACCATCCACTCTGGGAAAATGTGATGGCCATTTTTTTTTTTTTTTTACCATTTTCTGACATTTTATGGACTAAACAATCAATTAATTGGAATAATATTTAATTATTGCAATCACAGCCTTACATGGTATTTACAAGTGCTTCAGTTGTCCATTTCACATGTACTGATGGAACAGATATGTTCCAGATGCTACTATATTAATCAATACAGCTGTCTACACAGGCCGCAAATCTGCGTATGTTTATGCTTCAAGATCATTTTCTTGTTTTACCTGCTACAGTGTTTGTGTATTGGGTAATTAGTAACCAAGAGACAGTCCATTGGGGACAGATTGGTGTGTTTGAGCAAACAGATTCAGGAAAGGTTCATATTGATGTCTGCAGTACATTTAAGGGTCACTTACTTGTTCTCTTCGGCTGCTTTGTCAAGTCGACTGAACACATCATGGAAGAGGATGCAGCTCGACTTGCTGTTAATATCGTGACCATAGCCTCTTTTCCAGAACTGCTTCAGGTCATTTGCATACTCCATAACCTGTCGAATCAGAAAGCACAAATCATTGCTAGTCTGAGAGACTAAAAAGAGACCTCAATCTGTCAGTCTTTCATTTCAGGCTACCTGAGTGTTGGGTCAGCTTGTAACACAAGACACAAAACACTCTTTGTGACATGAATAATGCCCAACTGTTTCTCAATGAATGAATACCGTGGCGAGGCAGAGAAGGAAATGCATTGTAATTTTTAGTGGAACAAACAAGTGAAATTAAACCAATAGTCAAGGGTCAGGTCTAAATCAGCCTACCAACAGGTTCTTCATTTTTGCCCAAATAAGGTGTTTTTGATATTGTTTCTTCCATGAGTTTGGGGTCTAAAACTGATAATAAGATGACAAGATCGGTCTTTCTCCCCATTAAATCTTAATATTTTTCCTTTCTGTTCTTATATATGTTTTCTGTTTCTTGCAGACTTGCTTGTGATAAAGAAATAATGCAACTAAATACAGTAACTCGAGGCAGTGCAACAATGAAAAACAACACAAATTCACTGCCAGAGATGCATCAAGATAAAGATATTTTTGCATTCTGAAATTCAGGACAGTTTTGAGTCCACTTGTGCAGGAAATCATCCTGTTTGTCTATACTGGGAACTTTAAAAGGTTACTGACCCATAAACATCTCGCGGCTACATGTGTAATCAATCTAATAACAATCTTCATGATGGAATCTTACCTGCATGCTTTCAAAGCTGAATAACAGACATTTGATGACACTGCCACATTAAATCTAAAATCATTAAATAGCTGAGGCTCATACCTGTGCGTCGACCTCATCAAAAAGCCGACACCAGGGGGAGTTCACGGTCTTGATGGCAAACTCATAAGCACACAAGTAAAACGCAGCCTCTGCCATATCTGCCAGAGAAAGGTTGAAATGTGGTGAAATCACACATGCTGTGCAGCCATTTAAACAAACACAACAGAAATCACTGTGAACTGACACAATTCGTCCTAGAACCTCAACACAATGGTGTGAATTTCTTAAATACTGCACCAGTTTGAGGCCTGTGACACTAACTCAAGGTCACACAAATGACTGAGGCAACACTGAGTACAGCTCAGTCAATTAATTACTTGGGACAGAAGCTATAATACTTTGACACTGGAAAAAACAGCTCCACCTACTGTGCAAATACTCCCTGTCAAACATGACCAATGGGATGTTGTGCACATTATCCCTCCGGATCTGATTACAATTTTTCATTTAAAATGTCACAAGATTCATTCAAGTTGGTGTGTAATAGCTGATACACTGCATGATAGCATGATACATCTGTTTCAAACTAAATCAGTTGTCACTGGGTGACACTTTGTTTTCATTGGTCCCATAGTTTTCCTAAAAAAGAACTGATGTGTAACTGTGAATTCAAGGGAGGTTCCTGGAAAAAACCATTCAATTTTATTCTAATTACAGTTACAATGAAGACAGTATTCAGTTGCTACACTTTGAATTAATTATTTCCACTTAATTGTGAGTCTAACCTTGAGCATCTGAGCCAGCTGAACATGCAAGAATGTGAGATTTGTTGACAGACAAGCATACAGTTCATCATTTACAGAGTATAAAGTTATAGTAATAATGAATTAATATTTAGTTGGGTTTAAATGGAGCATTCCATTCAAAGACATTCCTATGAAAATGAAAACTGCATCTAAACTCAACACAACTAACTAAACTCAAATATTCAGAACTACAGCTCTGTTTTCCCTACACTCAGCAATTACAGAAGTTTAAAGTAAAGTGTCACCACGTACTGAGTTTGGAATATAGGACAAATATACTCAGTCATGACAAAAAAACAATCTTGCCAATCAGGAATCATTCTTTATTTGGGTACCTAAATATGACTTTATTCAGTCTTAAAGGAAAGGTTCACAATTTTTTAAGTGACTTAATGAAGGCTAAATACATCAGAATAAATGCACACAGCAGACTCAATAGCCTTGGATTAGAAAATATAGTCCTAATTCAGATATGGTCATCTGCTTCTTTATTCTGGTATCAGCAGGTGAAACATCCAAAGACTGCAGCTTTTAACATGTACTAAGAGAAGCAACCACATTACACCGATCCTTGCTTCCCCTCACTGGATACCTGTGAGTTTTAGAGTTGATTTTAAGATTTTACTGCTTGTTTTTAAAGCCTTGAATAGTCTGGCTCCTGCCTATATCTGGGATCTGCTAACTTTCTATGAACCTGATCGCTGCCTGAGATCGTCCAGCAGGGCCCTACTAATGGTTCCAAAATAACAACTTGTCATTAAAGGTGACCGGGCCTTTGCTGTTCGGCCCCTCAGACAGACAGACTCAGTGTCCTCTTTTAAATCTCTTCTTAAGACTCACTTTTATCTTATGGCTTTTTCTTAACTGATGGTATTTGTTGTAAATATTGAAATAATTCTATCTTGTTTATATATTAAGTTTTTGATCTTCTTTACTTATATTATCTGTTTTTATTGTAAAGCACTTTGTACTATATAAATGTGTGAAAATAAATCTGTGCTATATAAATAAATAAAGTTATTATCTGCCGTGGTGTAATGTATCCAAGTAAATTTACTCTAGTACTGTGCATTTTTTGAGGTAACTGTACTATACTTGAGTATTTCTGTGTTATACTCATTTGTACTTCTACTCTACACTACATTTTGGAGGTAACTATTGTATGTTTTACTCCATTATATTTATTTGACAGCTGTAATTACTTTGAATATCAGGATTTTACACACTAAACATGTGACCAGTTTACAAAAAAATGCATTATAGACAGTAAATACTACCACACAATAATGCATAATAATAATACTCCAATAATATAATATATAATATGACACACTTACAGGGGTCATGTTTCTAATAATAAGTAGCTTTACCTTTATAAGACTCTGAATGCAGGACTTTTACCTGTAATGTATTTTATACAATGCTGTAATTGGTACCTTTACCTAAATAAAGGATCTAAATACTTCCTCCAGCACTGACCATCTGTGATGAGACTGTACGGGACATTGAGACGGTCTGCGATCTTCTCCTGGACCCTCCTCATCTCTGATCCCTGCTTGAAATTGTCGACCTCTGACAGTGCCGATGGGTTCTTGTCAACATCCTGCACAAACTTTACGCACTTGTCAAAAAACCTCATCAGAGCATCATTCACTGCATGGTCAAACTCCCTATCTGGGTAGGAGAGGGAAAAAAGGAGCATGGTATGAAATGCATGTAAGTAATAAACCCATAATATGATATTATATCATCATACCTTTAATGTCCCACAGCTCTGTCAGTCCTGCCTTGAAGGACAGTGTGCTGTTGACACACCTGTGCTTTGAGCTGGTTATGAATTTAATGTGGCCACCTCGAAGCTTCTGCTCTGAAATCAGTGAGGGGAACAGCTTTGACAGTCTGACGGACAGATGCTTGAGGTCCTTTACACCCTTCTGGACTAGTCTGCCGTCCATGTCCTCAGTGTACCACATCGTCCACTGGGTCTGGATCTCACGCAGCCAGCTGTCTTTGCCCGAGGCTCTGCTTTTTACCACGTCGTACAGCTTCTGCATCTTCTTGACGTTTTTGGTCGTCGGGTATCTCGTGCCATGTCTTATTATGGCAGTCATGTGGATTTGGCGACATTGTGCAGAAGGAGGCTGAAGCATGGATCTGTTTACAGCAAGTATGTCCTCTATGAGATACGGATTCACTTCCTCATACCGACCTTTCGTGGTGAAATATTTGGCGATCGCTGGTATGTTTGGATTCTCCTCAGGAGTCACATCGTTACGAAAACAGAAGGAAATGCCGATTGTGGTGGTGAAATGAATAACAATGATTTTCCAAAAAATGGTCGACATGATGAAGCCACGTATTTTGTGTGGCTGTGCGAGCCCCCACCTACCAGATCCAAAACTGAGTGACGTCGTCCATGTGGGACTGAGCAGCCCAGCCAATCCTTTACCCAGAGGTTGTTAGTAGTAAAACAAGCCAGTCCAAAACCATACATTGAGACAGGATTGTCGTTACATAATGGGCTATAATGGACATTGACTACTTTTTAGTGCTCACAAAACCTTTAGGTTGTGAAATATAACTTTTAAAAAAAGGAAGTGGCTATCGGATTCCTCTGTGTCAAAAGTCCGTTTATTGTTGGTACGGAATAATTACGCATGCGCATTGGTATTGATTGCGCAAGATCACGTGATCAAATTTAAATAATTTAAAAATGGAGGAACGTATTTGCTTGCTGGTTAAACGCAAATCCTCCCCATAGTTTGGTTCAAAATGGTTAGCTTTAGGCACAAAAACACTTGGCTAGGGTTAGGGAAAGATCGTGGTTTGGGTTAAAACAGTAAAATGCGTTAAAAGTGTCCAGTTTATGGCACTAAAATGTCTGATGTGATGTAAAAAAATCCGGTAAAAATGTCCCATTTAACAACACTGAAATGCCCAATGTGACAGTACGTGACACTGTGTGACATTTAAAAGTCCTCCTCTATATCCTAAAAAAAATTATTGTGCATATTGTTACTTCACTGTGCAGAATGATGTGCATGCAGAGTTTGACCCTGGAAGGCTGTTTTCACATTATGCTAAAGCGGGAAAGTTTCTCTGTGCTCACTGAGTTAAAGGCATGTAGAGTATGATTTTGTGACATCACAACTAGTTTGGAGCCAATCATGGTCCAGTATGCAACTTATACAATCATGTGCTTACTCATGGGGGAATTGTTGGGTCTCTCTAAATTAAAGAGTACAGTTTAGACCTGCTCTATGTGAAAACTTAACAACAGAACTTTTCAGAATCTGACTGTGATAGGAAAGATCTAACTTACGATATATTTCTAAGATGATAAACACCCAAGTTTTTCACATGCTCGCAGGGTTTTACTGACATGGGAATTAACAATGAGTGAATCTGGTGCCTTAGAGCCTTCGGACCTGCTAAAAGAATCTCAGTTTTTTCCTCATTTAGCTGTAAGAAATTTTTGGCCATCCAATATTTGACATCAGTAATGCATTGGGTGAGTTCATTCACTGGATTAAGGTGGTTGGCAGAAACAGATATGTATAACTGTGTGTCGTCAGCATAGGAGTGATATGATTTGTTGTATTGTTGAATGATGGACCCAAGTGGGAGCATATACAAATTAAACAGTAGAGGACCTAGAACTGACCCTTGAGGGACTCCATATGGGATGCTGACTTCATCTGATTCAAAGTTCCCAACAGAAACAGAAAAAGATCTACCTTTAACGTAAGACGAAAACTAGTTAAGAACAGTGCCTCTAAGGCCTAAACAGTGTTCAAGGCGCTGAAGAAGAATTACATGGTCAATCGTATCAAAGGCTGCGCTGAGGTCAAGAGGAGCAGAAACGTTATGGTTGTTGAGCTCATTTTAAGATCATTCACAACTCTGACCAGGGCAGTTTCTGAACTGTGGTTAATTCTGAAACCAGACTGGTAAACATCAGTTATATTGTGCAGCTATTTAACAATATATGCCAAAACCCCCCAAAAAACAATGTCTTTGTATTCTTATATCAAAATCCAATCATGTTTTCTTCCTGTAAAACAAAATATGACGTGTGCTTACGTAGACTTGAATCAACCAATTTCAACCAATAATATCATTACATCCACCTATCAATTAATCTTCAACTTTTAGCGGCACAGAGCTAAGATTCATTATGACATGCCCACTTTTCAATGTTCAAATCTAATTCTCCGAACATCATGTCCTACCTGTTCTGTTTCACTTGAAAATACGTCACGGTACGGAAGATAAATACTCTTGAAATACCATTTCATCTGGATTTTAAACCATGTCTGGAAGGGATCTTTAAATTCTAGAGGACCTATAGTGCTTTTGGGGTGAAGTACCAAATTAGAGCCTTTTATTTTATCTGCTGCAAATGAATTAGTTTGCTCCACCCTGAACTGTGCAAGGTTTAAAGAAACTTTCTATGATCAAGGTAACACAATAAAACATGTACTGGAGTTGAGTGCATTGTGAGATTCCTGGCATGTTTTTCAATGTTTTTTGCTTTAAATTAGTTACTAGAAATGACCCTGACTTCTGTACTACCATGTACTGAATTATAGTCACCATCCTATCTGTACATTATTTGCTGTACCATAAAAATCTGTTTTAATTTAGCACGTACCTAAACAATTTGAAATTTTACAAGTCACTCTTCTGGCCTTACACCAATTAAATAAATTCATAGACTATTATCTAAGTTATCTAGATACTGTTGCATATAGATATACTGTATGTTGATATAAACTGATATAAAGCCAGACCTAAATATCTTGCAATATCTTTGATGGTTCCAGACAACTCAATAGCAAAATTGATTTTTTAAAAATCTTAATTAGAATTTTGACTAGTTATTAATAAATTACAGATATATGGAATGTGATACTGGCCAAGCTAATAACTGATTAAATAGTTTTCTTTTTTTACCATAACTATGGAAACAAAGCCCACAGGAAAAAAAAACACAACAAAAAAATAACAGAAGATTTAGCCAAATATTAATTTTGAATTCAGTGCTTCACAGAACACTTTTGTTCTTTGTGAAAATGTTGATTACAGCAATCAGCAAAACCGCAAAGTGATAAATGTGAAACATTCATATTTAAAACTTCTAAATTAGAACATTTAGGGGGAAAAAACTTATGTAACCAGTTACATTTTCATGGTAGGAACATGTTATTTATTATTTTGCATATAAAACAGATTTAGGCCTCTATAATTCAAGATTCAAGATTCTCTTTATTGTCTCACATTGTAGGAAATCTGGATCAGGCTTTCACCCATGCTGCAACCACAAAAAACATTCCACATTCATAAAAGACAGGGTAAGACAGCTACAAGGAACAAGAATTTCATCTGTTGCCATTTAAATTTTTTATTGAAGTGATAATAAAAGAGTTTTAAAATCTATTCAATCAACAACATGGTATTCTAAACCTCTTCTCTGATGGCAGTAGCTGGTATGGGTTAATTATTATCTTGTTGGCTTGCCTTAGAACAGTCAGTTGGTAGGTAGACTGCAGGGATGGATGCTGTCTTACACCTATTATCTTCCAAGCAGTCTGCATGAGTCGGACTGGTTTGGACTTCAGTTTCATAGAGAGATTACCAAACCAAGCTGTGATGCCGTATCTAATTAGGCTCTCAAAATCCGCCTTATACAAAACCACCATAAACTTCTGATCAACACCATGAATAATGCCTTTGTGTCCAGAGTCCATGCTGTCTGCCTAAACATCAGCCGGCTGCTTGAACAGCTGACACTCTGTCTCAAAGTCACAGCCTTGAAGCAGTTCCCTGTAGTGTTCTCTGACATCCTGATAGCGCGGCATGGAGGCCTGCTGGTCAGTCAAACCAGGGAAAGTCACAGGCTTCTCATTAAGCAGTGGCTGCAGTCTCAGGTCACCTCCTCCACAGTCGTACAGCACCAGGAGTAAGTTAGCTGCGAAGGGTAACATGTGGCTGGTGCGGAAGGAGCGTTCAGTCTGATTGGCGTAGTTGCTTGATGTCAGGGTATCGTTGTCCTTGAAGAAGCCCAGGAGGGTTAGCAGTGGCAGCAGTGTACTTGCATGGCCAACCTGGACTGTCACAGCTTCAGTCACCTGTTGGCCAGACCTGAAATATACAGTGCAAGATGGTGGATGTGGAGTTGAGGGTTTAGAATTGAGTTTAAAAAAACTTGTAAGTACAACACAAGAGATGACAAAAACTCATGCTACAAAGCAGAATATACAGTCTACACAAAGTAATGTTGGGTTGTTAGACGGCTGTTTTTACCACTGTTATTTTTCAGTCTGTATATGTATAAGGACACATTAAAAACCTCCATTCTTGTAGTTAAGGAAAAGGACACATGCCAGTGAACTTAATCTCTCTTAGATAATTTTTTTTTATTATTATTATTTTTAATCTTATCAAAACAGTGAAAATTGCAAACAGATCAGCTTACCAAATAGATACGGAAAAACAAAAAAGACTGTGGGAGAAATAACTAAAACCACTGATACTTGTAATTATTCTATCTGTTCTACTGAAGAATTTCCTCTTGAGCAAGTACACCTTACATTTGTATGTTCTGCAGGACATTTAAGGGCCACTCACTTGTTCTCACTGGCCGACTTGTTCAGCCGACTGAACACATCATGGAAGAGGATGCAGCTTGACTTGCTTTTAATATTATAACCATGGCCTCTTTTCCAGAATTCCCTCAGGTCACTTGCATACTCCATAACCTGTTGAAGTGATAGTCAAAAGGTAACTTGTATGTGGGTTGGAGGGCTTTATGTAAAGACTTTAAAGAAAAGGGTATCCCAAGATAGCAATCTGTTTTGCATTGTGTCAGGTAACATTTCAAGCCACCTGAGTGTTAGGTCAGCTTGTAACACAAGACACAAAACACTGAGATTAGATAAGGTTGTTTGTTTGCTTTGTTCTATTTGAGTTGGATCGTGTAGTTTAGTTCCCGTATATTCCAGTGCTCCTGCTTGACCCCTCCGGTTGTCCCAATTGTCCATCTGGATAGCTATAGAGTCACTTATGAGAAAATAAACCCTATAACCTTAACAATAACCCTGCGTAAGACTAAAGTGCTGCTTCATTTTACCTCTGACTCTGTTTCTTTTTTTCCTTGTGAAATCCTCTGAGACTTGCTTGTGACATATTTGAACAATGTTTGCTTATCTAGAGAAGCTTCCTGTTCTACACTTGGCGATAAAGTGCTCTATAAATAAATGAATGTGTGACTGTAAAATTGAACACATAAATTTAGAGAGGTATGGACATTTGTTATATTTTGATATTCAACGCTGTTTTAGCAGAATGTCTGCTTTCATTCATATTGTGATAAATGTCTCCAGTAATAAATGAACTTGAAACAAACTCTTTTGATCCACAATATATCTTCTGTAATCACCATCATAATTATTATAAGTATTTTATATCATTACCACATTGAAATTTTATGCAGTTAATGCTCTGACCTTTGCATCATCCTCATCAAAGAGCCGACACCAGGGGGAGTTCACTGCCTTGATGGCAAACTCAAAAGCACACAAATCAAATGCAGACTCAGCCATATCTGAAAGAAAGAGGTTGTCATAAAATGGTAATTGGTCAAGTTACACAAGCGGTGCAGCTATTTAATCTTACATACCAAAGAGGTGACATCTTCACAAAATAAATGACAAAGCGCTGGGAGTACATCCCTCCACTACAAGCACCAAAAACTGTTTTACTGTGTAGTAACACTACAGCTGCTCAGAAAGTCGCTTGCTTTATCTTAAAACTAAAGCACCATTAAAGCAACTGCCTTAATTATTGCACCTATTTGAATCCCATGATACTAATCCATGGCCGTAAATGATCATGTGGGCTACAACCTGATGTAAAGGCTTTAGTATTAAATTAGAGAACAGCTCCACCCAGTGTGCAAAGACTCACTGTAAAATTTGATCAATAAGATACACTACCCCCTCAAAACATCTCTGCTTTACAATTTTTCATTTCATTCATGTATAATAGCAGATATCTAATCTATATGCACTGAATCTATAGTCTGTGCCAGGCTGTTACACAAATAAAATACTGTAAATTTACTTTGCTTGGATTAAAGCCAAACATACTCAAGAATCTTTTCAAATGGGGACCTGTAATAGACCAGGGACAGCCTGCTATAGGCTAAATACTTTAGACTGCATGCACACAACACACTCGACAGCCTAAAGTTTAGAAAAGGTAGATATGACCATGTGTGATGTTACTGTACGGGACTCTGAGACGGTTTGCAATCTTCTCCTGGACCCTCCTCATCTCTGGTCCCTGCATGAACTTGTCATCCTCTTCCACAGCTGACAGGTTGTGGTTATCTTCCTGCACAAACCTGGTGCACCAGCGAGAAAACCTCATCAAAGCATCATTCACTGCATGGTCAAACTCCCTATCTAGGTAGGAGGAGAAAAAAGGAACATGTTATTAAATGCATGTAAGTAATAAACCCATAATATGATATTATATCATCATACCTTTAATGTCCCACAGCTCTGTCAGTCCTGCCTTGAAGGACAGTGTGCTGTTGACACACCTGTGCTTTGAGCTGGTTATGAATTTAATGTGTCCTCCTCGAAGCTTCTGCTCTGAAATCAGTGAGGGGAACAGCTTTGACAGTCTGACGGACAGATGCTTGAGATCGTTCACACCTTTCTGGACTAGTCTGCCGTCCATGTCTTCAGTGTACCACATCGTCCACTGGGTCTGGATTTCACGCAACCAGCTCTCTTTGCCCGAGGCTCTGCTTCTTACCAGGTCGTACACCTTCTGCATCTTCTTAATGCTTTGGGTGGTTGGGTATCTCGTGCCATGTCTTATTATTGCAGTCAGATGGATTTGGCGACATTGTGCTGAAGGAGGCTGAAGCATGGATCTGTTTACAGCAAGTATGTCCTCTATGAGATATGGGTTCACTTCCTCATACCGCCCTGTTGTGGTGAAATATTTGGCGATCGCTGGTATGTTTGGATTCTCCTCAGGAGTCACACGATTAAGGAAACAGCAGGAGGTGACAAGGAAATGAAAGACAATGAATTTCCAAAGGAAAGTCAGCATGATGCACCCAAGAGGAGACATGAAAAGCAGCTGCCCCCCCCCCCAACTTATCTAAACCTAAAACATCTGTGTGTTGTCTAAAACAGGAGTGTGCAGAGTCCAGTCCAGTTTATTTACCCCAATTTCCTCACAGCATTAAACGTAAAGTAAACACGATTTGAACTTTCAGAGAATTCATTCACCACTGAAAAGAAAAGATTAAATCAGTAAGAAATTAAACCATCTATAGAAGTTTTGTCTGATGTCTTTAAGGCATCTCATGTATTATAATCCAGCTCCTTTTGTAAAATTGTTTAGAAACTTAAAAACAAAAACTGAGTTCCACAAGGACTGATTGGAGGACTGATTGTGTAACAGACTGCTGTAGTCATTCCTTCTGTATTTGACCTCATTGCCATCACAGTGTCACTGTGAGGTTGTTTTATGTGGATACAGTTTTGTTGTGAAACCTTTTGTTTTATCTACACTATCACTCTGATCACAACTTTCTGGTTTGACAACAATCTCGTAGGTACAAATATTTATTATCACAGCTGCAGCAGTTTCCCTTGAACAGCTTACACATCATGTAATGTGACCAAACATTAAGTGCAGAACTGGAAGTTCCAGTGTAATAAAAAATCTATGCATTATTGTGCAAAAGCTGTCCTTACGCAGGGCACTGTGCAGTGTTTTGTCCATGATTTCCCCATCCACTTGACATAATGTTATTAGCCTGGCGGCTACATTTCAGTTCACTAGATGCTGTTTAACAGAAATTCAATCTTGTAGGTGAACATGAATTCACAAGCATGCTAGTCTATTTTTTAATAATTGCTTTTCTGGCCTTATATTTTTTAATGAACTAATACTGTATTTGTCTACCCACTGGTAAAAAAAAAACTCCAAAGCATGTAATGTGGTTTTGACATTTAGACCTTATTAAATGGCAACATCTAAATCAACATGCATTTAGATATCTAAACAGATTACTAAATGTCAAGATGCAATTTAGAAATTTATATGAGAGCTCCACAAGTGCAAGATCACCTCTGGCAGCTTTGGGCCAAATCCTGACATCACAATCATTATAATAATACCAAAACATTTAATTTTTTTTCTGTTTCTATGAACTTTTTACAAAAATCACTGATTCTTTAACTTTCATCTCATCCAATCCTACAAGTAATTATGATTCATTAATTACTACTCAGTATAGTAGCAGTGTCCCACACACAAGTTACCGTGTAGGGGTCCGTCTATTCAACAAACAACCGAAACTCAAAGTAGATTCAGAAGTGAACTGGGAGCCAGTAATGGGGAACACGTACTGGGATGATATGGTCTGTTTTCCACGAGCCAATCAAAGACCTTCTGTGCTTGCTGTAGATGAGGCGAAGACAAGGGACAAGGGAATGACAGTGCGAAGACATTTGCAGTTGTCTGGGAAGGAGAAGATGTAGGCGTGGTTTTTATCCTACAGCTAAGTGCTTTACCAAACTTGTCAGGGCCTTGAGAAGGCCCAAGAATTTCTGTTTTATTGTATGTTAGTTAGAGAAACTTCTGTCCTGTCTTGGTCTTCAGAATTTAGGTAATCATGCTTTACAAGGCAAATAGACTATTTAAAACTTAACAGATTACATCCAGAGAGATAAATAAAACTGATCCATTGTTGATCCATGAAGGAGTCACATATCAGTTACGACTGATAGGGAAATACATTTACATATAGTGACAGTGAATGCTCTGCTAGATTAAACAGAAGAAATTTCACTCAGTGGGTATTCAAAATAACCCAATCATCCTGTCTCATCAATCAGGATAAAGTGATCATTGGTTTCAAAAGCAGCATGAATGACAAGCAGAATTAGAGTATTATCAGTATGTTTTAACATTTCATGTGCTGTTTTGGTGGAGTGATGCTTATAAAAGCCTGACTGAAACTTCAGCTTAGAATTGCTTTGTATTGCTGCATCCAGAAAGATATTCTGAGAAGATTTTAGGGGAATGAATATTGTCCCCCATCACCAACACTACTCAATTCAATATTGTTGTTTATTGACAGTGGAATTTGATCTGATGTATGAATGATTATTTGCATTGGACATCAATTTGATAATTTGATGGTATTTTTGCATACATTTGCCATATCCATACTGGATAAAATATTGTTCTGAATAGTGTGATATTGATTTCAACAATATTGCTGCCCTCCCCATTACATTACCCGTTATTTTGCCTTATTTCTCCTACTAAACTTTGGAAATCCCTACCAGTCATATGTGTGTGTATGTGCACATTGTGACTTTATTTTGTTGTGATTTCATTAATCGATATGTCTTTTTTTTTAACTTCATCAACATGGCTATATTGTGAAACCATACTTTACTTTCAAAAATAGAGTGAGTCACTTTTAAAGTATTTGGCATGGCCAAACCCTCACCAATAGATGGCTTCAGATCAGTGAGTGGGGTCAGCTTCAACTGTTCCAACGCTGCATTTTCTGCGTAGTTGTCACTGCTGCTGCATTCAATTGCTCCTTCTATGCTCCGAGTCTAGCCTTCCAATGTATAAATATGTCTTGTCGCTCATTCTTTTGCTAAAAAGAAAAAATAAATATGCTGTGAGAAGTGATGGTTAATCGTGGTGTTGTGTCGTTTAGAAATCAAGTGTGTTGCCGTGACCCATCGCATCATATTCCAAATTTTTAATATTGGCGCTGACGTTCTGAATAATTTCTCATTTCTGTTTGTCCCTGAAGGCAGCAATGGTGACGCTATGAAGGGAACTCCCCGCTCTCCCGACTCACAAACCGCCTGCCCATGAAAACACCGGACGGACTCACAGAGGGATTCGTAGCACATTGCGGTGATAACCACCACAATTGGAAGAGAAATCCATCATCATTTCGACGGCAAGGTATTTTATATTACACACGTCTTTGCTACTCTTTTGTCGAGAGCAGCCCTAGCTAACCGCAGAGTCCTCTCATCCCGGTGTGAGCTTGTTTAGTGAGCACTGGCTTCACAAGGTAACTGTTAGTTAATGTGTTCTGCTGTCGGTTAACACAAACTCTGAGACATTCACCGCGGTATTTTGACATACGTTTCACTGCTTATTAGTAAACGTAGCGGACAGACCTTTTCTTAACGTTAAACGTACTACCAAATGCAGCTAACTCATACTGCTCATTGGCCTTGTGTAGGAACATTTTATCAGTTGACGACAGAAACGTTATCGTTAATCCCGACTCAACGTGATTGGCAGAGAAGCTACTCTCAGTTCGCGGTGTGTTCATTTTACCACGAGTAAAATGCTGAGAGGTTAATATTTATATAAGAAAGACAAATGAATATTTTTTGCAGCTTTGTCATCTATATGTAGCTAACAGTTGCCCCAAATCGCGCTACAAGAAAGAGCCCAGTGTAGCCTGTATTTTAGCTAACCAGCTAGCTAGCTAAAATACTGAAGACGCCAGCTTGCTTATCTATTTTTAGGTGACCAGGCTATAAGCTCTTAAGCTATACTATACAGCGGCTGACAAGGCCTTAGTGTTAATTAAAGCTGGGTGTTTTTTTAGCATGTTAAGCCACCTGTGACAGCCATGATTTTTGACGTAACGCTATCTCACAGGTGTGCCAACTAACGTTATAGTAGCTGTGAAACACCGACATCATCTGCTGATCTTTCTCCCTCTTTCTCCCTCCCTCCCTCTCTGTAAATATTAACCTAGTATATTTATGGTAGTCAAACATTTGTTTCTGCTCTGCGCCTCTACGCAGATTCACATTTGAGGTCTGTTTTGCTTTGTTTATTCACCTAAAAACAGTGAGGAACGGGTGACCCAATTTAGCACTTTTTCCCCCACAAGTTTTATAGAAACGTCCCCTCCCCCCCTTTTTTTTTGGAAAATAGGGGTCAAACTTGATCACAGATGTGTTTTAACAGTTGTGTCCTTGAGGGGGAAAAAGACGCCCCTGCCCTGTAAGCAAAGACATGCTGTGTGTGACGGCTAGGCCAAAAAAAATACTGCCTTAAAGACTGTCAGACATACAGATGAGCGAACACAGACATTGATCGAAATGAACAGGGAGATTTCTGTGCAAAGCAACTGGTGAGAAAGCAACTTTTCACAGACATAAACAGTGTGACTGCAGTGTGTGTCAAGGGGGCAAAATGTTAAACTGAGTCAAAGGGGTTATTGTTCTTATAGCATCCAGCCGGCCAATTGCAGAGCAAGTGTCACTGCCAAACCAAAGCATGTCAGACTATCAACAAGTAAACGGGTACATTTGACAAGGAGGACACAGCAAGTTTTTGTCTTTTAGTGGAAACAATGAGTTTTCTGTTGGCACAGCTATGATTTGGCCTTGAAAAACTGTCTCAGCTGACGACCAAACATATTGACCAACGCTAGCTTAGATCATCAACTTCCTCTGGCCTGGAAAAGGCGTGTTCACATCACTATTGTCTTTAGAGGATAGATAAACTCTTGAGTCATAAAGTGATCTCCGTAAGGGTCTCTGTTTTAACTTGCAACTAAAACTGTGACTCGTGCATCTCTGAGTAAGCTGTTAGTCACTTCCATAGGCTGCCGATTGATTAATGATTAATGACATCAGAGTGAGGTGTTATTTATATGAATGAGAACAATATAGCTTTACTAGATATAACTGATCAATTAGTTAGAGCTGCAGATATAACTTTCCATAGCTAAGCAGACATTAGCGTCGCTCTGAATAATGTCTGCACTTATCTCTAACCCCGTGTTAGTGTTGGTTCAAATTTTTGATCTTAATTTTGAAGGCAAGAGAGAGAAACAGACAGCACCAGGAAGTCATGAGAAACCGAAAAGACATGGAGATCATCAGGACCAAAGAGTAAGACAGACAAGACATTTGCAGCAGCTAGGAGAGAGAGACAGATGAGACACAGGTACAGAAGCAGGTGAAGAGAGACAACATGGAAGAGGTTAGCACACAATGAGTGATTTTTAGTTCATGTAGTCTGTTTGTCTAAAGACATACTAGGAGTGTTAAATGTGGATATTTTGGGGGCTTTCTAATGGTGAGTAAAAGTCTGTGGGTATTTTGATGCAGTGATAATGCCTATAAACCCCCAAAATACCGGTCTGACTTCTCCACACAGCAGACCTGAGCAGTCTTAGGGGGAATTAAGACCAAAAAACAGCCCTGTGATAAAACAACAAAGGGGGCTGCTTTGGCAGGGGTGTGTTGTTTAAGGTACTGGTGAGACAATGAAATACGATCCAGGAAGTCCAGTTTGAATAACAGATTAATGCATTTAATGGCTTATCAGGACAATTATTTATAATACAGACAGTATTTTACAACTGTAAAGTTGTAAAGGCAACTATTTTATTTGGCAAGGCAAACAGTAGAAATACAGCGTTGGCGTTAAAGAGTAATCCACCAGGGACGTGCCCTTGCATGTATGTGACTGGTCAAAGCAATGCCTTGATGGATGTCATCACATTGCATTGCAGCAAAAGTTGAGCACTGAACGCATCAACAATCGTTTGCTAACATTTAAATAAAAACAGTATCATAACTCACCATCACCACTCACTCAACATTTAAATCAATAATAAGAGACAAACAGCCAACAACATATATCGAATTTATACTCTCAATTCAAAGCAGATGATCCACTAAGGTTACTTGCTCAGCAGTTAAATCTGCATTCCCCCCCCCCAACACTGAGTGAGCACCATCATCAAAATGAACCTATCTAAGCCTACTATCTCGGTACAACACCCTAAAATGTGCTTAGACTGAATCCCTCTCCATCCAGCGGACACAAAAGCATTAATTCACCGACCATAAAGGAAGTGCATTGGATCATTTAGCCTTTTGTCTCCATCACATACTGTACCAGTTAAAACTTTGGACACACCTTCCCATTCACTTGAATGAAAAAGTGTGTCCAAACTTGTGACTGGTACTGTACATTTATATCATGTGTTTTCTCTTGTATACCATATTCTTTGAATGCCTCCTACATGAATTTAATGTAATCTAAGTACCGATACTTAGCTAATATTAAGGGTGAATTTTGTGTTGAGCCAAAATTATACAGGTCACTGCCATTGCAACAAGCATTTGCGTTACCTGCCAGTGTTTGTTTGCTTGACAACACCAGATGAAGATCTCTGTGATGAAAACATTTCTCCATTAAATGTATTTGGTGCTATTAATACAGTATTCAAATCCCTGACAAATAATGCCATTTATTTTGTTGTCATGAAACATTTGTCGTTAATTCGGTTACCAGATACCTAACAGGAAAACACTGTGTGGGTCCTCTGACATTCTAAAAATTGATATACATTTGATGCTTGAAATACATGTTGATCTTTTTTTAAGACAATTACACATTTGCAAATCTGCTCTGTTTCTGCGTAACTGAGCCTCAACACAGAAACCACAGCCAGGGTATAATGCTATTACCTGATGGCCTTGGCCTGTTTGTTGTTCTAGCATATGGTAATACAACGTTAGTGCCAGCCAATAGCAATTGATTATCTGATGTGCATTATACGTTTGCCGCCATAAAAACAATATTTATCGGCTTTAATCTCTTCTCTGCCATAATTAGAAACGCATCAAGTTTTACTGCCACTCACTTCATGTCCCAGTTTCTTGTGGCCTACAATTGCTTTTTGGAAATCTAGGCTAGTAGCACTTTGATGTAGCCTACTTTGTGTATTTCAGAAAAAAATAAGATAAAATATGTTATGAAAGTTTAAAAGTCCTTGTGGAACAGTATGCCAGAGTTTAATCTAGGCTAATATCATCTTACTTGCTTGGCACGGCATTGTTCGAATAAATAAAGGAGTCACACAGACTTTAAATGAATTTGGCACGATTCAAGGTTGTATATTTGACTAGATGATGCAGATACTTGACAAATGTAGTAACAAACACATGTGGATGAGGGTGGGGGAGTGGGAGTGTTAGTAAGGAATTTTAAATAGTGCAAGCTGCTCTTGTGAAGGCCAGCTTCTTTTCTGTTTTTGTGCTGTTGTCTTGCCTGCTTACACTTGAGTCGGGTATCCCCCTGTCATGACTTGTTTAGAGTAACTCTGACTCCCTTCTACATTCCACCTATGTTAATCAAAGTTCTCAGGGTGTGAGGAGAATAAGAGTGTATGAGTGAATTTTTCAACTTAGGGTACACCAGTGTGATGATATTTCAACACTGGGAAAGCAAAGACCCAAGTAGCCTAATTGCTATACACCTGCTCCTGCCCTATTTTTTTTTTGTGTGCATATTTTGGCCTAATTTAAATGCAAATGCAACATGATACTATATTGAGAGTAGATGGTTCATCTTTAGCCAAGGGCAGGCCAGTGTGCCATTTTGTCACCACAACTCTTGTGGAGGGACAATTGTACATATGTTAAAACCAATATGTAGCTGCTAAGTGCAAATGTGACACTAACCAAAAAAATAGTGCCAAAAACAGTCCTGTGAGAGATGTTTTCTGTATTATCTTCTATTTGCTCGGTCCAGAGCAGCAGGAAAAAAGTCTTCCTACGCTAATGTGCAGTCGAAGTATCTTGTTTCTTCATTTTCCTCTTGATTTTAAATAATAATTCTTTTAAATTGAAAATGACACAGTGCCAGGCTATATGGAAACTTGCCTTATGACTGTATAAGATTATCTACAGCATAATAACTGTCTGTGGTTGTGGGTGCTATCTTTGCTTCACCCGCCTAACCCTTTCCTAAGCCCAGTTTGCACTTCATGGGTAAAGAATGCAACTATGTGTACATAGTTTGAATAACATGATTGAAACCAAAAACAAGTAGAAACATTGACAGCACCTGTAAAAACTAAAAAATGAAACAGGATATTGCAGCTTTTTGTGCCTCCATCTAGGAGTAGATGAACCTTTATCTGATAGCGGGGGAGTTTTTCTTTCCTTGTTGAAGAATGTGGATTTTCTTATAGTACAAGTTGTGAGATCATTAAACATGATAATCATAAGTGTGCAGACAGAAGAAAAACCCAGAAGGGAAGGCCCGGAACTCGGTGTGCTGTGCAAGTCATTGCTCCTAAAACGCAACATTCATGTCTACCTTTTTAAAAGTCCAACAGGGCTTCAAAAACGTTAGCAGAGAGTCATCAGGTTAAGCTAAGTTGTTTTTAAATAGTAGATGGATTACATTCACTTAAGTTTAAATCCAAGAAAAACCTGCATTTTGTCAGTTGTGTTATGTGAAAGAACATCACCACATTTACTGGCATTCTGTCAACTCTTGAGCTTAGCTGTTGTTACTTCAAGCGTGCTAATTTTTTATTTGAAGCACGGTTTTTCTAGCTGTACCCGCTACCCACAAGCCTCTGCAAAGTCATTGCTGGTGTTTTTAAGCTATTGGTCTTGTTGACACAGACCTTCGCAGTGAGGAAGTTTATATATAAAGATGGGCTGAACGCTGTGCTGCACACTAATTACTCCCTGTTGACAACAAGTCCCGGAGTGTGCCATCCTAGATATAATTTCTGAAGTGTCTGCCCCACTTGCAATTGAACCAGAGAGACGAGGCAAGTCGTGTGTTGGTCCTGTGGGGCTGTGAGGGCCTGACATCCTAATCAGCGACTCATAAAGCCACAGGTGCTTCTCTCATTAGCAGATAGCAACTACCGGTACAGTGGTTGTTTTGCCATTGAGCTCAGCTCCTCAGAGACTTCAATAAGAGCCATCGATGTTTTATGGTCTGTCTCATCCTTACCCTCGGCCAAACACCTTGCTCTGTTAATTAATAGACTGATTGGACATAATATTGTTGTGTGATAGCAGGGTTGCTATGGTCTCTGTGATGAAGCATGTTTTGCACTAGGTTTATTTGGTCTTGTGAGGGATGGTTTCTAATGGCCAGTTCCATTTTGGATGTGGTTCCTTGTCGGCAAAATAGCTGGATTTGTCAAGATTAAAGGCTAATGAGTCTCTTACCAAACATTTTATTACTCCTTACTCTTTATATTTATTGGCAGAGAAGAATGGAAAACATATAGGTAGAAGGCTTCTCAGTTTTAGTCAAGCGCTACTGTCGCTGGTTAAAATGGCAGATTAGATCAGCTGTAGCTAATTAATGTTAACAAAAAGTTGGTCTGTTCTACTTTTAATTTAATCTATGTCTGTATTCAGCCAAAGATTGCTTGTGAGTCACTCTGTAGCCCCACTGAATGACAGTGAGTGGACTTTTTGTATTTCTGCAGGGACAAACAGATTGGCGACTCTTGTAGCTGATCACCTCACATCGGTTTAAGACTGTAGTTTTTTTGCCTTGTTAACTAACAGAAACTACTAAGACATCTTTGAGTTGTAGTTATCTTAGCCTTTAGTTAGTTACTTGCAAATGTTGAAAGGTAAACCTAATTTGATTTGATAAGCAATTTTAAGTGGATTCAATATTAGATTTGATTTTGATAAAATACTATTGAGCCCCATCCCTAGTTATTGTAGACTTTGTTGCATCTTTTCCTCATAATAATAATAATAATAATAATAATAATAATAATAATAATAATAATAATAATAATAATAATATGTAATGACAGATCAGATTGGTGGTTTTGTTATACAGACATAGAGGAAAGTGTTGCATCTGCCTTAGCAACATTTCAACTTTAACTTAATTGATTAAAAAAAATAAAAAATAAATTAAAAAAAATAAATACTAAGTCCTCAGAATCTAGTTTACCTTTTCTACTAACCACTTTGCGAAAACTCCAACACAGAAATAATGGAGCTATGACCACAGTTCAGAGACACTTTGACACACACTAGAAAATATTTAGAATGGACAAAATTTCATTTGCTTGTTCTCCCTCTACAACTGATATGTAGTTTTCAGGCAAAATTAGTGGTGTAATATTCCCAGGCAGTAGTAGGAGGATGTTACGTAATGCATGCTTTGGAGCTGTTGTTGTCAGCGGTTACGGCTAGCAAATTGATGATTCCCTATCACTAATACATATCAGACCTCATTGCCTGTGGTCTTACTTCACATTAACTCTCCTCAGTCATCAGACCTCAGCATTAAATTTCTCAGTTTCATACATTTTTCTTGCCCTGGGTATCTTGTGTGCCAGTGTTAAGACTGTTTAGACATGTCTCATAAATGGAATGATTTTTATCTATTGCAGATTTCCACATATGCCATCACAAGAAGCTTGGTATTGTCTCCATTCTCCAGGAACTGTTTTGTGCCTGTGCGTGCTTGTGCGTATCAACATACCAGACATATCGAACTATCGATCATTGTTACATGCAATGACGAGAATTTGTTAGCTCAAGACAGATGTAAAAGATATTTATTGATATTGGTTTGGTCTGTTGAAAACTCAAATTCTGTGTTGATTTCTACAGTCTACCATTGCATCCACCTTCATTGTTCATTTGCTTGGATACATAGCAAGACGTAACCATACAGTAATGTAAAGGATTTAGATTACATTTATTGCCTGCTATAAACTTTACACGTGTATGAGATAGAAGTACGCAGAGCACTTAAGCAGTAATGTAGGTTTTGTTTTTATTAAGTGAGTTACAAAGTCAAGTCAATTTACAGTAGTTTATTTAGTTATGTAATTTAGTGCTTGATTAGTTAATAACAAGGTTAAAAATTCATGTAAGATTAGGCTAAATATCAAAGCATGATTGGAAATTGAATATGATAGTGAAAGTTAACTTTAAGATTAAGAAATACAGATTTTAAAATAAAATCCAAATAAAACAATGAAATAAAATGGCATCTCAATAGTTTAAAGTTGATTCAAGCTCAGGTAAAAGTTAGACCCCTGTCCCATCAACTATTGATAATCCACAGACTTTACTATAAATAGTTTTCATTGGGATTATTTAGTAACCAGCACGTTGTTCTTGGAAATACATGTCAATGATGAACTTTTCAAATAAAAGTTTTTATTTGCAAATAAAATTGCTGTTGTGTTGGCTGGAGCAATTGCAAAAGCGGGATATCATAAAACCTTGGCCCAAACTACAGTATCTGCATGGTTAGTAAGTGGTAAAATGTTGTTTTTTTGTGATTGTGTGGACCCTCTAATCTCTGAAAAAACTGCACATTCCAGGAATGTTACTCATCCTCTATGTGTCTGTTGAAGCTTAACACAGTTGACTCATTTAGTCTGTCTCTCCCAAATAGTCTTAGCGAAGATGTCCTGTGTATTGCCAGTCGCTAAGCATCTTAGAAGTTTGCATTTTGTTACTAAATTTGCTTCTGGTATATGAGTAAGTTTTTCTGAGTTGACTATGTGCTGGTCAATGATTTAAGGGTTCTCAGAAATGGCAAGATATGTCACAGCATCGCATTTCAGAAAACCTGGCATAGGTTTATCAACTCATTCCAGCAACTGTGTAATCAACAGCAGTTACATACACCGTTAATTTTTAACCATAATGTCTTTCATTAAAGCTCAGGCTTTCCCAGTTATGTAAATATTGACCTTTCATTGTTAACCTGTGGAGTATTTGTGCGTTGGGTGTAAAGGGATACAGGTGAGAGCATGTTGTTCACCCATTGTTGCTTTGTCTCACAACATAAATAATCTGTAAAAAAAAAAAAAAAAACCCAAAAAAACCAAAAAGCCTTTGTACAAAGAATAGAACAACACCCTTAGGACACAGGGCAGGGAGAAGACAAGCAGTTTTTTGAGGGGGGATATCGTCTTTGTTTGCCTTTTATGTGATAGACATTGTTTGCTGGTAACACAATGTCATGTCTGTTCTAACTGCTCAAAGATTTACCTACATATGAGAAGAGACTGTTTTGTTGAAATGTATCACATTCAGACATCCAGGTTCGATGCAACATGAGCTGTCAAAAACGAGAAGTATCAGTGAAACTATAGGACTGGTTTGTTAACCCTTGTGAATGATAGCAATTTTGTTCTTGGTTTTCTTTTTTAAAGCTTTAGTCAGTTCAGCGCTGGAATCACCAACAAAACTTTTTATGAGTTGGCTCATGTTCTGAAAGTTGCCCATTCACATTGCAGGAGCAATAAAAATAACAGAAGCATAACGACAACAGCAAACTGTGCACTTCATTTGTTTACAAGGTGTTGCAACTGGAGAGGAAAACTCATGATGTACTGTGGTGGTTGATGACAACTTGTATCATGTCAAACACGGTTGCTAAAAGCAACCAACCTGGCCAGTTTGTATCCAAGGAGACAAAACAAAATTGAAAACATTCCTGTTATTGCACAGTTGCACCTTTTTTATTCCAGTTTTATTCTTATGTCATGTTTTTTTTTTTTTTTTTCCAATTTGCAGTTTTGTTTTTTTTCTGGTTAACCAAATTTTCACGCTTCCTTGTTCTTCTGTCATGTACACAATAATTTTGCAACTTTACAATTCATTTCTAATCTATCTTGGGGAACAGTAGAGCATACGTTTGTTTAATGAATCTCTGAATTACATTTTTAATGTCATCATTCCTCTCCTTGCTGCTCAGTACTTCAAGTTACCTTGAAATATTTCTTTTTTAGCCTAGCTTCACATGGTGGTGACATTACCCTGCACCAGTTCCTTGTTCGAAACACTGGATTGGATCCAGATTTGGCTCGGTAACAAGCTCAAGCACATTATTTTTGTCTTGAAAAGCCGGTACTGGGTTTTAGGCTAGTTAATTTTGGTGTATCAGCGCCCACGTTCATCAAATAAAAAAAAAAAAAACCCTCTAATTTGTAAAACACTAAGCGTGTTATCAATACTTAGTCAGACAACAGACGCTACACTTATAAACTGAAAGTGTCTGCTCCCTGACTATCCACAGCAGCAGCAGAGTCTCAGCACAGAGTAGCGGAGTTAGATGTCTGCTCTCTGCTGTAAACACACGTAGCTGTTAGTGAGCAGCTGCTCTTATGTCTCACCAGGTCTTTGTGCTTGTTTTTGGCAGAAACTCTCCCGCTCTCTGCTTGCTCAACCTGCTCTTCGATGGTAGGTGGGTTGCTCCGGTAGCTGCAGCCTCACCGTCACACAAAGGCTCTCACTCACAACGCACTGAGCTATGCTACTTGTATAACACATTTTAGTTTAGATAATAATCTTAAAATACATTTTAAAAAATCCTGATGCTTAGGCCTGGTGGGCCTGAATTTGCATTATGCTTCTGCTCAATGATTTCAATGACTAAGAGACATACTGAATTTGTCAGAAATTGGCGACATGTTCCTGTTGACGTAGTAAGACTGGTAAGGCCAACAGTAATATGCCACGGGATGGTGTGCCTGTGTGTGTGTGTCTTGTGTGTTGAGCTGCTGCGCTGCATCTGTACTCACATTTCAGAAGTATTCACATATCCGTATCACATATTCTGCCAGTTTGACAAAGGCCATTCTTTTCACCAGGAGATTTCAATTCTTACAACTTTTAACAGCTTATTTTTATGAGGGGCTAAAACAAAAACAATAGAGAATGAAATGAACGAGAGGAAACAAATGTGCAGCAATAGAGATGGTGAGATAGTAGGGAGGCGAATGAAGAACGAGGTGGAAACTGAAAAATAGAGGGTGGTGACAGGTCAGAGAAACAATTTTCCTCTCCTCTGAGGCCAATGCTGTTGCAGATGAAAGGAGAAGGGGGAATTAAGTAGAACATAAAAGATTGACATGAAGTTTAGCAGTAATGGTTTCAGATGAGTTTTGAAACCTTAAAGGTGGTAGCCTGACAAATTTCTTAAAAAAAACAAAAAACGTAGAGTCTAAATGCAACTTATACCGGAGGCAGACCCAGTTTTTCAATCTGAATTGACTCTCCTTGTCTCTGAAAGGCTTTTCAAAGCCATTGAGAATGAGTCATTTGGTCTTGCTCTTGGCTTCTTAAAGATGGGTGGTGTGTTTATGTTTGTGTCGGCTTGACATATTGTCCGCTCCTGGGTGGGATCTTTTTCTGGTGATGTCACATGTACTGCCTTGTGCAAACCTAACTTCCAGAGGGGAAAGATTTACCGCATGAGGGAGAAGTGCAGTTGTGGTAATGTTTTATTAGAGTATTCCACTTGCAGTTTCAAGCATATCACTTTTTCCAGTCACCACAGCTAATTTAGCCGTCTTGCTCTGTGTTGTTGTCACTTTTACTTTGCTAGAATAATACTGCTTTATATTAGTTTTTAAATATTTAATGGCATTTCTGCTTGATTTAAGTGTCCTGTTATGTCATTACTTACTCTCTTTGGGCAAATCATGATTTGTCAATTAGTTTGCTAAGATATAACGTTGGTTTCAATTGTCTCCAGGCCATGCTGTTGCATTTATAGCTGTTAAATACCAATAGCTAAATGATTACTCACTTACAAACAGAAGCAAGCAATCCATAATCAGCTTGCAACCATCAAGCTGAACTTAAAGGACAAAAGTAGGCAGCTCTTTTTGAGCTGTGTCTCACATTAGCAAAGGCTTGGTAGTTTTTTTTTTTTTTGAAAGTCACACTAACAAAGTGAGCTAGTGACTAGGAAGTGGCCGACTCAGTTCTCGTGTTCTTGTTTGCCCGAACATTCACCTCTGAGGTGCCCTCAAAGCAATGCTCCACCCAAAAACCTGCCTCTACCCACTTCCTCTAAGCAGAACAGAGCACTGAAGTTTTTTATGATTTTACATTACAGATTCAGTGAAGAGAAGTGAAAAAATTATTTTATCTCGTGGTAATACCTAGCTGTCCTGAAGTAGTACTAGTGTCACTAGTAGAATCTATGGCTCCATGAATACATGTTGATCACAGCCTCTGTTGTCTGTGAAGGTGTAAATGACAAACTTCCTCTTGCAGTCACATTTCAAACCTTCAAAGGGGTAAGTGTTTCACTTTCAAATGATTTCCGGTGTACTATCAGTTTACTATCAGAGTAGACTAACTTGACGATTTAATGATTTAAAAAAAAAAAAAAAAAAAAAAAAATTAAGTGATATTAAGATGGTATTTGTCTTTCGGCAGTTTTTATAGTCTGTGGGCCATAATGACAAAGTACAATTGACATTAGTGATCAATTTAGATATTAACATGAATAATTGATGATCCTTGATAGGCAGGTGTTAGTTACATAACAAACACGTTTTACCACATTATCCATAAGGTAAGCCATGATACCAGGGCACCTGCCCCTTTGAAAATTAACAACCCGCACGACCAGTTTGGCATGTCCGTTTTTTGTACTGGCCATTGTGCCCTTAAAAGGAAGTTGCGGATTGCCTCAGTTAAAACTACATTCAACACAGCAAATAAACAAACTCACGTTTCCCAGTGTCTCTGTCATCATGCTGGATATCAACAGACGTGTGAGATTTCTCCAACTCCTGCAAATATATGTCTAACGTTAATGTAAACATTAACAGCTAACCTGCTAGCTAACATCAGTTAATAATTAACATTATGTAATAAGCACAAGCAGCTAAACACTGTACAGTATAAGTATAATACTTGTTTGTTTTAAAGTTTACCAGGATATTGCTGCATAGTGTTATCTAACTAAGAACGTACACAGAGCTTATAACTGGCTGTGAGATCTGACAGATTGTTACTTTTTCAGCGTGATGCGAAGTTTACACACACACACACACACACACACACACACACGCACACATCTCTGTAAGAAGACAGTCACTTCTCAGTCAAGACAGATCAGGAGAGTCTGTTGGCTGTTACATAATGTTTAACGTTTGAAAAAGTGTGTTAAATCATTTTTGTGACTGCTCCTATGATCTCAGATGCAAATGCTAATAGTTGCATGGGTGTTGAAACTTGTTCAGATTAATTTTGATCACTCTTAGCCCATTTATAGACTTAATTTTATCATTAAAATATAACAATTAATATAATGAATTGTTCACATTTAAAAAAAATCAATCGGACAGCATTTTGTGGAAAAGTCAAACATTCAGTGTACAGTTTTAATACTGTTTTTCAATATACTGACTCCTAATTGTTGATTGTAAACTGTTTTGTCTTCATACAATGTAATTATCACTTATTGTTATTGTACCATTGGTTTTGGCCTTGGTGCTCTACATTTTGGCTGCAATGCCCCAATAAGTTTGTATTTATCAAAGGCCAAGGTGACCTTGCCCTAAAAATGACTTAATTCCAGGCCTGTGATACCATCATGCAACACTGTCGAGGACTGTCCTCAAGTAAATTGAACATTTACATAATGGAAATGAAAGTGCAAAGAGTGTGTGGAGGAAAAGAAATGAAACCAGTGGAGATCCTGATAGATTTTGAAATGAGCCCATGTGAGCTGTCATGCACACATATACACACAGAGGCAGGGCTTGTTTTAAACTACAGCATCTGAAGTGTGCTGAAAATCATTCTAGCAGTCAAATTTGCATGAATAAGGCAAGAAAGAAAAAAAAATTGCATCGTGTGTGAAATCAGCACTACAAAAAATAAAGCAGACCTTGTGTCAAGGCTATAGTATATAGCACTTTGTGTTAAGTTAGTTTCCATCCTGTTTATCACTTCAGTAAGGGTGAACTCTGCTGCTTTATGAGCAACGTTAAGATCCAAAGTCCAGCTCGGTTAAGCTTATGTGATGGTAAAAACAATATCATCATCTTTCTGTATGTGTATGTGCAATCGTGAACATGTGCCATGTCTCTCTTTGTGGTCAGGTAAAAAAAAAAAAAAAAAAGAAGCTTTCTTTCAACACTTTAAACAGTGGCTAAATGAATAATGTCAGTGCTGTAAGAAGGAGCTTCCTGGCTTACAATAAGTAAACATATGACAATAGAGCTCCCTGCTCAGTGAACACACCTCAGCTCTTAAAAAAAAAAAAAGCTCTCTTCAAGAGCGCTGCACGCAACAATCCTATCCTCTGCTGTTGTCTCATTTACCAAAGTTTTGAAGGGAAATGAAAGGCTTTCAAGGTCAAAATCCTTTGTTTAGGGAGGACAATCTTTATCTTGTATCAAAATGCACAACATCTTAAGGCTGAAGCATTTCTAGACTGTTTCTGTCCTGTTTCTGTAGTTCCCTGCTCTCAAACAATATTGTCCTGAGGTCATGCTTGGTCTTATTTCCGTCTGTATTGTTTCTGGCAGAAACATCTTATCAAAGGCTGCTACTTGATCAACAGGGGCCTTTATCGCCAGGCAAGTTCAACTACTCGCTCTTTGGGTTACCTGGCCTCACTGAGTCTAACATTGGTGAATATCGGATATCTTGTATCACAAAGCTGGTTAGCAACTGGCTCAGTTAACTCTGGGTTTTCCTATTCAGCCATCAGCACGTGCATGAGCAGAGGCGTAGTTGTTAATTACAAGCAACACTGATTAAAAGAAATATGAGAAAGGTGAAATGAGATGGAACAGTGATACCTGCAGGAAAATGTGATTACAGCAACAGCAAAAGGTTATATTCAACAAGGTGAAATGTAGACAACAAAGGCACCTATTGAGAATGGAAGAAGCAGTAGGAACACTAGAAATAATTTCTGAACATTTAAAAGCAAGGCTAGGACTGTAAAGAAGTGTGGGAATTATTATAAACAAAGCACAAAAAGTAAGGAAATTTGTGTTTGGTAGATTATTTCTTTGTTGTAACAATGCTTCCTGGCAATAAATCTTATACCGTTGAAAATCCTGTTTATTTCCCTTTTGAAATGGTGCCACATGTGTAAGGAACGTGCATCTGTGGGATGAGCAGCAGAGCTGAGTATGTGGTTTGCACTGATGAAAAATTTGCCAAATCTTCTCTGCCAATGCCAAACAGCTTATTCTGCCATTGACTCTTGTTTGGTGTTTGGTGGATTGGATGATTGAAGTTTGAAGAAACAAGACATATTGGCAATTTAACAATTTATTCATTTAACAAACAGGAGCCTCAGTAGCATGTGGAAGAACCATACACAGCCACAACAGCCTGGCACCTCCTCCTCATGCTGGTCACCAGCCTGGTCACACACTGTTGTGGCATGGCGTCCCGTTCTTCAACCAGCATTTGTCGCAAGTCAGCCAACGTGGTTGTGTTGGTCACTCTGGCACGAACAGCACGCCCAAGCTGATCCCACAAGTGTTCAATGGGGTTGAGGTCAGGACTGCTGGCAGGCCATCCCATCCTCTCCACTTCCAAATTCTAGAGGTAGTCTCTGATAAACCCCGCTCTGTGGGGGCGAGCGTTGTCATCTTTGAGGATAGAGTACGGTCCCAGACTGTGGAGATATGGGATTGCCACTAGTTGCAGAATCTCATCTCGATATCTCTCTGCATTGAGATTGCCTACAATGATGACAAGTCTCGTTTTTCCAGTGAGGGAGATGCCGCCCCACACCATCACACTGCCTCCACCAAAAGATGTTATTCAATCGGTGCAGAAATCAGCATAGCGTTCTCCGCGTCTTCTCCACACTTTGACCCAGTGATCCAACTGCCATAGGCAGAATCTGGACTCATCACTGAATATAACGTTCCTCCACATGTTCAGGTTCCAGTGCACATGTTGCCGACACCAGCGCAAACGGGCCTGACGGTGAAGGGCAGTCATGGCCGGCCTCCTGGCAGCACCTGGGGGTACCAGAAGCTCAAAACAAGAGTCAATAGCATAAGCGAAATAAGCTGTTTGGCATTGGCAGAGAAGATTTGGCAAATTTTTCATCGGTGCAACCCACATACTCAGCTCTGCTGCTCTTCCCACAAATGCATGTTCCTTACGAATGTGGCACTATTTAAAAGGGAAATAAACAGGCTTTTCAATGATTTAAGATTTATTGCCAAGAAGCATTGTTACAACAAAGAAATAATCTACCAAACAGAAATTTCCTTACTTTTTGCGCTATGTTTATATGTCTTTAGTATAGAGTGAATATTTTTTGTGTCTTTGTCTGAAGAAGTATTATGAATATGTGATGCACATAAAAAAGTTAAAAGTAAAGTTGGACTGTTTCTGCTGCTAGAGTGGAAAATAAGTTACTGTCTGTCGAAGTTTATCTGACTGAAATGTTGAATTTATAATCATGGGAGCTAATTATTAGTGTGTGGATCATTTTGCTACAAAAGACAACTGTGGGCATAGTTTGTGATGATAATTGGAAATACAAAGTTGCCTCATGTTATTCTGAGCTTCAGTAATGGAATGTATAAATGTATATAGTGTAAAAGTTTCTACATCTTAAGGAATCCAAGAAACGTAGCACAGTTAACATGCAGCAGTATGTATTTAGTACACGTCTGTAAATTATGTTCTGAGTTTAAAGCTCTATTTTAAGCCCAAAGTGGACACATGAAAGCCTGGAACAGCAGAGTGATTCTACTGACTTATAAAAATATATATTGCTCTTTAATACTTGTGACATTTTTAAAACTCAGGACTTTTGTCCATGTCAGGATCCTGTAGGAATGACATGGAATTTTCCACTGAGCTGAATGCCGACTGGTCAGTAGTTGGGCTGTTGGCAGATTTTGATCTGATCCTCTGAAGTTAACCTGCTTTGGAGCCCAAAAGGTAACTGGCTAACCCAGTTCTCACTTCGTGATACAGGCCCCAAATGTTGGTTAACAGCACACACAGACTTGCTTTGGAGAAATATGTATTTTCCACAACCTCATGTTATTGTGTGATCCAGAATGTGTTCCTGCAGGGTGAGGTTACAGCCAATGCATGCACATGTACTCCAAGTACTTGTATTTTCTAGCACAGCACCATCATACTGTTTTCCATTATGCCACTTCCAAAATGTATAAGCATATTCTCATGTAATTACAGTAAACTCAGTAATTTTTTAAATGGATAATACCCTCATATCCAGGATTTCTGTGTATATATATTTAGATACCAGTGTTAAAGTATGTTTATTAGTGTAAGGATTATTTTGTTTTTCCCTTTTCCAGTTCAGTTGAGTGAGATTATTGCTTCACCGAGCACGTTGTAAGCTGATTCATAGACCAAAGGTCCTCAGCACATAGCTGACTCAGTGACAGCTAATCTCGGATCTGTCTCAATCGCACACTGATGACAGATGTACGTCTCTGTTTCTCTTTATCTCCACTAAATAGTGTTCTCCTTTGCACTCCTCACACTATGTTAAAGGTGCACAGCTGGGGTGTCACGTGGATAGTCTGTTGCAATAAGGACTCTCATGCTGTGCTGTTTGCATGCTATCTATATGTTTATTTTCGTACTAGCTCTTTAATGTTTGTATCTTACGTTAGAATCGTGGGGATTAATAGGTCAAATTGTTCTCCAGACCTCAGCAGGAATAAATCTGATGCCAGGTGTTCTCAGTGTTGTAGATGGCTTAGCTTATAGCCCTTTAACTCGGCCCTGTTTTGCTGGCCTACATGAACAGGGCTCTGTGCTGAGCAGAGCTCAGTCGAGGTGAGATAAAGTACTGATGTGCAGTTTGTTGTCCTGCCAACCAGCCAGCCTGCCAGTGTATTTAGCTGCTATTGGCCTGAGCTAAGCTGGCTGTGCTGGGGCCTGACTGCTGGCTGAATGCCCTCTGCACAGGGGTGGGGCTGTCTCGGTGCTTGGTGCTGATTTTCCCTCTGATTTATAAGTTCCTACTTGCAATCTGTTTCCCCTCCCATCCTTCCGCTTTCCTCCTATCCTCGCATTAGATGAGAACTTGCCTCCAGCTGTACCTCACACTCCCCCAAATACAAGCAGGACCACCCTGTGTCCACCACAGACATTGCTGCCTATAAACAAACGCATGATATGCAACAGATGTGTGAGTTCCTTTCCTTGTTGATGCTAAGCTTTGGCTGTTGCCTGAAGCCCGGGTGAGAAATACACACAATGGAAAACTAGGATGTGGTTGGAAAACAAATACAAAAGGGCTGTGAAAGTACTGTACCAGTAGGGATGGTATTTGTATCTGTAAAGTGTAGGAACTCCTTTTCATACATTTTGTTTGTTTGTTCCGAGTGATAAATTGGTTAAGTAACCTGAATTACATGGTAATTTGAAGTAATTTGGCAGTCTACTCCATCAAACTGTAGACATTAAGATGTATCTGTGTTTGGCACTGTCTACTCTGCTTATCAAATGCAAGATTAATCACTGCCTGTGTACATGTTTTTTTTCTCTTTTTCCATCCATCACATCTCACCTTTAGTTCACCTCAGATCTGCTTACATATTGTTGTCTAATAATAGTGGTTTTGAACCAGAGGCCCATTTAATGTGGGTATTTCATAACTACTCTACACAGTACTTGTGTATGTTGACACTTTCTTGGTGGAGAACAGGGTCATGTATACAAGAGCTAATTCACTCAGGATTTTGCCACAGATGCATGAAGGGTTTCACTGTACTGATGATCAAAGAGGAGAAACCTGCTGATCGACTGAGGCCTCATACTCTTGATGTCATTATCCTAAAAGCTTAAGAATGATGTGAATAAATCATTTAATGTTTCATGCCAGAGAAATGGAGCTTAAGTGGTTTCATCAGTGATTTTCTGTATGAGGCCATGCAACCTCTGCTGCTCTATTATTCAATCACCGAGTGCACATGCTAGTTTCCACTTCTGGCCAGGCATCCGGTCCAGGACTACACCCAGTAGGGTTGTGAAAGTGAACTTGGTAGTCATCACTAGCTTTATGATTCATGCATTATATTTTCCCTTCAACAGGGGTGCAGTGTGTGTCGGGAAAGACAGATGAGGTGAAAAACGCCAAAGGAGGCCACTGTGGTTCATCTGCTATCTGTTGGCCCTAACCCTGAGTGACCCTGCTGCCTACTTTCTCCCAGTCCCCCCTGTCATTTCAAGAAGAGGCAGGGGTCCCTCTGGGTGCCCTCTTTCAAGAAACACCATGTGCCAAAGCTGGAGCGGCCTAACTACTACCCCATAGACCGCCAAACCTTGTGTACCTTCCCCTCTAGTCTGAGGACCCTCCTGATCCTCCACACTGCTCACCGGTCAAGATGAAGAGGGTAGCGGCATGGTCACCAGAGGACGTATCTGACTGGTTGAGCAAAGAGGGGATGCCAGAGTACATCGATGCCCTCCATCAAACAGACGGCCCCGCCCTGCTCAGGCTCACAGAGGCAAATTTCCAGATGCCGCCCCTCTCGCTGGTCTCATCTGATGGTGGACAGCAACTGTTGGAGAAAGTAGAGACACTGCGGATAGAGACTCATATCGAGGCTCATAAAAATGGGCATGCAAACGGGCATGCTGGTGGGTTGCCCAATGGGACTAGCAAGGCCCTAAGGAATGGCACATTGGGGATGAAGGACTTCAGGATGGAGATGGTCCACATCCCCATCCCCCCTACAATGGAAGCGACACGCACCTCCTTCCCTGCCGAGTGGGGGAAGACGGGCATAGCGTTCGTCTATGCGGTGGTGTGCTTTGTGACCACCACTGTCGTCATTTCGGTGGTCCATGAGAGAGTACCGTCAAAGGAGCATACCCCACCGCTGCCTGATAAGTTCTTCGACCTGTTTAACAGGATAGAGTGGGCCTTCTCCATCTGTGAGATCAACGGCATGCTGCTAGTGGGACTCTGGCTGATACAGTGGATTCTACTCAAGCACAGGTACGCTCAATTATCTTGCAGTTAGTTGTGGAGATGAAAATAACTTTTTTGAATCTGAATCCAAACTAAATGAAAAATGTCATGTTATTCATTTTCATTGTCTCTTTTCCCCTTTTTTCTCTCTAGGTCAATTATAGGCAGGCGGTTCTTCTTCATTGTGGGCACACTCTATCTGTACCGGTGTATTACAATGTACATCACCACTCTGCCTGTTCCCGGGATGCACTTCAAATGCTCTCCAAAGGTATAACACATATACACTTTATATTTCTCTCGCCATTGTAGGTTGGTTGAGCATGAAAGCTTTCTTACTTAACTACTTTTGGTGCAAATGCGCTGAATGGGCAAATCCAGCAAATGAAATCCTTTTCTTTTTTTTACTGAAAGCCTCTGAGTGCACTCCACTGACCATCGATAGTATATGTTCATGCCTACTTTTTGCTTCGAATGGTTGCTTCCACTTTTTAAAGTTCCTGTTGCATGTAATGCAATATTCAACGAGGAAAGCAAGTCGTTGTTCACATTGTGCATAATTTTTGTGTGATTATAGCATCTTAAAAATATTCTAGTAAAAGTTTTCATTTATATCTACCTGTAAAACATTTGCATAAGATTTAGAACACTAACATTATGGGTCAAAACATTGCTTTGCTGCACTAGTGGTCAGAAACACAGTGTACGTGTATGTTTAGGGAAAAACTATTGTTAAGATTGAGTTCAGAAAACTAAAACTACTTGGTTAAGGTTAGGTAAATGTTACGGTTAAGGTCATGGAAAGTTGTCAACAAGAAATCAACAGACGGGACCTGAACTGCTACTAAAGCTACATGCTTAAAAAAACATACAAGAGGAAAAAAATGCACATGCAATGACAAGTTATATCATAAGCAATGTAAAAGTAATTTAGAGACAAGAAAACTAAATGGAAAACATGATTGTAACTGTCTTCACCTCTGCCATGATGAAATGAAAAGACCTATTTGGATTAATTCATTGATTTGTACCGCTATGTTGTCTTTCTCTCTCCTCAACATCTTATCTTCACAAACCATCTCTTTAGCAATCACTGGTAATGTTATCAGTTATTACGTTGTCGTTAATTACAAGATGATGGGATGTATGACTGTGTTTCTTTCAGCTTCTTGGGAACTGGGAAGCGCAGATGAGAAGAGTAATGAAGATGATTGCTGGTGGGGGCCTATCAATCACAGGTTCCCACACCATGTGTGGAGACTATCTGTACAGTGGCCACACTGTTATGTTAACACTAACATACCTCTTCATCAAGGAGTGTAAGTTCCTCAGTGTTTATACTGTAGTCCTCTCAGCCAAATACAGCTCAGTTTAGTTTCATATTGTTTAATATGCAGCCGATCATGCAACCCCTCATGCCATAATCTAATAGTGCACACTTCCTCCCGAATGTCCGTTCAGATGTCAAATGAATGATGGTTGATAAAAACAATGTTCCTTTGAATGCCAAGAATATGCAGGTTGTTAGTCTTAGCTAAATATAAATGTGGAGCATTATGTGGAGCATTATTGTTTATTTTTATTTTATTCATTTGGATTATTAAATTGGCATTAAAGATGACATATTACAAATTGTGTTTCATAACTGACGTTTCAGGTTCACACCCTGCAACTCTCATTACTGCTGGTCTTTCGCAACACTTCTCTGAACTGTATCAGGAAGTGTAGACACAAAAAAAATGGAGAGGAAGCGTTGCACTATCCACTCACACATCTGTTAACATGTTGGTTTCAACATGTGAAAAATACATTTTCTGTTCCTCAATATGCATTTCCTCAGCACAGGGGTCAGAAAGGCTCAGATTTTAACAGCTTGGCCAAGTTGTAGAGATTATGACATTTCTCATGCAAGCTTTGTGTAAACTCTTCTTTCCTCAGCTACATCACGTGGAGTTAAAATGCTGTGCTGACAAACCTGATAAAGATACAGCAGTGACATCTAGTGGTGAAAAGGAGAATGTTAAATTTACACCAGCCCTTTATGGACCACTGAAGAGTAGAATGATTGCACATTACGAAACATATGTTTATCAATGCAATGAATGATATTAGCTCCCGAACCTTAAAACATTTTATACAAATAAGAATAAATTAAGAAGTTAGGAGGAAATCAGACATATTTTAACCCTGCTAAGATTTTGTGTTTGTTTGGCAGATTCCCCCAAACGCTTCTGGTGGTACCACTGGATTTGCTGGCTCTTGAGCGCTGTGGGAATTTTCTGCATCCTCCTGGCTCATGACCACTACACTGTGGATGTGGTGGTGGCATATTTTATCACTACACGCCTCTTCTGGTGGTACCACACTATGGCCAACCAGCAGGTGAGTACAACATGCCGAGCAAATTATTTTCCTCTGCTGGATTTTGAATTAAAGTAGAAAAGAAGTAAGGAAAGTAATTCAGCCCAAGGATTTTTTTTCCATGTATTTGCTTCCATCAGTCCTTTTTTTATCTGTGCATAAATGGGTCCAGTGAAGCAGTCATTTTTTAACAGAAGTATAGCTGACACACTATGAAATGACAAGTCCCAGAATAATTTAAAGAGATAATTTACCCAAAACAAAAATTAACTGATAAGGAAACTTGCGTAAAATATTAATGACCCTAGTAATTAAATGTCTGTTTGTTTGTTTTGTTTTGTTTTTTTTTTTGTTTCAGTCACTGAAAGAGACATCACAGAGTAACCCGTTCTCGCGGGTGTGGTGGTATAGACTGTTCCAATACTTTGAAGAAAACGTCAACGGCACAGTCCCTCGAAATTATCAGCTGCCGTCATCATGGCGATCTTTGCAGTGGAGCCGCAGTGTAAAATACAGCAAACTGGACATCCAGTGACCCTTATCTCAAAGCAGGCGAGGACTGTGACTTCCAGAAGTGCTGTCATGATGGCACTGTTTAATGTAGCGCTGTCCTTTCCCCTCTAGTAACAGACACAACCTCTCCAAATGGGTAACACTGTGACCCACCTAGTATTTTTTTTTTTTTTTTTTCCTCCACGTGTATATGTACTATATATATTATTTCTGTTCTCTTGTCCTCTTTTCTCTTCTGGTAGTATTTGTCAACACCGAGCACTAATTTATATTTGTTTTGTGTCCTGTACTCTTTGTGGGCCACATAACAGTTTCTGCTTTTGTAGCAGATCTATGAAGCATTTCAAAAAAACTTGTCAATACTCAAATAGTTTTTGGCCATAAGGACTCAGACATACTTTTTTTTTCTCTCAGCACAAAAACTTAATGTCTTCATGTTCTTACAAAACTTTTTTAGTGCAAATAGTGTCAATCAAATCCATATTTGATAACCAAAATGCCATAAGCATTTTTTTTTTTTTTTTTTTTTTTATTATAGCAAATTACGTTTTGTAAACTGTCCTTGCTAAAATGAGTCAAAGGTGCAAAAAAACTTTTTTCTAAGTATGTCAAACCTTATTTTTTCAAAAACAAATGATGTCCAACAAAAGATTTTTAGATTTTTACCTTTTTCAAGATGGATAACTGAGAGCATAAGAATCTAATGTGGTATAACATTATTCCAGTGCCTTTCTTAGCTTGATTGTAAAACAGTTCAAGTACTATGTGTCTTGTTTCCCTCTGCCGTGGGTGTGACCATGCCGCGGTATGAGGCAGTACTTAGTTAACAGTCTCGTTCAATTGAATGTAAAAACAACTACGCCAGCCTTACCAGAAGATTGGTCTTCCCAAATTTAAATGCAGTGAGTGAAATGTCCCATTTATTTATTGATGCTTTATGATGTCAGTTTGTGCTTAATTGGTTAATACTGTTCTAACAGAAAAATGACTGTTAATTGTATTTTTTTTTTTAATGTCTGTACCATTTCATTTTACCAATCAGTCTAAGTAACACCAGCCATGTTCAAAACCCGAGCATTGACGCTCAGTCGCCCAGTGACACTACCATGTCTGCAGGTTTTACTTTATCTGCCAAACATCACTGCCTGATTGGAAATTTGATCAGAAATATCCCAGTTTTTCTGCACCTGGCATCATTGCTACATCTCTTGCTCAGAAAGAAAATGAGCCCCGACCTTGTTCCCCCACATTGAGTCCCACTACAGAATCGGAAATCCTCTCATTACTATCTTGTCTTGTACCCTTTTGGTGATGAGAAGTTTAGGAAAATGTACAACTTGACAACTGTGTTGAGTTTAGGGAATGTCAAAGTCGTGAAAATGGAAGCTTCAGGCAAAGTTTCTGAGCATGTCTTTAATGGTTCTGTATGTGCTTTGTATGATTTGTCTTGTACTAAATCAAGCTGCTACCTTACAGTCTAAAGACACTGTATCTTCTACATTGTCTCCCAAGTGTAACGCCGAAACACACTTCTTTATAGACCTAGCAAACACTCAACATGGAACTTGTGTAAGGGGAACAAGTTGAAGCATGATGCACAGAGCGGGTGATACATTCGGCCATACGAGTGCAAATAGGATAACATTGATTTCCATGAATGTGAAGATGTGTCCTTGTTGATGATCCTAATTATGTACATGTTGACTGAACTTAAAAGAATAAGTATTACACAAGTTCATCTATAGGGAATGACTTTAAAGTCATATGACACCTAAAATTTAACCTATTAACTTTGAAGAAAAACTGCACAAATTTCAGATAAATAATGATGATTAATCAAGGATTAATTTCTTTAAATGTTGTCAAAAGGAGGAGGTGAGAACATTTTCAATGTGAAGAAGTCTGAAGTCTGTTTGAGACAAAATACAATGTAGACTTCCTCTCCTTCCTGTAGCATTGTCCAATCATTTCACTTTCACAGAAAGCAGTTTCTTAGCTTCTAAGAGCACAATGGTTCCTTGCATACGGCCATATTTTGATTATAGTACAAACTTGGCTCTCTAATTATGTTTGAGAGCCATGATATCGATGAAGGGTGGAGTTAAAGTTTGCCAATCAAGCTGTCTATTTTTTTATTTTATTTTTTTTTGTCTCAAAGAAATGAAAGTTGGCTATTGTGTATGTTTCTCTGTAAACTTCTCACCCAGTTTGTCCCTTTTTGTGCGTATACCAGATGTTTGTAAGATATGATAAAGGAATCTACTTGGGGCGCTTTTGAATAAAAGATTTTACTATAACGTATTTTATCAGTGGTCAGTCTGTTTTTCTTGCAGCGGATTACATTCTCATTGTGTCAAAAGATGACGTCATGGCAGACCCACTAACAACCAGCAGATGGACACATTGAGTTACATAAATAAGAGCAGTACACTGAAGGGTGGCCTCTCCTTCCAAAATGTGTTTTGCTTTCCAGAATGTATTTGTGCACTCCACCTACTGCAAGTATGTCTGTCACTGTTTTTTTTTCCTTCATTCATTTTGGACTCATTCTGGGCCTCTTGTTAATTCTGCAAACATCTCTCTCATCTTTTAAATTCAGTCTTCCTGTATCCTCTCAACTTATCCGCCCAGTTGTTTATAGTCAACCTCATCCATTTAACAGGAGCATGAACTTTTTGAATAAACAAACTTACACCTGAGTTTTCTAGCATTTTTGTAGCCCTCTTACAATTTTCCTAATGCACACTTTATGGTAAAAACTTTGTGGTTTGAATTGAACACTGAATATTCCTGTGTGATTCAGCAATCAAAGTTAAAGTTTGAAAAAAAAAAAAATCTGGTATTTATTAGTAGGGATGCACTGATCCAACTTTTTCAGTTTCGATACTGATACCTGGGTTTTGGGTATCGGCCGATACCAAGTACCAATCTGATATCATTGTTTAATTAATAAGCTGTATGACTCACTGTGTGGAAGAGACTGGGGTCATTTTATGTGTAAAGTAACATCAGACTTGACTTTGCAGTCCTAACATTACTTTCCTAACTTTGAAAACAAAATGTAACAAATAAACGTTTATTTGTGTAAAATTGATAATATAATCATGAATTCATGAGTGTGTAATTCAAGTCATTCATTTGCAGGAGAGCGAGAATCCTGGAGGGGAAAGCGCCTGAAGTGAGCCTGAGGAGCAGAGCTAACACTAACTGCCAGCCATTGCTAAATAATCAAACAGAAATATGACTTTTATTAGTTGCTTGCTTTTACTAAAGATAGCATCCAAAGCAACTTCACATAGTGTTATACGTTTGCATACACTCTGTACTGTCTATTAAACAATGTGCTTCATAATGCTGAAACACCAGCAGCAACCCAGCTCCGGCAGGAGAAAAGCGTCTAACAGCACCACCGTTGTGTTTTCCTTTCTAGATAATAGATCATCCAAGATTGGCCCTATTGTCACCGAGTAGTATCGGACCCGATATCCAATATTAGTATCGGATTGGTGCATCCCTATTTATTAGTTCAACGCTTAAACTCAGGTAATCTGCTTCATCAGGACTGTGTAGGTGAGGATTTATCAGGCTTGATTGACAGCCACATGAGCAAACAACCCCACAACTGTCAGTTCCTGAGTGTTGCACAGAAATGTGTCCCAACCAGTGAGAAGAGTGCAGTCAAAATAAGGATGTGCTATAAGACCTTGTGGCACATAAGAAGCTGACTGAGAAAATAGGATTTCGGGGCCCTTGAGACAGCCATAATTTAAAGTTAGCTACTGACTTTCACCCAATTTCATTCAAGGAATGAAGTTGTGAACATACTCTTGGAAATCCAAAGTAAAACGCGTCCAAAATATTTTTATCTTGCAAATTATCGAAGGACTGATCCGTTACTGATTAGCGTCGATTCTCACCACAACAGCCTCTAGGGAGAAGAGAGATCCAAATAAAACTAATTACATCATGACTTCTGTTGTTGATGAATTGTTGAAAAGGGGGTTTGAGTTACCTCTGGAGTTTTTGAAATTGCCTGCTAAAAGAGCGAGAGGTACGCATTACTTCTTGGATGAGAAAAGGTATATATTTACTCTGAGCTGGCTCCTCGGCGTGCTGGAGAATTTGCTGGCACCCCGGAGAGACTGTGTGCTGGCCAGCCAAGCTGAACTCCCACACTCTACTACTGTACACAGTCAAACGAGGAAGGAGGGAGTCTGCTGCATCTTCTAGTTTCAGCTGAATTCATTTAAATAGGCCAGACTGATGCTCTAAAGATAGTTCACAGCTTAATGCATCTGAAAATATTGTAGTTATGAAGGTGTAAAGTCTGTACAACAGTGTGGAGAAAACAGGCTGTGTTCTTAATTACTGTCACCATGCAAAAAAAGCTACTTTTTAAAAATGTTTCTTTATTTTTTTTGATTGAGAAGGGTGTTAAAATGCTTCACACTTGTAATTTTTGTTTGACTCAAGTAGTTAGTTTTGTATTAATCAAATCATATAGTGCATGAATAGTATGGCAGCATGTGAAAACGCAGCCTCTACTCTGCTGTTGTCCACACTGCAGCCTGCAACCAACCTGTTTTCCAATCTGGCCTCTCTCTGCGCTTTCTGTGCTTTCGTTTTTCTAAAGAGGAGCATTACTGCCTCGATATGTGAAAATATTTTTTTTACAGTTGCAAGGCTGCACTGTTACTATAGAGTAACTTTCCCTCCTTAGAGGACCCAAAGCCAAGAAAAACAACAGTCTGATTCATGGGTTCACAAGAAAATTCTATTCTATTCTCAGCAGTGCTGTGGTTTTTCATCGTAATACCATACTTAGTCTGAGAAGATAATGTTGTCACAGTGCAAATGGAGTTTTGTCTATTAATGGATGCCTTGGAAAGTGGGTGGTATGAGAAAAAAAGATTTGGGTAATAAAACTGCCACGGTGTATACAATCATGTTCTGAACTGTTGTCTTCATTCCCTCATGTGCTTATACTAGAGATAGTTTATGGATAGAAAGATACACACACATTTACATACATGCATGAAATCCGCTGATTGTTAAATGTCTCTTAAAGCTCGATAAGCAATCAGTTTGAACCTGAATTCCTCTGCACGTCTCTCTCTGTTTTCAATCATCTGTCCAGTGTTGTGAAGTGTTTTAATGGTGCATGTGAATAAAAATGCTCAATTTCTCCAACTGATATCTATAATATGTGATGTTGTAAGTCGGAACTACGCTGCTTACTATATATACTGTGCTGTTGTGGTCTACCTGCCTGCAAGCATGGATTTGGGGGACTGAAAAATGGCTAAAAGTGGTGACATTTAAACATCAAGAAACACTATTATATTTCTTTTATTGCTTAGTACTTCTGAGATGCGGTGAGGTCAGGAGAGAAACAACACATTTCCTCTTAAGAGACTAGATATCATCGAAGCACTTCAGGCCCAGAATGAATGTGGCTGCTGCAGAAGATGCCGACAGCTGTAATGATGATAGTTATTTTCTTCGCACACCATTATCAGTGTTGTTGAGTTGTAATGCAACCCCTCTCCCCTGTCAGGGCTACACAAACACACACATCTCAAGAGGCCATGAAATGACCAGTTTGAAGAGGGGACCATATCAACCCCCACAACCCCCCTTAACCATTGAAGTTTGTCCTCGCTTCAGAGCTTGCTCATCTCGCCACGCTCTGTCAGCTGGTCCAACACTCCCTACAGTCTCTGACCATTTGAAATTGCAATGCAGTTTCAGCCCATCCACCACTGGAGAGGTGACTCAGTAACTGTTACTCATGACAGCCGATATGATAAAGTGGTGATTTTTTTTTAGTGGTGGAGGTCTGAGGCTGGAAACTGGGTCAAACTACAGCTCAAACTGTGCTGTTAAGTTAGGATACAGTACGTAACTTTGCTTCCTTTACCTTCTATAATCTTACAAGCTTTGTTCCCAGTCTCTCGGCCGAGCTGGAATCATCTCTGAAGACGACATACTGTGTGATGTAACAAGTCAAAAGTCAACTCACACCAACTGAGGGGACACACTCATGACTGATAGAAGCAGTTTCCGTGCCATCTGTCGACAGTCCTTGCCACCAGTGCTGGCGCAGCACAGCACACGAACGCAGACGTCCTGGTTTATCTTGTCACTCTACCTGGAAGGCCGATTTCGATGCATCATCCTTGAACAGACACTTTGATCTCTGGCTGCTGAGTAGTTTATTTTTGTTGAGGATTTTTAGAAATAGGCTGTGTTGCAGAGACACGTTCGGGTGAGCAGACGGCACACTGATTCATGTCAGATCCTGGTTGTCAAAGTGTCATTTATATAAAGACCACACCACTTTTTAAATGTGGCTCTGTTGACATCTATTGATCACACTACATTTTGTCTGTCAATGATTCTATTGAACTTTGCCTTTCTGTAATGTGGTGCATGTACTGGGATTTTCAATAAATAGTGATATATTGTAGAACTGCAATGATTAGTCAATTCATTGATTAGTTGCCAACTATTAGATTGATCACCAACTATTTTGATAATCAATTTTTTTTCTCTAAGAAAAAAATGTCTAAATTCTCTGATTTCAGCTTCTAAAATGTAAATATTTTCTGGTTTCTTTAGTCTTCTATGACAATAAACTGAATATCTTTGGGTTGTGGACAAATTTATGACAAGTTATGGATTAAAAAACTAATCAATTTATCAAGAAAATAATCCACAGATTAATCATTAAGGAAAATAATTGTTAATTGCAGCAATATTTGTAGAAAGGCCTGACGACATTGATAGCTACTGGTGAGCAGAGTAGTAGGACTCATATGTATCAAACTGCTAAAAGTAAAAGTTTGGATTTACAACTGCAATATTTGATGTTTTCGGACACTTGGAGCAGCGCAACAAGCTTTAAACTCAACATATCATTACCAATAAAGTTGATATAGTGAAAGTGTTAGCAAACAATTGCCTTCTGTATTTACACATTCAGCAGACAAAAAGCAACATTTTGAATTCATTTGTGTTTCTGGCCACCTGGCGAAGGTCCAATATTTACTCTCCTTTTAGCTCTGTTTTGGTCTTCACCACTTCCTTATCCACAATAAGCTGAAAGACGCTAAAACGCTCCATACAGCTGAGGGGAACTGCAGTGTTGGGTTACAATTATCTGTAAGTTTATCACCATTATGATCTCTTTCCCATACAAGTAGTCATGTGATCCATTGCTGATATAAAAATATTGATTAGAGCAGCTTTAATGTAGAGCATATAGGAAGTGAGTGGCCTGATATTGTCCTAATGTGGGGTCACACAGGAAATGAGGATTTGTTTCATAACCTTGTACCTGAAGGACATGGCTTTGAGGCATTAAGGGAAACTAAGCCTGGCCTAGGCATTACTTTCTAATCATCAAACGCCCACAACTATAAGTTAATGTGTTTAAACTCATAAAATGTCTTTTTTCCATCAGTATACATTGAGTCAGAATCCAGACCTGCACAGGCTTTGAAAGGCCCATCAGCAGGGAGTCAATCAATACAGAATGATTTTGAAATATGGCAGCTGACTGCAACGTCGACTGCAAGCGAGCCTCCCTCCGCCCTCCTCCTATTTTCTCCTCCTTTGATGATTCTCAGTGGGTTAGTGAGTAGCAATGATAATGATTCTTGGCAATCGATGTATTCTGATGCTTAGAATCAAGCTCCACTTCCTTGACTATACTACTATACATGAATCATTTTCAGGCACTGAACGCCTCAAAAAGTCACAGAGACACAGCTGCCTTTGATCCCAGATGACATTGTGACTTCTTAGCTTTAGGATGGCATTTGGACGCTGTGAAAGAGGAACAAAGCTTTGGTCAGCAAAAGGGGAATGTCAGAGATAAGTACAGACGCCACAAAGTCTTATTTAATACCGTATGTGACTGTCATATTAGTTCACTGAGTTACAACATTAACAGGGACACAATAATGGCCTTATATAGAAAGTACTGAGGCTGTTCTTCAGCTGTTAAAGCCATAAAGCATCCACCCTGCATTAAGTGTCCTTGAGAAATAATCCTGGAGTACTACCAGCTTCAGTGAGATGCTTCTCTGCAGTTCAGAAGAGTACCAAAGCGTAACGGCCGAATAGATCGCAACCCATCAAACAATCTTCAAGACAGCTATTATTTTAAATGTCTCTATAAGCTGCTCCATGCAAGGATTTTAAAAACTCAAAGCAGAGCCTGTAAAAGCAGATTTCATCTTCGCTGTTTTAAAAGCTCTCAAGTCCACTGTGTTAAATAAATCATGCTTTTTGCCTGTGGGAACATTCCCTGTTATTGAAAAGTAGAGCAGGGAGCAGTTTTGTGTTGCAAATAATGGAGATCAAATAAAATAATATAAATGTGATTAATGTGGTTATAACTTCATGAGGCACGGATGGTAGAAATAAGAGAAACAGTCCAGCTGAAATCTAAGTCTACAGTACACTGGGTGATGAGTGTGTCCACTGAGTGATGCTGTTTGTCTTGATGAGCTTGTGCAAGGTCAAAGGGTTCCCATAATGGAGACCTGCATGGCTGATTTACTGCAGCGCAGGCAAATGAAGAGTGATCATGCCTGGAACGTGAAAACTTGGAGTGTTTCCCGGCAGCCATGCCTGACTTTTCAACCAGATATCTCGAAGCGACCCCTGAGGCTGAGTCATCCACCAGTTTTTTGCGGCAGTGAACAGTGATATGCTCTCATCCGGAAAACGTGGTCAGATTTTTACTGCATTTGCAAAGTCATAAGGGTCTCTCTTGACTGAATTCAGGGTGAGTTTGCTGCGTGCTGTTACGTAATATAGGGACAGATTCATTCAAGCATCTATGAAGAATGTCTCCCTGTTTCTGTTCATATCACTGTATCTCTCACACTCTAGAGATGGCCACTCTAGCACATATTACATTAGTGAGCAGTTGCCTCTGGAGGCCTGTCCAGTTATTCTAGTGAGCTCCTCTGGCGCCATGTGATGTCGATTGGAAATGAAGAGGGCGTCGCTGGCTACTAGGCAACTGCAACGCCGCACAAATCAGCAACCACGCAAGAGGAGCCGCAGATAATATCTCAATCTCTCCCAGTATCAGTCAGTCTTGTCTTTGTCATGCAAATATGGAAATTACATTTGCACGTAACCAACAGTGAGCCAGCTCCTTCTTGCTGAAGGATGGTTTCTTAAATCAGACATCAAAGCAGATCGGTGTATTCAGCTGCCAAAGAAAATTAATGATGCTTTTTAAAAAAAAATTTATCAGTCACTCAATCTTTTCAACGGGAAGACTTTGGAAAACACTCCAACTCTTAATGGCCACACAATGACTGACAGCAATCTGAGTGAAACAACAATAAGAAGGAGACAAAGCCATGGAGGAAAACAAAAGATGTGCCAGTGTGGATTTATCAGGGTGGTGGAGGGATCTAAGCATGTGGATGTGACTAAGAGGCGGAGAGTGTGGGCATTTTTCTCACGTTTTCCAACCACAGACTCAGAAGTGACAGCTGAGACAAGACTCCCCCCTGCCCCCCCCCTACTGTTAGCACGTACAGCCATGGGCAAATGTCAATCAAAGATGTCAGTCTTTTGTTTTGAGCTTTAACTGTATCATCTGTATCCCCAACATCTCTCGATCTTTGGCATTGTATGTGCATAACCTTCTCTCTATCATTTGATTTCTTTGTTACTGTTTATCTTGAAGTTATATTTTTTTCTTCATTTTTCTCGTTTACATTCATCAAAAAAAATTACACTATTACTCCCCTCTTTGCCTCAACTGTTACTATTTTTTAAATTATTACTAAACAACATTCACTAACAGATCCATAAGTGCTCTCAGACACTGTTTTTATAACACCTTCCAGTTAGGGAGACGGTAAATGGTTTCACAGTGAGTGGGGGATTGTTAACCCTGTGCGGTTTGAGCCTGTGGTTGTTGACATGCTGCAGGTGGTGGCCTGTTGAATGTCCAGCTGAGACAGGAATGTGGAGCCCCTATGGGCGCAAAGCAGCCAGGATCAACCGTGCAGGCAGGAGAGGGTTCTCCTGAAGAGTTAATGCTAGTATCATCAATTTATCAAAGGTTTGACAAATCTTTAGGTCATTGTGTGAGCATCCCACTGCAAAGCGCAACACAGGACAGCTGGGTCTTTAGGTCACAGTGCACATCATAAGAGGGGTTTAGTTCAGTGACAGGCTGAGGATCAGCGTAATGGCTACAACATCTGAGGACCCTTTCTAGTTGAGCCCTGGGGGTCTCCCACTGATTTATTGCTGTCCCTCTCGCTGCTTGTGCCTATCTTTAGCTCCACTGACTTTTATGAGCTTGTTGAAGTGAAGGCGTGCTGTGGCACTGTTGTCAGAGCTGGCTCCAGACGCTTAGACCGGCCTCTGCCATGACTTTACATTACTTCCTTCCACGGGTTGTGCAAAGCTTGCTTAGTATGCTGGTAACCCTGCAGAGATAGGCATGTGCCAGAGGAATTTGGGGGTGCAATGTCTGTTTTTTTTAAGGCTTCTATAACTTGCAACTGCTACCGTCTTCTAGCTACCTATAACTTCTCCATCTCCATGTGCTACTCTAAACATTATTCAGAATTATGAACAGCTGATGATGCTATGTTTTTGCAGTAAGAGGCTGCTTATAAGCTTGGTGAAAATGTTAAAGGTCAGGGTGTATTTAAAAATATTTGGAGAATACTCTCTGACAGCTCAGAGAGCTTTGAGGGATTCAGAAGCATTTTCAGAATAACATGGAGCTGCAGGAGAACTTTTTATCTCACCGGAGGTAGGATGTTCACTTTCAGATGCTGCCATTGGTCAGAATCTCAGCATGCCTCTTATTCATTCATTCATAATGCACACAGTGTAATGGAGGACAGTTTAACTCATAGTAGGTTCGAATGTGACTGACCCACACTATAAATCACAGTTTCAAAGCTGCTTTAAAAGCCTAATTTTCCAGCACTGCAGTCTTCTCAGACTCACACATTACGCCTACATCTACACATATTTGGTGATATTATTAGTAATCAATGTGGAAATGGCTTGAGACTTTGACCATTCAGTGTTGTTGTTGACTCCTGTATGAATAGAAACCTAGACTTAAAAACACTGAAAACTAATTTATTAATAAACCTGCAGTTTTTTAAAGATATGTTCTTATTGATATCATCATATTATTTATTGTTTGTTCTTATTATTATTACATCATCATTTTGTTTGTATATGTTTTGTTATTTCAATTGTTTACTTCTAGTTTTAAGGACTGTGGAGCACTTTGAGTTTTTCTTTTCAAAAGTCCCTTTTAAAGTCCTTTTTGAACAAAGTTCAATATGACTGTTACTAATTTGCCGAGTTTGAAATACAAAGAGGTCAACCCAAAACTTAAGTGCTTGGAGAGCATTTTTTCTCATAACAGCCATTCATTTGAAGCTGAATAATGGGCTGTGATGTCTTGTAAAAGCTTTACTAGAATTGGTTCTTATTTTTAAGAGGAATGTCTAAGAAAACATCCCAATTCAAAGAATTTCAGCAGACCAAGCTCAGTATATGTGAAAGCTTTGCGCATACAGTCCCATCTTTGTCTCCTGACCCTCACAGAGTAAGACTGAAATGCTTTGGCCTAAAGCCTGACGTATATCCTCCATATGGTATGGTTTACTCCGGGGGAGGAACGTGCTCTCTCAAACTAGCTTCCATTAAACACATTCCTTGCAAACAGCCCGATAACGGCACGCTAGTAGGTCCCAGCTCCCCAGTGAAGTGACTCATCACTCAGGTGTGTTTACAGCTTATTACGCAAGAAAAAGAGGCTCCTCTGGAGATGGACTAGCACTCAATGTAACACATTTCGAGCTCCAAGAAAAAGTCACAGCAACTCATCCTCTCGGGCAGCTATTCGCCTCAAATGTGTCACAGGTGACGACCTTTTCAAACACGTGCTTACACTTACACAAACACACAGGAAGTGAGACTCAGGTAGTGAGAGTGAGATCATGTTAGTGTATGTGTGAGGCATCAGCAGGGTCATTTATTTCACACAGAACCATCAATTACAACCCATCTCTGCCACGATATTAGTTTGTTGCTTTAGTGCAGCAGCTGTAAAGCCAGATGGGAAGGAAAGGAGGCTATTTGTTATCTCACAGCCTTAGAGATGAGAGGGATTCTCCACAGCTTACATAACATGTCTCTTTTCATTCAATGCAGGCAGGGTTTTGTCCATTACTCGAGATGGGTATCAATAATGTGATGAATGCAGGGATTTCAATCTTTTTTTTTCTTTTTTCTTTTTTTTTTTTTTTACAGATGTGGCACCAGATTAGGTTCAAAATGAGAGCAAGCTATAAATTCTCTGATGACCCAGATGTCCTGACATGGACTAAAATCAATGAACAACTATATTTATACCACAAATCTGTCTGTAAAATTAGTAAATAAAGCCTGATACTGCTTTATAAAAGTAAACTCCCCACATGGACACAATCTGTGCTGCTGCTTTTTAAACCGTCACACGCCTCAATTCAGTTTAAAATAAACACACACAGGAGAAGGAAAAGCAAACAGTCAATTTTTCTGAAATGACGACATCACAGCTATTGTCTCCCTGCTCCTTGATGACACAGTGTCAGACAGCTTGAGACAGGCGTGAAAAGAAACACCTCTGTTACACCCGAGAATTACCAGAGGAGCAGAAAATAATCCAGTTTCACCTGAGTGAACACAGAAAAGCAGAGCCTCCATTTTCTCCAGTAAAAATAAGATGATGTAGGAGCGGCCTGGATAAGGGTTCATGACAATATCTGTTTGTATTCTTCTCCTGTTACCACGTGTTGTTCCCTCTGTTTCAACTTGAAGCTAATACTGGCAGCCATTTTTTAGCATGTCTGGAAAACATCAGCAGATTATTATTGTTACAACAATGCCAAACTCAAAATAAGTATTTTTTTTTTCAGCTTAACATTTGCTAATGTCACTTCATTTCACAACACCAAACAAAAGGCATTCGTGAGATTGTTGACATGATTTCATTTCCCTAAATTGTTATTCTCAGTTGGTTGACAAAAGATGCAACTCTGAGACAAAATTCCTCTGTCACAAAGTCGTGAACCTTGTGGGTGGGCGGTCATGTGTACGGAGGCCCTGAGAGCTCAGTGCACTGCAACTAAATAAAACACATGCCAACAGACAAAACAGTGGAGCAGGGGGAAGACACGATATTATTCAGGCATTCATAGTGTTACGGTTATTTGTACACATCAAAGCTAACAAAGAGTTGCGTGAAGAATGAAAAAAGAGAGCTAGAAGGTTAAATCCAAACTCTGCTTACTTGCTTACCTCTGCACAACTGGCCAATCCCTGCATGGAGTGAATGTGAAAATTGGAATGACAGTGACAGGTTAATACCAGCAAGTATCTGTAATAATTATAATATAATGACTAAAATAGATTAAATTCTTTTTGCTTATTTTCCAACATGTTGTCTTGCATTTGTAGCATATTTTCTGTGTTTTGTTGTATTGTGTTTTGTTACGCTGCAAATGTAAAGTCAAACCAGTGAATGTGTTTTGCAGTTTTTATTCAACTTCTTTGCAGGGCTTTTTTTAATCTAAATTGTGTATGTGTTGTCAAACTGATGAACTGTTTTCCTATATTTGCTTGTGGTTTGTCTGTTTGTTTCCTTCAATTGCAGTACTTTGACCTCTCTGGGCCACTGTACATGTGACTAAGACCATTAACAATGTTAGTCAGCCAGTGCACCTGGAAGATGACGTGAATACAGCATTCCAACCAGTGACCCCTGACCTTCTGTTCACCTCACAGACACGTTTCTTCTCTCTGTAACACTAAAATGCAAAATGCAGTATCCTCTCTCCATCAGACTGTATAGTATTCAGGGAGTGTCTAGTGCTGAAATGATTCAATCAATTAGTTCATCAGCAGAAAATAGATCAATCAACCAACCCCTTAATTATTATTTATTCATCTTTTAGAATTAAATAGTTAGGTTTTGGATTGTTTGTTTTCAAACAAAACAAGCAATTTGATGATGTCAACTTGAGCTCTGGGTAATTTTGGACATTTTCAAGACTTTACTGATGAAATTATTCATTGATTAATTGATAGCTTGAACTGCTACATCAAAGACAACTGGACTTAAGTAGCTATACTTTTCTTACACTTGCATTATCCGATCTTTTAGTCACTTTGAGTAAAACCAGGCTGCGAACACGACACTAACATATTATAACCTTTTAAGTAGATACGGCGAAGTTGTTAGCGAACAGCTGCTTATTTACACATCCAAAAGAGACACATTAGCATCCATTTGCAGCTGTGTTTGGTGACCTGGCAGATATAAATCCAATATTCATTCTCCTTTACGCTCTGTTGAGGGAAACATCTGGCTCTTTCTCACTTGTTGCTAGCTTCATCTATCTGCTGTTCGGTGTTGGGAAAGTAGTTTACAATGTGTTCATCAGAGCGTTTCCACCAAAATCAGCTGCCTGCTGCAGCTATAAACGAGGATGGTGAGAGTGAAAACATCTACGAGCGACCCCTTTCACATACATGTAGCCATGTGATCCATATATAAATATCAAAATATTGATTATAGCGTCTTTATAGATGTTTAGCGTCTTATCAAATATTCCAGCTGCCTTGATGAGTGAGAATCTTCACAGACAGATTCACTGATAGATTAATCAGTAATTAAAATAATTGTTAGTTGCAGCCCTAGCAGCGTTACAAAAAAGTGGAATCCAGTTAATCCCCACCTATCTGATATTTATGTTACTAATGCAGAAAGACAGGAAGGAAGTATCATTATTGCGTTTGCTAAGTCAATTTCCTGTGCTCTGGTTCTATCCATCTCCAGTGTGAAGCGAATGATCAATCTTCAGCTCTGGATATGATATCATGTTACAATGTAAGACTACATCAATGTGATGTGAAGTCAGAGTATGATATTGCTGCTAGAGTGCAGGATTTAGTGTTGTTCGGTACTGAAAAAGGCTCAAAAATAGATGGCTCCAGGCTAAAGTATCTCTCCTGTGCCCGCCCCATGATGTCTCTCTCTTTCACACTCTCCCAGAGCTCATCTCACCTCTCCTGGGATGGCAGGCCCAGGCAGGCGGCCAGCTGGTGGTGTCTCATTGGGACCGGCAGCAGAGGCAACAAGAGCACAGCCAGATGCAGTATTAAAGACATCAGGGGCTCAAGGGGACGCTTCTCCAGAGATGTAGCAACATACCTCTCCTACCATTGCACTCACAGTAATCCCCTCTAAGGTTTCCATACGGGCTGCTGGCATGATCATGTTTGTGTGTCTACAGGGATTTTAGCTTTGTGAATGGTTACATAAATCTTTGTATGCGAGTTTTTGCATGGGTGATAATAATGTGCAAGTATATGTCTGGGTATACCCAAGATACCTTTCTCTATTTCTTTCTCGCTTGTGTGTGTGTGTGTGTGTGTGTGTTAGTGTGTGTGTGTGTGTGTGAGTGTGTGTGTGTGAGTGTATTACAGGAAAACAGTGACTAATGTCTGCCCTCTTCTCTTCCGTAAGCTGATCTGTCCCCGAGGCGAACGAGAGGGCACCGGCTTTTCTCTGCCCAGAGACGCCTTCGAAACACTGCAAAGACAGCACATGAACCTTTAAATACAGCGCAGCGAGACTCAGCAATCACCGTGAACTCAATGACGCCCACGAACAGCGACTCGAGAGGCAGTCAGAGTGTCTATCTCTAAGTGCCGTAAGGTCAACTCGGGGTCCATTACCTAACCTGCAACATCCAAGGGAGATGACCCATCTAGAGCTCAGACAACACAAGCTGAGACTGGTAGTGCAGCATTTCTCACCCTGTGTAAACATGGAAGTAGTCTTGTGTTGAGGTTACACAGATTTTAGGCCAGTGACGTTGATATTGTCATGGTGACGACGTAAAGAGTGTGTGTAGGTACAGGCACTTATAGTGAGCATTGGTTCAAAGATAATGAAATCAAAGATCAAAGATAATGAAAAACTGATTGATATTGTGCATCTTTTTTTGTCCCAAATGCATGAATGCCCTTTTCTTGAATAGGATGTCAGTAGTGCTTTTTCAGTGTAACCATATTCTCCGTGGATATGAACAGGGTCACAGAAGGTGATACTTAATTTACCACTGTCATTATGGGCACAGTGTCTGCTGCATACATAATTAATCAATCACTATTTTCCACATTGATAACAGCACGACCCCAGTCCTCACCTTGTCTTTGAATGCTGGTTGCATTCACTTTGCTCACAATCACTGTGAAACATGGAGAGACACATACACAGAGATCTCAGTAACAACAGTAAAAATGCCGCTGCAAGAGACACTGTGCAATCTGCACCTGATAACTCTCGGGGTGATTATCAAGCCAGGCGCGAGCTAAACGGGTTATCACAAGTCTCACATGGGAGACGAGGGTTAACAGCCAGTTATCGTGGCAATATTCCTCTGTGAACTATTTGGAGATCTGCAGGTTTGAATGGAAAAGGTCATGTCAAATAATGTGTAATAAAACTCTTCAAATAGACCTGTATGGCCACGCATTCCAGCAACAAGCATTCATCTCCAGCCCAACAAGAGGTGGTTGGAATAATAAGAAGGCAAGCAGTAGACAAGGGTGAGATATGTTGAACTACACGAGCGAAGGGAAGATCTGTTCACTCTATTTTTAACCCAGAATCTTAATGAAACATCCCCCTAGCGCCCATGAGCTCCCTTTTTTCCCCCCCTCAATGAATTCATTGAGTTGAAACAGATTTAGGCAGTAGAATGAAAAATGGTGCATAAAAAACGACTGGCTGGGTTTGGAGATTAATATTACAGCCAGAGAAGTGATGATCTATCACTGAACTCTCTTCCATATACAGCATAGTGAGGATGAAAGTGACGAGCACTGTTGCCAAAATATGTAATTACTGATTAAACTAATCAGTAAGATTACACATTCCAAATCTGTTGTGTAATTAGCTTTTAGGCTACTTTATGTTGGATGCACACAATAAAGCCTCTTTTTTAATCTCATGCAACTATGAATCATTCATTTTTGCCATTCACAGCCTTAAATTCTGATGTCTAATTTCATTATATAAAAGATTTTGGTTATTGTATGGTCCTGAATTTGCTGTTTTATATCAACTGGTTATTTTTGTGACACACAAGTTAGGATCACTACTGATAAAAAAAGGCACAGTCATCCTAAAAACTCGCATAATAAATGAATAAATCTCCATAACAACACTGTGCAAGCACAATCACAGAGGCTTCTGGCCAATATAAAGGCTGTTAGCCTTGTACAGAGATTACTTTCACTTCACTGATGTGTGCACATTCCATATATAAAATGTATCCATTGCCAACAAGCTGTGGCTTAATCCACTGTCCTGTGAAGCCAATACGGGTGCGGGACAATTGATTTTTTCAGTAGGTTAGGTCGTGGAGGTGATGTTGGTGTTTGCGCTTTTGTCACTCAAAGGGTGTTCCGGATTGTGCAGATATATGGTAAACAAATATTTGACAGCAGCAGCAGCAGCAGCAGCAACAGTAACAGCAGCCCTGAGCTTCCTCAGTGTGTTTGCAGTGTGAGAGGCGGTGAAGTACAGGAGTTGTCTCGGTTCTTTAGTGCCCAGTTTGACGGCCTGCCTGCGTCCTCGGGAGAGGAAGAGCTGCTGTAATTGGTTTCTCAATGAAGGATCATCAGCTGCTCCCCGGAGGCTTGGTGGACTGTAGCGTAGCGCTGCTCCATCAATCGTCCATTTCCCGGCTTTAAACACCGCTTTGCTCTTTTCTTCTGAAATAAACAAGTGGGCAGTGAAGGGGCATTATCGGAGCATCATCATCATCATCATCCTGAGCGTATTTAGAGGGGATTTTTGTGTCCGTTTTCCCACAACCTGTGCGAGCGCTTGGAGTTAATCGTTTTTGTCCATATCAGCGGAGAATCGCGGGGCAAAGTTTAACGCAGATTTTCAACATGAGTGACCTGGAGGACGACTTTGCTAAGATCCTGCTGCTAAAGGAGGAGAGGATACGGGACTTGGAGAGGCGGCTGGCGGACAGGGAAGACGAGATTCAAGAACTGAAGAGAAAATTGCACAAATGTCAGTCTGTTTTGCCCAGCGCTCAACTTATTGGACCGAGGACCCGCAGGGCGCAGGGCATCTCCGCGGAGCCTCAAACGCACCAGGACCTGTCAAGGCAGTCTTTTCGGAAATATGCCAAGTCTGACTGGTAAGATTGTTCAGCATGGTATTGATACTTTACTTTCCCATTACGCCCATGTGTCGGCTTTGTGTTTTTCTTTTTCACTGCCAAAATGTAAAGATGTGCCATGAAATATGTTATTAGAAGCAGAAGTCTCTTTTTTTCAACAGAAATATGAATGAACATGTTATGAATTCCACACACTCATTCACACACACACACACACACACACACACACACACACACACACACACACACACACACTTCTTGTGGCACTTCAGTGGCCTATCTCCACCTCCACAGAGCTTTTTTTCTGGCTGTTTTCTACATTTTCTGTCTTTCTTTTTTTAATGAGAGATGGAGGAGACGTTTGCCATGAATGGACGAGCACTTTCATTCTTGGGGGCGATGACGCAGCTCCAAGGCGAGTTTCAGAAAGAGCTCCTAATTGATCAGATCCATCACGGCGGTCCCACAGGACACAGACAGGAGGAAGTGCGATGCATTATTGGCTTTTAGTAGCTGGACGCTGAGGACCCGAAGTGCATGTCTGAGGATATTTAATACTCCATTAGAAAACGCTTTGTTTGACCATATGCTTCCTGCATCACCTTTAGGTGCTCATTTTAGCTTCACAGTATGGTTGTCCTGAATTTGAGGGTTTCACATGAGGCCTGTATGTGATTAGTTGTCAGTAATTATCTCATTTATTCACTTATTTTCAGTCTATTCAGCTTGATTGTGTTGCCATTACTCCCAGCTAAAAGTTGACACACACTCTCTCTCTTTTTGCGCTTTTTAATTTCTTTTAATCTCAATTTCTCTTATCAGAATCACATCAGGATAAATGGCTAATTATGTTGATATTACACACACACACACACACACACACACACACACACACACACACACACAGAAATCACTCTGATAACTCAATTAAGATGCAGCAGACAGTAGGGTTAATTTAGTTAAGATGGCTAGACAATATCCAATCCTCATTTGCATGAATAAACTACAGATAGGGCAGCTCCTTATTTGCACTCATTAATTGATGCTCAGTGTCCCTTCAGACAACACAAAACTCTTCAGAGAGAGTCCTGAAGCATAATGAATTACAATAAAAAGTACTTGAGAATGAGACACAGAGTTCCTGAATGACCTAGGTCGAGAAATAAAGGCTAACAAATATTCAAGACAAAAATAATCAGGTATACTGATGATCTATTGTCAACCTTTCTATAGGACCTGGGTCTATTCTGAAAAAGGTCAAATTATGCATATATACTCAGCTGATGAGGCACAATGAGCGCTTGAATGGGCCTCCAGTGAACAGAAAGGCTAATTGCTTGTGGCTGTGATGCATGTGCAGTGAAACGGAAGTAAACCTGTTTGCATTTGTGTAAAGCACCGGTGAAATGACGTGATTGCTCTCGGTGCCACCGGTGTCTGGAGAAGGGCGTCCACCTGTGCTGCCGCCGTGGGGTCAGAGACGTTGTGACCCCCCCGCCCCCATTAGAGTCAGGGACGTGGCACCAGCCGGCGGCCCGCCCCACTCATCGGATTACCGCACCATGGAGAAACGGATCCTGTTTCTATTGATCTGCATAGGAAAAGGGCTGAGCTGGATGGTTAGAGAGGTGAAATTTAAAGCGCAGAGGTGCTTTGAAGGACAGTGGGAGAGAGAGAGCGAGAGAGAGAGAGAGGGCCTTTTGATGATGGGAGGATGGGGATGCAACACTGGACTTGAGAGAGCCAGAGCTTGAATCTAAAGTAAACTTTGCTGCTGCTCAAGCTTTGTGCCCTATGAACTTTTGCTTCCCTTGACAGAGATAAAAGAAAATATGATGGTTTTTTAATTAGCTGAGGCTGCTTTGGCTTCATTAGAAAGTTTAGGTATCTGCATTTAGAGAGAAGCACAAGAAAACAAATCTTTTCAGAAAAATATGTAAAGCCTTTATGTTAGTGGCTTAAACAGACTATTATCTGCACTGTTTGTTGAACAGGTGTTCCTCACAGGTGCTTCATCTCGTTAAAAGTCTCACAGAAAGCTTACATTTATACCTTTTCACCTCTGTGAGTTCTGAAAACAGGTTTGCATTGTTTGTGCTCAGCTGCTGATGCGCATTTGTTTTATTCAAATCTCTCCAAGGTTGCCACATCGGGGCACTTTCACTTTTTGTGCATAAGCCTACTGTACATACCATTATGTGCAATGATATATCTAATTGTTTTATTGTTGTTAACAGTACAAACAACCTGTTTCCTCAACACACTGCTCAGTCAGTCACTAATTCATTAATTCAACACCAGTATTGTGGGAACATTAAGTGATAGACCTTTTTTCCTGCAGAGCAGAGTCATGACACCTTGTTGTTGTTTGCCTGGGTTGATCTTTTAATCCGCCACAAGAGGGCAGCTGTGATCTTTTAGTACACCAACTGTCTCTGCCTAGTGTTGTTCACATGCTTGTCAGGAAAAAATGCTCTTTGACCACCACACCAAAAACACCTTTCCTTACAGCCAAAGAAATCTCATTGCTCTTCACTTTTTGTCCACACTGCCAGCTTGTGACTCCCCACTCTCAGCACAGTAATTGCTGTTTTAGCCTCAGTAACTATTCATCCTGTCAGATTGTCCTTGGCAGTTTATCCTCCTCTGAATTTGTCCAGAGCGCATCAGGCCAAATGCTGTTCGCTGAGCTTCAGATGACTCATTGGGATAATGTGGACAGACAAGAGCGGCGCTCAGAGTCGACACACACACACACAAGATTAGATGAGGAATGTGGAGCTGCTGTGAAGAGTTGTGAGCCTTAGCAGCTGTTGCTGGTGGTGTCTGACATACTGTAAGGTTATCATGCTTTGCCTTTAGCACCTTCACTTGGTCCAGTTTTTAATCTGTCACACACACTCACACTCACTCACACACACAGACACACACACACATTGAGAAAAGTGGGATTACTTTTTACCACTTTGACATGCTTTGTATTGCCTAAAGTCAATTGTTTTGGTTCAAATCCACACTAATAGTTTCAAATATTTCCTGATTTTTGCACTTTTGTCCAAATTGACAAAAACTTACAAGTACTCCAACACAATACAAGCGGTGCAGCCTCTGTTCCCCAATAGATGACAAACATGTTGTTTATTTTTACACTGAGGTTCATTAAGTTTCCATCACCTTCAACATCCATTAAGGCTCCGGTGCTCATCTATTTGTAACTCAGCAGCCTCAGGGCGTCAGGACCAGTTACTGAGGTATGATGACATGGTTCTCCGAGCAGTGGCTTTCTCACTGAGTCCATTATTCATGTGAGACGAGCGCAGTTCTCTCTGGAGTGGCAGACTGCACTGTGCCACAGATTCCTGTAGGCGCCCTTCTCGACATGCGCTCTCTCCGGGTCTCAGCCTGACGCACTCGGGGAGGACGGTCCTCCGCTGTCACAGCACCGAGGGAGGGAAGGAGCGAGGGAGGGAGGGAGAGAGAGAGAGAGAGAAAGAGAGAGAGGAAACTTTGCGTGACTGTGGCTGAGACGCTTTATGGGCTCACCTTGGCAATCGCGGCATCCACCGAGCATACCTTCGCTTAAATTCCCAACATCCGCTTTGTGACGGACTGTGACGGAGGAATCCCCCCCTCAGGAGAGACAGGGGCTGCATCCTCCGAAGCTGTTGATGCCGGATAAAGTTTATGAGCAGCGTGGCAGAGGAGCGAGGATAAAGACTAGACTGCAGACATTTCGATAAACTTACTGGGGAAGTCGCTCGTAGCCACCAAGTGAAATGGGCACCTTGCGCGACCTCCAGTACGCGCTCCAGGAGAAGATTGAGGAGCTGCGCCAGAGGGACGCGCTCATCGACGAACTGGAACTGGAACTCGACCAGAAAGACGAGCTTATACAGAGACTACAGAACGAGCTGGACAAATACCGCTCCGTTATCAAACCGGCAACCCAGCAGGTCCACAAGCAGAATGAGCTGCATGAGCAGCAGCGGACGAAGAGACAGGCAATCTCGGCTGAACCCACTGCCTTCGACATCCAGGATCTTAGCCATGTCACCCTACCTTTCTACCCCAAAAGCCCACAGTAGGTGTCCATATTATAATCTCACAATATTCACTTTTAATAACGACATCTTGTATTAGTTGCTGCACTCAAGTATGAATTAATTCACCCTTAGTCACCTTTCCGATTGCTGTGCGTAATGTTACGTATGGCGCAGCAGGTACGGTACCTGTAGCACATAAGGAGGATGAGGTGTTGCTCTACAAAACACACACACACACACACACACACACACACACACATAGACACGCAGTGCGTAAAGGGGGAAATGTCATGACGCCTTCAACTATAGGAAAATGAGATGAAAAATGATCAGGAAACAATCATGACAGTTATTAATAAGATTAATCAGCTGTCCAGCAGTCCAGTGGTAGCCGGACAGTCCAATAATTGGCTAAGATGAGAGAGGAATGAAATGTCATCCAGTCAAAGGGGATTATAGGTTTAGAGAGCTGGAGGTGGTAGCTCAGTGTAATATACCTTTGCTTATCTTATACAAGCTGTGATCAAGATTAAGATTTCTTTATTATCATTTCTCAGCATTCACATACATTGAAACAAAATGAATCCTCTGCATTTGACCCATCCTATACGTTAGGAGCATTGGACAGCCATGGTGCAGCAACCGGGGACCAACTCCAGTGCCAGTAGTCAGGGGCACTGACAGGAGTTTTAGCCCTAACATACATGTCTTTGATGGTAGGAGGAAACCAGAGCACCCGGCAGAAACCCACACAAACACATGGAGAACATGTATCCACACAGAAAGGACCTGGGCTGGCCTTCTTGTTTTCTTGCTGTGAGGCATCAGTGCTAACCACTGAGCCGCCCATACATATTCTGTGACAGCCAGTCTTAACAGGCTCTCTGTGCATGTTAACCTTATGATTTGTTTAGAGCTAATCTCTCTCTCTTTTCGAACTCTCAAGCACCCTTTTCCTGCTCAACCTGGTCTGCAACGTCAGGCCAGTCTCTCAAACTGAAGCTGGCATTAGAAAAGTGACTCTGTTTTAAATTAACCCAGTTATCTGCTGAGTTTGAACTTTAAGGTTGTGTTATTATGAATCAATACTTACCCCTGTGGTGGTCGGGAATAATATCTACCCTTCAATCTGTAAGCACACTGAAATGTGGAAATATTGGATATATTCAATACATAATCAAAACAAAATCCAGCTTTGAAATGCAGAAATGGATGTCACTTAACATAAGCATAAAAGTGTTCAATTTAAATTATTGGTATATTATCTACTTTTAACCCCAGTAAAGCATATGATAAAATGTTTCTTTTGTCGTCATGGTGTTTTAGACTAAAATGAAAAACAAGGAAAGGAAAAAAAACAACACTGCACAGTTTGCAGATAGATCACATGTGTCATATGAATGGCATTATGCTCTCGACACGCAGACAAAGAAAGCTCCAAAGATTTCATCAAAGGAGATTCAAATATGAAGGGGGGTTATTTATTTGAGTAGGAACAGGCCATTAGTCTTTGTTATACCTGTCAGCTGTGTAGAAAACACACAAAAAGCCAAATCTTTTCTTGTGTTTGTTTTATTTGTCTCACAGTCATAAATAAACGCGAGACCCTGGACGCTGGGCTTGGAATGTCAGATAAGGACAACACACTAGAGTGACCGTTTCATTATGATTATCGTCCTCATCCTAAAGCTTTTGCTGTATATGGCTATTTCCATTAAAGGATTTCCCAAAGAGGCTTTTAGTGAGATCATAACAGGAAGTTTCTCATTATCAGGTTCCTGAAAAAAAAACCCAGCATCTACAAAATATCAACTTTTCAAAAAAATTGGGGGGATTGTCAAGCCTTTTGACATTTTTACTCCCAGAAGAGTTTGGTGTCTCATCTATCCAGGAGTTTCAATGCGATCATCTTTCAATTATGATGGACAAAGGGCAGTTTGAGATTTGACAGATTTATAAAAAAAACCCCGTTGTGACAGCAGTTTTGCATGATCTCAAAATCGAAAAGGAAATCTCTTGATGTGACTGAAAATTTACTTCCTCTTACCAAGTGGTTGTTTGAACTCCTATCAAAAGCCTCCCAGCTATAGCCTCAATTTTCTTTTCACACTTTCCATCTGACAGAAAATGACTTTCTCTTCAGTGTCTCTATTCTTATAAGCATAGCCATGAAAAAAATTATGATTGAGAAGCAGACAGACTCTTGAATGCAAATAATTGAGTATGTCTGGGCGCTGTTTTCTTGATTAGTTCAGCAGTATTATCATTATCCAATTAGTTTGGACATCTTTGCTCGAGCAAGTTGAAAAAGTTCATATTTTTCTCATGATACAAAGCAAACATTTATTAGCTATTTTGTTTCCGTGTGACTCTTGTAACTTAGGTTTTATTTTTTATTGCTCAATTGACAACACAGACAATTTATTTTTCTTCTATAAAATACACAAGGGCCTCCTGGGATAAAAGCAGGTCCATTATATTTTCATTTTGTTTTGGTTTTTGAAGTGTAGCGATAATGACTGTTGGATTTGGCTAAATATTTATATTTTTCTTTCATTCTTGCCCACTTTATCTTCTTTACAAGGCCCGTAGAGTGTTCCTTACACATACGCTATCCATCCCTCTCCCTCCATCTGCCTCTTATTCCTGTTAGCCTCTCCCACTTTTCTGCCATCTCTCTTCTTTTTTCCCCCTAAAAGAGCATATTTTCTCCTTTTAAGGAAGACTGAACTTGCTCAGCCCCAAAGTTCACTAGTGGATGAAGGCAAATATATCATCCTCACAAAGGAGAGGAAGGCTGATGTTTTTATAAGGGTCTGGTTGGCCGCAGCGGACAAAACGTTGCTCAACGTTGCTAGCAGAGGCTCGAGTCAGGGGGTCCCATTGGGATGGAAAAGGCCAGAAATGTCCTGGGTGTAAATGTAACAGAATCGGGGTCATTGAGGCACATTTCCAGAGTATTAAAGGTCAACTTCAAGGAAATAACGGATTTTCAGTTTGTTCCTGGTTGTTTAGTTCTGCTGTATAAAGTTAAGCCTATTTCACCATCTCAATAAAGGTCGTAAGGATCATCACAGTCCAAAAAAACACAACACTTCACACCTTTATTAAGATCTACACCCCAAAACCTAATGAGAACCTCAAGATGAAATCAAAATTATCTCCATGTGCAGTCACTGCTGAGAAAGGGAGGAGGGTTTGAGAAGCACATATGAATACAGAGTGAGTGGTGAGAATTTAAAAATAGGTGCAACACCTCAATCTTCTCTTTTCAATTCCCAACAGGAGCTTGTTCTGACTCTCAAAGGCAGAGTCAAAAATCTCTAATGAGGAACTTCAACATCATCCTGGTCGTTCTGTTGGAGAGGCTAACTGTTCTAGCTTCAATTCAATTTCTGTCAGAGAGTAAAAGCAGGGCCGTCTGGGGATCCACAAGCCTTGAAACCCTAACTGAAAATTCAGCCGGCTGTTGAATGCAAAAAGTACATTAGTGATCATTTAGCATGCTACTTGAGACTCAAACAAAAACAAATCATTCAGCTGATGGTAGAAAAGACGCTCTTGAAATTTGTAGATGTTTGTCAAGGTTGAAATTTGTATTTACATGCCAGATGTAATATCTGCTGTTTGGCATCTCCCACAATTTTGACTTTTTTATCGGAGGGGTCAACAATTTTCTTTGCAGATTCGTTTTTTAAGGAGAAACATTCATGTGACCTTAAAAGATCAATGCAAGCTCTATTAAACATTACCTCACATACATAAATGTGCAGAGGAATTTGTAGTACTTGCTCTCTGAAAAACAACAGACATGTTCATAGTGCTCTGTGCATAAATCTAACAAAAACAAAAAAAAAATTCTGAGCGCTGCTGATATTGTATCATGGCAGACATTGAAGTTTCTTGCTTGAAGTTTGGTTTGTGTAGTCATGTGGTCTGTGTAGGACTTTGCTTCAGCATGGCACCAGGCCAGAGAAGCCTGTGTGTAGGGGGAGCTCTGTCTCATAAATGTCTTCCAGGTTATTTGCCCTTTTAGCTATAAGCTCCACAGGTGATCAGCATCAACAATGCACCCTAGAAATCTGTTTCTGAAAAGGGCACCAGGCACAAAAAGGCAAGCAGCAGTTCACCAGTGCCTTTATATCCAGCTAGCAGGGGATGAGGGGTGCATTCTGTCATTTTTATGTAATAAGGTTTAAAAGCTTCCCTTCTTGGTAGGGGTTAGGGTTAGGGTCATCTTGTTGGATTAACCCTCATACATATTATTAACCTCATTCATCCAGCTGACACTCTGTCAAAACCAGCCAGGCAGCACTCAGCTGAGCAAGTCAGACTCTGGTGATGACATGCTTCAATGAATGAGTGATCCTGACTCACTGTTGAGGATCTGGTCCGCCTCAAATGGCTCTCGCATATCTTGACACTTTGTATCCAAAAGGATCCAACTAACGTTTGCCTCAACAGTCTCAAACGTCACTGCGTCTGGCCTACGTTCACCTGTTGTAAACATACGGACATCTTTTACAAACAAATACCTCTCTTCCCTCGATGATCCATCACCGGTATCTAATGTGTATTCCTTGATTTAACTGATGATTTGACTTAATGTCCCCTTTCATAATGTGGTCTAATTCCATTTGTCTGCTTTTCCTTTTAGCCCGCCTGACAAAGTGCTCTTTCATGTGTACACCCAGCGGTACCTTGACGACTGCACATTAGCTTTACAGTTAATTACATTCTTTCCTTTCCTTGCATAGTCATTGCAGAAAATACTTACCTGTGGAATGCCCTAATTACTCCACAGTCTGAAGGCTGATTTGGCTTTCAAAAGTACAACCCTGAATGGAAACAATCTGCTTCCATTAGGCATAGATTTAGCTATTTATTAACTTGCTCCAGCGTTTGGAGGAAATAAAAAGGTTTCACCTTGACGTCTTTGAAAGGAGAATATCTTTTTTGAAAAGCTACTGTGCAGATTGTGTGAGACTTTAATTCACTTAAAAGTAGGCAGTGTACCTGCCTGTTGTACTGGTCAACATCCTTCACTGGATTGTAGAGAATATTTTCATTTAAGCCAAGATCTTTGGTTGAGATTCGTGTATGATACCTTTAGACTCTTGTGCTAATTCCTCTCTCTTATTCTTTATCATTTTGTCTTCCTACAGCCAAGAAGCACCAGTATGAATTTGTGCTTGTGCGGGTCTGATATTGGAATATCTCATTTCATTTCACCTTGTCTTCCAAGGTCCAAGGATCTGATCAAGGAGGCCATCTTGGACAACGACTTCATGAAGAATCTGGAGCTTTCGCAGATCCAAGAGATCGTGGACTGCATGTACCCTGTGGAGTATGGAAAGGACAGCTGTATCATTAAGGAGGGCGATGTGGGCTCGCTGGTCTACGTCATGGAAGGTAAAAGCACACATGCACAAAAGGTACATTATCCATCCTGCGGAGGCACAAATGCATTCAAATGAAAACAACAGTTTGAAAGGCTGGGGTCTAAAATGACGTACGCAATTACACTTTTTAAAAATAAAAATTTAACACAACTGAAATTGTAGGGCAATATCTGGAGAGCTTTAAGAGCATCATCATGACAATTATGGAAAAGAAATGAAAGGACATTATTGATGGGTTTCTGCAGAGCAATGAACTAAAACTCCAGACTACAACATTTTGGCACTGCTATATGATTCACTCACATCCCAATGATTTTATTTTACATGACGTTGCATGTCCGCTGCATCCTTTATGTTTCACTCTTTTTTTTTTTTTTACCAGTATTGTTTCAGCATATGGCTTTTATTTTCATAGTTTTTAAACGAGGATTGGTGACTCTGAGTGTGAGAGCTCGGATTATGGGAACAACAGAACAATGTCCAGTCTGGCACTGATGGGATTTGTGAAAGGGCATATCTGCTACATGATTTGCAACAAGTGATACTGCAATAAAATGTTTAGAGAGCTGTCGTCCCTGACATTAGATTTGACCTCATGGAAAATGGCTTCAGTCAGTGCATTCAAAATATAATTGATCATTATATAGAGATGAATGTGGGCATTCACTGACATTGTACAGATTAGAATACAGAAGTATCTAATATACTGTATAAAAAGCTATAATCGCTTGTTTCCTCTCTAAAACCTTAACAGTTTACACATGACTCAGATACAATTTCAAGAATTCAAAATGTTTCATGGTGGAAATACTTTCCTTAAATCTAAACATCATGGTAGAAAAATGAGAAAAATGGAAACCACGAAGCAGTAAGCTTGAATCTTGTTTATAAGCAGTGGCATTTAAAGGTTAATATTTTACAAGGAAGAACGATGATATTGATTGTTGCTCCTATTGTTTCACGCTGGCCACCTATTTTGATTATTGGGTTGGAAAGACATTTCCTGCATGCTCCATTCAGCCAAACATCGTTAAGAACAGGTCTGTGGGAAAGTACGGCTTAAATGATGAGACAGCAATTTTCTTTAAAAAAAAAAGAACAGAAAAAAGAAATTAAAAAATATATATATACACTATATAACACTATAAATCTATAATTCTATACAACTGCACATTGCTCTCTTCAAGCGCAGGCAGATAGGATTTGACATATCTGAAAGGACTCCACAGGCAGTGTCTCTGTTTGGATGCCAGCAGAAATGTTATGGCTGCTCTCTGTCTTCATCTTCTCTTTAGTGAGTCACTGGGTTTGAATTCAAAAACCTTTTGTGGGGGGTCTAAGCTATGACTTTAAAGGTTATCGTATTAGGAAGATGACTCGGTCATATTGATCAGTACACCAACAGGGGTCTTTTACTGTGTTTTGTCTGTTATGACTGAAATGAAATATTGTCATCTTGAAGAAATAGATAGCTATAATTGTATGAAGTATAATATTAAACAGAAGTAAAAATGTAAAAAAAACTGTAGTGTTGTTAGACTGAACTAAATTGAAGTTGACTGTGCCAGTTGGTCCACCACTTTGGACCAGACTGACATATCTCTATTGAAAATATTACCATAAAAACATTCATGCTCCCCAGAGGATGAATCTTAATGACCAGGGTGACCCCCTGACTTTTCCTCTAGTGCTACCTGAGTGAAACGATGGATTGTCATGAAATTTGGTTCAATATTCTTGTTCTCATCATCTTCAGGATGACCTGTAATGATTTTGGTGAACTCTGACTTCTCCTCTAGTTCCATCATCATGTCCAAAGTTGAATTTTTCCAATTTGTTGGTTTATGACCAAATACCTGCTAAACTAATGACATTCCTGTGCTTATTAGCAAATGTTAACATGCTAACACGCTAAAATAAGTTGCTGAACACAGTAAACATTATACCTGCTGAACATCAGCATGTTAGCATTGTCATTGTGAGCATGTTAGCATGCTGACATTAGTATTTAGCTCAAAGCACCACTGTGCCAAAGTACAGTTTCACAGAGCTGCTAGCATAGCTGTGGACTCTTAATCTTGTTCAAACTGCCTTAATATCAACACATAATTAAAGACATAATTCTTCAAGGTAGTTTTAGGTTAGTTGAAGTAATGTCTAATAAATTACTTCTAATTAATGCCTGAAATGATTGGTGTAAGCAGAATTTCCCTGGTCATATATATTTTGATGTCAAAGATACATTATTCATGTTTTTTGTGTTATACTGTTCATATTATTTATAATCTCAGTGTGTATGAAAACACCTTATTTATAGGGCATTTCACTAAGGGGGAGTTAAAAGGTGACAGTAAGAATGGGTCTAGAATTACAGTAAATTATTTGATGACTGCATGTTGTCTGTCAGTCAACACACAGAAGTGACCACAGCTCTGAACAGTCAATTAGATTTAGACATTTAATTTTATGAACCGTCTTACATCATGCATAATTGCAGTGTTTCACATCACTGTTGTAAGACGGACGTCATTTGTCGTCCTTATCTGTAAACTGCAGAGAGAAGTCAGATATGTAAAGAGTCGAACATGTAACTGTCATAATGCAAATGAAATGCAAAACACAACTGTGGACTGTGCAAACCGCCAACAGAGAGCTGAGATGAAAATTTGGAATGTGGGAGGGGAAGTATTGTAGATTATATCTTTCATGTACTGACACCTGATGAGTGTTATGAGAAACCACATCTTCAATTATTGCACCGGTGTCCTGCGTGAATCCAACAATTGTGGGTGAAAAAGGAAAAAGTCAGGGTATAAACCTCTACATGTTGAGCCAATTGTCTAAAATTCAGTGTTTTTTTACCTGAACACCGGTCTCATCTGTATGTCGTGAGTAGATCCTAATCTCTCTCTGTGACAGAGGCTGTGAGAAGATGATTGTACCAGAGGTGACTCGTCATGCTGGGTCACCAATGAGCAAGTGTCACACTGACATGATGAATAGGCTTCTCTTGAGTGCAACAGAAAGAAAGAAAAGAAAGATACAAATCTGAGAGAGAAGTAATTGTTGAGGGGCTCTGTGATTTCCTCTCTAACAGCGATAGAGGAAAGAACTGTAGCATAATTAGAAATAGGGCTTCAATTCAACAGTGGTCATGTGCCACTAATATCAAATGTTTTGGTAATTATATTATATTTTCAGATCCCCAGTTTAAGTTTAACATATTTATCTTTAATTAATATTTTCATCTCTCTCTTGTTGCCCCTTACTCTCTTCTATTCCACTTTTTAATTCGCCTCCTTTTTGTTTCTTTGCGTCATGTTCCAGCGAGTCCCTTGCCTGCAGTTCTCACTCTAACTGTCCCTGGCCTTGACTTGCTTTGCATAAAAACAAATGTTAAAAGCATTAGCCCAAGGGGTGATGACTTTGTGCCAAGGTCTGAGGAAGGCCATTGCGTTCTGCGACTTTTTAATCCATGCTGACAGGGTGTCTGATTACGCCATGGCATGTCAAACACACAGCTTCGTCAGCTGAACATTGTACATCATTTTCCTAGCAAATGAAGTGTTCACTACGCTGGCAGTAGTGTCATTTCGTATTGAGAGTTGGCAGGCTAATCATTAACGTTTTGCCCTGAGGCTGACAGCATTTGTCATGCGTCATGTAACCATATGAGGCTCAAGTAAACTACACAAATACAAAGATTAAATAACAATAATAGTGTGCTACATCATTGCTCTCATTTAAAATAAAAATATTAAAACAATCTCATGAAACAGAGAGCATATACATCATTTATGCTTCCCTAGTGAAAGACTGGACTTATATTTCAGAGAATATCACAGCCTCTGTGTGTTAACAACCTCAGGATAGTTATTACAGATGCACCTGATAATTAAAGATCAGACAAAACAGGAGCTGCAGAAACGGAATAGATTCTGGCACTGGTTTGCTGCTGTGATGAGACTGTCCGCTTGGCTGTGGCTGCTGTAATAAATTTTTGTTGTATTTTGATTGGATCCACTGAGCTGTATATGGCATCAGTCATCTTAAAAATACTGATTGCAACTGAGACAAAAGCTCATGTTTCCATGGAGATGAGATAGGTTTTTGCTTGACTGTGTCATCCACGAACACCCATACAGGTGGCTAATGATAATAATAACAAGTATAATCACATTCAATTACTATCAAATATTTCCTCGACAGTGAAATGCCCATGGTCATAATTCATCTCAATCTAATGAAACTTTGTGTGCTAATAAATATAAGTATCTCCTATTACACATATCCTCGAGGAACATGTGGCAGTAGGAGACAGTGTTGATGATGTTAACAGTAAGCTTGTTAAGGTGCAATGGAGCCGCCTAATCACTAAATCTCTATTCCCAAAGCTTCCTGAGCTTTGGGAATAGAGATTTAGTGATTTGTTTGGATGGCATAAACACCCTGAAACACTGGGTGGTGGTCAAAATGCAAAACTAGGAAGAGTACAGACTATAGTTTAGTCTAATTCTCAAGAAAATGGTGATCATTTCACCCGCCAGCTGGAGAATGTTAAAAAATACACAGTTTTGTGTTGTTAACAAGAATGAGCTCATATCTGAAGTTCAACGACATTAAAATTAGGAATCCTTCAGTTGTTACTGGTAATAATGACCTGTCTAATTTGAAAGTTAGCTTTCGGTGTTAACGTTAAAAATGGTTATGTTTAGGGCTGCAAGTAACAATTTTCATTATTCATCAATCTGCTGATTATTTTCTCGATTAACTGATTAACTGTTTGATCTCTAAAATAGAAGAAAATTGTGAAAAATATTCCAAAAAATGTTACCCAGAACACAAGTTGACATATTTTAATTGCATGTTTTGTCCGACTAACCCAGATAGCATACGGAAGTGGGCCACTTCAGGCAATGATGCGGCACTGCTGACCTTCTTCTGGCCTGGGCAAAATGGATGTGAGCCTGAAATGGCCCACATGTAAAATAACAAATATGGCCCAAATATCCCAAATCAAATGTGGGCCTTTTTTGGTAAAGGTGCGGTGCTCTCAGGTATGTGTATTCTGGATGTGGGCCAGTTCTGGTTTATCTGGTTTGTTCTTGGTTGACATACGGCTTGCTTGTGGCCCAGATCTGGGAGACAGGAGCGGACTGCCTAAGTGGCATCATTCCATGCCGTATGTGAGCCAGATGAAAGTGCAGAAAGTGTCGGGTGTGGGCCGGATCTGGTCCACAGCAATTTTGCTATCTGGGAATGGTTCAAAACCCAAAGATATTCAATCTACAATTATAAAAGACTAAGAAACCCTCAGATATTCACATTTGGGAAGTTTGAACCAGAGAATTCTGGTCTGACTAATCATTTGATCCCTGGAAATGACTAATTGACTAATTTTTTCAGTTCTAGTTATGTTGAGATATAATTTGAAATGGTTAGGTATCCATATAGATCTGACCATAGTTATGTTTAGGTTGATATTAGAGATACAGGGTTAAGTAAAGGTTTGGTGTTGTTAAGTTTAGGCTAAAAGTCTGGGTTGTACTTCTTGGATGAGAAAGCTTAACTGAACTGATTTCCTCTGTCTGACAACTTTATTGTGGTAAGAGGATGTATTAGGTCTCTCCTGACTCGATTTCCTGTTGCCAGAATTGAATATTGAATATTCACTTACGATTCCTACTTTGTCTTATAACTTTCAGCCTGAGTGATAAACAAGAACATTCAAAGAACAAGAAAAGCCTCGCCAGGAGGCTGTATATGTGATATTGACTCTGACTCATGTATTTGTTTCAATTTGTGATATCTTGTAGGAAAAACAGCTGTCTGCCCTCACTGTATATTTTACTAGTTTTATTAAGTATACAGGGAGAGCAGACAGAAAGGTGGGGAAAGAGAGTGGTGATGTTACAGTAAGAGTCAGCTCCAAATCCCAAGTGCTCACATTGACAGTTTCTTTGACAGGCTAACAAAATTCAGTGCAACCATTGATGCACCATTTTATTCAGCTTGAAGTGTTCAGGGGATTTGAGAATACACCTAGGATTTGACATTTTCTCAAAACAAATTGGACAGAGTCCCAATTATTTTATCTGACCTACAGTTAGGTAAGGTAAATATACTATTCTGACAGGTGTCTTCAAGAAGACTTGAATAGTTGAAGTTTAATTGAGGCTTAAATGTTATCCTTTAATGTTTGAATATGACAGAAAACAAACAATGTGGTGTTTAGAGGCTTATGCTGAACCACTCTTGTCATTTTTCCTTCTGTTTTTTCAGAGATATACCTATGAATAACAATGAATAACAATGTTTACCCACTGTGGCTCGATACTAGTTTCTCTCTATGAGGGGAGTAAGTATTTGAAGCTTTTTGACTCTTTATGATAAGGCACTCAAAACACTTGGTAGACATGATTGTGTGTGTAAGCATCAAACTCTGATGCGTTTGCTTGAATCTCTAATCAAATATAAACAACACTGGAGTGCCCTGGTAGCTGAATGGTTACTGCACATGCCACATATCTGCAACGTACCTGTTTTGAGTCTGGCAAGGGACCCTTGTTGTATGTCATGCCTGTTTTTCTCCCCACTTGTTTCCTGTTGGCCTCTTCACCAATAACTAGTCAATAAAGGCAAAAAGGGGCAAACAAATAATCTAAAAAAAAAAAAAAAACACTGGGAAATGAGAAGCAGAGGTGTCTGTTTACATTTAATTTCATTGCATATTTTATCTTGTCATAATCCCCTTTAGCTTCAACCAGCACCTTATCGCCTCTCTGTCACCTTGTACTCTACCACACAGGCTGAGTTATTAAAACCTGACATGAACATAAATCTTTAGAGCTCCTCAACATTGACTATTTATAAGGGAATTATGAGTCATATAAAATGTCTTCAGCCTGTGCTAACCACCTTAACTAACCAGCTAACATGTCACTAACCACCAGCTAACAAGCCCAAAAACATAATCAAGGATCAAGCTGGCAAGAGTCTGCAAGAGACAAAATAAATAAATGTGTCTCTTTGAGATTCTAACATAGGCTGGAGTCTACTGGTCAATGAGGCAGAGTAAAGGGAGATGGCTCCTCTCTCATCTTCAGCAGAGCTTAGAGATGTAATCAATACGGGCACCTGAGTGTGACTCAATGTCATATGTGTGAAAGGACACAATATGTAAAGCAAATTAGAGGGATTATCTTGTGTTCCTACTGCTTCTACTAGTATCACCTCTACAGTTATAACCACTGCTACTGGTGTTGCTGTTAATAAACTATCTGCTGATCACAGTGATTATTACGATCTATTCACATATTAATGAGGTGATGTGCAAATAGCAAATGCATTGGGTTGCAGAAACGTGAGTGCACAAACCCATTACACTACATTGTTGCCTGGCAACTTAACTAATGCAGATCTCAAATTGTTGCTGCTGTTGCTGTCAAAGTAGCATCTTGGGGAAAAAGGCTCAGCAATGTGAGGCTCATAAATTTTAGTTTAATGGGCCCCAAAGAGTACAGCATGCAGCCAACTTTAAATACAGTAACTACTGCCCATTGTGTCTTGACAACATCATACAGCAGTAAATTATAGGTTAGTAATGAACCATAACCCACTGCTGAGGCTCAGACTCACCTTCTCTGCTGAAAAGGCATCACAGGGAACTCAATTTCAACTACTCAGGACTAAAATCGAATGTAAGATTGACTATGCGCGTGAGTATGTGTACCTGCGTATGCAACATGGCACACAATACCATTATAACCACGAGATTGACTCACATATAGCTAGCCCTCTTCAAGGCTATTGGCTCTCATGATAACTCTAATGAGGCTCTCAGTGGAGGTTTATTAAGGCGTCATCAGGGGAAAAGGTGAGGTGTCTGTAATTGGAATGACATTTAAACACTCTCCCTTATTATCTCAAACACACACACGGTAAAAGGAACTGTTGGGATCAGGTGGTAGCCCTGTATCTGTTCGCTTACATGTGGTCGCTACTGAAATCTGCCCCTATATAATGAAATAGCGGCGAGTGCAGAGAAACTGTATCGACAGAGTTGCACCTTCTTAAATGAAATACGTGTGTAATGACATTTCTGTGATGTTGTTGCCTGAAATGTCACAGAGAGATAGATTAATATACTTGCACCTTTTTATCTCTATACATACAATGTGTGTGTGTGTGTATGTGTGTGTGTGCGTGTATAATTCTCTTTCTTCACTTGACTGACGGCATCGTTGATGCAATATTCAGGCATGAAAAATCGATTGTTGTGAAAGATCCTGCAGGAAATATTTTTTTACTTTCTGGCATTTTGTGATTTGATTTCTAGTTTAAAGCTTACAATGTAACAGTGAATTAACTGGATGCAAAGCCTCTACAGATGAGCGCCACACTGGAAATGGGTTTTTATTCATCAAAAGCAGTGAAAAGAGAAGAAAATGTGTAAGGGCGAAGGAGTAAAAGCAGGAAATACAGTTTTCTATTCACCACAACAAATTCAGGTAGCTTATTGATTTTTTTTTTTTTAGAAAGGTGCGTAAATATCCAGCTGTATTTGCTAATATATAATAGCCTAATGGTTTGAAATACTTCTATCAAGAAAGCTATAACTTCAGCTAATGTGCTATTTATGTGCAAATAGTGTGTACGCGTGTGTTGCAGACTAATAATCTCACCTACGCTTAGCAGTGCATCATCTGCCCTCAACACCAATTGAAAATACTCTTTCTCTGGCTTGTGTCTTCTCTCATTTGCCCTCTCTGCCTCTAAGTTGTTCCTTTTGTCGCTTTCTCTCATTAATTATCTCACTTACACACACGCTGGTACCAATTTACCAATTCAAAAAGCTCAAATACGAGACCAGAGACATGCATGTTTCCCTCTATCACTCCTCCTCGCGTTTTACTGACTTTGACCCCAATCTGTCCTCTTGTCACCATCTTTCCCCATTTGCTCGTCACTTCTTTTCCTCTTCTGTCTTATTCCCCTGTTATTCTCCGCCCATCTGTCCATCTCACCTCCTTTTCATTCTACTTTTCTCTTTATATTCACTGCGTTTGTCTCCCTCTCGGTCTGTCTGTCTCTTCCTCTTCTCTGATTAGGGTGAGACGGCCTTTGTTTTTTTTTCTCTTCCAAACCGTAGAGTAAAAATTGATCCTCATTTTCACTCTACAGAGGCCAATGAATACATCTTAGATAGAGAATTAATGAGTAATTTGTGAATGATTCCTTAGCCTTTATCCCCTTTGTGGCTAACCCCACTTTTGAGAGTTCCTCACCTGGAAAGATCATGAAAGCAGTGTGTGTGTGTGTGTGTTTGTGTGTGTGTGTGACATGAGGAGAGTGGAGGATGAGGAAAGAAAAGCAGAGACAGTCACAAAGAGCTCAAAACCATCATATGAGCCGAATAGTATGCAAATGTTTGAAACTCTATTCTTTGCTTTGACTATAGGTATAAGCTGTACTGTATTGTATATTTACTGCTGTGAGTATATGTCTGAGTGTGTGTGTGTGTGTGTGGGGAGATGGTAGCCATACATTTGGAGTAACGCTGAGAGTCTGCTGTGCCTGGATAAGCTCTGTGCTTGCTGAGGTTCAGACTGAGGATACAAGATATGGTGCGAGTAATCTGCTCTGCTACAGTGACAGACAAATCCCTCCCTTCACCCTTAGACTAGCACGTTCACACACATATACTGTACACATGTCCAATAGCTGCAAAAATAAAGAAAAACTTCAGGGTTCAGTAACATGTACAATACTGACTGCACTGGCTTTTATACAAGATTGTTATCTGAGGACAGTGACGACGTCCAGCCTTGCAGGTTAACCAGTGTTTTTGGCTTTTATTGTTAACTTACATACTTAAAGAAGCCTGTATACACTGAACTTGGAAAGGCCCGTTTCATCAATCAGTGTCACTGGAATCAAGCTTTGCAGGACTTTGAGATAAGGGGCTCTTTTAAATCTCTCCTCTCTCACTGCAGACTTTTTATTGAGTCTCCTGAGTTAAAATTCATCTCTTTGATGTCTTTTTGAACTTTGATTGCCTCTGCCAAATACCCTCAACCCCCGACATGGGAATCCTCACGTTTTTTGTGCCATGTACAAATCACTGTTATAAGCTGCCTTTGTCTGTGTGTGTATGTGTGTTTGTCAAGTGTTTGTGTATGTGCATTCACATACATATAAAGTAGGAGCACACGCTGTTTTATTTTAATTATCTCAACTTTTCCAAATCTAAGACAAACAGTTTTTGTGTTAAGCTTGATAACAAAGCATTTTGGACATGAAGGGATTTTGAAAAGGGGTTTAGTGAGGCAAGGAGGTTAAAAGACGCAGCATGTGTTCTTGAAACAATCTGAAAGAATGGAAATTGTGGTGATCCCTTAACTTTTTATCTAGCACCATCATCAGGTCAGTGATTTAATGTATCCAATACTTTGGTTTATGACGAAATTCTTGCAAAACTAATGACATTCCCATGAGCCTCGGCTGTTAGCATGCTAACACGCCAAACAAAGATGGTGAAAGTGGTGAACATTATACCTGCTAAAACATCAGCATGTTAGCGTTTAGCTCAAAGTACTGTCTCACAGAGTTGTTAGAGTGGCTGTAGACTCTTAGTCATGTACTTTTTATGCATGAAACTACTGCACGTGTTTGTGTGTGTAATAATTTGTGGGACGAGACTGACAGTGATTCCTTATAAGTGCCTTCTCATGTCTGTGGTGATACAGCACACTACTGAAATGAGAGAGGGCTGCGGAAATGAGAGGGGCCCATTATTGTGGTACTTTAGATGCCACATTAATCTGTATTCTGATGCTGGAGCTGACTAATTAAGTCTGGACTGCATAAAAGAAAAGCTACAGTTTGTGCATGTGGCATGGTCGCTAACTGCTAATTACAACGCTGTGATTTGGTCTGTGAATACAAAATGATCATTTTCACTGCCCCCTGCTCTGGCTATCAATCAGCTTGTCAACACATGAGCCATAATCAGAGTTTGATGACTAGAGGCGTAGCAGGGATGGAACCAGACCTATTAAAATGTTTTAATGAAAACAGAGAAAGGAGGGAGGCTCTACATAAGGGAATTTAACTGTAGCGCCTCACCTCACATGTCTTATTATTTCCACTGAATGAAAGTAAGCTTCAGTGTGAGGCAGAAGGGCTCTAAAAGTAGACATATATAGCACATATAGTATGTTCTTGCCAGAGCCCTGACTCTAAAGTGGAATGTAAAAAAGATAAAACCAGCTGTCCTTTACATCCTGTTGATAACACATTGTTTAGTGTCTTTAGGTCCCACCAACCACTTGTACAAGACTGCAATGTAATTTTCCACCGTGCTGATGGCAGGCAATCCTGCGTGAGGGTGCATTAGTTGAACTGAAAAAGATTCTAAGTGCTCTCATCCCAAATGATGTGATGCTCACCTATAGCATCAGGTGTTCCTCCTTGTCTTCCTGCGTCTTTCTCCCCTGCTGTCCGTGTTTCTCATATCCTCGCTTTATGTCTGCCGTCTTGCATTTCTCGCCCCACTCCTCTTGCGTTCTCCCCTGCTCCTTTCTCTTTCCCCTTTGTTGTCCCTGTGATAAATATGGCATACGTTTAAAAGCGCTGTTTGACGTCAGCTGGTTTGTACTCGGATCTAACCCAAAGAGCAGTGCATATACACTCACTGCTCAGTTTATTAGGTACACCTGTGCAATCCAATACGACAGCTCTGCCATAAATTCTACATTTTGCAAAGCTTATATATTTTCAGTTTTTCTTGACATTGTCAAGTGATAATTCTACATTATGTTTATTATTGAGGTCATAGTGGGTGGTGGTGGTGTACTGGGGTGCATTATATTGAATAGTGTTCCTAATATTTTGTCCACTCCATTAACATACATGAGGGGGGCAAAATAATAAGTAAAGTAGAATTATCACCTTACTGATAATGTCAAGAAAAATTGAAAATGTATGAGTTTTGTAAATGTAGAATTTACGGCAGAGCTGTTGTACTGGGTTGCATTAGACTGCACAGGTGTTCCTAATAAAGTGTATCTACAAAACTGTCTGCTCTTGTCAATTCAAAAGGAAGCACCTGTGTTTCTCGACGAGACACAAAAAGTTTGAGTGCACTCCAGGCCAAACAGCTGAAAGTTGTGCTACGCTAGTCAGTCAGCTGGTTGACTCAACTTGGAATCCTGAATCTAATCGTGTCCATCTCTTGCTCAGTTCAAGACTTGGGAGAAGGAGCAAGTTTTGAGAGAAAACAGCTGACACAAACATAACAATGACCAATGTGAATCCCAAATTGTCCTCTATATTAGGTCTAATGACTTACATGCTTTAAAAGTTAAAATATTTTGGTACAACTTCATACAACATCACCATTAATGACTTTCAGCTGTACAGTACAGAAACTGCAGTCCCTCTCTTACTTCTTCAATGGGTAAGATTCCTGAAGCTGCAGCAGGATACACAGACTGCTCCACAAGTTTGTTGACAGAAAGCTCACAACGGCCAACAAGTATATTTTTGGGAGAAGCTACAGACGTGCTGCTCTGTAGAACAGGGATGGGTGACTCAGGGCATACATCAAACTGTGTTTATGTTTACCCTACTATTTGTGCTTTGTGGAAGAGATCCAGGGTTACCTTTACTACAACTAAAGGTTCTTTCAGACAGCGAGCAGTTACCACCCCCACCTCCATTATTTCCCATGTAAACATTAGTGTTGATGGCAGCAGCATTGGCAAGGAGAGAGAGGGCAGCTGCTGCTCATGTAAATGTGCAACTTGCCACCATGGCTCACTGTGTGGTCATGGGAACCCAGGAAAACATTGCCATGAGAGGTAAACAAACATATCAAATGTTAAAAAATGTCTTTGGAACAACATCAGTTACAATTTTTGATTATGGCAGCACCCCTCTGCCACCCATTTAAATACAAAACACTGACACCGCCAAAGCACTCCCTATCTGAAAGTATCCCAACATTTTCATTCTGCGAGTTGAAAATAGAGCTGCAATTAACGATTGTTTTCATTATCGATTAATCCGTTGATTATTTTCTCAATCAATCGATTAGTTGTTTGGTCCATAAAATGGTCAGAAAATGGTTAAAAATGTTGATTGCTGTTTCCCAGAGCCCAAAGTGACATTCTCAAATGTCTTGGTTTGTCCACAACCCAAAGATATTCTGTTTAATATCATAGAAGACTAAAGAAACCAGAAAATATTCAGATTTGAGAAGCTGGAATCAGAGAATTTGGAAATTTTTTCTTAAAAAATGACTCAAAATGATTAATCAGTTATCAAAATAGTTGGCAATGAATTTAATAGTTGGCAAATAATTGATTAATCAACTAATTGTTGCAGCTCTAGTTGAAAACAAAACATCTTTTTATCTAACTCCATTGCCTTCACCCTCTATCCCTGTTTTGGCACTCGCCAGCCATGCATCATCCTGCTGCTTGTATTCTTTCAGCTCACAGTTACACAGTCATACAAACATGGATTCCCAGAAACAACAACACTCAGTGTTTCTGTCATTTCCAGTGCCAGGGTGCTTTGAACTTGATACAAGTCTCTCCCATTCTGAGCCATCCGTCCCGATTAATAACATAACAGTGCTGTTCCTCTCTCTCTCTTTCTCTCTCTTTCTCTCTCTCTCTCTCTCTCTCTCTCTCTCTCTCTCTCTCTTTCTCTCTCTCTCTCCCTCTACCTCTTATTTTGTGTTTGTTCTTGCTGTTGGCTTCAGCTCACATCCGTATTTTCTTAAACTCTAGGGTTAATTTTGTTTTGAGCTGGAGAGAATAGTAATGCAGGACATGTGCTTGAACACTGATGCAGAACAAACAGTCCTAATTATTGAACACAGTCACAGTCCTGTGGTCAGGAAGAATTACCAATTCTTTAAAAATGTGATTAATTTAATAAGGTCCATTTATTAGCCTCAAACCCAGACACGTTTTGACATCTAGCCCTTTGAATATCTTTCCACTGAATGTGAACCAGAGTGCTGCATTCATCTTGAGATCAATTTATTATATTTTTCAATTTCTGATGTCTCCTCACTGTGCTGCCGCTATGAATATTTTTTCTGTTGAAAGTGTTTGGGTTTTTTGAGAGGTCATATCGTGCTCTTTGAAAAACAAGGTGACAACACAAATAACTGCTTGGAGCTGATGTACTGTAAAAAGCTACAGTTTCAGCCCTATTTCAGTCAAACTTTTCAATAGATTTTTCTTCCAAACCACATCTTTAAAAAAAAATAAAAGGGCAAATGTTGATTTTTAAACCATGGAATTTTCTGATCCCATCTCAGTCCCTGTTGAATTGATCCCACGCTTGACCAAAAGAGCTTTCAACCTCTGTCTTCCATTCTCCCATGGCTTTTCCTCCACAAAACCACTTAAACTGTCAGACAGAATGTGACTCTTTTTCTCATAGACATCTCTGTTGACCTTAAGTCAGAGGTGTCAACTTGGGCAATGTACCACCTGAAAACAATTCAATGATAATGGCCTCATTTTTGATCAGTGGGAACAGGATTAAACAACGTTCTGCTTGATGTAGTATCAGCGTTCCTCTGTGGTCCTAATGGATAGGGATAAGATTTGGTAATCTGACCCACTGTGCAGTGGCGGAAGAACAAGGCCCATCAGGATGGAATGGTGGTTGTGTGTTATCCTCTATGGGATTTGAACTCCCCCACATCCTGTTTCTTGATGTTCATTTTGTGCTGCTCGGAAAACATATACACTATCAATGGAATAAGAGGAAAAATCAAACAGTATCCTGTGCCTGACCCTTGAAACTCACATTTATTTATAGACACAGTCTAATGGCCTCAGTGTGAATGACTCCACGTGGAAGTTAACAGATGTCCTTTTCTTCTAATTTATTTTGGCACTAACAGAGAACTTTGTCACATGCTGCTTACAGAGGCACCTTGAAATCATAATGACTTTATCTTTTATCTGATCTTGTTAAATGTAGCCATCAAATTTTGTTTAAAAGACAGATGTCTCAATAGAAAAAAGTTGATAATGTGGTCAGATATCCCTATCCATTACAGAGGACTATTTAAGTGACTCCTACTGGAAGATTAGTAGGAGAATATTCACATTGCTTTTCATCTGTGGACCTTTTTTTTTTTTAACACCAGTGTGAAATAAAATCAACCCAAAACAGAGCAGCTTTTTGATCTGAAATGCAGAATCACATCTGACTTGACCAAAGGGAAGTCTGCTCAGAGGTCTGTCCTGATGCCCTGCTATGTGGAGCGCAGTACTGTGTGCATTCAAATGATCATCCATTAACATAGCTACACAACCTCAGGGGTAGAAGGCTTGCTGTGATACATCGACAGTGAAAAATATAACGTCACTTAATGTTATACATACAGTATTTAATGTATTTTGAATTTTTCAGTTCCTTCTATTATCAGTTTTAATTTGCCTTTAGACAACATGTATATGGCTGTTGTTAAATGGCTCTGTAAGATGTAAATGTACTGTACTTTGATATCAGATCGACTGCCCAAAGAGAGAGAGCGCATTTGCCTGTGGTGTTGTTATTTGAATAAGATTTGAATAGCACTTGCATATGAGAGGTGAATTTCAAGTGCATTTGGAGCTTCCGTAATAAAGAATGTGATAAAGCAGGTCTTATTAGACACGAAAACAGGAAGGTGGACCATGTGTTTGTGTGTGTGCACATGGGTGCGTGTGAACTTGAACTAAAAAAAAAAATAAAAAAAACACCATTCGTGGATTGGATAATTGGATTACTTAATTTCCTAGCAATTCTCTCACAGCCTGCAGCCAGTGAATTATCCAAAACAAGCGCTGTACTCTGACGACTCACCTTTCTCAGAGTTGAAACATTGCATGGCTCTCCACAGGAAAGTAATAGTTTTGTCCATGTGAGACTGAAAGTTTTTACTACCTGGTATGTGGTTGTGTTTGTCCTTACATGAACCCACAAGACACTGCTGTTTTTAAATCACGGACTGCCCTTTATTGCACTTAATGAGGTTCTGTGTCGTGTGTCCTTTTGAATAGGGTGCCAGTAATCTGTATATATACAGATATATAGTGTATCTATCTCTATCTATATATCACTGCAGGGACTTTCTTTGCTTGCACTCCACCAGAGTTTCTTCCTCTTGAAACTAAACGTTACTGATGAATCAGAGCCTTCCAACAACAACCAACAATTTCTGATTCGTTTGTTTTGATACAGCAAAGCTCAATAGACATTTCAAACAGTTGATGACAGACAGCTTCCTCCTTCACTCAGAGAACAACCACTTCTACACGCAGGCATGTCTTTGGTATTCGCTTACAATTTTCAAACAAGAAAAACATGGCAGCTGTCGAGAAACCTTTGCCAATTTCCATTCATCAATTTCAGAGCTGTGCTGTATCCCCTATCTGTGACACATAGGTTTAATAGTTCGTTGTAAAGGTCCACGAGTTCTGAGAGGTGACAAGTCATGTCAGCATCTAAACCCCCCCCCCCCCACAGTTTGCTGATTAGTCTGACACGTACTGTATGTGTTGAGCTCAATCGATTCTCAATGCCTGTTCTCCAGACTTAAATCTTATAGTGAATTGAGCTTACTTATTACAGTCTATAGATTTTCTGAGGCTAGACTGACACTACAAAAACATTTCAGCTGTATTCAGTTCATGAAACATTCGACAGTCGTTCTTGTGAACAAGCACGAGGGGTGCTCATGAAGTGATCGATTTCATGCTCATGAAAGTGACAAACATCAGCTTGTCTAGAAGGAGTAGAAGGAGAAATATGAGAAACTACAGTGTTTAATGACTGCTTTCATAATTTTTCTGCATACATAAACCAAAACCATGATTATGTATCAGAACTGCAGCATTGTTTTGAATTTTAAATAATTCTTTAGTTGATCAAGCAGTCAGCTTCCTGTTACTGTCTTTAAGTGAGCCATCCTGTGTTCGACTCTGCCATTACTGGATTTTAAAGAAACATCTGAGAGAGACAAGTTTTGTGTGTATGTTTTTCAATCAGTCTAAGAAACCTCTTATGAATTAAGCTTGTAAACGATGCACAAATAAAGCATTGTTTAAAAAAATCGGAAAGTAACTTTTTATGGCAAAACATCTCAGTTTCCTAAACTGTTACCTCATTATTTGAGTGGAAAAAGCAGAGTTTTACCAGAAGGCTCTGACACAAAAAGGCTGTATAACAGGGGCAGTGAAAACATCGGGAAAGTAGATGGTAAGATGGTGACATACTTGAGGTGAGTATTTTCTCCCTCGTGTATCGTATCATGCTGAGTGTAAATGGAAAATATATTGTTTACTACATTGAAAATGGCACTCTATAGTTACAATAAGGTGCCAAAAAAGACTACAAAGGAAACAGAATCAGTCCTGAGACAGACAAGTTTTTTGGGGGGCTTTTTGTCAAAGGGGTTTGAGGCCCTCTCTAACAAGATAACGTGTCAAACTGTTTCCTCTGAGGATGACTCGCTTGCTCTTATCATCTTGCTATATTTCATCAGTTGCCTAGAGCACTCTTGAACTATTTTCTTTGAGTTTCTGCTCTCGGTGAATCAGAGTTATAGTCTTGCTGGAATGCTCAATTTCTAGGAAAGCATACATCCTTGATGAGGCTTGTCTAAACACAGTGGCAGCAGCCATCCCCTCAGTCACAGGCACAAAGAACGACACTGTTAAAGAAGAAAATGGATGTACTTGCTTAAGTGTTTCTTCATGTGGTCTTGTTGGGAAAAACCCCATTGTTATTGGAGTATATTATATTAATGAGATAAAAAGCAGTTAATGGTTCCTTAAAGGACAGGTTCACATTTTTTCAAGTCTGTGTTAGTACAATACTCACATACCCATACGTAGGTCAAAAGGGGTTTTGGTCGCTGTAATTCCTTCCATTCACACTTTCCTAAAGTGATTGTAAGAGATGAGGGACCAAATCCACAGTCTTCGTTCTGGGTTGTTGCTCAAGTTCAGCTGAAGATAATACTTGGCTTCAGTAGTCTGAAAAAGTCAAATCTTGTGGGTATAACCCAAAGTTAGTCTTTTCAGTGGCAAATCCCCCTTTTTGTGTTCCCCCTGGACAGCAGTCCCTGTTGAGCTGTGGTGAACTTTGACAGTTAACAGACTGTAACTTTGGAAGTTGACTCGGCAAACTCCAACACAGAAGCAACCCTGTTTCCTAAAAATGACATTACTAAACTGTAACATGACAAACATAACAAAGTTTAATAGTGTTGTTGTTACTACCAGTGGATGTTCTACTGATAAATTTGATATTATGAAAAAAAAAAGAATACACTGAACATTTCACTCATATGTTCAGAATCTAATGTACATTTTTGTTCCTTGCCAAATATGTTAATTAACAACATTTGCTCATTATGCTTCCTAAAAAAACATATTTGCTCTTGCCATTTAGTAAATATAAATGTAATTTTGAGGAGACAATGCTGACTGAAGCCTCATATTTACCTCAGCTAAACATCAGAATGTATTTTCACACCGAACTGTGGATTTTGACCCTCATTACTGACATTGAAATCGCATTAAGAAGGAATCTCATGTCCTAGTGTGGACAGGAGGAATTATTACAGTGACCAAAAGGTGTTTCAATGTACAGTACATATAAGCATGTATGCTTAATTAATAATAATATTATTTTGGAATATTCCTTGTGAAATGCCTCAGCTCTGTACATTCTCACATACAGTATATTGATTAAAACAGTTCTTACCTTCAGGCAGAGCATACTGTGTCTGTGAGTTATGAGTTATGATGCGCTAAGCTTAAAGCAGATTTTTCTCACGTTGGTGCTGCTGCAATGCTATTTAACAGGGCCATGCACAAGCCTTGGTAGGAGGCCAGTAGCCCTTGGAAAGTCCACAGCACTGCAAAATAATCTTATTTTTTTTCTAGCCCAGTGAGTCAAGAGCAATCTGGCTGAGTGCCCCCAAGAATGAAGCAAAAGCCCTCAGATACCTATCATCCACTCCATTTCATTACCGAAACTTTGTTTGCTGATCATATTGAATGTAGCAGAAGACTCAGACACTTGGGTAATCAGGCAGGAAAAGAAATGCAGTTTGAATAGCATTATGTCTAATGGTGTATCTGTCTTTCTTTGCATTTTTCAGACGGCAAGGTGGAGGTGACAAAGGAGAGCCTGAAACTCTGCACCATGGGGCCAGGAAAGGTGTTTGGAGAGCTGGCTATTCTCTACAACTGCACCAGGACTGCCACTGTCAAGAGTGAGTCTCCACAGGCACCTGGAAAAACATCTGAAGTGTTTGCATGAGTCTGTTGCCAATCTGTTGCCTTTGTGTGGAGAATTAGGGGTCTTTCTAGCCTCTAAGTTATCAGTCCCGCTTCGACACAGAGAGAGGGATCACACTGTCACTGTATGAATGGGTGCATGGAACCCAGCGATAGCATTGTTACTCGGTCATGATGAAACACTACCCATCACCAGTCCTCGCTTTCGCAACACTCCGGTTAAGTGTCTTGTGAGACCCCTAGTGAGCTAAATGGCAAGGTTTACTGCCTCTGCTCTTTCATGTGTCAAAGCTCCAGCTATGAAGGATGTACAGTGGTGAGTATGTGGTCTATCAGACTGGCGATTTGAATAGTCATCCTAATAGAGTAAGGAGAGGAGACTGAGAAAGGAGAGGACAGATGGTGGACCACGCACATTTGAGAACTTGTGTGTTATAAGAGAGTGTGTCAGGATGAAAAATGTGTGTTTATGCAAGGCAGGAAATGGGAAATGGCTAAAAATGTGTCTTTGGATAGAATAATAAATAGACAAAAGGTGAGATAAGAAAGGGTCTGGTGGTTTAATGTGCACATGCATGCAGTTTAAATTGAAATAAATGAATGTAGGGGCGGGTCTTCTTGAGTGACAGTATGAACTAAATGGTTAATGTTAATGTTTAGTCTTCTGTCTTTTGTTGTGTATGAGTGTGTTTTGATGTGTGCATGTGCCTTAAATGATTGTTGAAAATACTGGCAGACCATCTGTGATGGACAGTTGATGATATTATGTTCAGATTTTTCTTGTCCAAATTGTATCTATATGTATCTCTATATTTAGTTTAAAAATTTGTGTTGGAAGAATTCAGTATAATGACTATTGAACTGGTAAATAATTCCACACACTGAGAGCTGGTTAAGTTGTCTGTGTTTGAGGTGAAAATCTATGTGTGGCCCAGCTATGAATTAGGGCTTGGCGATATGGCAAAAAAAAAAATCACAATAATTTTTTCCATATTGATCAATATCAATATTTACCATGATAATTTGATAATGCTGCCATTTAAAGAGTATCCTGATAATGACTGAAGCTTTAAGAAACCAGAGGGTTCATTAGTTAAACTTTAAAATATAGTTTATTAACATAAAAAATACATAACATAATATAAACATTTAACTTTGCAAACGTGCTTTATCTGCTGTAACAAAACAATACAAGTTAGCTTGCCTTGTAACTTATTAAAATAATGTAAAGAAAACTAAAAGCTGTGATTATTATCACATCAAATTCCTTTGGCAGGGCAGCAAACATCTCAAATGTTTGTAGAAGTTCAACAGAGCCAAAAAAAGTAAATAAGTGGATCACAAAGGCCCCGGCACATTCAGACACTCAACTGTAAGATCAAATAAGTTTAAAAGATATTAATTATGTACTGGTTTTACATCTCTTAAATGTTTTAGAGGTAGAAATCTGAGTAAAAAGTGCAAAATTGTAATCCAGTCATTATGCTACATCTTTTATATATATATCAGTACATATTCTGCTGTAACCTCTTCATTTATCTTACTGACTATGTTATTTTCTGTGCTTAGTTCACATATCATGAGATTCTTTATGAAATGACAATAGTGTTAGTGTGTAGCCTCTAGTTTCTACTATTTACTAGCTTCGAGTTTAGCCTAGCTTAGCACTTAGCTTTGTGCATTCGCAGTCAAAGCAGCCTTGTTAAAACGATGGCGTGTGATGACTGTTCCGCAGTTGCAGGCAGGATGTCTCTACTAGAGAAACGTGTCCATGACTTAGAGCAGCTTTTTTTCGGCTAATGTTATTTTAGATGTGACGGGCACTCCAGATAGGCATAGCCCTGCTAATTATAGCACAAGTGTAGTCTCGTTGGATGTGGTAGGAAATGGGTGTGTACTTTGATGTACAGGCGAAAAAACTGCAGAGTGACTGGCTGTTGTTGTGTTTATTTCTGCTGAGTGATATGCGGTTAGATCCGTCCATATTGAGTAAAAAAATGTCCAAAGTTTATCATCGTTATCGACATAAATTTTATCGCGATCTCGTATCGATATCGTTTTATCGCCCAGCCTGACTTTGAATGGGCCCGTAGAAGAAGGGACAAGGAGGCAAGAGTTGAAGGTTGGAGGAAACGGGTTGATGATGGCATCAAGGTTGCACGCCCCTTGCTGACCCCTTTCATGTCCCGTGATCCCCTACCACTGACCAGCCATCCTGACAGAACTCCCAGCTCCTGTTGCTATGGCAACAGGTGCCCACAGGGAGATGAGCCAACTCTTGTGGGATAAAATATTCCCCTTCCCACAGGCGACACAGTGTCTGTCTTTTTCTTTTTGTATATTCTTTTGCCTTCCACCAGCGTACCGGCCTGTCCTTCCACCGTCGTTAGAGGTGTACGTCAGTGCTTTGCCAGTGAGGTGGCTGCTTAATAAAAACTCTGCATGGAACAAATGATGTAACTGTCTACATTGGCAGAAGTGTGTTTACAGTCTAACAGGGTCACTGGCACTGTCTCTGAGGGTGGCTGTCTTTGTTTTAATGTATGTGTCTACACAAGAATGTGCCGAGAAATTCAGTTGCCACATGGGCTATTAGAGGTGACGGCCTCCGATGGAAATCACACAACTACCTGAGTGCAAGGGGGTATAGCTTCCAATAAACCAATTTAATTTGATCTGCATGTGGAACTCTGTAGGAGGATTCATCCTCAGTGTAATTTCAATTTACACTGCATGGTCTCCTAAGCCATACGCATGAGCAATTACATATTGGCTTTTAGATGATGAACCTGCTAATGTGGACTCAGAGGAGTTCATCCATAAAATTGTGTACAGTATCCCCCCTTCATCCTTTAATGCTATAGGTAACTCACAGTATAATGACATTACTGTTAACTGTGATAATGAAGAGATGATTTGAGTCTGTCACCTATTAAAAGTACTTGCAGAAACAATTAGGAGCCATTACGTTAAATGACTCAATTAGAGAAACTGTGTGTGGTTCTGATTTGAACACTGTGCTTTGAACTCAGTCAGATCAATCAAGAGCAACACAAGGCTCCTCCACCACAAAGTGTTTACGTAGCTGAAATAATGAAATGGTAGAGTTTGCAACATTTTACGTTGCTTTGAAATAAAACAGGCAAGGAAATGTGATTGTTTAATTAGTTTCAGTGACAGTAAAATTAGCTTGAAATGTTGTATTGCAGCTGCTGTCTTAAAGGAAAGTTACTGTGATTTAGCCTATTTTAGTCCCTTTACTTTAAATTATCTATATTTTACGTAAGTGCAAACAATTTCCAAAGCACACAACACTGTTACAGATTTTTCATTGTGTCCTATCTTCCAGGCTTCATTTGGTTTCTATTAATTTCAAAACGATCTTTTCACAGACTTGAAACTGGCTTGATTTTGGTAATTCATCACAGTGAGCTTTGTGTCTGATGGCTTTCCAAATCAATCTGCACTTTCAACTGTCTACAAAGTGATAACATGACTCTGACAAGAATACACGCAGACATAATGTTCGCTATGATAGATTATCTATCACACACTTAATTTTCAAATCTCGGCAAGTTGTTTGTCAAACCACACTAGCATGAAAGTGAGCCAATGACCGCCTGGAAAGAAGGCAAAACACAATTTGGAAAATGGTTGGTAATGGACAACAATATTTGTGATACATAGTAAAAATATGTTAAATCACTGCTCTAGTTGGCTAAATGACCATAACAATATGCAAATAAAAGGCTCAGTAAAACAAATGAATAATACACTAAATTAATAATACACTGAATGACCATAACAATATACAAATAAAAGGCTCAGTAAAACAAATGAATAATAAACTAAATCAATGATACATATTTCAGCTCAACTATTTATTTGTCCATTTATGTTGGAAAATGAACCAGTTACACATTTTCATGTGGATTAGACACAATTGTAAGCTCTCCCACATAATACAGGGATTAGTTGAACACTATTTCTTGCATTTGCATGATTGCAAATTCCTGGACGGACTGAGACGGCTATTTGTCTGCCATCATATGAACACTTGCACGCTTGCACTCTCCCAACAGAAATGGATCCTGTTAAGTAAGTTTCTTGCCCCGACTTGAGCCTTTCGAGTAGCGCTTACTCCCAGGCTGTTCACTGCCCTCAACAAGCTCAACTAATCAATAGGTTATGTTTAGTTCCAGGATACAGACACACTTAAGTGTAGAGTTACAGCCTCGCTGGGATTTTGGCTTTGCCAGTCGCAGCAAAAAAGGTGGGCTTTTACATGAGGAAAGGACAAAAAATGCTGCCTGAGACAAAAAAAAAGTCCATACCATATCACCTCATTTTCACATGACATTGGCTGAAGAGAAGAGGGGAAGAAAAAGGTAGGAGTGATGGACAAAAGAGAGAAGTGTTAAATAAAGTAAAGGAGTGACAGCAAAATGAGGGAGCCACCTCAAGGGAAGTGAGACAAAATTGGTATTTTTTTGTCTGCAGACAGAGAAGTGAGGAGGACAGTGGCCTTCTGCTTAAAAAAACCAAAACAAACTCTTTTATAGCATCAAAATGTCACTGTTTCATGAAGACTTAGACTTGACAGCATACCAGGACGCAATTCAGCATAGAGTGACATAAAGCTGTGCAGCATTTGAATGTAGTAGACATCACTGCACCACATGACATCAGTGGGAAAGACATCATTTAAAACAATATTGTTGTGTGGTTCTGACTATTTCTTGAAAAATGCCATTGAAAAATAAATCCTTAGTCCACTTACTAGCTTTTTTCCCACAGTTTTCTACCCCAGGACACAGTCTTTCTTAGCAGACAGATCTGCCCATAACAATTGGGTGAACTGCAGAAAAAGTGGATCTTGAGTTTAGATTTTTGTCAAACCGCTGTTGTAGGTCAAGCTCCAAGGTCATTAATAACCTTTCAAGCTCAAATATAAACCGTATTAGAATATTTAAATACGATACCAGAATGTGGCACAAAGATTTTTTAAAAAAGTACAGTCATAGCTGCTCTAAACAAGGAATTCTAACATTGTTTTTGGAGCAGTCCTCTCTTAGAGAGTGAGGTCACCGGCAGTCACTACTAACATAATCAGCGAGACTGATTATCTGTGCGCTCCATCTTAATGATAGTGGTGGAACACGCAGTCTCAGACGTCATTGCAGAAACTCAGTGGAGCTCTCAGTTGGGATCATATCTAATGCACATGAATGCTTTGGCATATGACAAGATTATAATACTTTTCGAACAGTAACAACATTATAATCCATTTTGAGAAGTACCAGGCCAGACAGAACATTTAAAGGGAGATCCAGAAGAGGTGGGGGTTAGCATGTTTTTGAAAGGAAATCCTATTTAGCACTAGCCATCAAGCAGACTGTTGGGCATTTGCCAGCAGCTGGCATGCAGGCATGCGTAAACACACACACACACATTTCACACACAAATTCTCTCTGTCACTCACTCTTTCTCACAGAGAGAATTCAGTATATTACAGTCAGAATTGACAAGCATTCATTTTCATGATGATCAATGTCCAACATTAGGTGGTCATTTTTTACACTGGCATGCCATTCACGGTCCCATGCTCATTTGAAAATTAGGTTTCACTTGTTTAAAGGAGCGTGTGTCTGCAGATATTGGGAAAAACAAGCTCGGCTATGAAAATGGTTGCATTAAATTGACTGGAAACTAAATGACTGGGGGTTAAAAACTGGAGGCTGTTGCATGGACAACTTGTCTTCCCCCCCACTGAGCGAGTCAGAGAGAAGTATGTTTATTATATATTTTTGACAATCAGAGTGACTTGTTCTGGTCAGAGCTAAAAGTACTTCTTTTGAGAAATTGAATTTAACAAATAAAGCGCTCAAACTGCACACACATATCTATGTACTTTCTGACATATGCACAGATGCATACAAATCTGCATTTTGACAGCCTCAGCATGCTCCATAGATGAAACATGACAGCTAGTAGTGTGCTGATGTTACGCAATGCTTGTGCATCTGTATTCATACACACACTTGTGCATTACTAAAAACAGTACTTGGGATCATGGTATCACAGAAAAAAACATGAAGCCATATAGCACCAGCATTGTTCTGGAGACTTCAGAGAATGGCCCTTGTTACAGAGTGATAGCTTGGCTGTTTAAAAACCCTTCCTTCCGCTGGGAGTGAGCAAACAGTTGTCTTTCTAATCAGCCTGAGAGAAGAAAATGTGCATGCGAGTGTGTGTAAATGTGTGCGTGTGTGTGTAGTAGACTACGTCTGCTCAGTCTCAGGAATCACCCTGTCCACAGTAAGTGAATCTTGTTTTGGCAGAAAGAGATAAGTTACAGGTTTGACTCCTTGGAGAACCAGGCACCAAGTTAAACATCATCATGACTGCTGCGGAAGGTAGAGAATGGCAGCTTTTACTGGAGAGCCTGTTGTGCTTAAATAATAAAACATGCTGCTTGTATGACTGTCAGTATGTGTCAGTATGTGTCTAGCACTCTGTTACTCTTGGGTCCACTTTGTGTATTTATACTGTACGTCTCTGATCTATTCCACAATTATTTCCCTGATTGCTCTTCTTGTGTCTATGACGTATTTACTTCACAAAACACACACACATATTCATCACAAAGAAATGAAGACTGTTTACAAAACATTTCTTGACTGCATTTGAACATTTTTCACACATCTCTTGATAATGAAGCCTTTCTTTGACCAAGCAGTGTGATTCCACAACGTTCTTGGATACTCACATTAGACCTGACATAGAATACCAAGCACCAGCTGTTGGTATACTATGTGAATAAAATAAAGTGAATGCAGGATGTAAAAGCACCCTCCTTGCAAAAAATCATTACTTCTGTGCTTTTTGAAAACCAGAGTGAGTACTTTCAATTTGCACCTTAAATTTGGCAACTTCTTATAAATTCAACTGAAAATAAAAACACTGAGACAGGTATGCAGCCTCCACTAGGCTAATATTTCTGCATGCTGACAGTGGAAATCTGTTGGAGTGAGTGGCTCTGTCTTATATTGATCTTATATTAACTCTATGTCAGCTACATTAGCCACATTTAACATCCAAGCAAATAGCATCTTGCTGGTGATTTTCAAATTTATAATTTTTATGATTACACTCTGATCACAGATATAAGCTTTCCTCAAAATAAATGTCACTTGTTGAAAAGCCTGGAGCTTGTTTCCAACACTACAGCCTTATATCATGTTAATTTATCTATATTTCTGTTATTTACTCTCATTTAATATTTTCATATAAAACAACACATTTGTATTTTGCTTGCGTCTTTGCATTATTTATTTCAATTAAATCAAATCAGACAAAGATGAAAAACATTGGAGTCTACCATGAAAAACATGGTAGACTGAGACTTTCTGAATACTGTGCAATAGATAAGTAGCTGTAATTTATAAAGATATGTCTTAAAATATGATGAAATTAAAATATGGAACAGGCAGGTTGTCTTAATATCTAGTGGCAAGTCATTTCACACTTATTTGGATTTGGGAAGGGAGAGAAGAAGCTATATGCACTGAAAAGGGTGCACACTGTGCTGTTGAGTAAGTGGATAGATTATCTCAGAGATGTAGATGTAGAATAAGTGGCTCTAATAAGAGTATGTAATGTATACCATAGAGACATAAGACCACTGCAGCTTTTAAGAGGAACAACAAATTAGATTCATTGTTGTGAACCAAGGGTGGACCTATACACCATCATTAGACAGGGCCGGGCTGTGAAGATAAGGGCTCTTCAGGAAAGATAGTGAGTGCAGTCTTAACAACGAGCACAGGCTCCATCTGCTGTGCTGCTGTGTATTTTCCAATTTTAGGCTACTCACCTTAAAGCTTGGGTAGGAAATATTTTAGAAGTATTTTTTGCAATATTTGTTGAAATTCTCTGTATATCCCAACAGCAATCAATAACTCCAATGCTCCGACAATAAAAAAAACCTTAAAGCTTGGGTAGGAAATATTTTAGGAGCATTTTTTGCAATATTTGTTGAAATTCTCTGTATATCCCAACAGCAATCAATAACTCCAATGCTCTGACAATAAAAAGAAAAAAAATGCAGTATCTGTGGCTCGCGCAGGCCTGTAATAAGTCCGTTCAATCATTTCATTCAGCCCAAAGTAATTGGACGGACTACCTGCCTGTCAACCTACCTATCACGGCGAAGTAGACAACATAAAAAGTTTTTAGGCCAGGCGAGCAGTGGGACACCGACAGAGGAATCTCAACAGAAAGAATGAAAACATTGTGCGATCATCAGACTATTGCCTGTAGTGCAGGGTAAACTGTACAGCGCATCATCTTATCAACAATACTGGAGCAAGAGGCCTTCAATGGAAGTGAACTCGTCTCTGCGCCCTGGTTCTATTTGTCACTCTGGGACTCAGTTTGGAGCTGTGGGGCCGGGTCTGGCTCTCTAACAGATGGCTGACTGAGGAGGTTTTGGAGGCTGACAATGAAAGAAACACAGTATCACTTGAATTCAAGCAGGGAGATGGGAAACTCATTACTTTGTGGCAGACTTCACTTCCTGTTCACTATTTATTCTTTACTAATGGTTGTTGTGCCTTGAGAGGAAGTCGTGTGCGTGATTGAGTGCAGTAGTAAACACTGTTGTGTTGTGTGGGAGTATGCTAATGCCTGTGTTTGTCTGGTGGGAGGGGCTTAGGACAGAGAGTGGAGGAGGGAGAGCTGCAGGAGGAGGGCTTTATTTTCATATTCTGGACATAGTTTTTCTTTTTGCCTTTTCCAGAATACCACCTACCCCAACTTTAATTAGAGGTGCAACCAAGGCCAAGGAAATGAAAGACAGGCGACAAGGTAGACATACAAATGCATCAGTAGACAAACATGCAAATGCAAAAATGAGAGAAATGGGAAATGGACTTCATGGTTTATTTAGACAATCCACATCAGAGTGCACACAAGCAATTGGACAAGAAATATCTGAAAATGCACCACACAAAGCAACATGAATGAATACTAATGATGATAATGTTAGAAAACAAACCTCACAAACTGGCACCTCATTTTCTGTGACTGTCATGTGCATAATGTTGTGATCTGATATTTTGCTGCTAAAGCTAGGGCACCATCACTCTCCTTTCATCACCTCATGCTTGTGTGTGCAGAGGTTCATCATGGGATGAGGGATTTCACTGGTTAACTGAAGAAAATGCAGAAACAGGGACAGGAGAGAAGACACAGAGAATGTCTTTGGTAGATAGAATTCCAGTGGGACCGAGCAGGGAAAAAAATATTCTCTGTTTCCATGGCTGCCATGGTAACACCGTTGCCAGAGTGCAGCAAGAAATGCGGTGGTAAAATGGTGATGGTAGCACGGTAGCCCCCACCCAGCTGTTTGAAGTCACGGTTGTTGTGCTGGTCACTGCATGAATTTTTGTCTGATGTTGGTATGTGTAAGTTGACAATGTGGCTTATTTTTGTAGATGGATGGAAACATCTGAATTCTTATGCACTTTTGTGTGTAAGTGCACGTGTTAATAATTCTCCCTGTGTGTGTGTTTCGACTGAGGGCCCCTGCTGTTGTTGTTGTCCTGATTCTCAGTTGGAGCACAGGTGTGAGCCTGGAGCTAAAGGCTCTTCTGGGGGTCTAGACGGCTCGAAAGGTTAAAATTCTCAGAGAGAGGCAACCTCAGACAGCAGCAATATACAGTCAGTCAGTAAGGAAACAGTCCTGCAGGCATAGCTTTAAACAACTCCTTTTCTTGGGCATTTTTTATGCTAATAGTCTCATGTGACAATATGGGCAGGCTAATAATATAAACATGAATTTTCCTCTGGGGGATTGTCGGATAACTGAGGGCAGCTCTTTCCGTTTAAGGATAAGATTGGTGTCTACCTACCTTGCATTATCCAGGGGCCATTTGCACTGCTTGCCTTTTTCGATACAGTTTTGCGAAACATCTATGTGACAAAAAAGTAATTTGTTGGTGAAGTTGTACCTGAGTACCAGTGAGGGAACAAAGCTAAGGAAACTCTGTGGTGCTGCTTTTCTTAACAATACTTTTACTCAGATGCTACTAGTCTACTTGAATCTTACAACCCATTTACACTCAGACTCCATTTACACATAGTCACTTCATGCGTCTTGGCTGGATCAGACAGCCATCCAATTTCTAAAAAGCTAAGTGTAAATGTATTGAAGAAGCATTTGCAATGCATTGAAATCCAATTGCGCGAGCTACTTCAGGAGGTGGTTTGAGACACATGCGTCAGTTAACGCTCTATGAAAGTAGCTTTGGCATTGTCTGTCCCTTCTGATAATGGCAGCTAAAGTAATGCTGAAATGACACTGAAATTAGCCGCTGTTCTCCCCGTTGCTTGACCACCACTAACCACTAAATGATCTGTATGGGTGAGAAAGCATTGACCTGTATGGGTGAGGGTAATGGCATGAATGAGAGCCTGTGAAGACGATAAAACTTAGTAGTTTATCCATCCATCCATGTGTTTGTGTTAGTTTATGGATAATTGTTAGCTAGTTGTTATTACTAACTATAGAGTGCAGAAGGCAGATTATAATCAGATTTATGATCTGGCCAATGGGGACATATATGTGGCTAAGTTTACATGAAAGGGTCTTAAATCTCATCTGGATTTTATCTCAGTATGAGACACTTAAAATGACAAGTTTAAATAGGGCCTCAGATACTAGTAGCTATCACTGGAAGATACTGCTTGTGAGGAACATGAACTCTTATCCTCCACAGAATGAACTGGAGCATGTATGACTCACAACCTTGGCTATTTTACAGGCTTATTGATTTATGAACTTGTTGAGCTATCTTTGTAAAAAGGAATTCTGTAAGCAAGCTGTTTCTCACACAGTGTAGAAAATGTACCCTCGAGAGTCAAAGTCGATGAGTGTGGAACAAAATGCTTATTACAGGTTTTAATTTAGTTTGACCTTCCCAGTGCAAAGATCAGATAGGTGTGGTCCAGCGGTCTAGGACACATACCATGCAGCCATTCTTAGCCAAATTGCTAGACTAATGTTGAGCCAATCTGAGAGAGAACACAGGACTGACCTTTCATTCAAAAGGGCTGATTGTTGTTTCTTAAGTGCATGGTGAAAAAATAGAAGCAGCAGAAAGTGTGGCATGGCGGAGGACAATACATTGCCTTATATACATGGATCATTTAGAAGGTGTGGAATGTTAATATTAGTTTACCAGTCATGCTCGCTCATGCTTGCCAATTCTGGTCTGACCTCAGCATGAGGCAATAAATAGGCCTTGATGTGTGGTACCAGAAATACAATTAAAACAACTGACTGAGAAGCAATGGTATTCCTATAACATCCTTACTTTTGCTGACTTTCACCCTCTGAAAACCAATCATTTATACAATTCTTCTTCACTCATTATGCATGTAGATCTTAGCCATGACCAAGCTAAACACATCTCTTATAAAGCTTGAAAACAGTGTTGCAAAAATGAAGCAACTATGAAAACAGTATTGGATTAAACACAGTGCATTCAATGATAGTGATTACAAATCAGAAAAGAGATGAGATACCATAAATATGAGTTCAGTCATCCGACTCATGCAGAGTAGATTAATTAAATGTAGAATATGTACAGCATTAATGTCTGGCGTCTAGGTTCTAACCTCATCACTCCCCACAAGGAAATATTGAGCTCAGGACAGTAAGGAGTGGGGAGTGATGATAATAACTTCCTGCCCAGGGGAAGGTAGACTCAAAGCCTACAACTAGCAAACACTATATGAACGGCAGCAGTCGTAGCAGCAAGTGACAGGATAGCTTGCTTGAGCAGTGTGGCAGCAGGGATGCAGCAAAAGTGTGAGTTGGGCTGCCTGAACTAGCTTGCAGGCTTTCCTTCCTTTAGACAAAAGGTATTGTAAAAATGTATTAGTACAGTAACAAGAAAACTGGATTTACAAAAGCACACTAGCTGTCAAATTAGTTATATCACGAAATTGTTACTGCCAGGATTATAAATGTCTCTATGACTTGGAGAATTGCTACTTATTTCTACCACCCACAAATTGGTGGACAGTAGCCATACAGAGGACAGGACTATAACACCGGAGGCCAGGGTTCACATCGAGAGTCATGCATTTGGTTACAAATACTCTGGGTCAGAAGGATCATGGTTTCGGTTACACGTTAATAAAGCAAACAAAATATGTTGTGCTTCAAGTCATTTTTTCTGTATTTAACCACGGCCACTATCTTTCCTTTAGTTGGCTTTAGTTGCTACAAGCAGATTTTGCATTGTAAGAGCAAAGATTGCAGGGAAAACAAATAAAATATGTTGTCAAACAATTTTTTGTCGATACATTCATTAAAAATGTTTCCTCATTATATTGATATAAATATAATTCAGGTGGCATTACATTTCTCTTGAAATATTAGGTATATGTAATTATGGGAAGTACAACACAGTAATTAATCTAGTAAACATGAATGTAGAGTCCACAAGAGTTTAAGTACCTAGAATGCTGTAGCAACACGTTTGCATGGTCGTGATCCCGGTCAGACAATCAGTATAATGCTAGCTTGTTTAGCAGTAACCCAATCTCAGAAAAGCTAATTACAAACAATTGTCACAAAAAAAGCTATAAGGAATGGAGTCCCTACAAATAATAATCCAACAAGAGCATTTGAAAGGTATTTTGCTTGGTCACAGATCTCATAATGTATCAATGTCACTGCGCTACTAACAACAAATAGTTCAACTGAAACTAACCACTCTGATAATGTTTGTAACATGGCGTAATTTGTTTTTCCTACAGGGGATCCTTGAACAGACAAACACATTTATAACCTCCGGGCCAGTCGTAGGTCTGATTAATGTTTGTATGGTTATACATCTTTTCCCCCTATAATGAACAGTTTCTCCACAGAAGCAGAGCTGAATGTAGAACTCCTGCAGAATAAAGAGGCTTCTTGACAGAATAATTGCTGTTTCTTTTTTAAAAAAAAAAACAGCAGCACACACACACATATGCAATGAGTGTGTACACACACATATTGGCATGTAGTCACTCACTCACACATAGACACATGCATGTTTTCATCACATTCTGGCAAAGCAGAGGGGGAAATTATCACTCTAGCTTCACTGTGTTTTTCCCTCAGCGGATTGCAAAACATCAACCGTGACTGACAGAGGACCTTATGAAATTGAACAATGACACAACAAGTCATTTCTTCTTGTCAGGAAAAAGAAAATACTCCTATGTTTGTAGTAATTTTAGAGTAGACGCCATGGTTATATCAGTCAGTAGGATATTGTCTTGGGACATTACATGAATAATTCCAGCTGACAATGTGTGACACATGGTTTCACATTGTTCTCATGATATTTGACTGTCTGACAAACCAATAATTTGACAGATCTCAGTGTGGAATACGACTAGCCTGCAGAACCAACTATATAGAGAAATGTATCACCTGATACAACCTGGACCAGCGCCTAAAATAACCCACTTGCTGATGAATAGCAAACACACTTCATTTCCTCCACTTGATTTTCTACAGCCGGGAAGGCTGAAATTTATCAGGTTATTCAAACAGATTTCCTCTGAGGCAAATAGTTTCTGGTTGATTGTCTATAATGACAATGACAACAAACAATTAAAATTCATCTCGCAAACTGATGAGAAAGCAATTTCTGCTGAAAACGTAATTTTTTATTGACTTTCAAATTCAATTGCCGCTCTCCCCCTAACAAAGCATTTGTCCTTACTATTGACGTCACCAGCTCAGGTAGCAGCAATAACATCATGACATGAATTCCTGTTAATGAAAAACTCTGAACAAAGGACAGAGACCTGTTAAAAATTTACTGGACTGATTAAAGGCTTTAAAAAAGAACAATATGATAATGGTTTTGCTCATTTTTTTCCTTTGATATAACACTCTGTTCTTTTGTCCTTTGTAATTTCTGTCCTGTCTATCATTTATTAACTCCTCCTCATCAAAGAGAAATCTCACTTTTCTTTTGGCCTATGACCCCCCCTACCTTCACTGGTTCAGGTGAAACATTTATCATCTGAGAAACTGCATTTTATGAAGGCTTTAGAGTTGAAATTTGCCACCCTACTTTAATCCATCACTGTGAATTTAAATGGAGCTGTTGCAGCGACAGCTTACCTTTTCACCTTTATGCATCAACATTAAACAGCTATAAAGACTTCTAGATACATGAAATGAAATGTACTGCAAAGGGACTGGTATTTCACCCTATAGCTATTACTATTTTTTTATTTGCAGTTTCACTAATTTATCCCCATAACTAAAACACATGCTCACAAATATATAGTGTTCATCCGTTTCTCCTATCCATTGGAGGTTTAAGATGACTGTATATCTGTTCACCCTGCACCATGCTTAACACTCAAATGTATGCCAGTGACTCCTCGACCATTCATTATGTCTCATACAATTGGGTTGCTCTTATATCATGTACTGTAAAATAAATTTTTGTACAGTACCACTCAGATACCTTTTTTCCTTTATTTTGTCTGCAAATGCAGAAACAGGGACAGGACAGTTTAGCCAAAAAAATTGTTTTTGCAGCAGTATTGTAGCTCTCAAATACTTCCTGTTGACACATATCCCCTACTTACTTAGACTACTTGACCTTAAATTTGACTTTTTCTCATACATTTTGTTCAAACTTATATTTGAGACCTAGAAAGTGAACTTCAACTGACAACACTGTTTTTAAAATAGTGTTAAGTAATCACACATGTAAATCATCTTTGTTGTGTCACTTGTCATCACTGATTGTTCACAAGACAGCACATCTCACCTAGAAAAGCTATTCCTTGAATGGAATGGAGAGATGATGAAGTCCACCAAATATGACTTTTAAATATTAATGCTTTTCTATCCCAAAGATTACAGACTCCTTGCTCAAGTTGTCAAAATCTTTAAGCTGGAAATGTTTCATTCTTTGCTTCAGGTATGAATAACATTTGCAAATCTGCATTCACTGAGCTAACTTTAGATGGGCCACTCTCCTTTCAGGAGAATGGAATGCTTATTTAAACTGACAAAACTCCAGTCTTCTAAATGTGTGCATGTTTATGATGAACTTCCAAACAAGATCAGCTGTAAGTGATGAATAAAGGCCGAGAGTGAGGTTTGTTAATGTTACAGAGATGAGTGGTAAATGGTGTTTTTATCTCAGGACTCACCGAGACAGAGAAAGCTAGAAGCACGCCTTCAGAAATATTCCTATTCAATCAGCCGGTGACAGGAAGTTTCCGACCGAAATGTAACGAGAGTATCCTTCCTGTGCTCAGTGTTAGATTTATGCATTTAAATATTATGATTCCCACACGTCTGGGTGTCTTTTTTGTTTTACTGATGGACCCTGTTGGACTTCAGTGATTATAAAATTAAACTTTTTCTTCTGTAACCACTGAAATTGAAACACCAAACATAACAGCAATTATATTGGTTATTCTCTAAAACAAAAGGAAAAAGGTAAGTAATCTTCTTTTACTCTGTCCTCCCTTTGGTGCTCTATACACAACAAAGTGTGGGTGAGCATGGTGGGTGGATGGCGGCGAGATGACGTTCAGTTCAATATTTCTCAAGCAGCTGCTGCTCCAAGTCCATGGACTCCTGTCTCCCACATGGGGCGAGTATTGGCAGAACTGGCAGCTGGAGATTGCATCTGATTAAGCAAGCTAGTTTTCTGTGTTGGGATTCAGTGATTTGTGAAATCTGTCGTAAGAGCACATGCTTCCACCTTAACTACAGACACTCAATGCTACGGTTTACAATAAATCATTTAAATCATAGGTGGCTGTTCTTTTGCACAGGAATTTTAGAAACGTATTACATATTTCAACTATTACCAAATGTATTTCTCAGTGTCTGTTTTTCCTACTCTGTGTTATGTTCCTTTAAGCCTAAATAATAATTAAAGACATAATTATGAGGAGAATTCCTCTGTTTTCATTTCTCTTTAGGCTCTGTGACAGTCTGGTGTAAATGACCTGTCCTGCTTTCTCACGCTCTAAAGAGCTCGTCCAGATGTAATCAGACTTGGCTGCTGTTATTAATGACTTAGGGGGAAAGGAGATTACACTCTTCCAACCTGCAGCCATGACAGCATCGCTCTCTTAACGCTTTCCAAAACAAGACGTGTAGGAAACCTCGAAGGACTAGCGTTCACGTGACTGTGATTTTAAATGTGTGTCTCAGTCACTGAGAAGAGCAGTATTTCCCCTATATTCATTCGCCGCTGCAGAATTATGAGTACCACTGCTTAAATTTCACATGATCATTAATATCAATGGGCTATGGAGTCCCGGAGTGGTTTATAAAGCAAGGAATCTCTGTCTGTCTATCTGTCTGCCTGTCTGTCTGTCTGTATGTTTGTCCTTCACATTTCTCAAGAACCGTTCATCCAATCTACTTCAGACTTGGCTGATATATTGCTGGGGACTCAAGGAGGTGCCATGTCGAGTGTGAAGTTGTTTGGATGAGTGGTTCTTGAGAAGTATATAAAAATACCTCATAAACAACGTTGATTTGCTTCTTCTTCTGCCCGTAATGTCAACGAGGGGAAATACTGACAGCGCCACTCTGCCATTGCAACCCACATTGTGGTTGGAGGTGGGATTACATCTGTAGAGTTAATGACTTGAAAAAGTTTAAGAGACTTAGGCTGCATTCACACCAAATCAGGCGGTATGGCGTTCAGCTGCAGGGTCGAGCGGAGGTGTGTGGGTTTGTGGGCATGTTTATTTGTGCTCTATTCACCGACTTTCTCGCTACCAGCGCTCCCTCTCTTCATTCACTCTCTAGCTCGCTCGACCACAGCTGCTCTCTCTCTCTCTCGCTCTCTCTCTCTCTTTATCTCTCGTCTTTTTTAAATTGAGTTGGGAAGCTGACAGCAAAGTCTAACTTTACTAACGTTATCAAGTGAAGAGAAATGTCCTCCCCTCGTCCTAGTAATGTCTTTGTCCTCCCTGATGGCAGAGTTTACAACTCTTGTCAGTCTGATCTCCTGCTGTGATTGGCCACCACAGCCTTCAGCCGCAGTGACATCAGGTTGTGTTTCTCCAAAAGCTGACTATGGCTCAACTTTCCGGCCGCAGTCCAGTGTGGCGCTGCAGAGGCCAAAACGGCCGCAGCCGAGCCGCACTACCCCCATTCAAATGAATGGGATGACTGGCGCAGCTAACGTTAAGGTCAGCTCCACCTTGTCGTCCAAATAAGGTCACTTCTGGCTCCAAAAATCCAAGATGGATTACTAATGATTGTCACTCACACACTGTGCAAGCACGATAACACCCTACATTATTGTGAAATAGTTTTTAGTCATCGACTAGTGTATCAAATACTAGAATTCTCCCTCTCCTCATTCTTCAAAGGACATCTACATGAAAGGTACTGTTATAAGAGTACTGTAGCTCCTTTAAGGAATAGGGCAGTATCTAATGTGTGTGCATAGTGAGTTTGTGGTTGAGCGAGGGTGAGCAAGCAGCAAAAGGTGACGTGAATGTGAGCGGAGTAGAGGAAAAGGTTAGCAGTAAGTTGTCAATCTGGCAGTGAATGTACAGTATAGGCTACAGTGTGTCAGTTAATAAATGCTGCAGCTTCTCAAGACCAAGAAAAGTCTTGTCCATTGTTTCCCCAACTGCTGGAAAAGTAAAGGTGGTTAGCCCCGTAGTTAGTGACAATGGGTTAGCCTAACCTGACCAGGCTCACTTCACGTGGACTGACCTTTAAGGTGGGACCAGCTATTCTCATTTTAGTGTCAATCTCAGCTGCTTCTAAACAGAGAACAGAGAAATGGCTGGCTGGCTGCTGGCTACCCCCTACTCCCCCACCCCAAAGCAATTGTCCTAGGGGAAACAGAGAAGAGAACGGTTGCTCATCTAATTTTCTAAGACATCGCAGGGAAGGAAAAAGGGGGGTGTTTTGGATAAAATGGCAATGATAGAAATTACATTGCAGGAGTAGGCAAGTCAAAGATTTGAAAAGGAAAAGTTGATAAAGTGACAGTGAAAACAAATTCAAATGCCCTGAAACCCAAACATTATAACAATATTTCTGAGTGAGAATTCTTATGGTGGATGCACTAACTAATTAGGTGGAGACGCCATTCCTTCTCTCAAAGCTGTATGACCCCAGGTTAATCATCTACAAGTGTTAAAATGATAATTCACATCTGAGAACATCCTAATAATCAATGTAGCACCAAAGACACATTTGATTAATGTTTCCAAGGTTTTCTAACACATTTTCTTTGCTACATTACAATGATTTGATTACCAGCGTGGTAGCGTGGCCTTCTTGTTAAAATATACAGTATTCTGTCAAAATACATGATCTGTCATGATCTTTTTGTGGCAGGTTTTATTTCTCCTCTAGAAAATGTCTACTGGCACTGCAGCAGGCAGATAATAAATGCAGATTTCCCTGCATCTATTAGATAGATGAACGTGGAGATGGGGAGAGTTTATTTTGGAACTTATTTTCTGTTAAATGATGTGTACACTGCAATAAGCAGTGTATTCTCCTGTTAATACTATGTTACTAACACATATATTTCTTCTCATCAGAGAGTACAAGTTTTTTTTCACACTTCACCACTTGAAGCTCTAATCTCTATTTAAGTACCGCTTTCATGTGGCCCAATGGTACTTTTGGAAAGGAATGTGGATTTTCTGCAGTGCAAATGGCAGAAGCTTTATACTTCAGCTGAATCATCATGGCCCAGACGTAGACTGTTTTGAGTCATTTTAAACCCCATTAAAACTTACATTAAAACACTCACAACAGAAATCAAGATTACAGTCGCAGTAATGCACAATGTTTTGATGTTTCCAAACCCCACACTCTCTGGATGTAAACTGTCATAACCTAAGTACAGAGAAGAAATGTTGTTGATCTCATGCTATATTTGTATAATTTAATGAGCAAAAATTAGATTACAAGAACAAACATACATGGAGCATTTGCATAATGCTCTGGGCTGAAATTCAGTTACGATGAATTATGACTGAGGCAAATGAATGAGTGACTCCCTCCGACACAAATATGCCTTGTCCTGCATTCTCTGTTGTTGGTGACATTCAAATGATTATTTCCCACAGTTTTCCTCAGGCTTAAACACAGATCCTCCCTTTTGAGGCCTGGCATGCCAAGGGATCTTGTTGTCCCATTTTTGCAGTATTCACTATCAACACATATTGGTCTCTTGTTGCAAATAATTGGGAGAAATTGAAGGGTTGGGGATTACAATCACTACATCAAGGAAAAGGAAGGAAAGGAGGAGCAGGAGTAAATGATAATGATAAAGTACTCGGCTGTGAGCAGCAGGGCTATGAATAGTCATCTCTCATTCTGACATGGGATTACATTCAATTTAGAGGAGCTTTCAGGGGCAAAGAATATAGGTGTTAAAAACAGTGGCAGTCAGCATTGTGTATGTTGAGGTTGGCAAGATTTTAATTCAGGGAGTAAAATTTTGAATATGTATTTATGTCAATGAAGACTTTTAAACGCACATACAAAAAACTGCGACTGTGTTTTTAAAATTTTGAAGGAACTATCCTCGCAGCCATTATTTTCTGTAAGCTCACACACCAGCAGATTGTGGGTTGGTGCACGTCAAGATGCCACTTTTGCTGCACCAACAACAGTCAATTTTTCACGAAAGTGTCAATTTTATCATAACTGCACCCTGGATTGCCACATCATGGCTACTGTACCTTGATTGTTTGATGTTTTGCTCTTTTTGAAAGAAAATGGCTGCATATATTTTAAACCTTTCACCTTCAAACCCACGGCAAAACTAAAACAGAAATGACAGAAATTTGACAAATGCTAATGATCACCTTCACAGATGACTAACTGAACTAATCCAATGCATTTGTCATGTACTTTATATGATAGCATTACATAAGGTGAGTAAGATAACAGCTATTACAATACAATGCAACAACAATACAAAGCAATTTGAAGCAAGTGGCCTTCAATACCAATTTTCCCAAAGGTAGTATTTATTGCCAAGCTTCTGTATTGGGTGGCATAAAATTGCACAGGTGTTCCAGTTTTTTGTCTACCTCCCGTGTTTACAGTATGCACCTGTGGGTTTCAGTGTTGCATGCATTTATAGTCTACTGTTGAACTGACTGTTTAAACCCCGGTGATCATCCCAATGGAACAACACTCTACTCCATTCCTCAAAACCTTTCACAGACAACTACTTACATCTCTCCAGCACTGCCTGGGGTGTTATGTGCATCTAGAAAGCTGTGAAGCTAATGGTCGGCAACCCATGAGCATTAAGACATTCATCTGTGCCCTCACTACAGGATAACTAGCTCCCTGAGTCTCACTGCAATTTAGTCAAGCTTCCGAATAATACGTTTACCTACTGTGGTGCGCTGCAGGCTCCTTACATATCTTATTTCCCAGTGCCCCCACTTTCTGCCACAACACTCCATTGCACACTATATAGTGGCCAATGACGTCTAACCTCCCACTCTTGTTGCTTCGGGGTCAAATTAGAAGGCAACTCTAATCATTTCTCTCTAGACCTATCTCCATATACCAGATTTGTTGGGTCTGCAGTCCACCTTGGAGTAATTTGTTGCCACCATTTGGCCACATTGCCCCAGTAGAAAATAACTTTTTTGATTAGATAAGACATAACTCGATCAGATATGGTTGAAAATTTTAGAATAACGCCTTTGGAAAACTTGCAAGGAGAATAAATGTATTATTGTGGAACATGTGTGCCTGGACTCTGGCTTCAATATTACAATGCACAGTGCAGACGGTATGTCACAGTGTATAATTCAAATTTCTCCACTTAGTTTATCTGACGCTTGCTTAATGTTTATGTGTGCATGTGGACACATGAGCATGTGTGTTTAATAGGACATACTTGTATACATATGTGTATATGCACATCCTGTATGTGTACTCTCACATCTGTGCATGCTTATAGAGGATGTCTGCATATCTGTGTATCCACGCATGTGTTTCTGTATACATTTATATGTCATACTGTGTGTTTTTGGGTTCCTCCTCCAAGAAAGTGTCTCTAACTAAAAACAGTGTCAGGTTGTGTAATGAGGGCATTTCTCCTGTGGTTTGGTCCTATTTTTAAGTGCTGCCAAAGTCTTGGTCTGCAGAGAGAAAGATTTGTGGTGTCTGTCAGAGTGCGTCTCATATGTGTATACATGCATACTTACAGTATATGGGTTTGTGTGCAAGTATGTATGTGCATTTCTGTGTGTATATGTTCAGTATGTGCAGCCATATGTGAATTTCTAGTATTTACTAGGTCATCACTGACAACAGTTCAACTCTGATCTGACCCTTCAGCAATTCATGCTTAACTACCATAGCCATTATCTTCACCTAAAACTCATTCTAAAAACAAGAAAATATTTCCTTGAAGAAGTGTCAGTTGGCTGGAATCACCTCTCTGAGCAAAAACTCTCTAAGGTAAATCCCAAAGATAGAAACAAATTTGGTGTTCTGTGTGTGTGAGTGACTGGAATCATATTCATTAAGAGTACTAGTATCAGATATAAGCTATTAGGAAATTCCATTAAACCAGGGTCCTGGCCTAGCAGTCACACTACTGAAGTGACATACTGAATTCCCAGCACAAGCCTGCTGCTTTGTAGTGAAGCCTGTGCTGTGACTTCACTGTTGGGAAAAACACTTTTTTACACTCAATAAATATCACACCGTTATCAACAAAACTCTTTAAAACTCTGTGGAGAAGTGTCGCACTGGGAGGGTGACATAAAATGAAAAGCTCTGGAAACTGACATACTGAAGACACACTCAGATAAAATACCAAGTAGACTGACTCTTATCTGATGAATTTTTTTCTAATATTACTACATGTCCCTGTTGCTAGAGGGCTCCCAGGGGATCTCCAGATTTGTTTTGGGGTCAGACTGTAGATTTTCTCTTTCTTCTTTCTTATTACTCCTCACAGTCTACCGCACAACTGCACAATTGAAACACTGAACTGAAATTAAGAGCCTTTGTTGAAGAAGATAATGACACTGGCAATTGTCAGAGACACCAACGTTACTTGGGAATAATTATCATATAAACTGCTATTAACAAAGCGAAGCACTAAATTCTCAAATACATTTTACAATGTGGCTCAGCTAGACGGAATATGAGGTTTTTACATGTTTTGTTATAAAGTTTCTGCCCCAACAACTCCATTTTGTCTGTGAAATGGGGTTCAATTGGTAAATTTAATGACATTCAGGTGTGTGTAGAGGTGCAGTGCTCTGATGAAAAACCAGCAGGCCTGGCTTCTAACAGAGTTGGCTCACAACAGAGATCTGTTGAGGTGAAACATATTCTAATCAAAAATGACTACAGAGGACCTCTGAGAAGGGGCTTTTGAGGCTCAAACACTGAAAATGGCAACAAAGGAATTTCAAAAGACCGAGGCTTCCATCAATCAACAGCCAGCCATAAAAAATGAGAAAAAAATGTGAGAGACTTAGCACTGTTATGGTTCTTTGAAGGACTGGATATCCTGCTAAGATTGCTGCATGACAACTGTAAATTATTCAGAGGTATCAATGAAAGCTAGCATAAGAGCAATGCACACTGGGTATCTCTTACACTCACTTAATTCCACATAATCCGCCCACAATACAAAATTTATCTAGTTTGTTCATGGTTTGTCCAAAGACAAAGTATTTCTGCCTGTCTAAAGCTTGTCTCCGACATGGTGCTCTGTGGAATAATACTCTGTGGTAAAACAAGACACTATGCTATATCTAAAGAAAAAAACACTGCATACATACAATTAAACCTTCATCTATTCCATGTGTAGAGAGCATTACAGTTTGGATTGGATTGATGCCTCAGGGCTGGTGCAGATTGCAATCACTGGGGGAACAATTAATTGTAAATTGTTCCAGGAAATTGTACAGAATAATATCAGGCTATCTGTTTGTGATATGAAACAACTTAGTATTGTCGAGTCAGAGTCCTGACCTTAAACCAATTAAAATGCTGTAGCATGACTTGAAGCAAGCCATCCATGCAAGGTATTCCAAAAATACCAATTAACTCCCAACTGCAGAGTGAAGAGTAATTGACCAGAATACCTCTTACTTGCTCTGCAGGCCTGATCAGCTGCTGGAGAAAACACTTGGATTAAAGTTATCGCTATTAAAAGAGTGACTACCTAACCTAAAGGTTCACAGATTTTTCCTCTCTTCTCTCTGGTGATTTCAGTAGGATTTTAGTTTAATTTCACTCACATACAGTATACCATGACATGAGTCTTCTCACATTTCCAGTTCAATATAAAATGCCTTAAACTGCATATAATATTCACTTTATTCATATTGTGCATGCACAAAGCATAAAGCTGTTGCAGGCCATGTATTATGCGTATACTATATATGCTGTTTTATTATTCTTATCGCCTGAGGGTAAAAACTGTCTCACATGACATTGCTCACGTGTATTCTTCTTTCCAGCTCTAACAAATGTGAAGCTGTGGGCCATCGACCGACAATGTTTTCAGACGATCATGATGAGGACGGGTCTCATCAAGCACACAGAGTATATGGAGTTTCTGAAAAGGTGAGGAACCAAGGCAAATTGTCCCACAATGACAGACAAATGACCTGAATAGAGCTTTGATCTGGGATGCAATGAATTAATTAACAAAATGAATTCAGGAGAATATGTGTGAGCTGTTTTGTAGAAGATTCCATACTCCTCATTTGTGCCAATAAATCATATAACTCTACATAAATTGCTGGTGCTTCAATGAAGATGTCATTCATCCTACAGGAAAAATACCTTGTACTTGTATCATATTTCTTTAAAGCCCCTATCTGTATCAGAGAGCCCTGACCACTTTTCTGTGAAGAAGCCTATTATCACTTAAAAGGCCTGCTGACTCTTTTCTCTTTTTTTGGCCTGTATGGAGTAAAGGATAAAAGAAAGACTCATCAAAAGACAGAGGGAGCAGTGTGTGATGATCAAGATGCATGAGATGCAATTACAGTATAAATCTTTCTCACCCTGTATCTCTGTTCGACTCTCCTGTTTTTCTGTCACCCAATTTGGTCTTCATCAAGCCAATTAAGTGATTATATCACATCTCCCCTATATTACATATTATATTACATGTCATTTGTCCTTCTCTCTTCTCACTCCCTCTCACACATGTGTTCCACTGTTTATGTTTGTTTGAATTTCCAAAATCATTAAAGAACACGCTCATTTCTTCTGAACAAATCCTCATGAATCACTCTGATCATGATCAGACTCTGTCACCATTTGACAGAGTTGTTTCAAGGCAGGCAGATAGATACAGCACACAGGAAACCAGCTTTCCGCTAGAAATTTCCAGCAAGTCCTCATATCCGAATTGCAAAAAAGGTCTTATGTCACTTCATTCCAAAATGACCCACTGGTATATTTACGTTTGGGAAATTAAAATGGCTGGTTAAGGTTAGGAAAGGATCACAGACATGGTTAAAAGAAACCAACGATTGCTGTTGATGTCAAAGTCACACTGCTTGTACACCCAGCCATTTCCTTTAACATCTTCCATTAGACCCTATCATTTCTGTAGCTGTATAACAATGTTGTACAACTTCTGCCTTTGCTACCGAGACCATAGACTGTAAAAATAATGGACGTAGCCACCGTGACGTCACCCATTGATTTGGACTCATGTTTTGAAGCCTCAAGTTTGGCATTTTGACCTTCGCCATCTTGGATTTTTGGAGCCAGAAGTGATGAGAAGTGACCATATTTGGAAAAGAGGGTGGAGCTGACCCTAACGCTAGCCACTAGCTTGGTTAGCACGGTGCATTTACAGTCTATGGTTAACTGTGATAATGCTAATGCTAATGCTAATTTTCGCTAGTGAAAAATGGGCTTAAGACCACTGGGGGATTGGTTGGGGGATTTTGACAGGGTTATTGCACACAAAAAATGTGAAAGCAGCGCAGACATTTCACGGAAGCACAGACGCAGTCTGAGTGTGAGGACAAGGGCTGAAGCTGGAGTAGGAAATCTGTGCAAGCAACAATATATCTGAGTGCAAGCATACAGTTTGAGCAGAAACAGAGCAAATCTAAGTGCAAGCAGGGGCTATTTGAGTGCAAGGGCAGGGTTTGAGGGAAAGAATTACAAAATCTAAACGTGAAATCAATAAATCATGCTCTCAAATTAAAAGACCATGCTCTTGAATAAAGATAGGAAAAAAGCCCCATAAACTTTTCCATTTTCATTTTAATATGGTCACAGATTGCCCATAGGAGTATGTGAAAATGAAAATGGAAATTGGATCATTGAATTTTCATTTTTACTCAAATAGCTCATATGTATGTGGAAAATTATAATGCTACTGTGGAATTACATTTCAATTTTTAAGTTTACATTATCATTTTGATAGAGTCCCCTATAGGCTTCCATAAGGTTGTTTTTAAGCGTTTTGAACATCAACACATGCATGCAGCACAACAAATGCTGCATGCTTACACCATGACGGAAGACTTTAAGACATACAGTACAAGAAATATGTTTCAAACCAGATAAAAACACTATTAATCAGACTTTCCTGTCTAAGACTGATGCTATTTTAGTAATGGCTTTGACTAAAAAAAGACAAAACACTATCTCTTTACTGAGTGTGAGTGTGTACTGTATGGCAGCTCTCGCCTCTCAGCTGCTCTTGTATAACAGTCCAACAGATAAGTAAATATTTAATAGCTGTACGTATTGCTTGGTTTGGGCTTACAGTGTGTTTGGTTTATAACAGGGTGTCAAGGGGGGACATTTATATAAGAGATTTATAGTAACATCTGTTAATTCACAATATGTATTTATATTCCTGTTTTGTTTCAGAAGCAGATCTAATAAAAGCAGTGTAGGTAAAGTGTAAGAACAAACACATGCTGGTTCTAGTCTTCTACCCACTCTTTACCTGCTGTAAAATTATATATTGGCTCTCAGAAGTTGTGTAGGAGGAATACTGATGAAAAACTGAAAGAGAAATCCCACATTGTATTATATGCAAAGTGTAAGTGTGCTTGAGTATTTTTTTATTACCTCTTCCTTATCATGTATTTTAAACCACTCAAATACATTGCTCCAGGGGGAGTAACTGCAGGGATAGTTTCTAATGAGCTTACAAACATCACCTACATTTGCAAAATGTGTATTGCCGTAACTGATATTTCTAAGGCTGGTGAGTTACTCAATCCTCTGAACCCTTCCACTTAATAGATACACTCTAGCTGTAAGGCACAAAATAAAAACAGACAACCATCTGCCCAACGATTCACCAGACTTGGGCAATGGCGTGGAAATCACTAAACGAAGCTCTTCATCAAAGAAATACTAGTTTTGTAGATGTTTTTATGGTACAGTATCATTAGGGAAACAGCACTTCCCCATTGGCCTTGTACAACTAACTAATTTGCTGTAACACAATTAAGTTGATGAATCGGAAATATACTACAACAGAGGTCTTTTGTTTGTGTCAACAGCTTCACAGCTTGAAGGATTTAAACTCCATATGTTTCATGTAGAGTAGGTCATCTGTTCACTGCCTAGCTGGTTAGCTAATGCCTCTGTTGAGGAAGCAATGAAACAAGGATCAGCATAGTGGCTAGGGCCTGGGTTGGGGGCTGAGACAAGATGGTTCAGATTACTGTAATAAAGCATGGAAAATGAAGGGGGAGAGGGAAATAGAGAAACAGAGAGAGAGATGATACGGGGAGATAAGCCCTTTGTTCACCAACACGGGTTATTTTCTCTCCTCTTTGATAAACATTGGGCCAGTTTTTATTTAGTAGGCTTGATAACAGGCAGATAACATTCAATGAGGCTGCCCGGAAGCATACAGAACAAACATTAGAGCCTCATTCTGGTGTATTCAACCTTAGGATCTGATGCCCTGCTGTGTAACCAGACACGTTGCCCAGTTCATGCTGAAATATTTATATACATGTACTGTAATATAGTATACAGGCCAACACCCATAGCATTATATTGATCTTCATGTGTTCCTGTTGCACATATTTATCTTTAAATAGGTCTGCTTAGATTCTGGTCAGCTGTTTAAGCTAATGCATTCAGTACGTATGCTGCCAGCTACATCTTTCTACATCTTTTTTCTATCTGACAACTACAAAAGACTGAATCAGTAATATATTTAATATGTGTGAGCCTTTTTTCTAAAAGTACTTCCTCTTATTTCTCCTGCAGCGTCCCCACATTCCACGGCCTGCAGGAAGATATTCTGAGCAAGCTTGCCGATGTCCTTGAGGAGGTAAGTGCCTTATTCCAAAGACTGTGACATCTGCCGCACAAAGCTGCAGATGTCCACTCATCTTGTTAGATTTTCACCCAATCATTTTCTTTCATTGCAATCAGAGGAGGGATCCAGAAGGGTAACAAAGGCATATTCCAAATAATGTGCACTGGCAGAAGGCAGTTGGACAAGTTGGGTGGGGGGTGGGGGGTTGTTACTCTTTAGTATATGCTCAGTGCAGTAATATTGAACTAAATGGTCCACCTACTAAGGTACAGTTAATTTCATGAACCAGTTCAGGAATTGAGTGCACAGTTGCCAGGAGTCATTTCAGCTTTCAAAAGGGATCAAACAATCTAAGCAAGCCAGGGCACATTGTAATCCACGTTACCACATGTTGAAGGGTGACATCCATTTTGACTTAGATGTTACTACTACTACTTTAAGCACTTTCTTTTCTTAGAGCATAGTTTGTTTTTGTTTTTTTAATGTGTGTTTTTCCTACCATTCTTCTTTGTGGCATACATTGTTTTGCATTCATTTACGCAGACATTGAAATCACCCTTCAGATTTGAGTTGTGTAATCCATCAAACTGAATGGAATATTGAATGAAAGT